>NW_026527013.1:9407505-10101880 GCF_024362965.1 Panthera pardus
TGTGTGGCAGGTGGTGCTGACTCTGCTGCCTGTTAGCGAGAGAGCCGGGGGAGCCACATGGTCTCTCCATCCTTCCCTCTCCCAGGTGACCTCTTCGTGGCTCTGGGGCCACTCGCTGAAGGGGAGTTGAACAGGGGCAAACCAGGGCTCTGCACCCCAGTCATATCCTCCACGGGGCGGGACCGCTTCCCCTACCAGAGGTTTTAGGCCAATTTTGGCCTTAGTAATATAAGAAATATGTGAACAATTTGGAGCTCATCTCAGCGAGCCTTGTGGAAGTCATGGCACTGGGAGATGGCGCCCGGGAAGAAAGAGGAGACACGGAAAGTGTTTGGCCCCAGAAGAAGCTAGGGGGTGGGATGCAATCTATTTATGTGTCTGAGACGTAGTGGTTTCGTACTGGGTGGCGAAGAGCTACTCTTCGAGTTCCTGAGGGTAGAGGAAGAGATCCGTTTGCTGGCAGGTGGTGGGATTGAGGTTGGCTGGGAGGAAGGAAGGATGAGTGACCAACTTGTCACAGTATGACCGGTAGTTTTCTGATTTCAGCACTAAAGGTCCCTTGTCCCAGGAAATCCTTTTGTCCCTTGCAAACCAGGACGGCTGGTCATCCTAGAACAATGGTTTTCAACCAGGGGTTGAACCGGGGATCCTTTGGCAATGTCCGTGGGCACTTTTGGTTGTCACAGCCAGGGGAGGATGATGTTGGCATCTAGTGAGTCGAGGCCAGGGCACAGGGTAGTCGATAGTCCCTCAACAAGGAATCGTCTGGCTCCAAATGTCATTAGTGGTGAGACGGAGAAGCCCTGTGTTGCGGGGGGTGTGGTAAGCAGAGCTTCCGGGTCTCCTCAAGACCTCCCTTGCCTAGCAGAGAGCCCCTTACTTACCCCGCCTCCTCTCTGCATTTCTTGCGGCTCTATTTTTTTGTGCTTTGATTGGTGATGTGTAGGGTTCTGGGGCCCGGAGACTTTTTTTCTAGGGAATCCTGGGGCTTCTGAGAGGGTCCTTCCCCCTCTCGAAGCTCAGAGGCTTTTGCAGCTAAGACCGTGCTGAGCATGAGGCCTGCTAGGCAGCATGGCCCTGGTGTGGATCTTTTGCTTGTTACTAAAAAATAATAAAAATGGAAAAGCCATTAAGTAGCCATCCCTGGTTGCCTACCAAAGAGTTCCCGAGAGGCAAAACCTGCCTGCTTCCCTCGCCTTTCAGGCAAGCTCTTCCCGTGTAGGCCTGAGCAGGCCACCGTGGCTGCCGGCCCTAGGGGTCCCCTGAGTGCACCAGTCCCAGGGCAAGAGCTTGTTTTCACAAAAGCCCACTCCCAGACCCGGCAACGAGGGCAGGACTCTGCCACTCAAATGGAACACTTTGCAAATGGGACAGATGAGGAAGCTCTGAATCCTGTTCTGGCACGTGGGGTTCACAGAAATCTGGTTTACCTGATGTCATTGGTGGCAGGCAACATTTTGCCTTCATGCGTGAAATGTAATCACGGGAGTATATAGCACTTTCTCTCTCACCTGTGTTTCGTGCCTGTTTCGTTTACTGCCCGGCTGTGGCCTGCCTGGCGCCCTCTGGCCCTGATCACATGCATAGTGTGGCCAATTAGGTCATTGTTTCTGCCGGGAGGGGGCCCACAGACGATGGCCAATATGGTGGTTCCGTGGTCTCGTCTGCACCGGGTAGCTGGCCAGAGCAGGAGGATCAGCTGGGCTGCAGGCTGCCCCTTATGTGTGTTGAGCTCAACTTTTGAGTTTGGACTTGGGATCGAGATAGCTAATGAGCACGGGCTGGGGAGGCAGGGCCCACAAGTCTGTAGGCAAGGCCCTGCCTGCTGCGCCACGGGGAACTCTGCGGGGAGCAGCGTTGGCTTCGAGCACAAAGGCCGCTGCTCCACGGAGTAGTAATCTTCAGGGTATTGCCAGCCCGAGAATATGGCCAAATGAGAGGCCCCTGCCCCGAGGATGGGCCAGATTTCTCTCACTTATTTATGGTATTGTGGTTTATGAAGCGGGCCCGGCACACGGATCTCTGGGCACAGTTTCAAATACAAACATTTCTTTTAAATTAAACAACACATGCAGTCTCTCTGTCTCTCTGTCTCTGTCTCTGTCTCTGTCTCTCTCTCTCTCTCACACACACACACACACATACACACACACACGCACACGCACGCACGCACACACACACCCGGTCTGTTCAAGCCGTGCTGCTGCCCAGGAGTATTCGGCCACGTGGGTCAGTAACTGAGGATGATGATTCTGAAGCCACCATTTAATATTAGATTTTGTAACTCAGAGATTCATTAATATAATTACTCAGATGCCAGCCTGGCTTGGCAAGGTCTCTTGAATTGTGTTCCTCTCCGACAAAGCGCTCTGCCCGCAGGGATGCCCCTGGTGTGCCAGAGCCCCACTCACTGGTTTGCGGACTGTGGGCAGAGGCATGTGTTGGCCTCCTTGGCACACCCTCTCTGGGAGAGGCTGGGCGATCCCATGGTGGCAAGTCCTGCCTTGATGTGTCTCATTAGGAGACCGGCACCTCTGGAGAGTCTGCGGCAGAAGTGAACAGTCAGCTGGGCGAGGCCCCATTTGAATGCAAGTTTGACCCGGGCTCGGCGGGTGGCCGGGTAATTTTGCTCCCCTGGGACACTTTGCGCTCATTTTGTAGGTTTTTCTCGCTAGGCTAGGATCTTGGAACTAGGACTGTGTTGTATCTGCCTTTGCATCGGTCTCTTGCCCAGTGTGTAGCTTTGTACAACCCCCAAACCCATTTTGAATATTGAATTACCTTCAGATGGGAAGTAGCCGACTGCCTATCCTTGAGATGACACAAAGGCACCGAATGGCATACAAATCAGAGAAGGGGCCGATGAAGGAAGGGACTGAAGGCAGGGGAGACTGGCCGGTGTGCTAAGTAGCCATCACGAGGGGAGAATTCTGACAGATGAGGAGTGGTAGAAGCTTCTGGAAGGACAGCGGCAGGCAAGTGAGAAGCTGTGGGTTAGTGGGTTGAAAGGGGTTCGGTTTCTCAAAAAATGTATATGATTTTTTGCTTTATGGCCATTGACATATCAAGAAGATAGGGAAAGAGCAGCTCTCTTCCTGGCCCCCTCCTTCCCCTGGCCTTTTGTTAGAGGGCCCCTCTGGGTGGGCCACCGACCCTGGTTCGGCCGGCCCGCGCTCTCTGGCCTTCCCTCTGTCTCTCTGGCTGGCCCTGCGGGACCAGAAGGGGTGACCCCCCCCTCCTGGCCTTGCGGCAAGCACATGGTCCCCTGAGCCCGTGGCCTCTGCAGAGGCAGCCTGCGGGGCTGCCGAGCTCACCCGTGACAGGATCTCCTCCCGTGTCAGATCCTCTCCCCCCCTGCTAACCTCGTAGATGCCCTGCAGCGTAGGCTGGGAGGCTGCGGGCCCGGAGCATCCGCTCCCGCTGGCGTGGAGCTCAGGCATCCGGAGTGTTTGCCTTTGGCTCTCCCCCTCGCCCCCCTCCTCTTGCTTCAGAAGCCCTGGCCTCCAGGCCCCTCGTGTGGAGGCAGACTCGTGGCTGCTGTTCTAGCCCTGTCTTCGGGAAGACCCCTCTGGCCTTGGCCTCCCCGGCCGAAGATGACCGCCGTCCCCCAGCTGGTACCTGTGCTCCCGGCTCTGGTGGCTGGCTTTGGTTCTTAACAATAAATTATTAAAGGAATGTGAACAGTCTCTCGCACAGTGGCACACGCACAGTCACCTTTCTGGGCCAATCCCAACGTCTCTTCCGCCACTGCTGCCCCTTTGCTGGCCTCAGACCTCAGAGTGGGTCCCATTCGTTTTCGAGGTGATTCCCAGCTCTTCCCTCTCCGCCTGAAGACTCTCCAGCCAGCTGCTTCCTCCTTTCCCTGAGCCTCTTTCCTCAGGCCCCACGCGCCTGCCCGATACATTCTAGGAGGCCCCTTTCCCCTCCAGAGTCCCCCTTGTCTAGTTAGAGGAGTGGCCCCCTGCCCGATCTCGGGGGTGGGGCAGGTGGGAGTATGGCGTGCTGCGGTGTGGCAGTGGTTTGGGGGTGTCACGCTCCTCCTTGCTCTGTGTCGTTTGGCCTAGTGTCCACGTGAGCATGCAAGTTTCATGTGAACACCGACGGACCCGCAGCGCTGTGGTTTCCCAT
Organism: Panthera pardus; assembly: GCF_024362965.1. Lineage (NCBI taxonomy): Eukaryota > Metazoa > Chordata > Mammalia > Carnivora > Felidae > Panthera > Panthera pardus. The sequence continues at coordinate 9,411,634 of NW_026527013.1, forward strand.
TGCCTCGTTATGTTCTTCTACGATGCGGGGGGCGGTCACCTACATACAGTCTCTCATCCATCCGCTGGTTTAAAAAAAAGATATTTTCCCGATTCTAAGACTCGTGCACATTCATCATAAAAACACCACATAAGCACAAAGTCTAGAGGGGTCAACAATTATCAACATTCTGGGGCGCCTGGGTGGCTCGGTCGGTCAAGCGTCCGCCTTCGGCTCAGGTCATGATCTCGCGGTTCGTGGGTCCGAGCCCCGCGTCGGGCTCTGTGGTGACGGCTCGGAGCCTGGAGCCTGCTTCCGATTTTGTGTCTCCCTCCCTCTCTGCCCCTCCCCAACTAGCACTCTGTCTGTCTCTGTCTCTCAAAAAATAAAATAATTTTAATTTTTTTAATCGTTTTTATCAACATTCTGCCGCTTAAATAGCCACTATTAAGCTTTTGTTGTATTTTTTGTACCTATTTGTGCACATGTTTTATTTTTAAAAAATTCTCGAGTTTATGATACTAACACTTTTGGGTGCTACTTTAAAAATTTTAACACCTCTGTGTATTCGACCGTATCACAATTTTTCAAAAACTAATTTTTGGTGGTTTAGCATTTTTTCTTAGCTGCATTTCCCCTCATTTTCAACATTTCTAATGAATTCTATCCTCTTTTCATTTTGGAAATGAGAAATTACCTTTTATTATTAATGTAAGAGGTGCTTGGGTTTTTAAGAATTATTTTGAGAGAGACAGAGAGAGAGAGAGAGCAGGTGTGTGCAGGGGAGGGGCAGAGAAAGGGAGAGACAGAATTCTAAGCAGGCTCTGCGCTGTCAGTGCAGAGCCCGATGTGGGGCTCGAATTCATGAACTGTGGAATCATGACCTGAGCCAAGATCAAGAGTTGGATGCTGGGGTGCCTGGGTGGCTCAGTCAGCTAAGCGTCCGACTTCGGCTCAGGTCATGATCTCACGGTTCATGAGTTCGGGCCCTGCATCAGGCTCTGTGCTCACAGCCTGGAGCCTGCTTCAGCTTTTGTCTCCCTCTCTCTCTCTGCCCCTCCCCTGCTCATGCTCTGCCTGCCCCCTCCTCTCAAAAATAAATAAAAACAGGGGCGCCTGGGTGGCTCAGTCAGTTAAGCGTCCGACTTCAGCTCAGGTCACGATCTCGCGGTCCGTGGGTTCGAGCCCCGCGTCGGGCTCTGGGCTGACGGCTCAGAGCCTGGAGCCTGCTTCCGATTCTGTGTCTCCCTCTCTCTCTGCCCCTCCCCCGTTCATGCTCTGTCTCTCTCTGTCTCAAAAATAAATAAATGTTAAAAAAATTTTAAAAAAATAATAAAAACATAATTTTTTTTTAAAAAAAGAACCAGATGCTTAACCGACTGAGCCACCCAGGTGCCCTATTATTGGTGCTTGTTTAAAAAAAAAAATACAGGGGTGCCTGGTTGGCTCAGTCAGAAGAGCATGTGACTTTTGATGTCGGGGTCGTGGGTTCAAGCCCCGCGTGGGGTGTACAGATAACTTAAAAAAATACAAACATGCTTTTTAAACTGCTGCGTGAGACTTGAGCGGGCCAGAGTTGATGTAATCCCTCATCGATGGAAGCCTTTACGGGGTACATCCTGCTGGGGTGGACATCCTGGTGCACCGAACTTTGCAGCTCTGTGTATGAACTTCAGACAAGACCTCCTAGCGGTTGAATTACCAGGCGAGGGGTACAGACTCTTCTTCATGTGGATTGTTACATTGCTATCTGGCAGTTGGGTTCCCACAGACGACACATGAGGACTTTGTTCATGCCACCCAGAGCCCCAGAAAGACACCACCATCATTTACACACATTACACGCCCATCCTGTATATGTTACATGAGGATGTCTTTTTTTTTTTTTAATTGATACAATCCACCCCCATAGTGTGGGGCTCGAAGTCACAACCCCAAGATCAAGAGTCGTGTCCTCTACCGTGTCCGGGTGCCCCCAGGATGCGCTTTGTATGAGCCCACCCTCCCGTCCCTGTCATAGACGTCTGTCTGTTGCGTCAGCTCACGTGTCCCCAGGAGACATGGCGCTGTCATCCGCTGTAAGAGCTAATCTTGGACATCACCCCAGGACACCTCTGGGCTAGCACTGCTGGCAGGGGAGAGGTCCTCGGGGTCCTGGCATGGCAGTGTCTCTTCCCTCGGGCCGGGAGCTGGCAGGGGAGCCCCGGGACCGCCTGGCAGTGAGCAGGTGCTGGACACAGCATCTGAAAGGCAGCAGCCCCCCAGCGCCACGGCGGAGGCGCGGGCCCACGGTGGCCACCGGCAAGCGCCCCGAGAGCTCCCGAGGAAGCGGCTGCTGCTGACCCCCGAGGCCAGCCCGGCCGTCTGCCGCCAGCACCCTGGGCCTGCCTGGGGAGGTCCATTCCTCCTGTGCCTGGAGGGGAGGCTAAGGGAGGGCGAATCCCTCACTCTGGGCCGTGGACGCTGTCTTCACTAACACACACACACACACACACACACACACACACACACACACACGGACATGCATCCTATGCCCCAGAGATGGCATCCCCCAGGGCCACACAGCCCCCGTGCCCTACCCCGGAGCCAGGATTGTCTCCTCCCCCAGGTGTCTAGGCACGCGTGCGTGAGCTGCTCTCCTCAGGCTCCGTCCCCACCGGCACCTGTCCCGTGCCCCTGCCTCTGCGTGTGCACGCGCGGGTGTTCGTTTGCCTTGAACCCGGGCCTTGTGTCGTCACTCTCTCCCTCTCTGGCCCGTTGAGGCTGCGGGGTCTCAGACCCCTGGCGACTCTCGTCCCCCACCCTTCTGCTCGGTGCGCCGTCTCGCCCGGAACTGGACCGTCCCCAGGCACGGCAAGGTCAAGGTCGGAGCCTCCTCTTGACCCCTGCGGCCCAGCGGGAGGCCTGTGAGGTGCAGCGGCGGCGGAGGGAGCCGCGGACAGGGAGGCCTTTCTTCCCTCCTCGCCGCAGCAGCTGTGGTGTGGCATCCCTGCCTCCAGGGCCCGTGGCCACGCCGCCGTGGGTGGCACGCGTGTTTATGAAACTTAGTCCGTTCTTTTCCTCCGCGAGGGTTCGGCAAGTGTTACCCTGTGAGTGCCTGTGCGGTGCTTGTGTGTCTGAGTGTCAGAAGGTGGGCGTCTGTGTGTGAGTGTGGGTTGGAGGGTGTGCGTAAATGTCAGCGCGAAGCACACCCTGGGGACGTAAGAGGCAACTTGGAGGGTCACCAGGTTCGCCCTGTGCTTTTGCTCCCATGAGGACGCAGAAGCCCAAGGAGAGTGCGGTTACCTGCCCCTCCCACCCCCGCCACCCAGCGAGTGGCACCCAGGTCACCCAGGGGCACAGCCGGAGGACTCCAGGCCCTGAGCCCCTTTGGCCTGGAGCGAGCGTCCACGGAGGGAGCGTGTGCACTTGCCACAAAGTGTCAGGCCTGCCCTGCCTGCTCGGCGCCTGAGCAGCTCCTTTCTGGGGCTCTTTGTGAACCTGCCTTGCTATTAATCTACCTGTTAGTAAAAGAGATTACAATTGCCATAATTACAGGGCGCTATGGCTCCACCGTCAGGAGCAGGGCTGAGTGAGAGGCGAGGGGTGGGGGGAGTCCAGCCCCACAGGAAGCTGCTATTAAAAGCCCCATGTTTTGATATGGCACAGGGACAACAGCTCTTCCCGGGGCGGGGGGGGGGAGGGGGGCTCGGGGGGGGGGGGGCTGGGTTCCCACTGTGGGCTCTGGCGTGACACAGGAGGTCAACGGGGCTAAGGACGGGGAGGGCAGGACGAGGGCCCCCGGCCACTCTGACCTCACGGGCCCCATGCTGAAGGAACAAGCCTTTGCAGGCCGAGAATGGAGGAGACATGGTGGCACTTGTCAGGATGGGACAGTGGCTCTTTCTGAAGGGGCTCCGCAGCCACCAGCCCCCCACTGGTTTGTGTGGACACGCAGGAGCACCTGGTGTGTGCCAGCCCAGAGTTGTGTGTGACATGCTCCTAGAAAAGGACCCGGGTGATCATATTACATAGAGGTTCTCAGCGTGTGTGTGTGTGTGTGTGTGTGTGTCTGTGTGTGTGTGTGTGTGTGTGTGAGAAAAAGAGAGAGAGAAAGAGAGGGAGAGATTCTATCCCCAGGGGACTTCGGCATTTTTGGTTGTCACTACTGGTGACAGTGGGCTGAGGCCAGGGATGCTACCAACTGTCCTATAGTGGACAGTATAGCCCCCCACAGCAGAGAATGATCCTTCCCCAATGTCATAGGTGTCACGGTGGGGAACCCTCAACACAGCAGAGGAAAGGAATGGCAGCGGGCAAGTCAGACTAGAGGAAGGCCCTGAGGACTTCCTGGAGACCTGAGCAAGTCTGTCCCTGGTGGCAGCCCAGGCCAGCCACCCAGTGTCCTGACCCCATGTCGGGGGACCACAGGCTATGGGCGTTCCTAGCCATTTCCCTCCCTTTTCTGGCAGCAAGAGCTAGACCCAGATTGGGGTTCTCGCCCTTTCTCACTGCCCCCGGCCCACGTCCTCATCGCCCACTGAGGCATCTGGAAGGGAGGGGCTCAGATATTCTCCCTCGGTTGGAGCCTCCCAGGCCCCTCCGGGTGGGAAGGGCTGGGAGGAGGGTGTACAGGGATGGGAAGGGCTTTCGCCCTCCTGCTGCCATCCTGCGAGGACACCAGCCACACCCTAGCTTCTCCGGAATGCACATCTGGCCCGGCTTCTGCTCTGAGGCATGGAGCAGAGCAGGGCAGCGGCCTCACCAGTGAACCCAAGTTTGCCCTTCTCTGGATGGGCGCGGGAAGCCTTCTTTCACTGTTCGTTGTTGTCCACAAGAGACGCTGCTGCCCCCTTTCCACTCCTGTTTCCACTTTTTGCTCCCAACTTTGCCCCCCCCCCACCCTCCCCGCCGCCGCAAGGTGCTCCTTGGGAGAGATGACAGGGTGGTCGAATAGGAGGCACACGAGGAAGTGGACCGTGGTGCTGGGCAAGGTGGATGTGGGCACTCCTCGGTCCTCCCTCTTAGGGTGTGTGCACTCCTTGCGAGCGGCCTGTGCGCGGAGCGGCTTCTGGTGCCCTCTCCGCCCTCAGGCAGCCGAGTCTCTGTTATTCCGCAGACAAAGCGCTGAGCTTTTCAGCTGTTGTGAATTCTGTGTTTCACACCGAGTCCTTAATAGTGGAGTCACTTTGCCTGCCCCCCCCCCCCTTTTTCTGCCTTGACAGCTCCAACCTTATAATTTTACGTTCTCCCGTCTCGCGGTTGCTCCTTTCCTTCCCTCTCCCCTTCCTGGGGTTTTTGCTGCTCGTCTCTGGGAACCCCCTTTAGGAGGAATCGCTCCTGACAAGAGGGGAGGGGCTTCCTGTCAAACATTGGGAGTTGATGTTTTGTTTGGTAAAGTGTCTGTAAATAGGCTGTGAGGCATTAATTCTACACGGATCCCTGTGCACTAGAGCGTCTTTTTGTGTCTGTGCACGTCTCCGTGCCTGTGAAAGTCAGGAGCAGAGAGAAAGAGAAGAGGAGGAGGAGAGAGGAGAGGGATCGCGGCTGAGGGTCCTGGTTCCCTTCCTTCTGGGACATTGTCTTGGCCTAAATCACAGGCCCTGATCAGGAGAGGGCCCAAGGCCCAAACCCTTCGAGGGCCAAGGAGACTGTCAGGAAAGAAGCCGTTGTGTGCTATGGTGTTTCTGGGCTGGCTGTTCGGAAGGTTGGAATGGGACGGTGGGCCTGTGACTCTGGGTATCTAGGATTCGGAGGCCCCTGAGAGATGGGTCATGGAGGGAACTATTCCTCCCGCCCAGCATCAGCTGGTCACCTCAGATTCTCGGAGCAGTGTTGGTCTTCTACCCATGGGCGGGGGCCCGTTTTTCACTGGACACGAGGCTGTCTCCTAGGCAATACAAAGCCACTCCCTGTGCTTTTAATGTTCTGAAATTAATTGATTGTTTTCTTTTAAAAAGTAACCTCTACCCCTAGCGTGAGGCTCGAACTCATGACCCCAAGACCAAGCGTCGCATGCTCTGCCGACTGAGTCAGTCAGGCACCCCTTGTTTGGTTTTGTTTTAAAGTAAGACTTCTTGGGGCGCCTGGCTGGCTCAGTCGGTAATGCCCGCAACTCGTGATCTCAGGGCTGAGTTCAAGTCCCACGTTGGGGCTCGGAGCCTACTCGAAAATAAAAAAAAATAAAGAGAGTAAGGCTTCTTGTTGCCTTAGATTGGCCCCCTGTTTAAGCTTCAGGTGGCTTACCTATCCCAGGATTTGGGCTCATAGTAAACTCACTGAAAACCCCGGTGCACTTGACTTTGCTAGCTCAGCCACATCCGTGTTCCCCGCCATCAGCCTTCCAGACCGCGGAATACCCTCCCTTTCAGCTGCTCCTCAGCTGACACCCCTCCCTGAATCCATTTTGCGCTGCTCTTCCCCGGCCCTGTTAGAAAATGTCGGCTCCAACCACACCGTCTTGCCAACAAAGGTGCAGAACGATTTTGGCTGCTTCGTCAAGGAAATAAATTCCTCTCCGGTGCCAGAAACCATTGAGTGGTGCCCCGTGTTGAGCTCCGGGGCCCAGCACCACGGGCAGGGCGTTGCTCCGGGCGAGGAGGGTGGAAGCTCGGCCTCCGGAGGCTCTGGGGACGAGAGCCTTGCTTGCTGCCCATTTCCACGTGCCTTGGTCAAGGATCCGAGAACTTGCCGCTTGGCCTGTTCTCCCAGGTCTGGCTTTCCATCTGCGATTGCCTGTGGTCCCGTTAGTCCCTTGACCCCGGTTGACAGACAGACAGACACACACACACACACACACACACACACACACACACACACAGACACACACACACACACACACACACCACACACACACACACACACCATCCCCCACCTGCCCTGCGGCATCCAGGCTCCTTTCTTTCCAGGTACCTCGCCCAGGTTCTCTTGCTCTGTCTGCCTTCTAAAGGTTGATTTCCCCAGGGTCCTCCCACTCTCCTCTCCTCTTCCTGTAATTGATGATCCTGTCAGTGTCACCGAGCCCCATCTCACCTAAGCCCCACGACAGTCCCCTCCCACTGTTGTAAGGATTACCCCGAGTTATGCCTGGAAACCCTGTGGACAGAAGAACCTTGCTGGAGGCCGTGCATTAGGGAGCATCAGCCTGGGGGCCTGTCCCCTCCATGCACATCTGCCCCCAACCTCTGATCTCCCTGGCTCATCTCAGGACTGATTTCTCCAAACTCTTCTTTCGAGCTCCCCCAACCACGGCCAACAGCCAGTTGAAACAGTATCCATAGTGACCTCACAACACTCCCTGCTCCTCGCTTTTTATCCATTCCATGCCTGTCTCCTTTGGGTTGTCACCAACTACCCAAGCTTGTGAGCCCTTGCAACCAAATTAATGTGGCCCCTATGGTGGCTCTGAAGCATCCCTGCCTCTTCACCATCACCGTCGTTTTCCAAATTCAGCTTCCCTCTTCCAGATTTGTTTTTTATTGGGAAACAGGCCACTATTTTATTATTTCTTTTAAGTTTTATTTATTTACTTTGAGAGACATAGAGAAAACGTGAGTCGGGAAGGAGAAGAGAGAGAGAGAGAGAGAGAGAGAGAGAGAATCCCAAGTAGGCTCTGCACTGCCAGCACAGAGCCCGACGCAGGGCTTCAAATCACGGAACCGTGAGATCATGACCTGAGTCGAAACCAAGAGTCGGACGCTTAACCGACTGAGCCACCCAGGCGCCCCACATGCCACTATTTTTTTTTTTTTAAGAGGAGTCCATTGGGTTTATTTTTTTTCCCAATGTTTATTTGTTTTTGAGAGAGAGAGATTGAGAGAGAGACAGAGCACGAGCAGGGGAGGGCAGGCAGAGAGAGAGAGGGAGACACAGAATTCGAAGCAGGCTCCAGGCTCCGAGTTGTCAGCACAGAGCCCGACGCGGGGCTCGAACCCACAGACCACGAGACCATGACCTGAGCTGAAGTCGGACGCTCAGCCGACCGAGCCACCCAGGCGCCCCCACATGCTACTCTTTGAAGTATGTGATTTAGGGAGGCCTGGCTGGCTCAGTTGGAAGGCCATGCGACTCTTGCTCTCGGGGTTGTGTGAGCCTCTGAGTGTAGAGCTTACTTAAAAACAAAACCTTTGAAAAAGAGAAATAATGTGTATGATTCAGTGGCATTTAGTGCATTCACAGTATGGTGCAGGCACAGCCACTGTCTCTATGCATGTGCCCGTTCACATCCATGGAATCATATCGCTTTGTGGCCTTTCCTGCCTGGCTTCTTTCACTGAACACCCTGTTGTCATTCATCCACGCGGCAGCGTGGAATCCCGGACTGCCTTCCTTTTTCTGGCCGAATAATATTCCGCTGTGGGTGTCCCACGTCTTTTAAATCCATTCTCCCGTTGATGATCATTTGGGGTGTTTCCACTTGGGGGCGATTGTGGACAGTGCCGCTGTGAGCATGTGTGTTACGAGTAATTTACGTGGACATATATATATTTTTAAATTCTCTCGAGTATATACCGAGGGGGGGAATTGCTCTCTCCTCTAGAGTTTTGTGACCACCTTCGACTGGGCAGGTGGCCATACCATTCTGGTCGTACCAGCTGCCGTCTTCTTAGGTGGGAACCCAGGATCTCTCACAGTCTAGCCTCTGCTGGTGGTTCCAGCATCATCTCCCCTCACTGTCCCTGGCACTGTGTTCCTGCAAACAGAGCTCCCTGCAGGCTTCAAGGATGCTGTGCTCATCCTCCCCTCTCGGCTTCTGCTCACGGTTCTCTCCATCTACCTTCCTCTTTACCCCTTTGTCCAAACACCTCTATCTTTTACGCCCCAGCCCAGCTGTCACCTACCCTTGGTGCAGACTTCTCCCACCTCACTCCTTGCCCCCAGAGCCTAGCCCTCCTTTGGGAGGCCCTGCATTTTAGCCATTATGCCCCCCAGCTTTGAAACTGTGGGGGGATTTTCCCAGGGCAGCTTCTCTGGTCCTGTATTCAGGGGCATCTGGCAGGTAATAGGTGCTTAACAAACCTGTTGGATTAACGTTAAGGCATCGTATGTGCCTTCCTTGGCAAGTGGCAGGCCTCTGGGTGAACCCACCTGGGTGCCCCTGCAGACGCACAAATTGAATATACTCATGCAGTATGCCTCCCATCACCTTCTGGGCCCCAGGGTGTTAGCGTCCTCGCATTCGCTTCTCCATGGCCCCATGGGAGCAATGAAAGGAGGCGTATGGGACGGGATTCCAGGAGCCCCAGAGGTGATTCTGACGGAACCCAGTCCCCTTTAACCCAAATAGGTGAACAGCAGGTCACCTGTGACCCGTTTTCTCGCTTGTTCTTCGCTCCTCCTCTAAGCACAGAAGGGTTGTTCTTTCCTCCCATCCAGACCCAGCCGGTCTGGAGGTGGCCCAGAGTGGCCTCCGTGGCCCAGTGTTGTTGGCTATGAGCACGGGCTCGCCTGAAGGGCCCTGTGCACCCTGGGGACCTTCCCGAGGCCAGGGCAGGGGGGCGAGCAGAGGAGCCAGGAGGCAGCTGCCCCAGGCTTGGATGGATGCTGTGCCTGGATCCCAGACCCCGTCACAGAGGGTAGGGCTGAGGCTGTCCCACAAGGTGTAAAGGACCCTGCTTGCCCCCCCACACCAACCCCACTCAGGCTCTGCCAGGTGGCCCGGGTGGGTGGGTGGCTCAAGGGGGCACAGCACCATGCCGGCCACCCCACTGCGGGCCCACGGAGAAGCAGGGGTGCGCTCACTCAGGGTAGGGGGGATGGAAAGAGAAGGGGAAATGCAGTCTGCACCTGAGGGGGTCTGCACCAATCAGCAGGCAGGGGAGGCCACCCTCTTCTCCCTATGGCCTACCCACCCCCCCACTGCCACCGAATCCTACCCTGTCCTTTCCTAGCTGGGGGTCTAGGCTGTAGTCAGCCAGCCACACACAGGCAGGTTCCCCAGACAAGCTGGAGGCCCAGCGGCCCCGCTCCTGGCAACTCGCCGCCCTTCCTAGGCGCTGCCTGGCCCTCCTCCTCCTCCGCCTCCCTCAGCAGCCCTCTCCTCTCCCTGGGCCTCTTCCCCACGTGGCTCATTACAACTCCAGTTGTTCAGGTCTTGACCTCAAGAGCCTTCCCTATTGACCCCTGACCAGCGATACTAATCTGTGTCAACAGGCCCCAGGGGGTTAAAGAAACACAACCGCTGAGCTGCCTCCTTAGCAGGTGCCTGGAGGGGGCAGGGTGGCTCCTGGGAGTGCGGCTGGCAGAAAGGAGCTTCCTTAGCACCGCCCCCTCCCCACTTCACCCCGCCCTCCTGCTCCCCCCTTTCCTGCTCTCTGGGATTCTCTTTTACTCTGCAGACCCCCTCCAGCCCACGGTCCCCTCCTCTCTGCCAACCACTTCCTCCGGTCTTTCCTTTGCTCTCCACTCTGCCTTGTAGAAATCGGGACCAAATGCCCCCTCGTGTCCAGGTCGTGCTGCCCTTGTGCTGTTCCCCCATCTGCACTCCTTCTCTCCTCTCCCTCTCCCTCTGGCTCTTCCTCTCCTCCTCCACCTCCTCCTCCTCCTCCTCCTCCTCCTCCTCCTCCTCCTCCTCCTCTTCCTCCTCCTCCTCCTCTTCCTCCTCCTCCTCCTCTTCCTCCTCCTCCTCCTCTTCCCTCCTCCTCCTCCTCCTCTTCCTCCTCCTCCTCCTCCTCCTCCTCTTCCTCCTCCTCCTCCTCTTCCTCCTCCTCCTCCTCCTCCTCCTCCTCCTCCTCTTCCTCTTCCTCCTACTCCTCTTCCTCCTCCTCCTCCTCCTCCTCCTCTTCCTCCTCCTCCTCCTCTCCTCCTCTTCCTCCTCCTCCTCCTCCTCCTCCTCTTCCTCCTCCTCTTCCTCCTCCTCTTCCTCCTCCTCCTCCTCCTCCTCTTCCTCCTCCTCCTCTCCTCCTCCTCCTCCTCCTCCTCCTCCTCCTCCTCCTCCTCTCCCTCCTCCTCCTCTCATTTTCAATCCTGGTCAGGATCCTCCCACTTTGCCTGCAGTTCTCACACACAGGAGTCTACATCAGCATCCCCTGGGGGGCTTGTTAGACACCGATCCCTGGGCCTGCCCTGAGGGGCATCTGCATTTCCAACTAGTTGCCAGGTGCTGCTGGCCCTCCGGGCTGCCCCCTCCCCACCCCAGCCTCTGCCAGCTGCCCACTCCCCCACCCCCGTCTGCACCTTTGTCCCCAGGGGTGAGGCCACACTTGGGAGGCTGAGGAGGCAAACTGCTGGCCACCTTGGTGCGGAAGCTCAGACGGGAGTCATCCCTGTGGGGCACGGACCCTCCCCTCCAGCAATCACTGTATTCCCAGAGCACAGGAGTGGGTCACCTGAAGGGTGATAATGCAGGGGTTGAGGCGTCCGGCTGGCTCGGTCAGCACCGCACAAGACTCTTGATCTTGGGGTCATGACTTTGAGCCCCACGTTAGGGGTAGAGTTTACAAGAAAAGAAAAAAGGAAAGGAAAGGAAAGAAAGAAAAAGATAACGCAGGGTCTTCTGGGTGGGACCCTTGTTGGGAGTCATGCAAGGGAGAACCCCCTGGCCCTGACTCTGCTCGGGGCCATGTCAGCATGAGGGGCCACCCCTCCTGACTTAGACAAGACAATCTGGGTCCTCTCAAGAGTTGTGTGTCACATGTGTCCCCTTTCTTTCTTCTTAAGCTTATTTATTTTGAGAGAGAGAGAGAGAGAGAGAGAGAGAGAGAGAGAATATCCCAAGCGGGCCTGCACTGTCAGCGCGGAGCCTGATGCGGGGCTCCATCCCACGAACTGTGAGATCATGACCCGAGCTGAAATCAAGAGTTGGACACTTAACCGACTAAGCCACCCAGGTGCCCCCACCGGTGTCCCCTTTCTTGGAATGTGCCCTTAACTCTACCCATTGATGGAACCGTAGGCCATCTCCGCATAGCATCAGCTGCTGCGTGCTGCAGGGGGCCTCCCACACCCCCCACGTGCGTGTAACACACCCACACACCCCAGGGGAGGGAGAATGCTGGCACACGGACGTTGACCTCTGGCATTGTTCCGTATGGCCCCTGACACCCAGAGTCTGTATTCCCACCTTGGCCTCGTCCTGCTCACAGCAAGAAGGACACCCAGGTGGAAGAGACCCCACAGGCCGGGAGTCCGCCTGCCTTCTTTGCCCCCATTTTGAGCTTCTGTTACTGCCCCCGCTCGCCCATCGTAACACATTCTCTCCTTCTGTGGGGGGCAGAGCACAAGGCTGCCCCACGCGTCTCGACTAGATACACACTTGTCGGCCGGCGATGGCCCCTGGGAACGTGCCGAACAGAGCGCTGGTGGGGCTCCAGCAGGGAGAGGCCACCACAGGCCTTGTGTGCTTGGGTGGGCTTGACATTTTGCAGGGGTCTTTCTTACTGCCTGTGGATGTGCCGGTGGGCCCAGGGAATCCCAGCTGGGGGTCAGGCTGGCCAGTGGGGCACCCCTGGGTGCTCCCCGCCTTCCCTGGGTGTTCTTACTCTCTTGTGACTTTCTATTCTGTCCCCCCACTCCCCCAGACCCCTCCTTCCCTTCTTCCTCTTGGCTGTGGCTCCCTGGCAAGGCTGGGGAGAAATAGACAAACTCTTCAAAAAAATTTTTTTAGTTTCCCAAACTTTTCCAGATGCCAAGAAGAGGCCAGAGAAACCCTGCAACTGCGGGGGTGTGGGTGGGTGGGGTGGGGAACATGTTCCAAGGCCTCCCCCCCGCTCGGTGGAAAGGAGGGAAACTAGGGGAACAGGGTGACTCTGGAACCTGAGACAGCCCACCTGGAGGTCAGAGGCCACTTTGCCATCCCCAACATGTGCCCAGCCTCACTTAACCCCCCCCCCCCCCGCCAGTGTGGGGAGGCAGAAGCAGAGGATAATGTCCACAGGGCTCCTAGGGACTGCAGTATCACATTGCAAAGGAAGTGACTTCTGGGGTTCAGTAGGATTGAATTTGGGACAGAGCACCAACCCCCCAAGCTGAGTGAGTGAGGTCAGGAGCTGAGAAGAGAGGTAACCTGGCCCCCAAGGGCTCCCTCCCCCATATTCTGGGGCCTGATAAGAGAACCCACCACTGCTGGAACGAAGGGTGGGGGGACAGACATGAGGGGGTGGTGTGGGGGGACCGTGCAGGCACCACTGTCCTCCCCTGGTCGCACCCATAAGGGGCGCTGCCCCCACCTCTGCCGTTCTGTCCATCCACTCCCTGGACACCTCCTAAAACAAAGGCCTCTTTGTGGTCCTGGCCCACTGGCCCGCTGCCAGCCACATTCTTTGCGTGTTTCCTGAGCACAGATCCCAGCTCAGTGGTCAGCTCCTCCCCCATTGGCCCAACTCCTCTGGGCTCAGAGCAGTCCCCTCTCTGCTGCCCTGCCCAGGGTCCTCCCACAGCTCCCATCCCTCCTGTCAACAGATGTGGGTCGAGAAGGGAGAGCCCTAGGAGCTCAGCCTCTGGGCCCACAGAGCTATCAGGGGCAAGCGGAGATTCCAGCCATCCTGGCTCTGACTGATCTCAGTCCGTTCGGCTGAGCCTTAATGTTCCCTTCTGTGCGAATGGGGAGAAATAACTACCCCGTGGAACTATCAGACCGGTCAAATGTCTCCCAAACACCCAGCTCCTGCCTGCCACACAGCGGCTGTACCAAGTAACTCAAGCTCCCCGCATCGGCACTGCACCCCGGGCGCTTGGGGAGCCGGTGGTAACTTCGGTGGATGGCTAAGGAGCTCAGAGGGTCTCCAGAGCCTTGAGTGGGACACTTCCTACAGTCCCATGGGAGACCCAGAACCCAAGGCTTACGCTAGGGGAGCCCTTGCCCTCCTGTGGGATAGAGCTAGGTCCTTAACAGTGGCCCACCAATACCAGGCATGGTCCTGTTCCCTGTGCCCCCTGCCCTTCCTGGCACCTACCTCAATCTGTAACAGAGTTGGGCAGCCCTCTTTGGGTTAGACGTGGGCCAGGGCAGGGGCTAGATCTCGGAATAAGGGGACCTGGGAAGGGTGAAGGCAGGGAGCCCAATGGAGAGACGGCTGTGCTTTTAGCAATAGAGCACTTTGGAAAGTCGGCAGATACACCCCCTGTCACCTTCAGTCACCAGTTACTCATGGTCACACACGGTCCTAATGAAGTCCTAGATTGCTGCTCTGGGGTCCCCCCCCCTTGTTAAAAAAAATGTTCATAATTTGGAAAGAAAAGAAGCTTTTTACAAGCTGGCGGCTCTAGGGAACTTTCCGTCGGGTTCTTTCTGGCCTCGTGATGGGTGGGGCCCACTTTTCCCTTCCTTCTCTCGAGCTCTCCTAATAATCCCCCTCCCCCAGCCCCACTAAACACACACACACGCTTTAGGCGACCTATAGCCGGCTGTCACCCCCAGAAAGCTGAAGGAAGGCTGGGGACCTGTCTGTGGCCCCCCCCCCGACCTTGGGCCCCAGCCAAGCCCCAGCACCACCTCCCTCGCCCCCAGAGATCTCTGACCCGGGCCTAGAGTCCTCAGAGAGCAGCCCTTCCCAGAATCGGCCCCGGGCCCCAGCCGTGCCCGCCCTCCCCCAGGGCTTGCCCCACTCCCCTGCTGAGTGAGGGTCCCCCGAGTCCTCCAGGAGTCCTGGGGCCCCTCCGGGGAGGAGGCGAGAGGTGCTGAGCTCACCGCCTCGGCATCTGCCCTCCCCCTCTCTGGTGCGAGGGCCGGCCGCACTCCCCGCCAGCGCCTCGCTCCCTAATAGCTTTTTAAGTCCAACCACATGTGTCTGCGGAGCAAGGAGCCGCCCCTCGCAGGGCCTCGGCTCCCCTCCCTCGCCGGAGACCACCCTCCACTCGGAGCAGCCTCGGGGCTGGGGGAGGGGGTCTGCCTCCCGAGAGCCCATCTGCTTGCCGCCGGCCCAGCTGGGCGAGGAGGGCCGCGGAGGCGGCTGAGTGCTCGGGGCTCCCGGGAGTGCTGGGCGAGGAGGCCGGCCCTGAGGCTCCGCGGGGCTCGAGGTCCGCCGGCCTCCCTTGCCGGTTCTGGGGTCCGCGATCCTCTCTCCCTGGGGCAGCAGGGAGGAGCCAGCTGTCTGGGTCTGGGAGCCCGAAGTGGGCGCCTAGGAGGTGGAGGGGGAGCTCCGACCTCCGCTTAGGGCCTCCCCAGCCACGGCTTTGTGCCAGCACCTCTCTCCCGCGCCCGGCTCCACTGTGGTGACCCCGTGATCGCCCCCTCTGACTTGTACACGTGTGGCTCCCTGTGCGTGTGAGTGGTCTGTGGGGAGGCCTGTGGGGTGCGGTTTCGCAGAAGGGGAGTGAGGGCTGAGAACCAACGGGCAGGCAGGCCTGGGGTCCTAATGAGAAAATTGCTTCCAGCCAGGGAGCCCTGCTCTGCGGCTGAAATTGCATCCAGCCCGAGCCAACTCTGCTGCCGCAGTCCCGCCCTTCGGAAGGAGGTGGGGGAGCAGCCCTGCGCAGGGGGAGGAGCGGGGCTTGCACAAGACTCAGACCCCCCCCCCCCAACACCTTGGAGAGAGTCTTCCGGCCTCTCGGGGGAGGAGGGGACTCAAGTGAGCTCCAGGGCCAGGCTTGGCTCAGGACCCTACAGCTTGATCCCTGGGAGGCAGAGGCGGGAGAGGGGACGGAGAGATTCTCCTCCTCTCCCTTCCACCACGTTCGCAGAGCCCCCACTGCGGGCGGAGGTCCTCAGAGAGGTGGACCCGTTTACAGGTTTACTGAGAAAGGGTGCGAAGAGCGCTTTGTCTCCACAGAGATCCTGGGTGCAAATCGATCCCGCCAGGAGTAATTTGAAATTCGGCCTCTCCCAAAGACTTAGGGTTCAGCCCCTCCTGCCTGCTGCCCCTGCACTCGGGGGGGAGCCCTGTGTCTGCGCCCCCCCCCTCCCCACCAGGCTAGGGGACCCACTCAGTGAAAAGCCAGCTCAGCTTGCTTTTCTTCGGCTGCTCCAGCCTTTCAGGAGAACCACCTACAGGAAGAGCAGAAACCAAGGCCCCGAAGCCAGCCCTGCTTCTGAGGAAAGCTGGTACCTACAATTCAGCTGCCAGTTGGCTCCGTGAACTCCAGCCCCACAGATGAACCAGCCTCTGGCGTGCCCTTGCCCTGCCCCAGTGAACCAGAAGGTCCACCTTCTGGTTACCTGCGGGGAAGACCTATCCCACTCCTGGGAAAATACTTTCCTCACCTGGGGCTCTGGTCTCCGCTGCTTTGCTCAGACTCTGGATCACCTGTTTTTTAGATTTTCGAGCTGGTGGTTAGGGACGAGGGTTATTGGGGGGGGAGGAGGGGGCAGAAAGAGAATGGGCCGCATCCAAGTGCTTAGCCGCCCTTGGCACCTGAGGTGAACCTGACCGTGAGATTGCTCCCCAGAGAGCCTGCCCGTCAGCCTGGACCTTCCTGTCCCCCCAACCCCCTGGGTGGGGCCTCACCCAGCACTGGCAAGTTGTGAAGGCTGAGCAGAGCAGGGAGTGAGCAGGAGTGCTCGAGGGAGGGAAGGAGGCAGGAGGAAGGAAACAACCCCATTGTCATCCCCCAAATTACTGGCTGGGATGGCAGGGGAGGAGGCGGAAAGCCGACATTGTTTACTTAATTAAAAGTAAACAACAATTTGCGCTGCCAGCCTCCCATTAGCTGTGTGCCGAGCCCCAGAGCTGGGGACTCGGCTTTCGCTCCCCGCCGAGCCTGGCTCCTGTCACAACACCCCCAGCCTGGGCTCCCCAGGGCCCTGCACCCTTCCCTGGTTCTGTCCTTCTCAGGCTGAGCGGAGGAAACAAGCTAAAACCAGAAGTGTCTCAGCATCCTCTGGGGTGGGATAAGAGTCGCTTGGCAGGTCAGCGTGGGGTGAGAGACCCCTGCGTGTGTACATGGTTAGGCCTGGTTGTGGTCCAGCAGGGCAGGGCGGGGGGGGGGCACCACCTGTCAGTTTAGCCAGATGTTGGCTCACTGGGGAAGGTGGCCTCCCTCCTTCTCTCCCTACCTGAGTCTCCAGTCTTCACTACCTGGAGGCTTGGGCCTCTCTGCCCCACCTCCCACTTTTTTCCTTTTCCCTTTTAGCAGCTTATAAACATCCTTCTCCCATCTTTTTGGCTCTGCTCCCAGAAGGGGGCTGTTCGAGGCTCCAGGAGGGCTTAGGGAGAGAAGCGAGCGAGCTCCCTGGGCCCGGGGAGAAGGGCTGCTGGAACTAAGTCTCCCCTCCCCCCATCCCTGCCAGGACAGCCACAGGTGACCCTGGGAACAGGGGAGGCGAGTTGGCCTCTGCTACGGCTGAGCTGGGGACACCCAGCTCCAGCATTTCTGGAGCCCCCAAGCAGGAGGGGTGGTAGGATGCTGAGAGGGTGGTGCATTGATTTCCTTCCACCTACCTCCAGGGACTGAGCAGGGTAGCGTATCTTTCCAGGGGTCTGTCCCCAGGCAAGTCCCCACCTCTCCTGTGGACTCTGCTGCCCCCCCCCCCCCCACTCCAGCGATACAGAGGTCAGGCTTCAGGTCTGGTTCAGGGCATGACTTTGGCTTCTGACTTTGACCATGACAGCTCTCCCTTCCTCTGTGGAGGTGGGGGCAAGTCACTTCCTAGCTCCGTGCTGCTTATCAGACCATTGCTGAGCTGGAGTTGCCCTCAGACTCCTCTGGCCAGATGGGTAAGGTGGGGAGAATATTTCAGAAAAAAAAGAGCCAGACCTGAGACACTTGGGAAGTCAAGCCACTGGGATGTAAGCCCAAAGGGGGAGAGGTAGGGCAAGGCCCTGGTAGTAAATACGAGAGTCTCAGTTTTCATCTTGTGCCCCAGAGTGGCGGGTCCCACCAGGCTGATTCTTCCCCGAGGCGACATTCGCCAATGGCGGGGACACTTCTGGTTGTCACTCCTTGAGGGGGTGTGATGCTACTGGCATCTAGTGGGTGGAGGCCAGAGATGCTCAAATCTTGCCCCACCACAGGGAATGGGCCATGGGGTGGGGTTTTTGAGAACCCTGGAGTTTGGCCCTCCGGCAAGATTTAGATACCCACCCTCTCCTGGAGCCATCCTGCCCCACCCACCCCTCTCCTCCCCCGACATTTGCATCCTTTTTGTCTTCCTCTGCCCCCATCAGGATTCACACATCCACATGCTCCCAGCTCCCGGATTCACACACATCAGGACTTTCACAGGCACTCACACACACACAGAAAAATCTGGGAAGTCTGTCCCGCGCTTAATTGAATTAAAGGACTGGGGTTTGGCAGGACATCGTGTATCTGAGCTGCAGCTTCTCGCAGCCGTTTCAGCTCCGGACAGGATGGTCCAGGCTCCCTGCGATTCCAGCTGCTGCTGTTCCTCTCCCCTCTCCTTCCCCCACTTTTCAAGCCAGGGGCCTGGGAGGGGCCAGGTCAGCGACACCCTACTTACTCCTCTTCTCTCCGCTCCCTGCCTTGCGTTCAGATACTGCTGGCAGGGGGTCGGGCCTCCTGAAAAGCAGGTACCCCCTAGCATGAGGCCAGGGGACTGGAGCAGACCCGTCCAGGCCAGTCCCTCGTTCCAGGTCTCCTGCTGCCCCATGCCAGGGTCCGGAGCTACAGGGTGTCACTGGTTGGAAATGGGACGCACTTCTTGGCCCGTTGTATAGCCATCCAGCTCTGTCTGCCAGGCCTGAGGGCTCCGGGGAGCCCGCACGCCCGGCCTCCCTAATGGGCAGAGCGGGATTGCCAGCAGAGGGCACACAGTGCTGGGGTGGGAGGACTACCGTGCCTCAGGTCCTTTCCCCAACCTGAGCCCATGGGGTGGGGTAGGGCATAGGGTGTGCAAGGCGAAGGGGATGCTTTTCTACGTCTCTTCCCTCCCACTGCTGCCAGGCTCCCTCTGTAAGCCTGTGCTTTGGCAGGCTGTGGAGGTGGGCCTGTTCTCAGCCTCCCTTTACAACCCCACTCTGGCCCCTTCTTGGGAAACAAGGAGTGACCTCAGTCCCTGTCTGTCATCTGAGGATGACTCCAGCACCAGAACCCAGCCCTCACTTTGAGGAAGCCCTGCAGGAGCCCAGAGCCCAAGGGTATTAGAAAGGTCCCATGTGTAGAGTAGGTACAGGGGACGCCCTGGGCCTCACTGTGGGCGGGAGGGGTGTAGTCAGCCAGCCTGTGCCTCCTGGGGCTCCATCTTCTAGCATGTGCCACCCTCCCTGGCCATGCTTTTGTGGGGGGGCCTGCTGCATGCAGATCTGCCCTCCCCCCAAAACCCCACAGCTTAAGAGCAGCCTGGGCAAACTGCTAATGGCCGGTAGTGCAGGCGTCCAGAAGGCCCATTGGAGGATCCAGCCCAGCCCAGCCCCACACGTGTGACCCTAGGTACTTGGACAAGGCAGGGGGTACGGAGCAGGGCTCCCCCCACTACCCCCCACTGCTAGGCTGCTCCACTGGCTGACAGGAGGAGTGGGAGAAGGATTGGGGGGTCAGGGAAGCGGCCAGACCCAGTCCGGAGCCCTGAGCAGCGATCTGCACTGCCCAGGGTCAGGGGGGTGGGGGGAGCGGGCCTCACCTCGGCTAACCTCCCTGCCGAACAAAGGGGCCTTTCTCCACACCCGCCTGGGAGGGTGTGCCTGACCGACGGCTGCCGCCACTGCAGAGAGCGCTGTTGTTTTTTTCTTCCTCTTCTTCTTCTTCTTCTTGACTTTTCTCCATTTCTCTCCCTCTTTTTGGTGCCTGATCTCTGACTTTTAGTCTCCATTTTTAACTTTTTGAGAGGCGGGGGCGGGGGTGGGGGGAGGCAGAAATCTTCCTCTTCAAGCGTTTATCAAGTACAAGCGTGTATCAAGTACAGGGGCAGGTCTGTGCTGCCCAAAGGTGGGGGCGTCGTGGGAGTGTTGGGAACAGTCCTGGGGTCACGCGGCCGCAGACTCGCCCACATCCAGAGCAGCCCCGCTCCGGGGGAAGGCAGGTAGGGACCGAGCGGCGCGCTGGCGCCGTGCAGGGTGGGCCCGGGCTCGCTGGTTTACCCCCACAGCCATGCACCTGGCAGCTCCCCCCTTCCCGCTCCTCCTCGCTCGCCCATTCCCCGGCCCCCTTCCATCCGGCCCCCGCACCGCAAGCTGTTCCTAATCAATGAGAACGGGAAGCTCGGCCCTCACATTACATCACGGGATGTGCTTGGCAGCGGCAACGGCGGCAACGGGAGCCGCTGCCTCGGGCAGCACAGCCCTGGGTTCGAGCGGCCTAGGTCTGGCCGGGTCCTCCTTCCTGCTCAGGCCTCGTGGGTGTTGCAGAGGGAACCCGGGCCCCTGAAGCCTCCCGCGGGCGGCGCGCGGGTTCGCCGCCCCCGCCCCCGCCCCCGGCCGGGTCCCTGGCGCTGCCGGCGGAGGGCAGCTAGTGTTAACTCGCTGCGCCACCTAGCTACGGCGTCCGGGAATGCAGCGCGCCGCTCCCCCGGGGTGCGGCCCCTGGGCCCAGCTGCCCCGCTCTCCGGAAAGCCCCATCCGGCCCTTCAGGGCATTGTCAGTGGAGAACTCGGCACCTGCCAACCTGGAGGGTCGATATCTAGCAGCCCGGACCATCCCAGCCCTGTGACTCTGCGTAGCTGCCCTTTGACAGGTGGCCAGCCTCGGTACTGTGTGCAGGTCCAAGCTTCTGGGAGATGCCCCTCAAGCTGCTGTTGAGGATCACAGCAAAGCTGAGACACAGGGCCCTGGAAGCTGACCTCCTTGCCCCATCTATGCTGTCTTTATGTGTGCCTCACGCTTTATAGAGTATAAAACCATCGGGTCTTCTCTGTAAAAATCCCTACTCACAGCTCACTGTGCCGTCCAAGGCAAGCCTGGCATGGGTTGGACCGGGAGGGAAAGGAGGCCTGGGAGACCACCGGGTGCCTCATAACAGCAGGTCTAGGATTTGGATTCCAGGCCCGGGGCTCGTTCTGGCACCCAGAGCCGTCTCACCCCCTCAGGAGGCCACCTGCCTACCCACTTATTCAACCCAGCCTGGGCTTTCAGTGCTGTAAGCTGGAGATTTTGAGTCAGAGGCCCAGATTCTTCACGTCTTATCTGGACAGCTCTGGATGGTGGCTGCCTGAAGGCGTCTGGGTCTGGGGCTGGGGCGTGGGGAGCAGAGCGAGCTGGCGAGAGCGTCTCCCTGCCCTGCCCTCCACAGGGAGACACTGCATCCTTCCTCTGGTTAGTGCAGCCCTCGGGCGCGGGGGTCTGTGTGGCCAGGCCTGCACTCCGGGCCCAACTGGGCTTTGCAGGAGAATTAGTGCTACTGGGGTTTCCACGTCAATTCCTCGGGTATTGAGCGTCAAGGACGGACCTGCAGGAAAAAATGTTGTCGGGACGCGGAAGGTGCCAAACACCTGGTGCTTCTGTCCCCCGGGTGGTCAGTGTAGCCACAGTTGGAAGAAGGATCTAGAAGGATCTGTTTAGAGTCTTGTCAACCGCTCCCAACTGCACGTCCAGGTGTGGTGGATATAGTCGTGAACAAAACACTGATAGGCCTTGACCCCAAGGGGATGATGGTCTGGTGGGGTGCTCCCAGGCAGGAACCCTTGGACCTGGGAGGCCTGGTGGCCAAGTCCTTAGGGCTCTTGAGCCCTCCAAAGCCAGAGTTTTCCACTCTTCCAGCCCTGGCCCAGCCAGAGGCTCCCAGTGTCGATGGGATTTGAAGGAAGGGCTACTTGGCCTCCAGCCTCCAGGCAGCAGTCCTCCACTTAGACCTTTGATTGTGGCACAGGTTTGTGTTTGTTGCCCTTCCGTGAACCCAAGTCTGTCTTCCCGCAGAAGGCAAGTCCTTGGTAAAGAGGCTCCTTTAGCCTGAATGTCAGGTGCTGCCCCTTAGGGGGCTGAGGAAATTAGAGTGCCTGAGGGTAGGAGGCAGGTGGCCTCGGCCGGCTGTCGCTTAGGTGGGTTCTCCTTCCCAGGCCCCCGGGATTCTCCTTAGGGAAGGGGGGGGGCAGGTGGGGTAAGACCGTGCTCATGGCCACGAGGGGAGTGGTAGCATGGAGCCCAAGGAGGCCAGGGAGCCCTCATGTTGCCCCATCCTTGCCGTCTCCTGGCCAGTCTGTCCGTCTTTCCATAGGTAAGGAAGCTCCACGTGTGGGAGGCTTCCCCTGCCCAGGGCTGAGGGTGTCTTTCCTCTCTGTGGGGACTCACTTCTGCCACCTTCTTTTCCTGGTCAGTTGCTCCCTTTCTGCCCCTTCTTCTCATTCTTTGCTTCCCCTCCCTTCCCCAGCACGTTGCAAGGGTGTGTGGGTAGAGAGGCTCCTTGGCCTGGGGGCTCTCCAGGCCCTCACCCTGATGAGTGCCCTCGGCAGCCAACGGCTGGCTGCAGCACAACTGTGCTTAGGAAGCCACTCCTGAGTATTTTCAGGAAAGTTTTCTCCCCTTCTGTTTTTTTGTTTTGTTTTTTTTAAAGGAGTCATTTCCTCCTTTCCTTTCTCTTTCTCTCTCTGCTTTCTTCCCTCTTTCCTCCCTCTTGGAACCTTCTCCTTCTCTGATTTCTTTCTATGGCAGCCTTGTTTTGAACCACTTTGCTTTGGTTCTGATGTGCTGTCTTGGCCTCTTTCTCTTTTAGTTTTCATGTTGTCTTCTTGTCATTCTCTTGCTCGGGGGCTCAGTGATTCCTTCCCTCCTTTCCCCAAACTCCCACTTGTGCCAGGTGTGTCCCTCCAGAGCTTCTGCGCCCCCCCCCCCCCCACTTCTCATCCCTGGTTGGCATTAGCGCCCAGAGGACTCTGTGCCTTAACAAATAATTAGACCAAGGACAAGTGTATTTGGGGGATGGGGGGAGGGTGATGCCTGACCCTGGGAGGTGGGGACACTATTAATAGTCCTAAGAGCAGCTGGAGGTGGGGGCAGTTGTCTGGCCAGGCCTGGGCAGTTTACAGGGCCAGAAAGGGCAACGCTGGAAATAGAGCGGGTGGGGGTGGGGGAGCAGCTCCGCGTGCCCCTAGCCTGGATGGGGGGACACCCTCCACAGGGCCCATCTTTTCTTGGTGTGCTGGGCCCACTGTCAGTTTCTGTCTGTCAGGCTGAGGAGGGGACAGAAGCTTTAGGGGCTGGGGGCCACTCTTCTGGACCCCACTATTACATGACTCCTGGCCCCAGGCCCTCTTGGAAATGTTGGCTCGAGCTGCTGGTTGAGCCGTGGCACCAGCCGGCGCTCCCAGGAGAGGCAGCTGGGCACCCGTTGGGGCAGCACCTATGCTTCTGGTGTCCTCAGCTCTCTATACCCTTACCGCTGGGCTAGCATAGGCAGGGCCTAGGGCCCAGCGTCCTCAGAATCCGGGGCACAAGCATTTTCTCCCCCTTCCCTGTTGCCCTTACGCATCCCCCGGATAAGGGGATTTCCAGTGTGGTGGCCGTCCAGAGACCATTTACCGTGACCACTGACTTTGGGGAGGGACACGCCTGTAGAAGGCATCCCGCTCTTTCATTTCCAGACAAACCTCTCTGCCCCTCTTTGCAGATCGTCATGGGCCAGGCCCTGAGGGAGCCCCTCAGCTTACTGGCTGTGTTCTCTGGGGCAAGACACCGAAAAATAGTAATCTAGGGCATGCTCAGGGTGTCATAAAGAGTATGCACGCCTGAGGGCAGGGAGCTGAGGGCCAGCCACACCCCCCCACGAAGCAGCCTGTGAGCAGAGTGGGAGAAGGAGGAGCAGTTTCAGCTCATGGAGGTGAAGCACCTTTTACCTGTTTTCTCATTTTCCTCGCCCAGGAACCCTGGGTGGTGGGTAGCACCTGCATTTAACAGAGGAAGAAACAGCTCAGAACTTGGCCAAGGTCACTGCGCTGGTAGATTCTAGAGCATGGATGTGAACTCGAGAGGAGTTTCCACTGTCGCTGGTTATCCACCTCTGTCCCCCTCTGCCCTCCCTGCGCTGGGGTGAGGCCCCCCCCCCCCCCACTTAGAGCAGACATGGGGTCCAGACCAAGGACATCTCCCCTGGATAGGCCAAGGGCAAGCTCTGGGCAAAGGTGGGCCAGGGCCCGGGGTGGGGGTGCTCCCGCCTCCCTCCTCCCTCCTCCCTCCTACCTCCTCCCTCCTCCCTCCTCCCTCCTCCCCCCTCCCCAAAGACCCCTTCCTTTGGCTTCTTCAGTAGTGGCCACTTCACCCCCAATCCCTGTCTGACAGGAATTCTGATCTGATGGGATTTGCTGGCCCCTGGGCACCTCTGGAACACCCCAGATGGTGTTACTGCAAGGCACGGGGTCGGCTTGTTCAGAGAGAGCCATGGAGCACTGACGTCTGAGGTCTTGCAGGTCGGTGCTGAGTCCCCTGCAAAGGGGGGACCCGGGAGGAGCCCGTGGGTCCGCCCGCATCCCCCAGGGCTGCCTGCCGGGCTGGGCGTGGAGAGGCCCCCAACTCGCGGATGGACCTGGCCTCTGCCCCTCCATCCACCTGCTGGGTGTTGTGCTCTGCACCAAGGTGTATCCTTCCTCCTGTCTCCTTTATGGGCCGCTGTCTGTCCTCTCATGGGAATAAGCAGTCGGGCACCCAGTTCCCTTGGGCTTCAGTGACCGGGTCGCGTCTCTAGTTCTCCCTGGGCTGGGGGCAATGCCAAGGAAGGTTCTCCCGTCGGGTGTGGGGCAGAGACGCTGAGCAGCTCACGCCAGGGGAGGACCACAGACGGCACTGGCGGAGGCAGGGTGGGTGGAGGTGGGAACGGTCGTGCTTGCCTCCAGGGCCAGGGCCTGCGACTGCAGTGTCCCATCCAGATGTTCCCTGCGGCCTGATCTGTTGTCCCTGCCCCATCCTCCCTTCATGGCCTTGAGCTCAGGCCTCAGGGGCAGCCAGAGCAGGTCTAGCCTACGCAGGTGTGACTGGCACGCCACCTCCCTCCCCTGCACAGGTGACTCAGGTCAAAGGCTCAAGCCCCTTCAGATCCATGAGTAGAGGGGGAGTGAGGAAAGGAGAGAGGAAGGTAATGAGGGGGTGACGTGTGTGCCTATCCTGCCCCTGGCCACACCCCTGCCCAGATCTTCGGGGCTGTGCTTCCTGGTCATGCCCCTGTCCCCGCCACGTGGGGCTCTAGGGGTGACAGAAGAGGGATAAACCTCAGGATGGCTCCAGGGCCCGTGTGTAGGCATGAAGCTGGGGGTGGAGCACAGAGTGGAAAGAAGGAAGGAAAGATCCTAGAAGCCCCCTGGGCCGGGCCCAGGCCGAGCCCCTCCCCTCTTTGCCCTCTGGCTGCCCTGCCCTCTCAAGGACTTCCTCCGTCCCTGGGTCTCCTGTTTGCAGAGATGGGGAGAACCCCTCTGTGACCCGTCTCCCTAGCCCCCCATCCGTCCACTGCTCCCCTCCTCAGGGTGTCTCAGATTCTCAGACTTAGGTTTCAAGAGGCACAATAGTTACATTCTCCGGCTCTGATTGCCGCAGGCCAGGCCTCTGGCTCCCCTTGAGATTGGGTTTCCAGTGCCCTGGATGCTCCGGAATCGCAGAAGAGGGGGAGCCAGGGAGGGGGAGGGGAGTGTCACACTGGGGAGGGCCAGGATCAGCTCCTGAATTGCATCGGCCCTTCAGAGGACCCCCAGAACAGCGCACGCTCCCGCCTGCTTCCCGAACCCCAGACCTGGAGAAAGCCCGGGGAGGGGCAAGCAAACCGCACACTCCGGGGTTTGTCCTCGCTAGCCCCCAAAGGTCAGAGGTCCGGCCGAGCTAGAGGTGGCTTCCTGTCTGGCCCAGTGCTTAGCACTGAACATGCTGTGCCCGGTGGGACCAGGGCTCTGCGTGCATCGTCTGCTCCTACCCCTTCGGGGCAGCAGGAAATCGCTGGCTGCGTGTCCAAGCGCGTGCGCGTTTGACTGCGCTTGCCTCAGTATACGCACGTTGTGGGTGTGGTTGAGCTGGGTCTTTCCGCCCCTCTTGGCCACCTAAGAACTCACTCTGTCAGTGATGTGCGTGGAGGCAGCCGGCCAGCAAGTTGCATGTGGCCCCTTTCGCGGAGAGAGTTTGTTTCGGGTGGGAGCTGAGGCAGAGCGTTCCCTGCAGCGAGCAGGAATTCGTCCTTCACCTAGCGGGAGCCGTAAATATCTCCCCGTCTGTGAGTGGAAATATCTATACATATATATATATAACATGCTGTCAACTGGGGTTCGGATGCAACACTGGGCTCTTCCTGGCTGCTGGAGCTTCCCCTCCAGAGCTCCAGTGAAGTGTCCCTTTTGGATACACACACACACACACACACACACACACACACACACACACACACACACACACAGAACCGGCAAGGTCAGGAGAGGAAAGAGAGCAGGAGAGAGGGAAAATGAAGGAGAAGGAAGGACAGAGAGGAGGTCGGAGCCAAGACAGAGAAAAAGGAGATCAGAAATGGGATTCCAAAGGGAAAGGTGAAGAGCTCCATAAAGAAAGTAGTGGGGCTTCAAGGGCTGAGAAGGGCTGGTGGAGGGTTGAGAGAGGCAGTGCTGGAGGGGGAGCTTCGTGGCTGTTCCAGGGGATGTGAAGGGACCTAAGGAAGAGAGGGGTCCACACTGCCTGCCAACTGTTGGCCGAGCTTGGCCCAGGTCCGGGTATTTGCAGGAGGCCACAAGCCATTGATGCAGGGGGGTGACCGATGACAGGTGTGCAGACGAATGGGGAGTAGCCCCAGACCCAGGAGCCATGCTGAGACAAGAGTCCAGATCTGTCACCTGCCTCTGCATAATCCTCCCTTCTGGAAGCCTCCACAGCGGCCAGAGCCCTAAGGCACTACTGGCAGGTGGCCTCTCCCTCAAAGGTGTGGATCACATGAGAAGCCCAGGTCCCAAGTAGAGGGCAGTCAGCAGAGCATGCTCCTGTGGGTGACATGAGCTGGCGTGACCCTCGGCAGCATGAAGAATAAGCTGTGGGCTCTGAGATTCTCTCCGTCCCCAAACCTGGCCCCGGGCTCAGGGACCCTGATGCCTGCCTGCCCAGGGCGTGCATCCCAGGGCATCAGACACAGTGGCTGGACTGTTCCTAGGAGGCTATATTTGATAGGCCTCATGTGAGAAAGCTTCAAACCAGGGAAGGTGCTCTTTGGTCCCAGCGCCAGGAAAGAGGGGAAGGTTGAGCTGTGTCAAGGCCAAGTGCGGGTAGTGGTGCCACCCCCCCCCCCCCCCCCCCCGGCTGCTGCGTCCCCTCTCCGGTGTCTAGGATGTGAAGGCAGCAGTTGTCTCTGAAGAGAGGGGTAGGCAGCGGGGTTAGGGTTGCTTTGCTGACCTTGGTCAGGGTGGCCCTGAACTGGGGGTGTGTACCTAGGGTCCCCACTGCTCTGGCAGCCAGGCTGGGGAGAGCCGAGGCCACAGAGGCTTCCAGGAGATGTGGCCCGGGAAGCCCGGGGAACCAGAGTAACAGCCTCTGGGGGCGGGCGGGGGGGGGGGGGGGTGGGGGCGTGGGCCGGGTGGTTGGGGGAGGGAGGATAAAAGATGGAGCTGGGCACCTGTCTGCCTTGTGCTAGCCAACACTGTCCCTGCCCCTCCACTGGCCCACAGGCCACCAGCTGGCCCATTATCCCTGGCGAGAAAGCAGACACTGGAGGGGGGCTCCCATGCAAACCCGCCCGGCAGGGACTGCCAGGGGAGAGCCACCCTGTTCTGGGTCGGGGGCGAGGGGAGAAGGGGGGGGGGCAGCGGAGACAGGAGCCCCCGCCGCGCAGCAGTCAGGTCTCCTCCTGTGCTGTTGGCAGGGGGCAGTGCGTGGGGCCTGTGAACAGGAGATAAAGAGTTCAGGCAGAGGGTTTTTTCTCACTAACCGTGGATTTGTATGTTTGTTCAGCTGGTGGCTCTGATAAGCCCCATTCTGCCAGATAAAAGCTGAGCAGCCATGAGGCGGGGCGTGGGGAGGGGTGTCATAAAGGGACCTTCCTCCTGTCTGTCCTGAGGCCTGGGGTTATCCCCTCCCCCAGGGAGCCCAACAGGGAAGGGAGTCACGATGCTGGGTTGGTGTGCTCCCCGGTGGGCTAGGCTGATCCCAGAGGGTTGTCTAGAGCAAGCCCCGACCTCCAGGCTCCCCAAAGAGCCCACAAAGGCCGGCCCAGCTGGCTCCCACTCCTGGGGCGGGGGGGGGGGGGGGGGGGGGTGGTTCTCCTTACCCTCCCTAGAAGCCTGTCCACCAGGGCCCGGTGGCCGGTTTGGGCCCCACGGCTGCTGTATGGGTTCCTGCCAGTCCCCTGCCCCCGTCCGTCCAGGGCGCACCCCTAAGCCCACTGGGTGGACGAGGGCCTGCCCCCCTCGTGTCCCTTACTGTCCTGCCAGGGCAGGGGTCCTAGTTGAGCCCCTGGGCCCGGGGATGGCCCATGGGGGCTCCGGCTGCCTTTGAGTAGCACGTGGCGTCCCCAGGGCCCCTGCCTCAACCCTCCCTTCTCCTTCTGCTGGGTGCTGGCCCCGAGGGTGAAGGGGGTGCCGCTGGAGCAGGACGGTGGGGCCCTGGCTGAAGCTGCCCCTGCTGCAGGGCTGCCTCCTGAGCCTCCGAGCCTGGGTCCAGATTTCCAGTGTTTCTGCCTTTTGTCCTGGAGCCGAGCTGAGCATGCCGGGGGCCGGCGGGGGTGGCATTGTGGGGACGCTGGCTGGGCCGCCAGCCGTAAGATGGCTGCCAAGGGCTAAAATGGCTGCCAGCAGCGCCTGGAGGCGCGTGGCAGCGGGCCTCGCCCGCGCTGGATCCTCGCTCCCGCTTGCTCCTTTACATCAAGCTAATAGTAATAACAGCAATAACGTTTCGGGGCAGTGTCCTGGTTCAGAAGGATTTCCTGCCTATCGCGCTCTCCTGGAGCCCCATTTGTCTCTGCCTTAGTCGCTGGCCCATCTCCATCTCTTTGTCGGGTTCTCTCTAGCCTTTCTGTCCTTGGGCTGGGTGTGCGCATGCGCGCAGCTTTCTGTCTCCACGTGGCCATTTTCAGGGGGCCCGGGACCGCACCCCTGGGGGGACTCCCCTGTCTCCCGCAGCTCCACCGACCCGGCCCCGGAAGGCCGGTGGGGAACGAGTTGGTCCCAGGATGGGTGGGGTCGGTAGCGTGCACCCCAGGGCAGCAGAGTATGTGCCCCTCAGTGGGCTCCACATGCTGGTCCCCTGGCTGTGCCCTTCCTGAGTTTTGAATGGAGGAGAGAGGAAGCAGGCTCAGGGTCCAGGGAGGGCCTAGCGTGGGGTGTCCACGACTTTAGCCCCTCAGCTGCTCCTTCCTGGACAAGCTGGGGGTGGAATCAGACCTAGGTAGCCGGGAAGAGGCCAAGGTGAGAGAAGGACGAAATTCATACCCACAAGGCACCGTGGCACAGAGAGGTTGCCCTCCTGGGAGCGTGGGGGGAGGTCCTGTGGATTCTCTCCAGAGCGGAGAGCACCACGGGCAAAGAGGCGGCCTGGGATAGGATTCGCCACCCCTCCGCACACCACAGGGGTGAGCACAAAGGGAACCGTGGAAGGCTGCACCCCAAACTGGAGGGGGGTGGGGCGAAGGACCGCCATTAGCACTTCCCTTGTGAACCTCTCTGGGTGTTTGATTTGTGACAAGATTTACTGTTCTTTTTTGGAATTAGAGAAAAAAAAAAAAATTGAACAGGTAAAGAATCGGGGGGAGTGGGGCCTAAACCTGTCCTATAGGCAGCCTGTCCTTTCCCACTGGTCACCTTGAGGCAGGTGGCCGAGAACTTGGCCTGAGCCAAGGCTGGGCCTTCGCTCCCATAGGGATGCTGTTCTTACCAGCCCCTGTGGCCATCACTCTCTATCCCTCCCGAGTGGCCGCAGGGCCCCCTGCTGCAATCTCTTGGGCCCACACCTTGCCCTTTGGGAACTTCCTCGCTGGTCACTCCCCAGTGTGAACAGCTTGGCTGTGAGGCCAGTGAGGGGTGGACTCTCCGGCCAGCAGGCTGACCTCGGGGCGGTGGTTGAGACCCAGGAGGCAGGGCCAGAGCTGGGCAAAGCCCCGGCCAATACCAGGGCACGGTTTTCTGATGCCACCCCCACGCCTGCCTTCCTCCTGCCCCACAACCTGCCCTGGCCCCCCTCTGCCACCCTCTCGCCAGCTGTCGTGCCTGGGCAGGCATTCTGGAGGTCCCCATTGTGCCCCTGGCACACAAAGCTTTGAGGACCTGGGGGGGGGGCGGGGGTGGGGGGGGGCGGGGGTGGGGGGGGCTTTCCCAAGCTCAGCAAAATATTCACACACACACTCCACCCTGCCCCAGCCCTCTGTGAGCTCCCACCGCACAATGGGCCCTTGTCTCGGGGCTCCCTCTGAGCAGCTGTGGCACCGGGGCATGAGACAGCCCAGACAGGCTGGCACAGAGCGGGCGACAGCGTTAGGGCAAGCCTCCCCCCTCTGTGTTGCCAGGCACCGCCTGTAAGCATAAAGGTGAGGTGGGGGTGGTTCAGGCTGACAGGAATGGCTGTAATTAATGAAGTGAGAGAAGGACGGGGCTGCTCCTCTGGGGGCTTGGGCTGAGCGGAGGATGGGGGACCCTGGGGTTCATCCCAGCTGTGCAGAGAGGCGGTCACTGGCTTCTTTCACGGGCACCCTCCTTGCCCTGGTTCTCAGCCACCGCTGCCCACTTGAGGGCGACTTCGCCCCCCCGGGGCGCACGGGGCAGTGTGCACGGGGGCAGTTCTGGTTGGCACACTGGGCTACTCGAATCTAGAATGTGGAGGCCAGGGCTCCTGCCAGACACACCCTGCGGTGCCCAGGATGCCCCGCCGCCGAGAATGGTCTGGCTCCACTGTCGGTAGCGCTTTCTTCCTCCTCTCTCCAGGTCTCCCCAGGCTGCGCCCCTCCGAGGAGAGGGTGCTGTGAAGGTGTTTGCAGGGCTGAAGGCGCAGCTCCTTGGCTGGCGTTGGCGGGGCGCCTCGATCCTGACCTCCTCTCCCCTTTGTGTCTCCCGCAGAATCCGGACAATCAGATAGTTCAAACCAGCAAGGAGATGCGGACATCAAACCACTGCCCAACGGTCAGTGCCCCTCCACAACTGCCGCTGGCCCACGCCTGGCCTCTTGGGCCTGCCCTGCCCCCCTCGCCCTCCTCTGCCCTCCTACACCCTGGCCAGCCTGGCCTCCTGTCTGCCCCCATTTCTTCCCCTCGACTCAGCTGTTCCTCGGCTGAACTTCAGCTGATGTCCAAGGGGGTGGGGGCTCCCCTGAAGCATGCTCGGTCCCCCGTGTGGACGTGAGGGCCTGAGGGCCAGCCTGTGTCTGGAACACGAGGCTTGGGAGGAAGCGAGTCGCAGCAAGAGTGGGGAGAGCTTTGGGGAGACAGGCAGGTAGCCCCTCCGAGCCTTGCCTGGCTCACTCACTTGTCCTTTCCACTCTTCAGGGCACTTAAGTTTCCAGGACTGTTTTGTGACTTCCGGGGTCTGGAATGTGACGGAGCTGGTGAGAGTATCACAGAGTAAGTGAGTTCTTTCTTCCAGCCGTGGCTGAGCTCAGCAGACCGGGGGTGTAAGGAGGGGGGATTCGGACCCCATGTGTCCCCTCCCCCCCAGCTGGTGGGGTCCTAGTAGGGGGCAGACGGGATTTCCTGGGACCCTCTGCCCATTGGTACTGGGCTAGGTGGAGCAGAGGTGCCCAGAGAGCCGTATCTCTAATCTCCACTGTTTTGGAGGAAAACAAAATCATAACCAAGGGCTCTTCCCCAAAGACCCCTCCCCCCCCCCAGCCAGGAGGAGGCTTCTGGGGAGCTGCTCATGACAACAAAACAGGCCCCACTGAGCCTTCCACACCGTCCAAACCTCATCCCCTTCTCGCCTTTTCCCAGCTCCTGTTGCCACAGCATCAGGGCCCAACTTCTCACTGGCGGACCTGGAGAGTCCCAGCTACTACAACATAAACCAGGTGACCCTGGGGCGGCGGTCCATCACCTCCCCTCCTTCCACCAGGTGAGCCCAGGACCCTGGCCCTCCCCTCCGATCCCCAGGCCGTCTCGGGGGCTGCAGGCAGCTATCACCCCTTGTTGAGGGTGTTGACTCCAGAGCAGCCCCGGGCCCAGCGTGCCGCCAGCCCCCTGAGCTTCCTGCTTTGTGCTGTCGCTGGGCATTTGGTGCTGGGGACAGAAGCCCCAACGGGGCACAGCTCTGCCTACAAGGCACTCCCCGTGGGGATCTGAGAAGGCCTCTCTCTTGGGCAAGTGACATGAGCCCAGACATACGGGGGCTGGTACAGGCACGGGGTGGGTGCTCCAGGTAGAGCAGCCTCTGTCCCAGGCAAGGGTGGACGTCCGGGTGGGACCCCCAAAGAGGGCTTTGGAGGCCAGCGGAAGGTGTTTAGACGTAAAACCCACTGAAGGGTTTTAGGTTTCAAGCAGGAGATGCTGGCGATTTGTGTTCTAGAAAGTACCCCTAGCTGCAGCACGTGTGGGCGGGGCTGACAGCCAGTTAGAGGCCCTCCCAGCGGGCTGGAGTAGGGGAGGGCCTCAGTTGGGCGGGGGAAGTGGCATGAGAGGACAGGACGGAGCTGAGAGGTTTTGGGGAGGTGGGCACATCCGGCCCTTGTCAGGGCCAGTTGTTGGGGGGCAGGAAGGGACCCTGTGCTTTTTTAAAAAGCTTGAACGTTTGGTTCATCGTGAGGTTTTGGGAATTTATTTTTATTTGTTAAAGTATCGCACTACGATGTTATAATGTTTTCGTATTAGTGATATCTTAACATAAAAGAACACAGTATCCTGATGTCTGAATTCCGTAGCACCCCTTGGCATTTTTGTCCCTGGCGAGTGCCTCTCGACTTGCCCTGGCCCTGGGGGCTGATGGGAAATAGAAGGTGGGACCACAGAAGCAGTTGAGGGGGGTTTTGCGGATGAAGGTATCACGGGCTGAGAAGGGGT
Source organism: Panthera pardus (assembly GCF_024362965.1). NCBI lineage: Eukaryota > Metazoa > Chordata > Mammalia > Carnivora > Felidae > Panthera > Panthera pardus. The sequence continues at coordinate 9,444,271 of NW_026527013.1, forward strand.
TCGAGGAGGAGGAGCAGACCTGCGGGGTCCCGAGGGACTCTAGGGCCCGTCTGGTCTCAGGGGAAGGCACGTAGCGAGCGCTTGGAAATGCTGCTGTCATCAGGGCGCCTGCTCCCCACCCGGCGGGTCACCGGGCGCGAACCGGGGAGCAGTTCGGGTGCCGGTACGTCAATCTTGCCTTGTCCCGCCTGATCCTCTTCCCCAGCACCACCAAGCGCCCCAAGTCCATCGATGACAGCGAGATGGAGAGCCCCGTCGATGATGTCTTCTATCCTGGCACAGGCCGCTCCCCAGCAGCTGGCAGCAGCCAGTCCAGTGGGTGGCCCAACGATGTGGATGCAGGTATGGGTGCTGCAGGGCCAACCCGGAGCGGGGCGGCTGGCGCCTCTTTTTCCCTCTCGGTGTACCTGGCGAGCCTCCCTCTGCTTCCCCTGCCGTGGGAGGCGCTACCTCCTGATCTTCCGGAGGAGGGCAGACCGGGCCAAAGGAGGGAGTGGAGGTGAGGAGCTGGGCTGCGGCTAACTCGGCCGCAGAGCCCACAGGTGTGGTGGAAGGAAGGCAGAGGCCCCAGACTTCGAGCCTCCTCGGTCTCCATCTCCTGCCGTTTCTCTGGAGGGGTTGCCCTAGCTCCCGCGGTCCTCATGGTTTAAAGCAGTTTCTCAGTCCGGGCACTGTTGACATTTGGGGCCACGTCATTCTCCGTGGTGGGGCCATCCCATGCACTGCAGGGCACGGAGCAGAGCTCTGGCCTCCAGCCGCCAGCCAGTAGCAACTCCCCCGTCCTCCCCAAAGTATAATGACCAGAAACGTCTGGACATTGCTGAACATCCTCTGGCATAGGGGGAGAGGAGACCAGAATCATCCTGAGTTGAGAACCACTGGTCTGACGGGCCCAGCATCACAGAGAGGAGCAGAGCCTAGGAAAGAATGACCAGAATCATTTTCCAATCAAGCAGGAAAGGTAGGGAAGGGCAGAGGTCTAAAGGAAGCTAGCTCAGTCCTCCCAATAGCCTCCAACCACCCCTTTCTTGGTGAACCCACCCACCTTCACCTCCAGTCTTGACGGGAGGCATAAGCAGACCCAGAGAGCCCAGATGGAAAGGAGGGAGAGTGTGTGCATGTGTATTCCCGTGTGTGTGTGTGTGTATGTGTGTGTGTGTGTGTGTGTGTGTGTGCGCATCACATATAAATGTATGAGGAGACTGGCTGCAGGCTATTTCTGCCTGACGCACGGGTGGTACAACCTGTGTGTGTCCTCGAGGTGTGGGTTTCTCGGGGCCAGAGAGTGAGACCCATGTGTGGGCGTTGTACGTGGGGCACGTCTGCTGTGGTCAGGCCTGGGGCTTTGCTCTCGAAGCCGGAAGAGAAGGGTCTGACCCGATGTCCCTTTGCCTGGCGTTTTCCAGAAGTGCATCTACAGAGATGGGCCACGTGGATGGGCAGGGGTAGGAACTGGGGGAAAGCGAGGCAGAAGGGCGGGGAGGCGCTCCTGCTTTCCCGCTGCCCAGACACAGGCTCCCGCTCTCAGCTCCCTGGGAGGAGGGGAGGAGGGTCTGAGGGTACGGGCTGTAACCACTGCGAAGCTCATCCCTGTGGGACAGCTCCCTGGCAGGCCTTTGGGTGCCTCCCCCAGGGTTCCCTCGTGGCAAGCAGGTGCCCGGGCCAACACAGCCCAGATACTTCCCCGGGGGAAGAGAGAAGGGGTTGAAAAGGCCCTGGAGACTCCCCAGCCAGGGCCTCAGTTAAGGGACTGCCCCCTCAAGGACTCAAGTGCCTCGAGAGCCACATCCACAGCTGTTTCCTGGGGTTCAGCCCCCAAGTCCCTCTGCCCAGACCTGGTTCCCGAGGAGATGTCCCCTCCCTGGCTCCTGCTCTCTTTTCTCAGCTGTCTGCTCTGGTGCCTGCCGTTTCTGCTCCTTCTAGCTGTCCTGCCGCGCACGGCCCCCAACATCCTCCTGCAGCACCCCTGGCTCCTCGCTTTCCCCTCTTTTCCTCCATGCCCGCCCCCCCCCCTCCCCCCGCTGTGTTGTTTCCCCGTGCTGCGACAAATCGCCAATTAAGCAGCCCAGCTGCAGGACAGGGAACAGCTGGGGAGGCGCTGTGCGGCCACGGGGACAGCTGTGCACAGCTGGTGGGGGTGCTCCCCACCCCCTCACTGTGCCAGCTATCAGGTGGCACACAGCTGCTGCCAGATAACGCCTCTGCTGGCGGCTGGGAGTTCGCCCTTCCCCCCACCCTTCCTGCAGTGAAGACTGCAGCCCCCTCACCCCCCATGCAAACGGATTCTCTGCCTCAAAGGTGGCAGCTCTGGAGGTCTCCACACCATCTTACCCGCCCCCCCCCCACCCCACCCCCTCACCCCCAGCCCTGGGCACGGCCTCAAGGCTCAGCCCAGGACCAGAGACAGACTCCCCTGGAGGACCTGGCCCAGGGGCCCTGCTGTGTCATAGCACCATTTGGACATCGTGCCCCCCCTGGGCTCAGAGATGAACTTGGTTGGCATCATCAGGATCCTACAGGCGGAGCTCTGATGGGGTGTGCTCTGTGCCCTGGTTCCCGCTGAATGCCATCCCATCTCTGGCAGCGGGAGCAGAGCAAAGCCTTGGAATGTCCCCTCCCTGTGGCCGCCCAGCCTCTGGATCCCCTGGCAGGGGAGTCCTTTCCTGTCCAGCTCTGTCCCCAGGGCCCACCCAGGCCCTCCAGCCCCTTCCCCACTCTCTTGTCGGGTGTGGTATCACCCCCTCGGTCCCTCCTGAGGACTGGTGGCTTCTTCCTACCAGAGCCTCCCCCCTTGCAGGGCCCCACAGAGTAGACCCCGGCACGTGCTTCCTTGAGGTCTCCTTCACCCTGAACCTAGCTCTCTAGGGCTCCTCCTGCACACCTTTCTCCCCCCCCCCGCCACCCCGCCACCCCGCCACATCCCACCCTTCATTCTGTGCCCTCTGAACTTATCCGCTCGGCAGAGAGCAAGATGGGCCCTTGGGTTTGTCCCCTCCCCAGCACACCCAAGGGCTCTCCTTTTCCTCTCCCTTCAGAAGTAGCTGGCCAGTCGGAGCTGGAATTGGGCAAAGGAGGCAGGAAGGGGTGTGGTGGGGCAGGGGCAGCCGGGAGGGGGCCTGAGAAGAGAAGGAGCTAGCTGCTGGCTTCCCGCCCTCCCTTGCTCTCACCCCAGCCCAGCTAAACCTGCCCTGTGTTGCCGATTCCTCCCCCCAGGCCCGGCTTCTCTAAAGAAGTCAGGAAAGCTGGACTTCTGCAGTGCCCTCTCCTCTCAGGGCAGCTCCCCGCGCATGGCTTTCACTCACCACCCGCTGCCTGTGCTTGCTGGAGTCAGACCAGGTGAGAACTGCGGGCCCCGAGGGGGGGCAGCGGGGGAGGCGGTGGGCCAGCTGGCCAGGTGAGGGAGCTAGGGCCACCCCGAGTGACAGCCCCAGGCCCTCTGAGTAGGCAGAGGGCACAGGAACGGGCCCTGCGTCCCAGGCGGCACCTCCTCACCTTGTTCCCAAGCTTCTCACACGCGTGTGTGCTTGCGTGTGTGCCTGGGTGTGTGCGCACGTGTGTGCTGTGCCGCACGGGCCCGTCCTGAGGCCCTCTGCGACTTGTCGCGTGACTCGCCAGGCCTCGGGCCTGCGCCTGCCCAGTTCTTTCCTCCTGCCAGCGGCGGCTGGGGAAGCACAGACTCCTCCCTCGGTCCCCCTTTTGCCTCTTCTCTCCGGGCCGCTGGCTGAGCCTGGGGTCGGGGTCCGGTGTCCCCGGCACCAGCCCAGGGCGGTGTGGGGGCACAGATTGACAGGAGCACTTGCGGGAAGCCAGGCTCCCTTCTGAGGCCCTCCCTGCCCTTTTCCGAAAGCGAAGGGCTGGGCTGGCTCCTGGGTTGTCTTCCAGGGAGAGGAACAGGCCCACTGCTGTGGGGGGCTGTCTCGCTTCAGTCTTGGGAGAGGGGGCTCGGTGGGGGTGGGGGGAACACCTCAGAGTTCCCGAGGGGATGGAATCAGGCAGGGAGTCGTGGGAGCTGAGTCCTCATCCTAGCCACTCCCTCATTTGCCCCCCACCCCCTTGGTAACCTTCTGGCAGAAAGAGGACCCTGCCCCGTGTCCGCCCGCCCGCCCGCCGTCTTGTGGCCCCTTTTGTAGGACGCAGAGAAGAGTGAGGTTTACCCTCCCGGCTTCCTCCTCAGGGCCTCCTGGCTGAGAGCCCAGAGGCAGCCTGCACTGGGGCAGGGTGTGGTGGCCGCAAGGTGGGGGCGGGGACCCCAGGCCCTCTGTACAGGCAGCGGGAGGGCGGCAGGCCCAGCTCGGCTCCGCTTTTATGAACTCCAGAGAGAAGCCAAGTTTCCTCAGCCCCCTAATGAAACCGAGAGCAAGAGCGAGCTGATTGGAAACAGACTGGAGGGGGAGGACTCGGCTCAGGGAAGAGCCGGGGCCTGCGCTGGGGTGGGAGTTGTATGTATGCGTGTGCGAGGACGGTTGGGGCTGAGCGCTCCAGAACGTGGCCTGGGCGCCTCGGCCAGATGCACGGTCATTTGTATGCAGGAGCGGGGGGGGGGGGGGGGGGGGTGGGGGGGGTATGCGTGTCCAGGGCTCATCCTACACGGGCAAGGGGCCCTGTCTCTACCCAGAGACCAGGAGCTGTTGGCCTCCTCTGTCCCTCATCCAGGCTCCCACCTGGGCCCTGGGCCGGGGTGAAGCCAGTGCGGCATTCACCAGGATGCAGGACGTCACGAGGAGCCGAAACCCCAGCCATCGAGACACATGAAATGTAGTGTCGTGTTTTTAAAAATTAGAACCAGTGAGAAACACACGCGACGGACAGATATCAACGTTCTCAACAAAAGACGGGGCTGGCCTTGTACTTGCACGGTCCTGCTTTGTTCGTGTCGCTCTAACTCCAGCCCTGGTTCTAATCAATATTTACGAAGACAGGCAGCTGGCTGACTAGCCCTGGTTTGCCAATTTGACTTTTTAAAAAATATTGCATTGAAATGTTAGTTACCTCATGGGCGCCTGGGTGGCCCGGTCGGTTGAGCCTCCCGACTCGTGATTCCCGCTCAGGTCGTGATCGCAGGGTCGTGGGATCGAGCCCCGCGTCGGGCTCTGCGCTGAGCCTGGGGCCTGCTTAGGATTCTCTCTCTCCCTCTGCACCTCCCTCAGTCGTGTTTGCACAAGCAGGCACGCTCTCTCTCAAGTTAAAAAGGAAACGTTACTTACCTCGGGGCACCTGGCTGGCTCAGTCAGTAGAGCTGCGACTCTCGATCCTGGGGTCATGGGTTCAAGCCCCACGTTGGGTACAGAGATTACGTAAATAAAGAAGACGGAGAACGTTGAAAAAAATGTTCCTCACCCCGGTTGCTGAGTTAGTAGGCGCCGCCTTAAGTCTCTCAGTCTCCTCGCCCTGGTCCTGGCCCTGCTCCCACCCCAGTCTCCCCTTTCCTCTGGCTCCTCAGTGCTCTCTGTCTGACCAGCGGCCCCCGCCCCCACTGTCGCCCACCGTGGCCCCCCACCCGCCTCCTAGGCCCTGATGCCCTTTTCTTCCCGCTCATGTACACGCAGGGAGCCCTCGGGCCACAGCATCAGCGCTGCACTTCCCCTCCACGTCCATCATCCAGCAGTCGAGCCCGTATTTCACGCACCCGACCATCCGCTACCACCACCACCACGGGCAGGACTCGCTGAAGGAGTTTGTGCAGTTTGTGTGCTCGGACGGCTCGGGCCAGGCTACCGGACAGGTGAGTCCCGAGGGCCCCAGGAGCCCCGCCACAGCTCATCTCTGCATCTGTCCGTCTGTCTCGGGGCTCACAGGGAGAGGGTCCAGAAGCCAGGAGCCCTCCTGGGGCTGGAGCAGCAGACAGCCAGTAACGCCAGACGCCTCGATCTCCTGGATCTGGGGGTAGGGGTCTGTGTATGATGCCGGGGTCTGTCGGTCACGGTCTAGAGAAGGGCGGGGCAGTGGCTGGGCCCACCTTGCTCGGGCTCCTTGCCCCGCCCTTGGTCTCTGTTCCCCTGGGTAGGAGTGCATCCGTGATCTATCCGACCCGACCTGGGCTCCTTGCCTCCTAACACCCCTCTCAAAACCTCAGGGCTACAGGGATTTGGTAGGTTCTAGACCAACGCTTCCCAGCCTTGGCACTGTTAGCATTTGGGGCTGTTCATTCTCTGTTCTGTGGAGCTGTGTCCTCTGTGGCCCCTACCCACTCAATGCCAGCAGCATCACCCCCTCCCAGCCCCGATGACCAGGATGTCTCCAGACTTCAGTGGGCCCCAGGGGCATCATTGTTTCCTGGTGAGAAGGCCTGAGTAGAGGAAAGGCCCCCCGCCACGGGAGCTGTTCGGAGTCTCCTGTTGGCAGAACTCTTAACAAGAGTTTCCCAGGCCAGTCACTGTTCTGGAGCAAAGCCCTTGCGCTCCTCAGCCTGGAAGAGACACTGGTTCCCCCATGGAGCTCTGCCGCCCCACTGCCCTTGTCCGTCGGCAAGCCCTAGGGCCCAGTCACTGACCAGCAGAAACAAAGGCCACTCAGCAAAGGGCTTATTCCAGACAGTGCTGGGCCACAGGTGACCCTTCAATGGGACAGTGGTTCTGCCTTAGTCCCTGGGAGACCACTCTGGGTTGGGACACGGGTGGTCTCTAGACCTCTGGGAAGGTTCTAGAGCCCCAGCAGCACACTGCGCTGTGAGAAGGCCCAGTTCCTCTCCCTGCCACTGGTCCAGGCTGGAAACCTGCTGTGAGAGGTCAGGTGGGGTGGGGTAGGGGGGGGATGCTCAAAGGGCCGTGGTGGGGAAAGGCGTTCGGAAGCCCGTGCCAGAGGCAGCCCGGGGAGAGCCGTGGGAGGCTCTTGGCGACTCAGCCCGGTACTGCCTCGGGGCGCCCTGTGCAGAGTGGGCATTTTCTAAGTGCTGGTGTATTGATTTGGGGCAGGGCTACGGCTCGGCCTCCTCGCTCTCGCTGTCCAGAACGGAAGCCAGTCCTCTTCCGTCTCCTGTTCTCCCTCCTTCTGCTTTCCTTGTTCCCTTTTCCCCTTTTCCCTGTGAGGTCTTCTCTTGCTGGCTCTGTAGCTCCTTAGCACATTCGGAGCCTTACCCACCTCTCTGGACAAGCTCTGTCCACTTTCAGGGGCATGGAGGGAGAAGTGGCCATGACCCCCGACAGCTACGACACCTCCTTCAGAGATGCCAGCCGAGTCTGCGGGAGCCGCCAGCCTCTGTCCCGGTGTCCAAGAGGCCTGGGGTCTGGATTATGGATCAGAGAGGCCAGAAGCTCCGCCTCGCCTGCCTTCTCGCCCACAGAGGCAGCTGGGGTTTGGAGTCAAAATGAGACTGACCCGAAGGACCATTTTAGCCCGGAGAGTCAAGCCTAAACCCACAGGACCTTCAAGAATATGGGTCAGTCCATCTTTAAGCATCCTGATGCTGGCTGGGTCCTGAGCCTCTCCCTTGACTTGACCATTCAAGATTAAGGGCTCACTGGGTCCAGAAGTTTTCTTCTCAAGGCAGATGCTTGCTCCGTGGATAAAACACTGCAGTCAGGAGGGCCAACAGTCACCCTGGTTAAACAGAGAGGCTAGCCCGGCTGGGGAGTCTCTCTGGATTTCCTCCTGTGGCCCGTTGTGCCAAGAGCCGGGGTGGGGGGGGGGGCGGTAGGGAGGAGGGTTGTCTTCAGTGAGCCTGCTCCATGGGGCTCAGCTTCTGAGAGGAGGCTAGAGACGTCACCAGGCCATGGAGGAGGACAGAGCCGGAGGCCCCAGACTCTGCAGCTGACCTGGTGACAGGGAGTGGCAGTAGCAGGCTGCACTTGTTCCGTGGCTACCTCCAGAGTCCCCTCCAGGGCCCACTAACACACAGCTGCCTGGGCCTCGCCCGATCCTGATTCAGCAGGTCCAGGGCGGGGCCGAGAATCCGCACTTCTCCCCAAGTTGCCCAGTGATGCTGCTTCTGGTCGGGTGACCCCACTTTGAGACTCACTGATCGAAAGCCTGAAGGAGTAAGTTCCTCACCTCTTTGAGAACCGGGAGTCACAGACCATCTTTGCAGAAAAATACACGCACCCAGAAATGTTAACCGTTTGCAGAAGGGTTCCAGGCACCCCTGTGTTCATCCTCGGACCACAGCGCGAGCCCCTAATTGAGAAGCACCAAATCACTGACGGCCAAGGCCAAGTGGCGACACCGCTCGGAGGAGACGCAAAGGGCACAAGGAGGATGCCTGGTTCGCTGTATTTTCTGGCAGAGAAGAGACGACGAAGCAAACGCGATGGAGAGGTCACAGGGCCTGATGGGATGGCGTGAGTCTGGGAGGCGGGAAGACTGGTCGTAGCTCGGCCTCATCCAGCAGCGCCCGAGCAGCCAGGCCTGCGTCTTCACCTGTCAGAGGAGAATGAAGAGCTATCCCAGCCTCCGGGTTCCTTCTAGCTTTTAACTCCTGAGGTTTTCAGGCACCACAAAATCACAAGACCTTGAGATTTTAAAACCTCAACTTGTACCCCAATCAGAGCTGAGACATCCTAGCCTGCTTGGAAGTAGCTTCCAGAAACTAAACGTCGTACATCAGCGGTTTTCAACGTCCGGCCATATGGGGCTGGGATTGGCTTTATCGAGTGCGATTAACGATTTAGATCCTCCTGAGGGGAGACAGGGTCTGAGGACTAGGAGGAGGCACGGGCCACCCTATGGGAGCAAGGGCTGCCTGGAAGGCCACGTGTCCCAGCTCCTTGGGGGCCCAAGCTCAGGATGGCCTGGCCTGAAGGAGTGAGGCTGTGATCTGTTGGGATTGTCTGTTTCCTGCCCTGATGGAGGATAGGCACAAGATAGGCTGTAGAAATGGGGAAAGGCAGGTGCCGTGTGCATTTCAGCCTCACCCCTGTAGGGCTGGAGACCCCTGCCCTCTGGCCTGTGCTTTTGCCTGTTTCTGAAATGACACCTGGCACAAAGGGTCTCCAGCCCAGGACACAAACAGGGACCAGCAGCCCCGGCTTGCTTTGGTCAGGGGCCTCTGAGTGCGCAGGAAAGATGAAGTCAAGGGAACCATATGGAGGGATGGTGTTAGACCTTGGTGTCGGTCATCAGAGGTGAAGGGTAGTGGGTAGAACAGCCAGAGTTCAGAAGGGTATGGCCTGCACGAGTCAGCCATGGGGCTTGATGGTTTAAAGTGCGGCCGGATGGACGAGTGGATTCAACTCAGTCAGTGGGACTTGACAGGTGCCGCATGGGCCAGAGGTGGTAGTCCGCAGGCTTGTTGGGGAGCCTGGGAGGCAGCCTACTTGAAAGGCTCCAGTGGAGGTCAAGAGCATCTTAGAAAACAGGGGCAGGGTGGCTCAGTCGGTTAAGCGGCCGACTTCAGCTCAGGTCACGATCTCGCGGTCCGTGAGTTCGAGCCCCGCGTCGGGCTCTGGGCTGATGGCTCAGGGCCTGGAGCCTGCTTCCGATTCTGTGTCTCCCTCTCTCTCTGCCCCTCCCCCGCTCATGCTCTGTCTCTCTCTGTCTCAAAAATAAATAAACATTAAAAAAATTAAAAAAAAAAAAAGAAAACAGGGGCAGAGAGAGATGGATGGTGGCTTAGGGTATCTGGCTGGCCCCACGTCGGGGACGGTGTTTTCTGGGCAGGCCTTGAAGGGCGTGGGAAGGGGTGTTGTAGACAGGATGTTCTGCAGGGAGCACGTGTGCAACTCCTGCTCAGGCTGTGTTCCGGAAAGCCCAGGTGGTCAGCAGTGGGATGTACTTGGCGGGAAGGGAGTGTAGGGGCATGAATGGTGGAGACCCCCCATTTGGGCTCCACCACATGGGCCTTGAATGCCCAACTGGGGAGCTTGTATTTTGTGTTACACGCAGTCAGAGCTGTGGAAAGCAAGGGGCGAAACCCGAGAACCTTTGGGTTTGGAGAAGAGGGTTGGGATGAGCCTGCTGGAAAGAATCTATAGGATCCCCAGAATCAGACAGACACGGTTGTGAGTTTCAGGCCTCACCAGTTACAGCCGGGTGACTTTGGAGAAACCGCTTAGCTGCACAGAGCCTCAGTTTCCCCGGTTGTGAAAGGGGGGAGAATGGAGCTCCCCTTGCATCAGGGATTCCCACCCGTGACACTATTAACGATTGGATTGTTGTGCCTTTATCCTGGGGGCCATCTCGTGGGCTGCAGGGTGTGTAGGAGCAGCCCCGGCCCCCAGATGCCAGCAGCACCCCCCTCCCCAAGCTTTGCTACCCAGAATGTCTCCAGACCTTGCCAGTGTCCCCTGCCGGGGCAGAATCCACCGCACCGTCCCTGCCCCAAGCAAACAGTGCTGCCTTACTGGGTCTGAGGACTGGACGGAACGTGAGTCAAGTGCCTGGTACAGAGCTAGGCCGAGACCCGGGCTAACGAGTACACCGCTGGCATAGGGGAGACCCCTTGGGAGTCTCATTGTCCTAGTCCGGGTGAAACCAGGGAGGATAGAAGTTGGGCTGGCTGGAGACATCAAGGGAGTGGACTCCACAGGGCCCGCCCACCAGCAGAAGAAGGAGCGCAGGAAGCTCCCAAGGTCTCACACCTGGGTGGCTGGGTGGCAGAACATCGCCCCTCGGGAGAGGGGCCCGTTCAGGACCCAGAGGTCTGGCCCGGCCCAGGCAGTAGGAGGTGGTTGAGAGCGCCGCCCGGAGCTCCGGGGAGGCCTCTCCAGGGAAGCTGTGCTCCGCCCCTCCCTGTGGTGCCTTCGCCCCCTGAATCCCCGAGGCTGACGCACCCAAGGCCACGTCCGGGTCTGGGGAGGAAACTTGAATCTGAGGCACCAGAGAGGGAAGAAAGACAAGGAGCGGACCTGGTGACCGGGCAGCCCAGGCTTCCGAGGGCACTGGACACGGAAGTCCTCTCAAAGAGCCTCGTGGGAACCGGAGCAGCGATGGATTTTCCTCTCGGGCCGTTCTGTAGAGAAGAGGCCGGCACCCCGGGATCCTCAGGCTGCCAGAGCCACGGGCGAGCCCCCCAGCGCCCAGCATCTCCCCAGGCCGCGATGTGGGATGGACGCTGGAGGGCCTGTAGTTCTTGGCTGGGTCAGCCGGCCCCACCCCGGGGGCCCACAGAGGGAGGCATGCGTGTGTTTTCCGGGGACAGTGTGTGTGGGGTGGGGGCGAGCTGGCGCATCTTACCTGCTGAGGGAGAAGGTCTTCAAGAGCGTGAGCGTTCTAGGCGCAGCTGCTTATATGGCTAGGAGACATGTTTTAGTACCTAAAACATGTTCCCTGAGAAATAACAGACCACTCGTCGGACGCCCCCTTTCGTCCCTCCCTCAACTTCAAAAGAGGACCACACAAAAAAAAAAAAAAAAAAAAAGAGAGAAACACCTGAGAGACCAAATAGAAGCCTCACACCCTCACCCACCCTGTGCCCCGGAGGAGAGGACCCCATCCTGCATCTTCTACCGGGAGCGCCCGCTCTCAGGAGCGAGCTGGCGTGGCCGCGCAGGGGAGCGTGTGTCTGTGTGTGATGTGCCTTCATGCGTCACTCTATTTATGTTGTTCGCAGCCCAACGGTAGCGGCCAGGGCAAAGTCCCGGGGTCATTTTTGCTACCGCCGCCGCCTCCAGTGGCCAGACCTGTGCCCCTTCCTATGCCTGATTCCAAATCCACCAGCACTGCCCCAGACGGCGCCGCCTTGACTCCTCCATCACCTTGTAAGTGGACGATGAAACCGAAACCACAACGCCCAGCATCCCTGGCCCATCCAAACAGTCTCCACTGCAAAAAGAAAAACCCCTGCCCCGCCCACCGCCAAAGCACCCCAACCCAGAGCGCCATGGAGCCTCCCACCCGGACAAGAGCAGAGCTGAGCCCCCCCAGTCATGGCCTCCTGGGCCTCAGTTGCACCAGCCAGCACCCCACAAGCCCCCCCCTGCCCACCCGCGGCTCCCAGCCGGGGCGCCCCCCCCCCCGCCCCCGGCCCAGGCCCCTCCCGGGGGCGGGAGGGGAAGCACAGTGGGGCACGCAGGCCAGGGGTGCTGGCCAGGGTGGGAGGGGGGTGGGAGGCGCAGCCATCCCATCTTCATGCCTGATTGCTGTTTTTTTTTCATTTTTCGTTTTTTTTTTTTGTTTTTTGATTTTTGTTGTTTCGTTGTGCCCCGCTACACCAAAAAAAAAAAAAAAAAAAAAAAAAAAATTGTGACCACAAGGCGACGCCACCACCATCCCCTTTTGGCCTTGCTCCCTCACCTCCATTCGGGGCCCGTGGGCCTCTGACGGTGCAGCAGGCCAGCCCCTGACCTCCTCCCCTTCAATCTCACGTTTGGTTTCTCGTTGTTCCTCTTTTTGTTCCTTCCCCCCCTTCCCACCCCTGTCCCTTCCCCAGGTTGAATGTTCCAAGGACAAGGGCGGGCTCTGGGCCTTGGCTTCCTTCATCTCTCTCTCTCTGTCTCTCTCTTTTAACCAACGACAAATTTTGTCAAAGGGAAAAGAAAATCTGAGTTGAGAGGCCCAAGGTAGACCCGACGCGTGAAGGACAGGAGAGGTGGAGGGTGGGCAGCGTGCCGTCTTCGGGCAGCGGGGTGGGCAGCACTTTGGGCGCCCTGGGGGCTGGCAGGACTTCCTGGTCAGCAGTGGGAGGGGCGGCCCATCTCACTTTTCTCCGTCTCGCGCTCTCTGTTGCCTTCTTTCTCATGGTTTGAGTTCTTTTCCCCTTTCCGTCCTCTTCATGCCATCTTCCCATCTACATCCGCCATAAGACACGAAGTCATGGTCATGGTCATTGGAGGTGGGCAGGGTGGGGGGAGGAGGCGCCCGGCTGCAGGGGGGCGGGGGGCACCCTGGACAGAATCTGGTGAGCACGCAGTCCCTGGAGTGTGTCTGGTGGGGAGGGTGTGTGGGGGCGGGGGGGGGGATCCCCGGCAGCCTGTGACACTCCTTGTCCCTTCTGGGGACATCTTCTCTACCGGGGGTGCAGGACCCATTCCCTCCCATGGGGCTCCAGCCAGAAAACCTGAGAAGAGCTCGGGGCCGTTTGGCTGCCCATTTGCCCCCTCAGGCTCCAGAACAACCAACCCTGGGCACCGAAGCCCGAGCGTTCTGCCAGGCCCTCCAGCGTCCTCCTCCTCTGGTGCCTTGGCCCACCTCAGGCCCTGGGAACCACAGGACCTGGCTCATCCATCAGAGGACGAGAGCGCCTGCTGGGCCTGAGCCTTGCCACCTTTGGGCCCGAGCTGGCAGCCGGCTCCTCTCTCTGACCCTGTCCCACCCCGCGCAGCCCTCTGTTGGGCCCCTTCAAATTCCCTGAGCCATCGGCCCCATCCTTGGGACTGCCCAGTGGGGTTGAGCGGTGCAGCACCCACCTAGCTGACCTGGTTGGAGAGGTGGCCTGGCTGAGCCGCCCTTCCCTGAGCAGGGTGGGGCCGGCCCGCCAGAGCTCCCACCCTCCCGCCCTCCCAGGCTCCCTCTTTCCGGACCCGGGAGGGTCAGTGGGAAAGCAAGGGTGCCTTGCTTCAGTGAAGGCTGTCCTCAGTCCTGCTCAGTGCCTGGCTAGGGAACAGAACAGGGTCTGTGGGACCTCGGCTGAAGCCTCCAGGGCCCCTCCCTCGCCCTGGGCCAGGAAAGAGGACGCCTGGCTGAGGCGGGGTGCTAGGGGTGGGGGACGGAGTGTGCTCCTGGTCAGTGAGAGGATGATGGGACCCCTCCGGCCTGTCCTTCCCACTGCCAGCCTAAGCCCTGGCAGCATGGTCTAATCCCGTCTCTCCCTCTCTCAGCAGCCCCGAAGGGCAGTGCCCGGGCAGGCCCCAAGGCCTCACGGGGTCTCTCCCTCTCTTCCCTGCTCCCCACAGCATTCGCAACGACAGGCGCCTCCTCTGCCAACCGGTTTGTCAGCATCGGACCCCGGGACGGCAACTTTCTGAACATCCCACAGCAGTCTCAGGTAGGAGGCCCCACCCACGCTGTGGATGTGGGCAAGGGGCAGGGGAGGGGGGACCGCCGCACAGGCAGCGGCGGGGGCATCTGGGGAAGAGGCCGGTTCCTTGAGGCCAATCCGGGAGAAAGGGCCGGGGCAGGGCTGGAGGGCCCGGGCTTCTGCGCGCCCAGCTGAGCCTGCCTCCCCAGGCAGCCCCCAGGTCCTCTGGCTAATCAGCTAATTGGATAATTAGCTCTGACAGCCCCGGCCCTGGGGAAGGCGGCCAAAGACCTGAGGCTAGAGGCGCTCTGGGCCAGGCCTGGTGGGAGCCCGAGGCCCCGTCAGGAAGAGGACAGCGTCTGCCTGTTGCTCTCCTCCCGCTCCAGCTGGAAGCCCTGGCCCCCAGCCCTCCTTTCTTCCTTGGCTTTGGGTGGGCTGGGCGAGGGGTGGAGGAGGGACAGAGCCGTCCCGGTGGGCTGCGTGCCCAGAGACTCTGGCACCCAGGGTAGGGCAGGGCCTGTTGCCACCCTGGAGGCCCCTCCCTCAAGTCCCCATGAATCCCGTTAGAGGGGAGGCTGGGCTGCCGGAGCCTCCAGTCCAGCTCTCCGTCTGTCCCCAGTCCTCACAAGGAAACCTCCAGCCCTCCTGCTGGAATCTCCTGGATCCGGCTTTGTACAGGCATCTGTGCACACACACGCATGTGGGCCCCCTCCTCCCTGTGCCTGTCCCCAAGAGGCTGGGAATAGCCCACGGAGCCCAGGGCCCCGGGGTGCAGGGAGGACCCACCTCAGGAGCCGGGCAGAGGCAGCTTTTACAGCGCGGGGGCTTCTCGGAAAAGAACATGCAAATATCTTTCTCTTTTTCACGGTTTACAAAAACATCACCCTGTGAGCCCAAGGCCTTGGAGGCTTTCTCAGCCCCAGGAAATCCACCTCAGCCCAGGCTCCTTTACTGCTCTGAGGCCTGAGTCCAGAGAAAGTTGGTGGATGGAAGTTTTGTGTGTGTGGTTTGAGGTTTTGTTTGTTTTTTTTTTTTCCCTTTTCCTTTCCCTCCCTCAAAAAAAAAAAAAAAAAAAAAGCCAAAAAACTTTGTCAAACTTCAAACTTCAGAGCTCCCTAGTGGCAAGGAGGGGAGGGGAGGGGAACTTCAACCCCCTCCAGCTTCCCACCCCCTTTCCCCAGAGTCACGTCTGACCCGTCTGGTTTCCAGGAGCAACCAGACATGATGTAACACCCAGATGAACTTGAACTTGGGGGTGTTGAGAAGAAAAACAATGGCTCCGAGCAGGGGCTGGAGCCAGCCCCCTCCGCTGCTCTGTGCCAGGGAGGCAGAGAGAGCCCTGCTGGCAGAGGGCGGGAGGGGGTGCCAGAGGAAGGGACAGCAGGCGGGCCTCCCCTCCTGGCTGTGGGCCGGCACCAGGCAGCAGGGCTGCGTCGCACTCTCGCCCTCCCTCCCTCCCTCCCTCCCTCCCTCCCTCCCTCCGCCCCAGCCGCCTATAGCTCTGTGTTACTTACTCACTCTTGGGGACCACGGCCCCGGCCTCCCCCACTCACCCTGTTTCCGCCTCCGTGTGCTTTCCCTTCTTCACTTTCTCTGCGCACTTTGCTTAGACTTTGGGGCCAAGTCAGAGTTTGAGGCAAGTCTGGGAAACGGTCTTCCTCCCTCTTGTTTTGCAAGGGGCCTGGGCCCCGGGCCCCAGCAGGCAGGTGTGTCTGGGGGTGCCGGTGGGGGAGGCTCTGGGGGAGACTGGAGCCGGACAGGGCCCAGCCGCTGAGAGAGCCCTTGGGCCTGGGGGCAGGCAGGCGACTGCAGCGGGCGCAGGGGGTACGGTGGGGGGCGGTTTCCACAGTAACCAGTGACTTTAGCTGATCTCTGGAGCACCAGATGGAGAGAGAACAATAGAATGAGGGAAGAAAAGAGAATTTTAGCAATTTTGTCATTCCCTGGGCAGCGCTTTTTACTTAGTTTTAATCAATTTTGGACCTGGCTCAGGAAGCAGAGAGGGTGAGCAGAAAAAACCACTTTGTGCTTGGCAGCCGATGCACCCCCCCCCCCCTTTCCTGGGATCCGTGAGGAGGCACTGGGGAGCTTTCCTGGAAACACCTTTGTCCCTAACTCCAGGCCTTGAACTGGAGTCGTCTTCCTCTGAGGGAGGGGGGCTCCCCCCCCCCCGCCCCGTCCGAGCACTGGTGGTTGTCCCCCTGCTGTGCAGCTCAGGGGACCCCAAGGGGACCAGCCTGGGGTCTGGGCCTGGTCCGACAAAGACGGGGGCCAAGCAGGCCCTCCGTGTCCCGGTTGTCCCCCGCCCCCTCCGTCACAGGAAGGGTGAGGACCCGGCTCGCACAGCCGTGGCGTGAGGGTTCCGGTGTGGTCTCCCCTTGGGAAGGGGGCTCCAAAGAACACCGAGGCCTGAGACCGCAGTGACAGGGGCTCACTGCAGACAGCTCCCCTACCTTCTCAGGCCGGGACTGGAAGCCCAGGGGCCAGCTGCCGACTCAGGCCCCGCCAACAGCTCAGGGGGTGCCTTGTGCCTGGGTTTCCCCCACGCAGGGCCACGTGTCCCACGAGCCTCCCTTTCGCCTTCAGTCAGCGGATGGGGCTGGACTTCGGGCAGGTCCCCTGGGAGCCCCGCCGCAGGACGGCCGGTCTCCTCCGTGCGTGCCGTCCAGCACAGCGCAGGCAGTGAGCATCTCTGCCCGTGCGGTAAATGCCAGCAGCACCCCAGTCATTGGGGCACCCCCAGAGCCCCATGCTTCCAAATGCCTTCCCTCTGCACCATCTACCCGGGCAGCCGCTGGCCACGTGTGGCGGTTGAAGTTTAAATGAAATAACTAACTAGAGAAAACTTTCAGTCCCTCAGCCACACGAGCCCCATGTCAGTTGCTTAGAAGCCACCGCGTGGCTACTGGCTACCAGATTGGACAGAGCAAACAGGGGATGTTTCCGTCACAGAAGGTTCTCGGTGGTCTTCCAGGCCCCTTCTAACACTAAAACTCCATGTGTTTATCTCACAGTAGATGACAACCTGCGGTCCCCAACCAGAGCCTGCGGGGCAGGCCCGGCCTGCAGGCATGATCCGTGTGTCTGAAACAAGTGTTGTTAAACATTGACAACTTTCGCATGAAAATCCGTCTGGCCTTTTGGCTTCTTTTGAAGAGTTGGCCGATCGGGCCCCCACCCCCACCCCCCCACCCCCAAGCCCTCACTCCAATGTGGCAGCCTTGGCCCTGGGCTCCCTGGGAGCATGCCACATGAAGCAGTTAGGAGCATCGACTCTGAACCGTTCCCCGCATTTGAGTCCTGGCTAGGCCACGCGGGTGGGCGGTGTAGCCTCAGGCAGATCAGCCACCCTCTCTTGGAGCAAGGGGAGAATGGGTCACCACCCAGTGCAGGCTCTGTTAGCCCGGCTTGGCCCCTGCCGATCTGAGTCTGTGGCCCGGAGCCCCAGAGGGGCCCTGAAATACATTTTCAGGGACCCCTTTTTGGCCCCAAGGGTATTACCCAGGTACTGTAGGCCAGAGAGAACACGTCCCCCTTCCAGCCCTCCCCCACTGGCCCTTGGCCACAAGGTGGGGCCAGAGCCTTTGGTGGAGGGCATTGCCGGGCGGCCCGGCCTCCGGGTCAGGTGTGTTTTGTGAGCAGGAGCCACCAAGGCTCGTTTGTGGGAAGGTGGCTCCCCCTGCTGGCACCCTTAGGGAAGCCACTCCTGCCCCAGGGAGACTGCGGTCCTTCCCCAGCACCAGGTGTCCTGAGGATAGAGGATCAGGCACAGTGGGCTCCAGAGCCCCTCCCCCAGGCCTGGTCCCGCTAGGGACTAAAGCCATGTGGCATCCCCCGCCCCCTCCCCAGCCTTTCAGCCTGTGGGACCTTGGCTGGGGAGTACAGACGGGAATTTCTGCTTTTAATCCAAAGAGACAGAAAGAAAACTCAGCAAGAAGCTGTGCCACCCCCCACCCCACTCCCAAAACCCCTCTGGGGACAAAAGCTCCAGCCTGGCATCCTCCCCACCCTCCAGGACCCACACAAAAACCTAAACAATTGGAAACATGGCCAGATCCCAGGTCTGTGCCTGTGCCAGCTTCAGCCACGGGGGTCCCACCCGCTGGGCACAGTGCCCACGGGAAGGCCAGCTGGACTCTGGCACCGGGGGCAGGGTCTCTTGGGGGCGGCAGGATTCCCATCGGAGGTCTCGACAGAATGGGGAGGTACCTCTTCGTGGGGTGCCGGTGTCCTTGGCTCTGCTGGGACCGGGCCCTCCAGGGACCTTGGACACTGGCTGCCAGTCAGCTGGCCAGGTGGGGGCAAGAAGAGCGGTGCCCCCCCCGCTCTTTTCAATGTCGCCTCTTTTTTTTTTTTTTTTTTGTCCCGTTTCAGTCCTGGTTCCTCTGATAAGATCGACAGAAGAAATGACAAAATGTAAAGAAGAGGTTCCTCAAACGGGGGGAGAAGAAATTTTGAGACGTGGAAAAATCCCCCAGCCCAGCCCCACCGAAAAAGCAAAAATTAGACGTCGTCAGCCACTCAGCCCTTCTCTCCTCCAGCCCGGGGACCCCTGCAGGCCCCCAGAAGCAGCCCAGTTCTCGGAGAGCCCTCAGAAGAGGTCTCGGTGGAGCTGTGCACCAGCAGCCAAGCAGAAAGAAACATGCAAAACGGACTCTGTTAAGTAGAGGACAGAAAGAAAGAAAGGATGCGGCAGAACTGCCTTTCTCCCCTCCCTACCCCGCCCCAACCTTCCGGGGAAGGAACAAAATCAACCCAACAAAGCAACCAGCACGGTTTGAAAGGGCCTCTCCTCCACCGTCACCCTTCCTAGGGGAACCCCACCCCCAACTCAGTCCGGGAGCTTCACTAGGGAGCTCAGAGGACAAGCTTGTACAAATGACGGGGTGCAGATCCAGAGGGTTCTCCCTCCAGACTCTGCCTCCTCCCTGCCTGTCTCCCTCTCTCCCAACCCCCTCCCCACCCCCACTGCCTTGGCCTCTGGCTTCTCCCCGCCCCCCCACCCC
Source organism: Panthera pardus (assembly GCF_024362965.1). Classification (NCBI taxonomy): domain Eukaryota; kingdom Metazoa; phylum Chordata; class Mammalia; order Carnivora; family Felidae; genus Panthera; species Panthera pardus. The sequence goes on from NW_026527013.1 coordinate 9,463,105, forward strand.
CAGCTGCTTTGGACTAGGTGAGGCACGGTGGCTTCCAGGTTTCCCTGCCCTACCTTTGGGCTAGAAGGCCCCCCCTCCCGCCGGGGCGGCCAGGAAGCGTCCTCTGGAGCTAGCTTCTTGCTCCTGGAATGGAGGGCGTTCTGCCACTCCACCCTGAGCTTCGGGGGTAGTTTCAGGGCCCCAGACTTCTCTGTACAGTCCACAGGAAAAAGTCGGAATGCTACAACAGCCTGTCCCAGCCTGGGACAGGCCCCCTCTTCCCTCCTCTCTGCAGGCCAGGAAAATCACTCTCTTGCCACGCCACAAGTGAGGGGAGGCGGGCCCTAGGTCGCCCCCACACCCCAGCCCCGCATGCAGGTGCCCTCGCTCCGCCCCACCGGTCCCTGCCCCTGCCCCTCACACAGACAGCCCTGCTGTGGCCGGGGCCGGAGAGTGGAGCAGAAAGGGGACCCCGGAGCCGAGCGAGGAGGACGAGGCAGCCGCCACTGCCATTGGCTAAGCCGCCACCTGCGCTAGGTAGGCGTCCTGCTCGCCGACTTTCAGTTCCTTTGGAGGGTGTTGGGTGTTGTCCTTTTTCAAAAGTGTTTTGGAGCTTTCTCTGTCCGCCCCCCCCCCCAGCCCCACTTTCTCCACCACATGGGCCTCCTGGCCACTTCTCTCTGGATTTCAGCTGTAATGTCTTTACTCTTTATTTAGGGGTGGGGCATTCATCGTTTGGGTTTTTTGCTGTTGCAATTGGGAACTCCTCCATTTGAGCAACTTGGGAACAATTTGGTAACACACGACAGGAAGTAGCTCTCCTCTCCCCCTCCCTGCAGCCCCTTCCTCCTCCCAAGGGATGGATGGGGGCCTGTCCAGAGGGTCTTCAGAAGCCCCCTGGGAGGGAGGGAAGCAAGAGCATGCCCAGCCCCCCCCCTCCAGGGTGTGACTTGGCCCCTCTGGCTTGTCTTTCTGTGCCTTACTCCCTCCTCCCTGCATCTCCCTTCCTAGGCCCCCTTCTCGAGTCCTCGTGCCTCTCTCTCTTTCTTAACTGTATGAAAACACAAAGCACAGGTCAGGATCCTCTGAAAGTCAGTCAACCCAACATTGCACCGCAGGGGCGGGTTGTGGGCTTTATTTATTGTGAATCTAGTTTGCGAGGCTGTGGCCCCAGCAGGGAGGGAGGGAAGGAGGGGAGGGAGCTGGCTGGGGAGGCAAGGAGGGCCCTTACCTGGGGCAGAAGGGGCCAGCGCGCCGTGCGGTGCGGTCCTCGACTGGAAGCCACAAGGCGGCTGGCCCCAGGAGTGGCTTTTGTTGGAAGTTGAGCGAAGGCCCTCCCCCCATCCGCGTGCAGCCCTCGGGGAAGACCGGGACTGAGAAGCAGGGGACAGGGGATCCCACGGGAGCCTGGGGTGGGGGGCGTGGGGAGTAGGGCGGGGGGGTGGGGGGGCCGGGTGGGCCGGGCGTGACGCGCGGTCAAAGTGCAATGATTTTTCAGTTTGGTTGGCTAAACAGGGTCAGAGCTGAGAGGGGAGCGGAAGGGACCCCCTGCCCGGCCGCACGCGCCCCTTCCCTCGAAGACAATCGGGGCCGCGGGCGCGGTGGGCCCGCGGGAGCCGGGGTCGGCGGGGCGCCCGCCCGGGCGAGGTCGGAAGCTGCAGGCCAGCTGGGCCGGGGCGGGAGCGCGCCCGGCGGGGCTGCCCGGGCGGGCAGGGGTGGGGTGGGGGTGGGGGGCCGCTCCTTTCCCAAGTGTCGTTGTGAGGGGCAGGCGAGGGGCTACGAGGGCGACAGGAGATGTGGGGACGTGTTAGAAGAGAAAAAAACCCACAAAAAATATATATGGGGGAAATGAACTTTTTTTTTTTTTCATTGAACCAAGTGCAATGCATCAGAGAGTTTTCCTATCTTTGTATGTTAAGAGATTGTTAAGAAAAATTCTATTTTTGTTGTAATGTCCTCGCGGCTCTGGGGACGCTAAAAGAACTGGGCCCGCCCCGCCCTGCGCGGGGATAACGAAAGCTGAGTGTTTTTTCCTTTTTTTTTTTTTTTTTGTTCGTTTTAAGTTTTTTTTTTTTTTTTTTTTTTTTTAAGTCGTTTTCCTGCGTTGACGAGGATGATCTGGGGTTTTTATTTGTTTCGTCGTTCGTTCTCGGTTTCGGTGGGAGGGCTGAAGGAAACGTTCACATTTTAGAGTTAAAAAAAAAAAACACCTCGACACTAAAAAAAAAAAAAAAAAAACAAGATCAAAAAGGAAAAGGACGAGAGAAAATTATTTTTAAGATAATTCAACATAAAAACCCTGGTGCTTCTTACATTATAAAGTACGTTTTAAAAAAAAAACCCACAAACTATTATACATAAGTTTATGAATCAATTAAATATCCTGCACTTGTTAGGAACACGCATATCCCTTCTTTGTTGAGTTTAACGGAACGGGACAGCGGCATACGCCCGGCGGCTGGGCTGCTCTGGTCGCGGGTCTCCCCGGGCGCCCCCTCCCCAGGGCCCAGCGCCCCCCTCCTCGCCCCATCCCCGTCCGGGCACGGGGGCGCGGCGGGGGGGTCCCCAGCCCCTCCCCCGCAGAGGTCAATGCCAACGAACAAACGTCCCCTCCCTCCCTCTCCCTCTCCCTCTCCCTCTCCGCCCCGAGCGCCCTTCTTTGAGCCAGACGCCAACTTGACCCTCACCAGCATTATCAGGAGCGCGCTCAGCAAGTTGGTAGTTACCCTCCCTTTTCCCCGGCGCCCCCAACTCAACATCATTCCTCCCACCCCTACCCCTAGCCCCGTCACCCACCGGGGAGCACGAGGAAGGCTCGAAGCTCCAGGACAGGACCAGCCAAGCTGACAGGTCGATTCGCCCAGGCCCGCGCCCGCACGCACGCACGCACACGGCCCCGCACACAGCCCCACCCCACCCTGCAACCAGCCCCGTCGACTGCCTTACACACCCGCCCCCGCGCTGGCCGGCCGACCTAGTGCCTTGTTCTCACCCCCGTGCTGGCGGAGCGGACGCCGCGCTCTGGGTCCCAGAGGGGCCGGGTGGCTCAGACGACCCACCATTTCCTCACCCCGACCGTGCTGAACGGACCCCCCCCCCCCCCACATGAGAGAAAATAAAGGAGCAATAAAGTCACGAGAAATTTCGTCCCCCAATCGAGAGCCCGAGGGGCACCCCAGCCCCGCCTCTGCTCCCCCCCACCCCCCCACCCTCGGGGCGCCCCCCTCCCCCCCAAGCCAGCCTGGGCCAGCCCCGCTTCGGCCCCTCCCGGGAGATCCGTGCGCCCGACCAGCACCAGCATCGCGGACCGCAAAGGCCGCCCGTCCCGTCAAACAAGTTTCTTCTTAGGCTAAGAAACGCAGTATATACGAGTATCTCTATATATAGTACTAATGGATTTGGTGTGCTTCCCCCTTAGCGTCCCCCGTCCCTCCGCTCCTCTTCCTTCAGCCTGGTCTCCCCCTCTCTCTGCCCTCCACCCCCGTCTCTGCACTGAGATACATAAGAAACAAGGGTAGTTTACTGTCTGTTTTGTTTTCTGGGTTTTCAGTGTCCTAGCGGAATGCAAGTAGGCAGCCAGCCCGTCTGTTCCCTCTCTGCCCCGCCCCGCCCCGCCCCGCCCCGCCCCCGTCACTGCGCTTCTGTTACACCATCTTTGCCTGACTCTCTCCGGCTTCTCCATTGAATGGCTAATGTGTATGTGAAATAAAGAAATAAAGAAAAACAAAAGTAAGAGCGCCCGAGCCTTTGCTAACGCCGTCGTGCGGGACCGGTTCGGGATCGGTGGGGGGTGGGTCCCGGCGTCCATTCTGCGCCTCCCTCGGCGCACCTGGCGCGCCGCAGACGCGGTCCAGGAGCGCGTATCCGTGAGTCTCCAGGAGGGGGCGCCGGCGAGAAGGGCAAAGCCCAGCCCCCTACCCTGTCCCTCCCCACCTCTCTCGGTGACCCCAGCCCCGGAAAAAAAGGCACCACTTTAGTCCGATGACCTGTCTGCCATGTTGGTTCCCGGACCTCGTCCCCCGGAGGAAGACGCGGGAAAGGTCATTTCCAGCGGGCGGTGGGTGGTAAAAAGGCCTACAGGGCCCCCCGCGGGCGACAGTCGCCCCTCCAGATCCCCGGGCCCTATTCCCCCGTTGGGAACGTCCTCACTGGTCCCTCTTCCGGGGAGTTCGCTCCCGAGCAGGCGCAGAGCATCGGCCGCCCCTTTCTCGACCGCCCCAGGCTGAGTTCCCGGTGCCCCTCGGCTCCGAGGCCACGCCCGCGGAGGTCACCGCACCTCAGGGCTCACGGCCGCTCGTTCCGTCTTGATGGGCCGGGCCGCCCCGTCGGGGCTGCCGTCGGGGCCGGCCGGGGGCGCGGGCTGCGAGCGCATCACTGATTCGGCCCTGCGACACGGCCCGCGGCGGGCGCTGTCGTTCGGGCCTCGGTGCGCTGGCCGTCTGCGGGGCCCGGGCGGGGCGGGGCCTGCGGCCAGAGCGGCCGCCTGGTCGCGCAGCAGCCGCACCAGGAAGCCGATGTATTTCATGGCCAGGCGGAGCACCTCGTTCTTGCTCAGCTTCCGGTCGGGCGGGTGCGTTGGCAGCAGCTTCCTGAGCTCCGCGAAGGCGCCGTTCACGTTCTGCTGCCGCCAGCGCTCCCGGCTGTTGGTGAACACACGCCGGGCCACCTTCTGGGGCTGGTGCCCTGGGGAACACGAGGGGCAGGTTTGGCGCGGAGGCCCAGGGGGCGCCCCCTGGGGCCCTCACTTCAGCGCCCAGAATCTCCGAGGGGACTTCCACACAGGCGGCGGGCTGGGGCTTTTTCCACGCAAGGGCTCCACAAGTAGGATCCATGGGTCGCTCCCCTGCTGGGTAGCCGCCCCTCTCCCACCCTACTCACCCCAGCGGCCTAGACAAGGACCGTCACCGGCCCAGGTTGCAGGCAGCCGAAGCCTTCCGAACCCGACTGTCCACACTTCTATGTCAGTGGCCGAGACTCCCTAGGGAAATGTTTCCTGTGGCTGTCAGTCTGGAGAGCTGTCCTTGCGGTCCCCATTCTGAGTGTGGCCCTGCACGTGGCTGGATGTGCACACGGGTCTGAGAGGTTCTCTGGGTGTGAACGTGGGCCTGCGCGACTCGGGTGGCTGGCTGAATTCCTGGGATATCTAAATGGCTGTGGTTGCCTATGATCGTTGCCGGGTGCTTGTGGTCGTGTGGCTGTGGTTCTGTGGCTGACTCTTGTGGGGCCATGGTCCTGAGTGGCTGTGGTTGTGTGGCTGTCTCTGCTGTGGTGGTCGTCCTGTGGCTGTTCCCTGCGTGGCCGTGCATTCGCCTGGAGCTGTCATTTCGCGGCCCCCATGCCACGCGGTACGTTTTGCCATGACTCTCCGTGGCTTGTTGGGTGGCTGTGGTCGTGTGGGACTGGCCCCGGGCCTGTGGTTTTTGCACAGGAATGTAACCTGAGCACTGAGCCCCCGTGTGGGCTATCCTGTGTGTGCCTGGGCGCGCCTGCAACAGCTCTCCCCGTGGAAGACGCGAGCCCCCGCAGAGATGGCGACACACACACGAACCCGCACTCACCCTCGGCCAGCTCCAGCTCGCAGTGGCTAGGTCTCCGCTTCAGCCGGCTGCTGGGAAAGATGCCAAAAGGTCCTGCCGGCCCAATGTAGAGGCTGTAAGGGGTCGTGGGTCACTAACGCTTTGTGGGCAAGGACCCTGGCCCCGAATTCCCCCCAGGTCCCAGCCCCCCCCCCCGCCCCGCCACTGACCTGTTGAGAAAGGGGTGAGGGTGGTAATGCAGGGCCAGGGGGGGCGGGACAGTTCCCAGGGTAGAGAGTTGCAGCAGGGGGGGCCGCAGGGTGCTCAGCTCCGTGGTGGCCATGGTTGCCCCGGGAGGCCTGGTGTGGCCCAGGCTGATCACTGGCACGCCAGGGGGCAGCCTGGGGGGTGAGGAGCCTCGGTGGCCAACCTCCTTCACCTTTGGGGGCCCAGGTGAGGCAGGCTTGGGGGGCGGAGCGGGCGCTGGGCTGGGGGCACACACCACTTCCGCCTTCTCAGTCATGGTGGGGCCCACCTCTGTCTGGGCCTGGGGAGGGCACATGGACCCCGAAGGGGTGCTCACCTGCGGGAGACAAGGAAGCCAGTGGGGAGGGAAGAATCAGATGCCACGCACATCCCTCAGCCCAGCAGAGCCCTCAAATGAGAGGGAAAAGGTGGGGGTGGGGGTGGGGGTTCGGTGGGCAAAAGCAGGCGGGCTCCGATACCACCAGGACACAGGAGGGGACCTGATGCGAGGGCAGGAGGTACCCAGTGACCCCCTGGGCAGCGCTGAGCTGGGCAGTGCTCTCTCTGAGCTGTTTGTGACCCACGAGGGCCTCAGCTGCCCAGCTCCTGAGCAAATTTCCCTTATTCCAGAATCCCTCCTCACCTGGAGGCGGGAGCGAGGGGCGAGGCCAGGAACCCATGACGGATCCTGCGGCCCCCAGGATGACCCCGTAACCTTCAGATCTGATCCCAAGACCCCTCACCGGTAGCGTGTGACCTTAGAATCCCTCTGTAATTGACTCTGGCCCTTCGCCGATTCCCCCCACCCCTCCCCCAGCTGACCATGTGGCCCTCAGCTATGACCCCGAGAGGCTCTTCCCAACGCCTCCCTGTTACACCCTGAAAGTCCTCTCTAATCGCTCCGTTGACGCCCGCCCCCACTGAAAATGTCCCCCTTACTAACCCTGTAACCCCACTGCTGACATGATGATAAAAAATGCTGACCCAGGATCCCAAACACAGACTCCACTGCCCAGTAGACAGGGTCATGTCCCAATCCTTCTCTGGCCCTATCAGCAGCCTCCCCCACCCTCCCCACCCCATCAGCATCCACTCCTCTGCAACCTGCGCAGCCGTCCCTGTTCACTCTTGGCCCCACGGCTTGGAGTGTCCCAGCAACTTCTGGGACTCCTGGCCCCTCTGTCCTGTCTTCCCTACCTAGGCCCTGGGCTCTCACTTAGTGAGCATCCGCCCCCCCCCCCCCCCCGTTGAATGAATGAATGAAGGATGGATGGAATGAATGAATACAGGCGGTCCCGGGATACCCCACCTTCAGGCGGACTCCGCTCTTACCCCGGCGCTGGTCCTGCTGCCTGGTGAGAGCCCCGGCTCTGTCCCGCAGGGCCAGGATGCGGGTTCGGCTGCAGGCCAGGCTCCGTGGCTCTGATCCGGTCCGGCCTCTGCGCTCTGGGCCGCTGGGAGCTTGCCGCCCCCTCCCGGCAGCGACGTCGGGCCGCGCCTCTTCCCGGGCTCGCTAGGGCCCCGGCGACGGCGGCGTGGATCCCTCGAGGGAAAGTGAGCTGCTCCTGGCCGGCCCGCCCTCTCCCCGCCCCCGGCGGCCCAGTTTCCTCCCTCTCACCCCCGGGCCGCGCCGGAGGATGCCGGGCCGGCACAGATAAGGCCCTGGCCGACTGGCCGCGCCTGATAAGGAGCCGGGCTGACCCCGGAGGAAACCGGCGGGCGGGGAGCTCCGAGCCGGGGCCTCACGGCCCCGCCCCCGGCCGGCGACGGACAGGGCCGTCACCCCTCAGGGCCTCACCTTACGTCCTCCCAGGCACTGGAGTGGCCCAGGGTCTCTGAGGACCCCGACCCAGCGCGCCGCTGGGAGTGAGGTACCCGGATGCACGCAGAGGGGGAAACTGAGGCAGGGAAGCAGCAGCCTCCAGTATCGCGCTTGGGTTTCACCTCCGGCTTTGAACACCCCCTGCTCAAGTGTCCGCGCTGATGGGGGTGGAGGAGAGCCCTTTCCGGCAGTCTGCGGCCTCGTGACCCAGGGCCCCCTCCTGCTCCTCCTCTCCTCACCCTGCTTTGTTCCTCTTTTTACAGACCGCCTGCCGGGCTTCGCGCCACCCCCACCCCGGACTGGGGCACTGGAGGGAAGGCAGTTCTGACAGTCTGCCCTCGCGTGTCCTGCCTGGCCCAAGTGTCCTGGGCCCCCAGGCCTGCTCTCCACACCACCTTTTCAGGCCCAGGAGGGTGAGAGGAAGCACCATGGCTGGGAGGGACTTCCTAGGGAGCCGGGGCTGGCAGAACGTTACAATAGGTGCCCCCAGCCCGCCCTGTGGCCACGTGGATCCTCTAGGCCACCGGGTCACACAGCCCCAACTTGATGGTCTCTGGCCCTCCTCCCACATCACAGGCCGCTTTGAGGACGGTGATAAAGAGGCGTTGGGCAAGCATCTTGCAGTGGTGGGGGTGCTCAGCACCCGGCTGGAGCCTGCTAGAAAGGCGAAAGGCAGGGCCCTGGGAATAGCTAGGGAGCAGGGACAATACTTTTCTCCAGGGCCCCCTCACCCGCGTCCATCACACTTTGCCTCCAGTGTATCTGGGGGCCTGCAGGAGCCGCCCAGCACGGATACTACCACCACCCTCCCAGGAGTCTGGTGAAGCCCCGAGCCAGCCGGCCTCCAACCATCCCACTGCCCCAGGGAAGCGCGAGGTCAGCTCTGAGCCCCCAAGTTAACGGATCACCCCAACAAACTAGGTTCCTTTTACAGGCGGGGAGGAAGCCAAGGGAAAGGTGTTTGCGGGGGGGCCCCACGGCTACCACGTGGGGGTGGGGATTCTGCCCTAAGCCTCTCCGTTAACGTTGCTAACCCTCCGTCCCGGAGGGGAGGGGAAGCGGCAGGCCGGCTAGTGCCTCAGTGTGCTCGCCCGAGGGGCCGCGGAGCAGGAAGCACCTGGCCTGGAGCGGATGCACAAGGCGCCTGGTTCCGGTCCGGCTTCCGCCACCGCGGCCCTGTGGGGAGCTCGGCCAGAGAAACCGGGCGGCGACGCGAGGCAGGGTAGGGGCTGGGTGACTGGAGGGCCCGCCTGTGTCTGGGTGCGCGCCAACAGGGGGGCGGAGGCCCCACGAACACGAGCGCACGGCTGCCGCCCCGTGGCCGGCTCGGGAACTGCAGGCGCCAGCAAAGGGGCGGGGGGCTGAGCGCCTCGTGCTGCGAGACAGACCATCCCGCTGGCCAACGGTCAGCTCCCACACCCCCATACAGACAGAACACTCCAGATGGCAATACTGACAGCACTTCGGTCGGGCAGGGACAAACAAACCTCCAGATGCGTAGCGCTTCCCCAGGGAGTGAAACAAAAAAAGATGCACAGAGGAACGCAGGCTCCAGACACGCAGCTGGAGAGACGGACAGAGCCCCTAAGGCAGACGGACAGACAGACCCGCAGGCAGCCTCCCGACCCAGACGAATGGCAGTCGGAAAGGTGACATATCTTTATTGGCTCAGTCTACACCCGGACCAGCGGCAACGCCAGACCCAGGCAGGTTCTGGTAAGAGGTCTTGGGATGGTCAGGGGAGGCGGCTGCAGCGGTGTCCTCGGGTGCTGGGGGGCTGTGGGAGTAGCAGCACTGGTCCCCGCGTTGACAGGTGCCCTGGTGGGAGAACGGTGGGTGTGAACCCTGGCTCAGTGCTCAGCAGCCTCTGCTGGGTCCCTTTCCTAGACGGGGAGCTCGCTCGCACGCCCTGCCCGCCCCGGTTCTCCCAGCCCTGCTGCAGGGAGGGCGATCCCTGGGTGCTGCTGTGTGGGGGTGGTGGGGGTGCCTCACCTCCTTGAATCTTTTACAGGGAAAGGTCTTGAGCCGGGCAGCCCGCTGGACCGGGTCCTCAGCTGGCTCCTTTCTCTTATTCTGGTGCAGCCTGCGTCTCTCCTCCATAGCTTCACCTGCGGCCTTGCCCCTGTGCAGGCAGAGGAGTAGCTGGGACCCCATCCTGCCCCGGACAGGCCCCACCGCCACCCGCGCTCTCACTCACCCTGGCCGGGCACGGGGCCGGGGGCCCCAGTTGGCCTCAGGATTAGCCTGGAAACGCTTGAGTCCTCGCTGGCGGGAGCTGGGGTTGGCGTCATCCCGGACGGCGAAGCTGGCCTGCAGCCTGGGGACGTGGGAGTGGGGGCTGAGGGGCAGGTGCCCTGCAGGTGCGCACGGACCACCTGCCAAGCCCCGTGCAGCTCCACGTGCCTTGGGAAGGCCGTGTCCGCCCGGGTCGGGATTCTCATCCAGTTAATGAACGTGTATCCAGTGCCTACCGCGAGCCTAAGATCTGCCATTGGTAAGGCCGACGTTCCAGTGCGGGAGACGATGGGACAGATCAGAGGTGAGTGAAGTATATCGTGTTAGGGCACGGATGAGAGTTTTGAGAAAAAGAGCAGGACAAAGGGAATGGGGAGGCGGGGGAAGGGGCGCAGGACAGAGCGGTCAGAGACACCTGCAGGAGGGAGGGAAGAGCCTTCAGGGGACCCAGGATGGGCACTCCAGGCACAGAGAACAGCCCTTATAAAGGCCGTAAGGGGGCACTGCGGTCTGGGGAGTGTGAGTGCGGAGGCCCAGTAGGGAGGGAGGTAGGGAGAGTGGGGATGAAGGGGGAGGGAGGGGACAGGGAGATGGCGCACAGCTTGCAGGCAGAACTTGGGTTTCTAGTGAGTGAGGTGGGAGCCACAGAGGGTTCTAAACAGAGGGTGGACAGGTCTGACTCCGGTCCTCACCGATGTACTGTGGCTGCTGTGGGGAGAGGCTGGGGGCCGGAGGCGGGGCGGGGGGAGCCAACAGCAGTGGTCCAGCTGGGCAGTGATGGGGCCAGACCAGGGCAGGGGCAGAAGGGGAGGGGAAGCGGGAAGATTCTGGATCTCACTTGAATGAGCATGTGTCTGTGGAGCGAAGGATCTGCGTTGTCCCCTGCCCACACGTGAACCCCCCACGCCCGCGGGCAGCCACACCAGTGCCCGTACCTGGGCTCCACGCTGAGAATACGGAACGCAGGGCTGGCCTCTGACAGCCTTTCCCGCTTCACCGGACACTCCTTTTCCTGGGAGGTAAAGTTCAAAGGTCAGGGGACGCTGGGCCTGACCATGTCCCGCCCTCGCACCCCCATCTGGTCAGGCCAGCCCTCACCCAGCAGCGCATGATGTCCCAGAGGGCTGAGGACGGGGCGTCCGTCTTCACGGCATTCTTACAGGCGTGGGAGAGTGAGACCCGGAAGCCGGCATGGAGGAGGGCTGACCTGGGGACCAAGAGGGGCCGTGGGTGGGGGGTGGGGGGCGGGACCCCAAAGCCAGCGCTGATCCGTGCGGGTATGACGCAGCTGAACGTCTCACGGTGACTACGCGGCCCGGGGAATGCCAGTGATCGCGATGGGGAGACCATCTCCCTCCCCAAGGCTCAAGGCCTCCGCGCTCCCTTCTAAGCACCTGCGCGTAGGCCTGTTGGGAAGCTGTTTTACCCAAGACTCTGGCCTTGAGGGGGGCCGGCCTTGCCCCAGGGCCCCCGGAGGGCCCCCGGAGGGCGGGCGAAGGGCGCAGACTCCCTCCCGCCCGGGACTGGGCACTCACCGCAGCTGCAGGAGGCTGGGCGTGCTGCAGCGGATGGTGCTGCTCAGCTGGTCCAGCGTGTAGTAGAGAGGCACGTCCGGGAGCTCCTGCCGGTGGGGACGGGACGGGCGCGGGGTGGGTGGGGGAAGGATGGCTGGGCACAGGCGGGGCCCCCTCCCCGTCACCCCGGGCCCCCACCTCGGTGATGACGCTCAGGACCCCCTGGATTCGCTCCGAGGTGTGGAAGCGGCCGGGATTGGTGCTCACAGCCTGCAGCACGCGCCCCACGAAGTCCAGGTCGTGGATGGGCTCCGCCCACAGGGGACCGCCAAGCTACAGACACGTGGCGGGGGGGGGGGGGGGGGGGGGGTGGGGGGTGCGAAGGGCCAGGTGTCAAGAGAGCCGGAACCCCAGCGTCCCCCTGGTTTCCCCGGCCCTGCCTCACCTGGTGTCGCTGCCCACAGTGCTCACACTCAGGGCCGATCGGGGGACCACAGGCCGCAGAGAACTTGACCCTGCGGAGAGAGGGGTGGTTAGGAGGCGGCGACCCTAGGCCGCCTCCTTCACCTTCCTCCCCCGGCTCACCCGTGCTCACCGGCCGCCAGAGGCTCCGGACGCTTTGCCAAGGCGCTGGAGGTGAAAGGTCCCGCAGCCCACACACTGGAACACCAGTGCCTGCTTGCTGCGGGGGAGGGTGGGAGGCAAGGCTCATAAGCTCCCCAGCCTGACCGCCGCACCCCAGCTCCTCCCCGTTAGGAGTCCCGTTTCCTCCCGTGCCCCAAAAGGCCCTGTTGCCCCCCTCTGTTCGTTGCCTCCCTTGCTTGCCCCAGACTAACCTGGCTGAGGCCTTGACTTTGGCCTGGCCGGTGAAGACGCGGACAAAAACTCTCACGTAGAAGTCAGCGCTGACGCTGAGCAGTGGCACCACAAAGCGCTGGTAGCAGTTGGCTCGGAGGTCCAGGCTGTGCAGGACGATCCTCAGGGCCTGAGGGTGGGAGGCGGGCATCAGCCAGCAGCCCTGCCTCCACGGACGCCTCCCAGCTACCCTGGGGCCACACCAGGTGCTCATAAGCACAGGCTCAGGGGCGGCTCCCCGGTGTTGCAAGCCCAGGCCCAAGCGTCCTGGCCGTGTGACCCCTGCCAAGTGAATGCCTCAGTTCCCCCATCGACGGAATCACAACAGCCTATGTCTCTTTATGGGCCTCCTGGAGGTGCTACGTGGTTACGGAGCGCACAGGCCCGCCATCCAGGGCAGCACCATCCGCGTGCCCCGCGCTATGCGATGGGCTCCAAGGACCTGTGTTCCGGTTTTCCAGACTGACCTGGTGACAGGGCCCTTACGGAACGAAGCCAGGCCATCCTCCTTTCCGGCTCCCGCCCTCTCGAATCCCCACGGCAATTCACCGTCGTGCGCGAGGCCCAGAAGGGTGAAATGAATCACCCAAAGGCGCCAGCAAAGCTAGGATTTGAACCCAAAGCCAAACCCACTCCTGGAAACCGTCTTAAATAACAATTTTGAACGAGTTGTTAAAACCGAGGGTACTAGGAAAAATAATGCGGCCACTGGCTCCCGCCCTGGGCAAAACCGCAGCCGTCCGAGTGACCAGAACTGGAAGTGCGGGCTCTAGAACTATTCTGGCTACAGACCTGCTTGTCTTTGACATCTTGGGACGGATCTGGCCCCTGCTGCCTGGAGGAAGCGAAGCAAGTCTGCGGGGTGGGAAGGGGTGGGGGGAGGGCGGCTCACCATCTCATGGCAGGCCCGGCTCTTGAGGGCCATGGCCCCGTACTTGCTGTAACAGGTCTCCCCGCTGTTCCCCGCCAGCACTGCCATGTCGGTGCAGGTGACGCACAGCAGACCTGCAAGGAAGGCCTGAGCAGTGAGGATCCTCCGGAAACCCCGAGCCCTGCTCTGTGCCCAGGTCAGTGTGGCCTCACCTCCTTCACTCACGGCCTGCACGGCTGCGTCCAAGAAGGGGGCGGGGCTGCCATACGGGTCCAGGTCGATGACGTCAAACCGCTCCGATGCCCTCTGGTGCTGGTACATCAGCATCCTGGGAGCGAGAAGGCCCCGGTCCTCAGCCCCCTGCATTAGGGACCTGCTCTGTCCCCTACACGTGTCCTCTCATTGGGTGTGATGGTTTCGGCCTGCATTTGGAGGCCAGCTGGCTAGGTTGGGACCCTGGCCTGGCCATGTGCTAACCAACCACGTGACTTTTCTTCCTTGGGCCTCTGTGTACTCGTGTCTAACAACAGGAATAATAAACAGCCAATGGTGATGTGACATACATATGCCTGACAACTGTTTCAAGCCGTTTATAGATTAACTCATTTAATCAAATAACCTTCCAGGCAAATCTACGGATTTGGAATCATTATCATTTCCTTTGTAGGTGAGGAAATGCAAATGCTGTCTTCTCCAAGTTGCCAACCCTAACTGTTATTTAAAATGGCAACCTGGGGCGCCTGGGTGGCTCAGTGGGTTGACCATCCGACTCTTGATTTTGGCTCAGGTCTCGATCTCACAGTCCATGAGTTCGAGCCCCGAATCGGGCTCTGCTTGGGATTCTCTCTCTCCCTGTCTCTCTCTGCCCCTCCCCCGCTCATGCTCTGTCTCAGTCTCTCTCTCAAAAATAAACATTGAAAAACACTTTTAATAAAAAATGAAATGAAATGAAATGAAATAAAATAAAATAAAATAAATAAAATTACAACCCATCCACCACCTTCCTCCATCCCCTCCAACCTCCAGTTTTTTCCCAGAGCACTTTTCACCTTTTACTTTTCTTTTACTTTTCTTTTTACTTTTTCACCACTTTTACTATAGTTTGCTCATTGATCTGGCTGTCACTGTCTTTGTTTCCTATCAGATTCTAATACAGTCCAGAAAACAAATACTTTTTCTTTATTTGTGCTCTGTAAAAAGTCAGTAAATATTTTAGGCTTTGTGGGCCACAAATGGTGCCCTTTTTTTTTTTTTTTTTAAACCCTTTAAAAATGCAAAAAACATGGGATGCCTGCCTCAGCCGGTTGAGGGTCCAACTCTTGATTTCGGCTCAGGTAATGATCCCAAGGTCGTGGGATGGAACCCCCACACTGGGCTCTGTGCTGAGCAGGCAGCCTGTTTGGGATTCTCTCTCTCCCTCTGCCCCTCTCCCCACTCTCCAGCAAGTGCGAGCGCTCTCTCAAGAAAAGAACAGAAAATGCAAAAAACATTCTTAGCTGGTGGGCCAAAAAAAACAACAACCCAGGCTCTGGCCTCCCAGGGGGCCTCCCAGGCTGCTGTTTGCTGGACCCCAGCATTAGAATGTGAATGCCCCAAGGTCAGGGATCTTGCCTATTTTGTTTACTGATGCCTGGCACATTGTGGATACTGGCTTTGTGCTGGCTCATTTGAATGAATAAAAGTACCAGAAGTTGAGAAGTTAAGTCTACAATGGAAACCATAGCAAAACAATCAATGTGATTCATCACATCAATAAAAGAAAGGACAAGAACCACGTGATCCTCTCAATAGATGCAGAGAAAGCATTTGACAAAATACAGGACCCTTTCTTGATAAAAACCCTCAAGAAAGTAGGGATAGAAGGATCATACGTCGAGATCATAAAAGCCATGTATGAAAGACCCACAGCTAGTATCATCCTCAGTGGGGAAAAACTGAGAGCTTTCCCCCTAAGGTCAGGACCACGACAGGGATGTCCACTCTCGCCACTGCTATTTAACGTAGTATTGGAGGTCTTAGCCTCAGCAATCAGACAACACAAAGGAATAAAATGCATCCAAATCGGCAAGGAGAAGTCAAACTTTCATTCTTTGCAGGATGACATGATACTCTATATGGAACACGCAAAAGATTCCACAAAAAAGCTACTGGACTGATCCATGAATTCAGCAAAGTCGCAGGATATAAAATCAATGCACAGAAATCAGTTGCATTTCTATACACCAATAGTGAAGCAACAGAGAGAGAAATCAAGAATTGATCCCATTTACAACTGCACCAAAAACCACAGAGTATCTAGGAATGAACCTAACCAAAGAGGTGAAAAATCTATATGCTGAAAGCTAAAGAAAACTTATGAAAGAAACTGAAGACACAAAAAAATGGAAAAAGATTCCTTGCTCCTGGGTTGGAAGAACAAATGTTAAAATGTCGATACTCCCCAAAGGAATCTACATATTCAATGCAATGCCTATCAAAATAACGCCAGCATTCTTCACAGAGCTAGAACAAAAAACCCTAAAATCTGTATGGAACCAGAAAAGACCCTGAATAGCCAAAGCAATCCTGAAAAAGAAAACCAAAGCAGGAGGCATCACAATCCCGGACTTCAAGCTGTATTACAAAGCTGTAATCATCAAGACAGTATGGCACTGGCTCAAAAACAGACACTCAGATCAACGGGACAGAATAGAGAACCCAGAAATGGACCCACAAACATATGGCCAACTAATCTTCGACAAAGCAGCAAAGAATATCCAAAGGAATAAAGACAGTCTCTTCAGTGAATAGTGCTGGGAAAACTGGACAGCAACAGGCAGAAAAATGAACCTGGACCACTTTCCTACACTATACACAAAAAGAAACTCAAAATGGATGAAACACCTAAATGTAAGTCAGGAAGCCATCAAAATCCTCGAGGAGAAAGCAGGCAAAAACCTCTCTGACCTCGGCCACAGCAACTTCTTACTCAACAGGTCTCCGGAGGCAGGGAAACAAAAGCAAAAATGAACCATTGGGACCTCATCAAAATTAAAAGCCTCTGCACAGCGAAGGAATCAGCAAAACTAAAAGGCACCCAACAGAATGGGAGAGGACATTTGCAAACGACGTATCAGACAAAGGGTTAGTATCCAAAATCTAGAAAGAACTTATCAAACTCAACACCCAAAAAACAAATAATCCAGTGAAGAAATGGGCAAAACACATGAACAGACACTTTTCCAAAGAAGACATCCTGGCTAACAGACACATGAAGAAATGCTCAACATCACTCACCATCAGGGAAATACAAATCGAAACCCCAATGAGATACCACCTCACATCTGTCAGAACGGCTCACATTAACAACTCCGGCAACAACAGATGTTGAGGAGGATGCAGAGAAAGAGGATCTCTTTTGCCCTGCTGGACGGAATGCAAACTGGTGCAGCCACTCTGGAAAACAGTATGGAGGTTCCTCAAAAAATTAAAAATAGAACTATCCTACGACCCAGCAATTGCACTACTAGGCATTTATCCACGGGATACAGGTGTGCTGTTTCAAAGGGGCACATGCACCCCAATGTTTATAGCAGTGCTACTGACAATAGCCAAAGTATGGAAAGAGCCCAAATGTCCGTGGATGGGTGAATGGATAAAGAAGATGTGGCATATACATATACATATACAAATACATATACATATATATGTATATGTATATATGTGTATATATATATATATATATACACATATATACATACACACACACACACACACACACACACACACAAAATAGTGTATTACTCGGCAATCAAGAATGAAATCTTACCATTTGCGACTACATGGTTGGAAGTAGAGGGTATTATGCTAAGCGAAATCGGTCAGCCAGAGAAAGACAAATCTATGACTTCACTCATATGAGGACTTTAAGATATAAAACAGATGAACAGAGGGGAAAGGAAGCAAAGATGATATAAAAACAAGGAGGGGGGACAAAACACAAGAGACTCTTAAATACGAGGAACTGAGGGTGGCTGGAGGGGTTGTGGGGGGGGTGGGCTAAATGGGTAAGGGACATTAAGGAGGACACTTGTTGGGATGAGCACTGGGTGTTATACACACGGGATAAATCACAAAATCTATTCCTGCAAACATTATTGCACTATATGCTAACTAACTTGGATGTGAATTAAAAAATTGATTAATTAAAAAAAATAAAAGTAAAATGGAAACCATAGGGGAATCTGGGTGGCTCAGCTGGTGGACCACTCAGTGACCTGTGACCAGCTTGGGCCACGGTCCTGGAGGTCATGGGATGGAGCCCTACTCCACCCTTAGCATGGAGCCTGTTTGAGATTCTCTCTCTCCTTCCCTCTGTCCCTCTCCCCTGCTCATGCACTGTTTCTAGAATAAGAAAAGAAATAAATGAAAATAAAATGGAAACCATAATGGGACTTATTTCTGGCTAAGCATCATCTCTCACTTAATCAACAGAGCAACTCCTGTAATACTAACATTCTCATTTTATAGACAAGAAAACGGGGGCTCAGAGAGGCTAAGGCACTCTCCCAAGGCCAAAGAGCAAGAATACGACGGACTTAGGACTTGAGCCCAGGCAGCCTTGCTCTGGCATGCACGTTCCAGCCATCAGGCTCGGCTGCCCCAAACCTACCTGGCATCGGCCTGCCTGGGATGTACCAGGTGGGCCACAGCGTTGAGCTGCACATTACGGCACATGAGATCCACGGCTCGGGCAGAGGCATCGTTGGCAACTACAGACTGGAGTCCAGGCACCTCTCGTGCAAAGCGAATGGAACGTAGGCCCGAGGCTGCCAGACCCTCTAGCACTCGAAGGCCTTCCTGTTGGAGTAATCGGGGAGCCCCACTCACGTGGATACCTGTCCTCTGCTGGGCCCCGAGGAGCCCCCACCACCCACTTCCTATAGCTCTCCGGCCTCAGGAGCCTTCCTTCCTCCATTACTGGAGGACTCCGGGGCCGCCACCTCCTCTGTCCAGGCCCCACCTCGCAGATCTCCCCAACGGCGGCCGTTCGAGGTTGGTCTCCCGGGGCCAGGTTTGCACCCTTTTTCAGTTCAGCCTTTTCCTCCTCTTGCTCTGACAAGTCCACGACCACCTTTTGCACGTCCTTCTCACCTGGCACCTTGACTGCAGCCACCCAGAAGCACAAGTCAGGGGTCTCAAAGCTCCCTCTGAGAGACCTCCCCCTATTCCTCCGTATACAGAAGATTCATGGGAGAAAAATCTTCCTCAAACCCCGTGGGGAAAGCCTGAAGGAAATGAACCCAGGGCCTGCAAGGTGCCTGGAGCCTTTTAGAACTTTAAGGGAAAGGGGGCGGGGCAGGGCAGGGAGAGAGCTCTGCGTGACCCCGGCCCACAGGGAGACTGGACCTCAACTCACTCTGGATTCCTTTGGCCCCAAGCTGAATGCGAGCAAACTCGGTGATCACGGCACATCTGCGGGAGAGACGGGGGGTTGGTTAGCTCACACTCCCTCAACCTTGCAGATGCACTGCCCTCTGCCAAGCTGACCCCACACCCCTGCTCACGTCAGGTCCCGGTTGAACTCTTGCACCGGGTTGTAGAAGACTTCGTTGGCGCTGGGGAAGGCTATCTTGGCGGCCCCCTCGGTGACCGTCGTCTCCTGAGCCTCGGATGCTCGCTCTTCTCCGCAGGGCTCGGTGCCGTTCTCCATGCCGGCTGGATTCGGCGGCCCTTGCGGCTGCCCCTCCATAAACCCGGCTCTACAGAGACTGCGCGTGGAGCGGAGAGTTAGACTCAGCCACAGACCGATTCTCGCACGGGGCATCCGCGGGAGCCTCTCCCTGCCAAGCCTGGTTTGGGGGGGCGGGGGAGGGCACAGGAAGAGCATCAGGGAGCTGCGTCCCCGGGCCAGGTGACGTATACATCAGTAAAGATTAAGACCCTGCGGCCTCGGTAAGCTGACACTACACCCCATCTTCGGAGTACCGGCCCCTGAGAAGCCAGAGGCCAGAAGCCCTCTAGCGGGCCCGACACTGGCCCGGATCCCTCCCCGCGTCGCCCGCGTCCTTCTCACCTTCGCGCCCCGCGCCCAGGACAGTATTAGCCTGGATGCACGTTTCCCGGATTAGGACCTGGGCGTCGCCATGTTGGCACAGTGGGAGGGCAGGTCACATGATAGAATTTAGCCAGTCAGTGATGCTACCTACAGTGGGTGGCCGGGATCAAAATGTACGGCGGAAAGCTCGGAAAGTGTAGTGTGGATAGCCTTAATCACGTCGGCTCCCCTGGGAAGGGACGCATCACTCGCCCCATTTCACGGATGAGGAAGGTGAGGCTCAGAAAAGGGGCGGTAAGCGGAGAAATTCAACATCTACTGATCGGCTTCTGTGCACTGAGTGCTGTAAGCACATTATTTCAGGGCACTCTGCAGGAATGATTAAGGCTCTGAAATCAGATTTACTGAGTTTGAATCCCAGTCCTATCACATGGTCTTGGCAAGTTACTTAAACTCTCTGGGCTTCACTTTCCTTACTTGTTAAATAGGAATGCTAACTTCCAATATAGAGCAAAAATTAAGGGACAGAATGCCTGGAAAGTGTGCAAAGCATCCCCTCTTACGTAGTAAGTTCTCAGGAGGTTCTAACTGTGTAGGACGGGAGGGGAGCATAGTGGCCTGCACTGCCTGGATTCCAGTCCCAGCTAGCCTTGCTACTTGTTCTTGTCCCCATCTATGCTTAAGTTTGCCCATTTGCAAAATGGACATAACTTTTTAACGTTCGTTATTGTGTTGTGGTGAGTTTTAAACGACTTAGTGCAGGTTAAATGCTTAGAACAGAATCAGGTGTGGCATAACCATGAAAGCATTAATTTCATCGTCGATTCTTGATTCTGGGTTTGAATCCTGGCACCCTCCATCACGTACTTGCTGGTAATCTTCAGCAGGTATTTTTCATTTCTGTGTGCCTCTCTTTCTATGAAGGGTGTATAAGTGTGTAGTCATTTCTACTTAAAAATGTTACTGTGGCGTTTAAACGAGATAATGCCCATTAAGTGCCTAAAACAGTGCCAGGCACAATAAATAGAAGTCATTGTTGTTTTCGTTTTACAGGAAACGAATGATCGAAAAGGCGAAGAGACTTGTCCAAGGTCGCGGAACTAGGAAGTGGCAGGGTCGGGAGTCGAATTCTCCGGCAGATCAAGGAACAGGCGGGGGACCCTGAGGGGCGAAGGGAGAAAACCGAGGTGAGAAGGGGCGCGCTCGGCGCTCAGCTGGCCTCGTCTCGGGGGCGGGGCCGGAGGCGGGCAGGGGGCGGGGCCGCGGCCGCTCCTCCCCGGCCGGGTTGCGGCGGCGGCGCGGCTTGCGCTCGCTCGGCGCTCGGCTGGGGCGGCCTGGCCCACAATGAATGGCCGCCGCGGCTGCCGCTGCTGCTGAGGCGGAGGCCGCGGAGGCCGCGGAGGCGGAGGCCGAGGCCCCGGCGCAGGGGGGCGCGCCCCGGGCCCAGGCCCGGCCCCAGCCGCCGCTGCGGAGCCCGCTGGGAGCCCCCGGAGCGCGGCCACGGCGCAGGTGAGGCGGCCCGCCCCAGGCCCGGTTCCGGCCTCCTCTCTCCGGGGCGGCCCGAGGGCATCCGAGGGCCGGCTGAGGGCTGAGCGGGGAGGGCCGGGGGGGCCTCCTCCGACAGAAAAGGAACCGGGTCCGCAGCCTGCACTCTGCCCGGGCCGGCGAGTGCGGAGAGGCCCGGCCCTCACGAGCGGCCTTGAGTGTCCAGTCCCGGGCCGGGCCGTGGGGCTTGGGGGTGGCGGGATCGGGCCCAGACCAATCCCCCCCCGCTTCACTCTCGGCGACTGGGGGCTCGGAGCTGGGCCCGGGCAGGTGCCGGAGGCCCGGGAAGTTGGAAGGCCGGAGGAAGAAAAGTGAGGAGGCGTCCGGGGAGGCCGGGGCGGGGGGGGGGGGGGGGGGGAGAGGGGGGAGGAGTCGGGCTTTGGGCCGGCCGAGTGGGGGGAGGAGGGAGAGCGGCGCGGCCGGAGGGAAAGGGCCCGGAGGGGGGGGGGGGCGGGGAGGGGCCGACCTGCAGGTAGTGTCCGGGCGCCGGAGGAGGTGGGTGGGTCAGGTTACAGGCCTGGGGGCGGCTGAGGAGAAGCCCAGGAAGTGGGGCAGGGTGGGTGTGGGCGGAGTTAGTTCGGGTGGGGGCGGATAGGAGATCCCAGAGATGTTTGCAGGGGTCATATGAGGTTAGGGCTTGGAGAGATGCGCGGGGCGGGGGGAAGGCCAGATCCGGGGGCCATCAGGTAGGTTGAGGAACTACTGTAGGAGATCGGGAGAAGATCGGGAGAAGGGGGGGGGCGGGGAACAGCGCCTTTGGGCTCGGCTAGTGGAGACACGGGGCGTCCCGAGAAACTAGTGCGATCCAAAGGCACATGCCACCCCTTCCCCCACCAGGTGTTCGCTCCGGGCCAGACCTGGGCTGTGTCCTCTTTTCCTCGTCCCTCTCGGGCTCTGGGTCCCCGACCTACCCTTGGAGCAAGCCTCTGCTGGCTCTTCCAAAGCGCTGGCCCACCGGCTGGGTGTTTGCGTGGAGAGCTTGAGAAAGTCCGCAACACCTAGCTGGGCATGTTTATCTGCCGGGAGGCCGCCCAGCTGCCCTTACCTGAGTATCCTGGGGTGCTAGATTCTTTCCCCACTTTTTGTGAGCTTAGCCTCGGGGCTCCAGCCCAGGCGATGGGACCTCGCGGCCACCCACCATCTTATACCATGGCCTCCCAGGCACCAGCTCCCCAGGGGTGAAGGACCGGGAGGGGAGCGTATACAGCTCTGTTCATCGTGTCTTGGAGGCTCGTGATGACACCAAGTCTGGTGTCTACACCCTGGCCCGGGCCTTTGGGCCTCTTGGCCTGTGAGGTGCCCTCTGGGGCCAGGCCCTGGGATGAGCTCGTTGGTTGCCGGCCGCTTCCGCCTTCTCCATGATGGGAGGAAGCTCAGGCTTCGGGTGGCTTGCTCCAGGCCGCACAGCTAGACAGTGGCAGATTGGGACTGACGGGCCCTCGGCTCAAACCCACAGTCTCCCCAGCTGGCTTTTGAGGGGCATGGCTGGAGGAGCTCCGCTGTTGGGATTCCCTGGCGGGGCTTCTGTGCCCGGGCGTTTCCTCTTGGCCCTCCCAAGGAATGGATCCGTGCCCTTGCGGACAGAGTTTTCCTGGCGTTCCAGGGGCGGGAACAGTGGAAGCGTCTTTCTCAGGGGCCTGGTCACACCTCATCCCCCGACTCCCTTCTGGGAGCCCAGAGGTCACGGAACTGTGGGCTGGCTCGGGGAGGCGGTTTCGAGGACAAGCCTGGCTCCAGAGCTGCATCGTGCTCTGCTTGCCTGGTTTGTCTTTTTCCCCCTCTTTGGTTCCCGGTCAGACGTCCACAGCGTTCGTTGCTCTCTCTGGGCTAATTGTTACCAGTGTGTTCTGGGATCTTCCACACCTGAGGCAAGAGCCACAAACTGCTGGGTCGAGTGGTTATCAGCTGGGCCTGGGCTTAATGATGGGCTGTCACCCTCCTTCCCTGCCTTCCCCCAGTCGGCCTGTAGTTCCTCGAACCCATCCCACCTGGGCCCTGCCCTCCTCTCCCTGGCTAGCCTCCTGGTTCTGGGAGCGGGAGGAACTGGGCCAGCAGCCCCACTTAAAGGTGCCTTTTCCCTGTCTGGTTGGGCCGTGGCTGGCTGCTGTGGCACAGACTGGGGCTCAGGGCTGGGTACTGAGGCCGGGGGTGGCTACCTCTGGTCACATGGCTGGAATGGGGCCAGCCACTGGTGGGGGCTGGCCGTGGTGTGTGGATGGCAGAGGAGGGCAGTGGCTCTGAGCTGCCTCTGGAGTTAGAGGAGAAGGTGCTCAAAGGCTGCTTTGCTGTGCGGACTTCGGGGCACACAGACCTGGGGTGCCAGAGGAGGCCAAAATAGCAAGTACAGCAAGTAAGGGGACCCTTGGGACAGTTTTATTTCACTAGGGTGTCGACTGCCTGCTAGGGGTGGGGGTGGGGGAACAGCCTTGAATAACAGATCCGGTGGGGGGGGGGGGTGGGGGGACAGTGGAGAATTTCAAATTGGGTGGTCAGGCACGGCTTGTGGGAGAGCTGAGCCCTGAATAAGAAGAAATCGGCCTGGTGAGGGAAGCTGGGGCAGGGGAGGAGCGAATGTTCTGGGCAGAGGGGACAGCACATTGAAAGCCTTTATTGAGCATGTGCCAGCCTCCTGCTAAGTACTCTAAATATCTTGTCCTCGTGAGGGAAGGAGTGAGGGGGGTGACCCCAGTGTGGAAATGAAGACCCTTAGTGCCATTTACAGAAAGGCACCCGGGTCGCAGGGTCTCCTGGATCTCCCCGCTGCCCCCAGATGAAAGTCCAGACCCCTTGGCCTGCCTCCAGGCCTTTTAAAGTCTGGCCAGCCAGTGGGGAGCCCCAGCGAGCAAGGCTGTGAGGACAGCTGAGTTTTTGTCAGTCTTGCAGGATCTGTCGTTGGGGTCAGCCTGCAGGCGCGGGTTTGAAGAGGGTTGGGGGTGGGTCCGGCCAGGTCGACTCGGAGTTCATCAGTGTCTGCGCCAGAGCAGGTTGGTGGAGAAGGGAGCCTGTGTTTGAGGCGATGACGAGCCCCCCTGGGCTTGAAGACGAGGCGGCGCTGCTTGAACAGCCTGTGCTCCCTCTTGGGGTCCTCCCGGCTCCTCATCACCCCGATCCCTCTCCTCCTTCCCCAGGCCCTCGGCGCCCGTTGTGCCTAGCAGGGGTGTGCGGGGGAGGCCCGTCTCCCTGCCTCTGCTCTCTGGGTCCCCCCCCGGAGAGCCCTCTGAGCTGCGGCTTTGCAGCTGCAGTGAAGCGAATCCGGTCTGGTGGCTGGCTGTTAGAGGCTGTGCCCAGTGCCTGCCTGTGGTCGTCGTCCCATCTCTCCTGTGCTGCCTCCTTTGGTGAAGGTCTCAGCATCCTTCGAGACCCAAGGGCCCCCTGTGAGGACTGTGGCTCTTTTCTGAATTAGGCGGAGGGTGGCTGAAGGTGAGCAACCACGGTCTCGTGGAGAGTCGGGTTCCCTCAGCGCCATCCTCCTCAGCCACGAGACCCTGGGCGAAGGTTGCGACCTCGGGCACCTCCTGTGTCCCCCTCTGATGAGTGGGGACAAGCAGGCATGCCTGTGCGGCAGTGGTTCTCAATGAGGAATGATTCCGCCTCCTCTTAAGGGGTGTTTGGGAAATGTCTGGAGACAGGTTTGGTGGTCACAGCTGGGGCTGGTACTGGCCACTGGTGAGCGTAGAGGTCCGGGGTGGTGCGTCCGTCCCCCCCTCCAAAGAGTGATCTGGTCCCAGTGGCCAC
Source organism: Panthera pardus (assembly GCF_024362965.1). Classification (NCBI taxonomy): domain Eukaryota; kingdom Metazoa; phylum Chordata; class Mammalia; order Carnivora; family Felidae; genus Panthera; species Panthera pardus. Next base: position 9,487,460 of record NW_026527013.1, read on the forward strand.
AAGGTCGGGGCATCCTCGCTGTGTTGTTACCATGAGGAGCACAGAGATTGGTGTCTGGGGTGTTTGATGATGCTGGGAAGGCACTGGGGCAGGGAGGGAGCCCTCAGCAAGTACTGCTCGATTAATCGTGAAATGGCATAAGGTTCTGGGGGTGTAGGATGTGGCCGCTGCTGTCAGAGACCTTACAGCCCTGCGAGGGGCTTAGGGGGAGGAACAGAGGGGACGTGGCTAATAACAGCTGGTGTTACCGGGTCCCGGACTCAGGGTAAGCAGCAGTCTGCCTGCATTGCTTGCTGGTTCAGTCCTTGAAATGGCCGCGGGAGGTGGCTGCTGCTGTTAGCCCCTTTTCGAGTTGGGCAGACTGATGTCAGGCTGTCAGCGCCGCTACAGGGAGATGTTTTCTGGCGGTGTAGAGGAAAGGAAGCACAATTCTAAGCAGGAAGCTTTGCGCTTTGTGTAAAATAACAAGATTCGTATTCGTAAGCCCTGCCAAGGTCCTGCGTCGCCTTCCAAGCCCATTTCTTTCGACAAGCCCCTTCCCAGGAACCACCTGCCCTCCAGCCCTCCAGGCCTCCTGCCTTAGCCACACCAGCGTCACCTCAGGGCCTTAGCATGTGACACTCCCTCCACGACCCTTTGTGTGCCTGCCACCACCTCCTTCAAGTTTGAAGGCACACAGGGATTAGGGTGTAACTCCAAAAGGTGGGCTTGGGGTGGGGGGTAGGGCTGCTGCTGCGGGCGGAGGAAGGGAGAGTGGGAGGAGAGAGGGAGACCCTGGGGCCAGCGTGGGACTGGACTGCTCATTTTCCAGAGGTGGCAGCGGGGAAGGGGAGGGAGTAGCTGGGGGAGGCTGGGCAAAGGAGAGGGCCTCTCGTAGGGGAGGCAGGAACCGCACGCAGCCTGGCCCTCAGAGGGCACCCGAGATCCCATTTGTGGAGAAGACATACCCAGTGAAGATAAAGAGCCCCAGCTCTGGCCTCTCTGAGCCCCAGTTTTCCCATCCATGGGATGGGTCTAGTCACGGTGGCCTGCGTGCCTCCGGGAGCGATGGGACCACGTGGGGGACGAGCTTGGCATGGGCCAGCCGTGGTGAGGAAGCCTCAGCCACTGTTACCTCCGATTCTGGGACAGGAGCCAGAGGGCCTGGGCGCAATTCTGGGCCTTGCTCTCTACGCCCGGAAAATGGCGGGAAGAGTTGTTTCTTCCTCAGAAACCAGAGAAGTGTAACAGAGCCCTTGCCCTGTGCAGGTGCACAGTAGGGGCAATGTAAATGCTACTTGCCAGCTAATGCCCTGTCACAATCCTGTCACCCACTGTGGATATCATGGCCACTTTTTTTGGGGGGGGGGATGTGCACCTACTTTAAAAATGCCAACAGTAGGGGGGGTGCCTCGCTGGCTCAGTCGGAAAAGCCTGCGACTCTTCATCTTGGGGTTGTGAGTTCAAGCCCCGTGTTGGGTGTAGGGATTACTAAAAAAATAATAATAAAGTCCTTTTTTTTTTTTTTTTTTTTTTTTTTTTAATGCCAGCAGTAGAGATCTGTACAGTCAGGTAACACTTTGTTCTTCATTAGCAAATGTTTGCCTCAGCTGCTTTGCAGTTGGCGCCTACTGAGGGTCAGAATGGCTCTGGGCCAGGAAGGCTGCTCTGGCAGCCTGGGGGTATATCCCCTCCCCCCACCTTACTCTGACCTCCTGCTGAGCTGCTTGAAGTCCTGTGGGGCTTTCCAAGGGCCTCTGGTCCTTTCACTTGGGGTTGGTGGTTTCCCTGAACTGGCTTGCACTACATCGGGCAGCTCACAGCTTCCCTGGAAAGTCAGCCGGAAAGACGGACGGTCCGTCCCTGGTGATGGCGCACATCTGTACCCCTAGCTTCCCTTTCCAAATCCCTGCCAGTTTCCACTCCCAGGAATCGCCCTGCCCCCCAAGCGCTTGCAGTTCAAGCCTGCCGCACCCCGGCATGATCAGCAGTAGCGTGAACAGTTGGTGGGAATCCGAAATGCGGTGACACTGAGCTCAGAGCGGGACCCTGACTGCAGGCCACCCGCCTGGTGCGGCTGCCCGAGGGGGGGCACCGGTCTGCGCGGCACCCTCCACACTGGCCCTGGGGGCTCCCACCCTGTTTGGGTCACATTCGTGTGGAACAAAAAGGGGAGTTAGGTTGGAAGTAACGGAAATAATTTTTCATTCCACAAACAACTATTAAGCACCCACTGTGTACCTGTCTGGTCCTAGGGGGCAGCGAGCACTGCAGTATAAACCGGATAGGCAGGCACCTTGCCCTGGTGGAACTGACACAAAGCCAAGGCCGCATCTAGCTAGCTAGATGGTAGGAAGCACCAAGGAGGAAAAATCAAGCAGGAGAAGCGAAGGAATTGGGGTTGGGAGAGGTTCTGTCTTTGGGAGTTTGAGATAAGTGACTGGGCAGGTGTGACGAGCTGTGGCCATCTCGGGACAGCATTCTAGGAAGTCCCAAGAGCAGGTGGTGAGAACAGGTTTTGAAAGAGTTTGGGGGTCAGATCAGGGTGTTGGCCTGAGCAAGGAAGGCTGGAGCTGGTGAGAGCTTTGGCCGGCGGACTTGGGGGTGTGGGGAGGGGTTTGGCCGCAGGCACGTCGAGTTGGTATTTGGGACATATACACGTCTGGCACCCATAGGAAGCCCAGGACAGGGGCTCCACGGGGGAGTTGTAGGCGAGAGGGCGCTACCTCAAGCCTGTCTTGAGCCAGCTTGCCCTAACAACACGCCGGAGACGGGGTGGCTGAAACAACAGACATGGCTCCCACTTCTGGAGCCTGGAAGTTCAAGACCAGATGTGCCCACACGGCCTTGGTGTGTGTCCTTACAGAGAGAGAAATCTCTCCCTTCTCCAAGACTCACCGGTCCTAGCAGATCAGGGCCCCCACTCTCAGGCCCTTGTTGAATCTTAATTACCTCCTAAAGACTGTATCTCCAAATACAGACGTGTTGGGGGGCAAGAGTTCAACCCATGAATTGGGCGAGGAGGCACAGTTGGGTCCAGAGCAGAGCCCTCGGTCTGGGTTCAATCCCTGGGAAGAGAGAAACTAACCAAGGATTGGGCCCCAGCACCAGCCTTCATTTACCTTCACTTTCTGGAAGACTGTGCCTGCTTCTCTCTCAGGACTCTGCATGGTCTCCCTGTACGTTGAGGGCTATGCTCCCATTCCACCACCGCCTCGTCATATCTGCCCCCCCCCCCCCCCCGTCCCCGCTCCAGTATGTCAGCTGTAATGTTAGAGGCCCACACATGCGGCACGTTGATCTGTGGAACTCTGGATGTAAGACCACGTTCCCTGTTGGACCATGAGCCCTGGAGGCAGGCCTTGTCTCGCTCATGGCCTGCCCCGGGCTCCCAGGCACTTCACGCCCCAGGCAGGCGCTTGGCAAATATTTGTTGAGTGACTTGGGAGGTCATGGAAACGGAGTGCTGGGCCCTTGCATCTCACTGGGAGACCTGCTCGTGTTTGGGGCCACGACACTAGCGATGCTGGGAGGGTCCCTTTGGCCCTGCATAGGGCTGGGAGCCGCCCCTTCCTTCGAGGGGAGTCTGGGGACCCCAGAAGATGGGCAGGCTAATATGCCACATTGTGAGGTCTTCTGCCCTTAAGGAGTCTCTAGTCGAGTGGGATTTAGTTTTCTCAGAGGTAAGCGTTAGGGCGCTGCGTGTGGGAGCCGGGGAGAGTGTGCAGAAGAAGGGCATCTTCTCCAGTCTGGAGAATTCTCAGAGCCAGGGGGTAACAGTGGGAGAGGAAGATGTGGGCAGTGGGAGGAAAAGGGTTCTCCTGGCAGGGTGCACAGCTGGGACAGACGCCTGGGGCGGGTGGGAGAGCCATGCAGTGTGCTTGGCGGGGACAGGACTGCTGGATGGTTTAGAAACCCCCGACTCTTGACTCCATCACCACTGCCTAGGCAGCAGGTACTATAGACCTGTTTTCTGGGAGCCCGTCGTGCTCCACGGTCCCTCCCCTCACAGGGCTAGTGTGGCTGAGGGGCTTCAGGGAGAGCCAGGACAGCCGTTCTTTCTGAGTCCAGAGGACTGGATTGGGGCATTTGCCCAGGGAGGGAAGGAGGGGAGCCTGGGGGTGACCTGTCCTATGCTTCTAAAACCAGCCAAGCCCTCGCCTTTCGCTGCCCTTGCAGGGACAGCAAGGCCACCCGGGGTCTCTGCATCTCAAGCCCTGCCACCCCCCTCCCCTGCACCGTGGAGGGGGTTCCTGGCATTGACTGGTTGAGCCGTTGGCACTAATTGCCTCCCCCCGCCAAATGGTTAAGGCGTCAAAGCCCTGGGTGCTGGGCTGTGAGGCTGGGGTTCACAAGGCCTGGGGGACCCCAGCCTGAGTGTCAGGTTGGTTCTCGCCTTTGGGAGCGCCTCCCTGTGTGTGTTCCCGCTGTCACCCCAGGGACCTCAGCACTCTCGTTGCTGAGCTTTCCCCCGAGCTGAGCTGCCATCCGGTGCCGGTTCCCGGTGAGGGGTCAGGCCCTCAGGTGCAGCCGCCTCGGGAGGGGCAGGGCCGCGCTTCAGTCCTCACCTATGAAGCGGGCGGTCCTTGTGCCCTTAGCAGCAACTGGCACACCAGCACAGTAGGAGAACCCCCCAGAACTTCTCCTGCAGCACCTCCCCCGGCAGCTGCCACGTCCCAGACTGGAGCCATTTATTCTCGCCTTGGTGCTCCGCCCTCCTAGCTGCTCACTCCTGAGTCTGACCATCCTGTCTGTGGCTGCCCCACTGCCCCCTGCCCCACCACTGGCCCAGCCCTCAGCGTCTCCCTGTTTTTGTTGGGCCTGTGCTCCAAGCTTCCCACTGCTCCCGCGGAAACACTTGCCCTCACCAGACCAGGGCCCCCCGTCCCACCCCTTTCCCAGCAGCCCTGTTGCCCCTGCACCCGCCTCAAGCCGCCGCTGGCCTCCTGGGGGTCTTCTGACTGCACCTCCTTCCTGCCCGAGACTTGGTCCCCTCTGTCCCCCTGTCTTCACCTCACCCCCAGAGTCAGCCCAGCCCCTCTGACACACTCACCCCAGCGGTAAATGTGCCCCTCCCGGTGTCTTCCCGCTAGACAACTGCACGTGGAAATAGCCAGTCTCCTTTAGGGCTGTGTCCCTCGCGCCTTGCAGTTTGTCAGGGTGGGTTGGATGAGTGAGTCTCCATTTTGCAGATGAACAAACCAAGGCACAGAGGGGAGGGCCTGGCAATGGAACCCAGGTCTGGGGTTGGACTCCACCGCAGGCCTCTCCTGCCTTGGTCCTTCCCCTTACCGTCAGAGCCTTCCCAACTGGGGGTCTAGTGATCCTGTTGAGGGAGCTAGCCTCACCCTTGGCCCCCTTGGCTCTGGTCACTCGGGCCCCAGTACCTGGGGTAGCTTCGTTTTGGCAGCCTTGGGAATTGGGTTGGGGGTGCCAGGCCCCTGGAGCGGGCTCTCCGGGCTGCGTCCTTTGCCTCCACTTGGTGCCTCAGTTTCTCTTATCTACACACAGAGGGCCAGCTCCTAGCCCATGTGGTATTGAGTTTGAACTCCTGAAGGAAGGTGCTGCCTTCTGACGGTGGAGTCCCTGTCCCTGTCTCCCCCCGGGATTGCCTTAAATTGTTTTTCCTGGGGGTGACAGTGATTTTGATGAGGACAAGGAAGCAGAGGGCATAGCTAGGGGAAATCACAAGTGTCAGTGCCCACAGAGACCCTGATTTGAATCTTGTCCCTACTGTTTACTCAGCAATGACCTTGAGACTGTTTGTAACATCCCCCCGTGGCCTCAGTTTTCCCGTCTGAAAATTGGGAGTATGAAATCAGCCCCGTGGGTTTGCTAAGAGGATTCAGAGAACTCCTGTAGGTCACCAACTGTCAGCTCTTTGGTGGCCCGGGTGCCGGGGGTGGGGGGGGCAGGGCCTGCCAGTGTCTCCCTCAGGGTCCACCACAGGTAGCAGCTTGCACAATCGGGTTGGCCTTAACCAACATCTGTTTCCAAATGGAGAAGCAGAGATTTGGAGTTCCTGCCTTCAGGAACAAGTTGGTCCTAGAGCCAGGACTTACCCATGGGCGCATGGCTGCTTCTGTTGTCCTTTTGGTACCTGGTGTTACCACAGTTCCACTGTATCCCAGGGTTCAGCCCGTGGAAGCAGCTCAGAATGGACTCGCTAGTGAATGAAAAATGTGAAAGAAGCAGGCGAGCTAATCTGAGAATGAGGGGAAACAGCTGGGGGCTCTAGTTGGTACCTGCCCCAGGGCCTTTGCACACCGACTTTCTTCCTTCTCACCAGCTGGACTCTTCTCATACTCACCCAGCCCATTCAGGACCACTCCCTTCTATATTCCATAGAATTGCAGGGGACTCACTTTTACCATGGGTACAGTTATAAAGCCGCCTTGTCCTTCAGTGCCCTTTTATGAGTGCCCTTAGAGTACTGGACATACCCATCCCACCCCACCAGTTCTGGGTTGGAATGTGCTGGAATGTGCACTGATGGAATCGGCTGTGATGCAGAAGTTCCCATTTGAGAGGTGCCTGGGCCTCCCTGAGAAGGGCCACAGTTTCTTAAATTGGCATTTCTATCCCCCTCTAGCACTTTGGGGTTAATTTTCACAAGTTAGACGTGTATGATACGATTTCACACATTTTACGTCTTTTAAAATATTACCTATTTTTGTAAGTAGGTGTAATACGATCACCAGGTTCAAAATTCAAGACTCAGGAGTGTTCGTGGCAAGTTTCTCATGTCTTCTGCCCAGAAGAAACCGGTCCTGTGGATTCTTATTTCTTTATTTGAGCTTTATTGAGATACCCATACCATGAAGTTCATTTAAAGTGTACAACTCCATGGTTTTCACTACAGGTGACCCTTGAACAACGAGTTGAGATGCGGGGGGGGGGGGGAGCGTGCAGAGTCGAAAGCCCATGCATAATCTTTGACTCCCCAAAAACTTAACAGCCTACTCTTGGCCGGAAGCCTTACCGATAATGAAAACAGTCCATTAACACATACTTTGTATAAGTATTCTATACTATGTTCTTTTTTTTTTTTTTTTTTTTTAGCGTTTATTTTATTTTTGAGAGAGAGACAGTGAGAGTGAGTCTGGGAGGTGCAGAGAGGGAGACACAGAATCCAAAGCAAGCTCCAGGCTCTGAGCTGTCAGCACAGAACCAGATGCGGGGGCTCAAACCCATGAACGGGAGATCATGACCTGAGCTGAAGTTGGACGCTTAACTGGCTAAGCCACCTAGGCGCCCCTACTGTGTTCTTACGATAAAGTAAGCTAGAGAAAAAAAAAATGTTAAGTAAGAAAATCATCAGGAAGGGGCACCTGGCTGGCTCTGTCAGAGGAGCATGCGACTCTTGATCTCTGGGTCATGAGTCTGAGCCCCACTACTTGGGCGTAGTGATTACTTAAAAGAAAATAAAATCATAAGGCAGGGAAAATAACATTTATGGTACTGAGCCGTGTTGAAGAAATTCTGTGTATAAGTGGACCCACACAGTTCAGACCTATGTTATTCAAAGATCACAATTGCTTATTCAGAGTTGTGCACACATCACCACAATTTTAGACCGTTTTACATTACGGCAAGAAGAAACACTGCATTCTTCTGCTCACCAACCCCCCCACCTTGCCAGCTCTGAATTTGCCTGTTTTGGAGATTCTGTATACATGGGATCACGTAAGAGTGCCTGGCTGGCTCAGTCAGCAGAGCCCGTGACTCTTGATCTCAGTTTTGTGGATTCGAGCCCCACGTTGGGTGTAGAGATTACTTCTGATCTTTTAGCTAAATAAGTAAATGAAAGAACCCATCCATACATAAAATCATATAATACACAGGTCTTTTGTCTGCCTTCTTGCATTCAGCGTAATGTTTTCGAGGTTCACCCACATCATAGCCTGTATCCATGTTTGTTCCTTTATATGGCTGAATAATATTCCGTTGTATGACTGGACCATGTTTTATGTATCCACTCATCAGTTGACGGACATTTGGGTTTCCACCTCTTTGGCGATTGTGAACGGTGCACAGGACTTTCTGTGGATCTAGGTGTTTGTTTCTCTTGGGTATAATTCTAAGGAATGGAATTGCTGGGTCATATGGTAACTCCGTGTTTAATCATTTGAGGAGCTGCCAGACTTTTTCCATAGCAACTGCACCATTTTGCATCCCCACCAGCAGCGTAGGAGGATTCCGATCTCATCCTTGCCAACACTTGTCTGTCTTTTTTATCCCATCCAGCCCCGTTGGTATGAAATGGTGTTTCACTGTGGTTTGGGCTCGCGTAGTTACCCTGACGACTAGTGATGTTCTCGCGCGCTTTCGGGGTTTCTTGAGTAGGTTATTCATTCATTCATCAAACGGTGATTGGGGGTCACGTGCTCAGCCCCGTGGACGCAGTGTGAAAAATCAGACAGCCCTGGCCTCTTGGTGTTTTGACGCCAGTGCCCTTCGCTAGGGGTTGCCCTGTCTGTGCGTGTCGTGCTGGTGATGCTTAAGGCTCACAGACGCTCACCGTGTTCGCTCATTTCAAATTCAGGCACATACGTGTAAGTGTGCGTTTGCCCTCCTGTCTGCAAGGGACGGCCAGCACGCCCCCCCACCCCCCCACCCCGGGCCTGTGGCTGAAAGTCTGTCATGGAGGCAAGTCTGTGCCGGGACTGAAGGCGTGGGTGGCTCCCGGTGATTCTCACAACCGCGGCCGAGTCCACCCTGTGGATGCTGCTCCCACGTGCCTCCCTGCAGCAGGTGAGGCTCACGAGAGGGGGGCTGAGTCTGCTGCCTGACCCCGTCCCTCCGTCTGTCTCTCCCTGTCCCCCCCCCCCTCCCCCCGCCCCCGCACAGCTGCCGCCATGGCCCAGACCCTGCAGATGGAGATCCCGAACTTCGGCAACAGCATTCTGGAGTGTCTGAACGAGCAGCGGCTGCAGGGCCTGTACTGTGACGTGTCCGTGGTGGTCAAGGGCCACGCCTTTAAGGCCCACCGGGCCGTGCTGGCCGCCAGCAGCTCCTACTTCCGGGACCTGTTCAACAGCAGCCGGAGCGCGGTGGTGGAGCTGCCGGCTGCCGTGCAGCCCCAGTCCTTCCAGCGGATCCTCAGCTTCTGCTACACAGGCCGGCTGAGCATGAACGTGGGGGACCAGTTCCTGCTCATGTACACGGCCGGCTTCCTGCAGATCCAGGAGATCATGGAGAAGGGCACCGAGTTCTTCCTCAAGGTGAGCTCCCCCAGCTGCGACTCCCAGGGCCTGCACGCCGAGGAGGCCCCATCGTCCGAGCCCCAGAGCCCCGTGGCCCAGACGTCGAGCTGGCCGGCCTGTGGCACCCCGCTGCCCCTCGTGTCCCGCGTCAAGACGGAGCAGCAGGAGTCGGACTCCGTGCAGTGCACGCCCGTGGCCAAGCGGCTGTGGGACAGCGGCGGCAGTGGCGGTGGCAACGGCAGCCGCAAGATGGCCAAGTTCTCCACGCCAGACCTGGCTGCCAACCGGCCGCCCCAGCAGGCCCCGGTGGTGGCGGCGGCACAGCCCGCCGGGGTGGCCGTGGCGGCGGCGGCGGCGGCGGGGGCCGGCACCGGGCAACCGGCTGGGGGGGCGGCAGCCGCGGCGGCGGCGGCGGCGGCGGCAGGGGGCGTGGTGAGCGGGCCCAGCACGTCAGAGCGGACCAGCCCAGGCACCTCGAGTGCCTATACCAGCGACAGCCCCGGCTCCTACCACAACGAGGAGGATGAGGAGGAGGATGCGGGCGAGGAGGGCACGGACGAGCAGTACCGGCAGATCTGCAACATGTACACCATGTACAGCATGATGAACGTCGGCCAGACAGGTGAGGTGCCTGCCCTGCCCTCCCGCCCCAGTCCCCGCCCCCAGTCCCGCCCCCACCCCGTGCCCGACACGTGCTGCTCTCTGCCCCCCCCCCGAAGCCGAGAAGGTGGAGGCCCTCCCTGAGCAGGTGGCCCCCGAGTCTCGGAATCGCATCCGGGTGCGGCAAGACCTGGCGTCTCTCCCGGCCGAGCTCATCAACCAGATCGGCAACCGCTGCCACCCCAAGCTCTACGACGAGGGGGACCCCTCCGAGAAGCTGGAGCTGGTGACAGGTGGGCCAGCGTCACTTCCTCCCCAGAACCCCCCTTTCCTCGCCCACATCCGCCCTCTGAGCCAGCGCCCCTGGCCCGCTGTTTAGGAGCCACACTTGGGATCTGACTCCAGCCCCGCCGCCACCGCTGGCCGTGTCTTGGGGCAGCTGACACCCCTTGGTGTTGATTCGTCCCAAAGGCCGGCCTCCAGGCTTCTGCCCCAGAGGCTGGTATAATCGTGGGTCGGCACTGTTGGCCACGCGGGTGGATGAGCGGCTTCTTAGGGTGGTTTGGGGGTTACCTGATACGGTGGCCAAGCATCTCGGCTCTTGGAGGCAGGGTGCCTTGGCGTGAGCTTCCACTGCCTGTTCTTTTTGATGCCCAGGTGGTTGTGTGGGCAAAAGCCCCCCGTGTGCAAGCAGGGCCCGGCATGTTCTAGGTGCCCCGCGCACAGCGGCACCACCATCTGTCCTCGCCTGACCGCTGACGAGGCCACGCCGGGGCGAGTTGTCAGGGAGCGTCTTGGCCGGGCCCAGGCCGGGGCCCGGCCAAGTGGGGAACGTGGCAGTTTGGGGCCCCCCGGCCACCCTCCTGCTCCCCACTCCAGGCACCAATGTGTACATCACGAGGGCACAGCTCATGAACTGCCACGTCAGCGCGGGCACGCGGCACAAGGTCCTGCTGCGGCGCCTCCTGGCCTCCTTCTTTGACCGGTGAGGCCCTCGCAGAGCCCGGCTGGAGGGGAGGGGGGCCGCCCCATACCCCCTGCCACGGGCGGCCTGACTCCCCTCCTCCGTGCCCTCCACCCCAGGAACACGCTGGCCAACAGCTGTGGCACCGGCATCCGCTCTTCCTCCAACAACCCCAGCCGCAAACCGCTGGACAGTCGCGTCCTTCACGCTGTCAAGTGTGAGTCTCTGGAGGGGCGGGGCCCGGGGCAGGCGGATGGTCCTCTTCCGCGTTGGCCCTGACGGATGGGTGGGGGTCGGGGTCAAGATTCTGAGGCTCGATCTAGGCCTGTGGGGAAGAAGGCTGTGACTGGATAGAGATTTCCCCGTAGTGAGGGGCGGGGGGCACTGAAGGTCAGCCTGTGTCCGCTGTGGGGGTGGGAGTGCGGGGGGAGGGGTCCTCGGGGAGTCCTGGGAGCGGTGCAGCAGCCAGGCCCCAGCCAGCTGTCGGGAGAGAAGTCCGGGTCTTCGTGTGGAATCTCGCAGTTCCTAAATTCTGGCAAATGACCCAGACTTTTCAAGGGCCCCGGGCCGTCCTCTCAAACCCCACACACGGCCGAGCCCAGTCAGGCATGGGGTCGACTGACGTCGTGGCTCGCGAGTTCCTCCGTTCCGCCGCCTCTGGGGGGGGTTCGGGGCTGCCCTGGGCGTGTGTTTGGGAAGCAAGGAGCAGCGTGGCCGCGTGGCTGCTGGCGGTGTGAGCGGCCGGGGCCGCACTCTGCCTGAGCCCCGCTCTGTCTGTGCCCTCGCAGACTACTGCCAGAACTTTGCTCCCAACTTCAAGGAGAGTGAGATGAACGCCATCGCAGCCGACATGTGCACCAACGCCCGCCGCGTCGTGCGGAAAAGCTGGATTCCCAAGCTCAAGGTGCTCATGGCGGAGGGCGATGCCTACACCACCTTCATCAGCGACACGGGCAAGATCGAGCCGGACATGATGGGCGTGGAGCACAGCTTCGAGACGGCCAGCCACGACGGCGAGGCCGGCCCCTCGGCCGAGGCCCTCCAGTAACTACCACCGGACCCTCCCCGCGGGGCCGTCACACTCCCTCCCCCCCCCCCCCCGCCCCCCTCCCCCCCATCACACCCACCTACCATCTTGGTCACGAGCTACTGTCTGTCCCTCCCCAGGACCCGCGGGGGGCGCTGCATGCTCCCAGCCCCTCTGCCTCCCCGTCCCACTCTCTGACCCCAATCCGAGCGGGCTGGGAGAGGGCAGCGGCCGGTGCGAGCTCTGCACTGCCTTCCCTAGCACACTCGGGCGCCGTCAGGGGGGCTCCTGCTCCCCCTCTCCTAACCCCTAGCAGTGGTCTCCCCACTCACCAGGCCAGGCGGGGAGGGGCCGGCCTGGGGGGCTCAGGAAGGCTCCCTCCCCAGGCCCTGGGCTCCTTGCTGCAACCTCTTGGGACTTGCAGGGGCCCCAGGGTTCTCAGGACCCCTCCTGCCACCACCTCCCAGTGCTTCCATGTTTCCAAAAGCGCCTTCCTGTCTCCCTCGTCTGTCCCTGCGCCTGGGGGCTGGGGTAGGCGAGGCTGAGGGGACTGCCCGTTTCACAGCTGAGGAAACTGAGGCTCAGAGAAACTTCACAACTGATCTAAGGTGGTGGGCAGTGGCGGGCCCGGCGCCCCTCTCTCTCCCCACCCTGTGCCCACCTCTGTTGCCCCCACTTTTCCCCTGGGGCCTGAGTGGGGCAGGTCCCGAGTGGGAGGCTCTTGGGGAAAGACTGAGGGTCTCTGCGAATAGAACGAGAGGTTTCCTGGGCTCACAGAAGTGTGTGTGTGTGTGTGTGTGTGTGTGTGTGTGTGTGTGTGTAGAAGTTTTGCTTTTAAACAAATGGATATGCGAGGCAGTAGGGCCAGGGCTAGCAGCCAGGGGAGCAGGCTGGGGGGCTGCTGCCCTCCCCCCCCCCCCACATCCCACGCTGCCCCCACCCCCTGTACATACTTTTTAAAGCATTTTTTTAGCTAATGAAATATTGAAGTATAAGATTCCTTTTATTTTTCAAACCAACGGGACTGTCTGATGTCCCCTTCAGTCCCCGGGGGATGCGGCAGGCAGGACGGGGTGGGGGATGGGGGCAGGCTGAATGCGTGCGTGCGTGAGTGTGGAGTGTGGGTGCGCATTTCTGAGGTGGGGACCCGGCCAGGCCTCTGCTCAGGCTCCTGTGGGTCTGACCAGCTCCCCCCTTGCTCCTCTGTTCCCCAGCGGGGCTCCATTTGAAGGGGGGGGGGGGGGGGCCTGGCCTTGGCCTCTTGGCTGAGCCCAGCTTCTGGGGACAAGGCAGGGCCCACTTCCATTGTTAGCAGTTTGCAGAATTTTCTCTAACCATTCCTCTTTCTGTCCTCGCCCAGTGCGAGGGGGTTGTGTTTTTTTGAGTTTTACATGTGAACTCTGTGGAGGGTTCTTTTTTTTACTCCCTGTCCCCCCACACTGGGTGTCCTTTACAATTTCACCTTTCCCTCTAGCCCTGTCCCCACTGCCTCTCGCCGCATTCTCCCCAATCTGACCAGCCCACTGCTTCCGGCAGCCTCTCCAGAGGCAGGGGGATTGTGGGAGGTGGGGTGGGGGTCAGCCCCAACCCTTGGAATCTGACTCAGAGGTCTCCCCCACCCCCTCCAGCAGCCCCCACCAGTCTGTGAAGGGGTCCCCTCCTGACATCTTTTTGTGGGGGTGGGGGGGCGTCTGGTCTGGCTGGGGTCCTGGCATCCCACTTGCCTGGCCTGGCCCCTGCACCTTAGCCCTCAGCCGGCCCAGTGTATGGGGGGAGTCGACGCCCCAGCTAAAGCACAAGCACCTTAGTCGCACCTCCCCCACGCCCTTGTCCTGGCTTTGACATCCCACCCCAGCATCTATCCCAAAGCACAATATCCTGGTCACTTGGCAAGCTGCCGGGCCGGCCGAGGCCAAGGGGCGGGCTGGGGCTCCAGCCAGACCCCACAAGGAAGGAGTCCCCAGGCGCTCCCCTCCTTCCAGGCCTTAGCGGGGGCCAGCTCTCTGGGACTGGGGTCTTCTCCCTCCCCACCCCTTTGTCCTGGACAGGCCCCTGCCCAGCCCCTCCCTGCCTTGTCCTCGGGTGGGGCTTGCCCCTGTCCCTCCTCCAAGCCCCTGCAGCACTGGGTTGGGTGGCAGAGCCCCTCGTTTCAGGGACCCCAGGAGGTGCCCCTGGCTCCCGGGACCGTGTTGGGGGGGGGGGGGGCTGGGCAGGGGTGCCGGGGAGGAAACTCCTCACCAGGAGAGCCAAAGACAGGGTTGTGCCTTACCCCAGGAGCCACCCCTGCGCCCCTCCCGCCCTGCCCTCCCCACCTCCTGGGCGGCCTGCTGCTTTTCCTTCTCTCCCTCCCCTGCCCTGCCCTGCTCTGAGCTGCATGGTCCCCCCCACCCCGGGCAGCCCAGGGAGGAGCACGAATGGAGAATCACCAACCAACGCAAAAAAAAAAAAAAAAAAGACTGTGGGCCCCCCCCTCCGCCTCCCCCGGCCGCCCACTCACCCGCCTCTTTCACGCAGGACAGACCGCCCGCCCTGTCCGTGTGAAGTGCCAACGCCCTCCCCGCCCTGGGCCGACCCCCCACTCCCCGGGCCCGTAAGTGAGATTGCACATTAACTACTGTAAGGAGAGGAGCCGCACTGGGAAATGTGAACCATGAGAATATCAGTGACACTGAGGAAAATAAACTAAACGCCTTTGTAACAGCCCTGCCGCATGCTGCTCTCTGGGGGCGCCGGGCCCAGGAAGGGACGGTCGCTGCACACTAGGGCACCGTGTGCTCAGGACAGCCAGTCCAAACATCACACCTCAGAATGCCACTGTGAGGGGGGGTCCCGAGGGGGGCCCTGGGCCAGAGCCCCTGCCACTGGGAAACAGGCTCCAAGCCAAGCGGCCAATAGGTTCCACTTACGGCGGGGTGCCTGGCCTGGCTCAGTCGGTAGAGCGTGGGACTCTGGATCTCAAGGTCCTGAGTTCAAGCCCCACAGTGGGTATGGAGCATACTTAAGTAGCTTCCGCTTAAAACCCCCTTCTGGCTACCCTAGTATATAGACACTGGGATATATATACATCCCCCCTAGGGCAGGGCTGTTCCTACACACGCATGAGCTGTAGGTCCTACATCAGTGTCCTACAGGATCGCCTCCAAGAAGGGCCTCTGTTGAGTTGGCTGCATGACAGAGCCGCTGGCTCCCTCCCCTTCTGTGGTCTGTTTGCCACCCCCAGCCCCAGATACACATCCTGAACACACCCACACCCTTCACGGCATCTGAGCCGTTGGGCCCACGCACGCATCAGAAGGAACACAGAAGTTGAGACGGTAAGTCCCGTTCGGTGGGCATCCTTTAAGATACCTTGAAGAGCCACAGGTTCTGAGGCTATGAAGCCAAGATGTTCTCTCGAACCAGATGGGAAAGACGCAGATGTGTGCTAAGGTCTCCCCGATTCAGAAATGTCTCTAGTAGTGTAGGAAGGTTATTCGCTGAGGTTAGGGAGCCCATCAAATCAGAAAGTGTTCGCCTTGGGGTGGAAAAGGAAGTTTCATCCCTGCCCGGGACAGGTCTGGCCGCCCTTGTAACTAGCAAGAGCATCCAGACAGACGTCCTGGAGAGGTGATCGGGTGGGATCTCAGTTCCCAGGGAGGCTCGGTCGTACTTGAGGAAGACCAGCCCCAGCCTCGGCTGCCAGAAAGTAGGGTTCTGACAGCCAGCAACACCACCACCAAAAATCCAGAGGTGACTGATCCAGTCACCTTGGGTAACAGGAAGTCTCGTCTGCCTTAACATGTGGGCAAACCCAGGTACGTGCGAACACCACCCCCTCCCAGAAGTGCACCTTTTAACCTCAGGAAGACTTGGAACAGAGCGATCAAGAGAACCCAAACCTCTAGTGGGTTTGCATGAAGAAGGGAATCGGCACATTGAACACGGGTTCTTTTCAAGCTTTGACAAATCGGCCTAACGGAACAACACCCTTGTAACAGGCAGCACTTTGCGATGTGTAAATGAGCCACTAAGACGTGAGGTTCTGATGCGGGACTGCGTCCCGCGCGGAATGGAAACATCTGAGATGGCAATCTAAGGTTCGCGGCACTTAGGAGTTTTCCTGGCTCACAGGAATCACTCGGGCAAGCTCTGGCAAAGCCCTGGAATTTACAAACACGGCCTTGTCAGTGACCAGGTGTACATTGGAGCCCGGCGGTACTCGGGCGCCTCAGAAGTGGCTTGCTCAGCTCCACTGCTGAGGCGGTTGCCTCCGGTGGGCCGAGGACGAGCAGAAGACGTTTAGACTAAACTTCAAACGCTCAAGGAAGAATCAGGCTTGGGGTTTTTCAGCCTCATCCGCCGTGAAACCAAGAAATAAACTGGACTAGTCTCTTCTGCACCAAATCCTGACCACTGGTACCCCTACTAGGCGCGTGCCTGTGCACGTAGGTACACACCCGGGCCCCAGCATGTGCAAGCAAGGGGCTCGCAATGGGAGTCCCATTTAGGGGACGGGCACGAGTTAACGAGCCACAACACACAGTAAGGCATAGACGTGTATTTAAAAAAAAAAAAAAAAAGGCTGGGATTTTTATTTCCAAGTTGGCACGCGCGGAAGGCACAGGAGCAAACGGCTTTGGGGCACCAGAGTAGAAATGGGGAGGGGCGGGTCTGAGGTTCCCCTACCTCTGCCACCTCCTAAGCACACTTGAAACAGGACCAGTGGCAGGGGCTCTGGCCCAGGGCCCCGAGGGTCCCACTGGCTCCGGATGAGAACCTCGAGACAGCTCTCCAGGAAGGAGCCCCTTCTCCCAGGGGGCAGGACCCTGCCAGCTCCCACAGCTAGAGGGACCGGCGCCCTGGGGAGGGCCGGCGTCAGAGGGAGAAGAGCAGGATGAGAACCAGAAGAAGCACCCCCAGCAGCACGACGATGGCACACCACTGCCGGCGATCTGGGGGCAAAAGGGTCAGAGGTCACGGGGGGGTGGGGGGACCAGGTACCACCTCCGCCCCCCACCCACCACCCCTGAGCTGCCTCCCCAAGGGGGCTTACCGTTCGTCATGTGGGATACTTTGGCCATCTTCCTGAGGACCCCATCCATCCGGGACTGGGTGTGGTCCATCTCGTGAGCAAAGGCATCCAGCATGCTGTTGATACCGAGATGGCGTTAGCCTCCAAAAGTTCTGGGCACACCAGCGCGGCCAGCTGAGGGCACCCGGCCCACCCCCAGGATCCTGGCCTCACACGCCCTGCTCATCCAGCTCCTCCCCAACACGGCCAGACATGTGCTTCAGAACCCGGATGCTCCCGGACACCATTTCCAGCTGTTGATTCTGTTGGTCCATGATCAGCTGCAGATTGGAGGAGTGGGAACTGCCGTCAGCGGGGGGCCCTGAGCTGCCCGGAGGCCCCTCCGGCCCAGGATCCCCGACTACCCGCACGGACCTGCTGTGTGGCCTGCTGCTCCTCAATGTAACGAGAGGTGGCTGCGGCCATGCTGGCGTCCAGCAGGTCGCTGGATGACTGTGGGGCGGCTGGCTTGCCTGTCAGCATCTATGGGGGCACAGACCACAGGTTCAGGGAGAGAGGGCCACTCACAGCAAAGCCAGACACAGACCGGTGGCAAATCTAGATGGCTGTTGCTCAGGAAGGTAGTCTTAGGAATGGGATAGCCTGGGTTCCCCAAGCCCACCGCTTGCTAACAAGGTGACCCCAAGGTCCTATCAATTGACCTCCCTGTGCCTCAGTTTCCTCCTCTGTAAAACGGGGAGTTCCTGGGGCTGGAATGCGGATTGCCCGAATCCATGATGGACTCATCATATAAAGAGATGTATTTAAGAATTTGGACTTTGACCCTCAAGGCAGCACACCTGGAAAGCCCGTGGGCACTGCTATACGACCCCAAGCTCGTGCAGGTCTCGGCCCTACACCCTCCCCGATCCCACATGGGCATCCCATGACGGGTTGGAGACAGGCTGGATGGACACACAGAAGAAAAAAAGTACCAACAGAGGCAGCCGGGGGAGTGCGCACAAAAGGCATCCGCAGGCACACACAGGGCAGGCACACCCACGAAGGGAAATGGTATGCAAGCCGACTGCAGATGGGGATCTACTCAGAGGCCAAGTTCACAGGCTCAGAAGGGCCAGGTACAGACACAGAAAAAAAGGCAGGCATACATCCTGGAAACAGTGACGCAACAAGCAAAAAGAAAAAAAAAGAGAGGGGGTGGGATACAGACCCGCACTAGGAGGCAGAAAGGATTCTACACCCAGAAAGAGCGGGCAGGTAGACAGCCAGGAACCAACTGCTCAGAGGAGATGGGCACTGGCACAGAAGAGACAGACTGTACGTGCAAGGGAGACAAGTGAACACACACAGAGGGGTCAGGCTTGGGCTCGGGTGGGTGAGGGTGCTGGGTCCGGATGCCTTACCTCTCTCTTATTCCTCTCCATAAAGGCTATGGCTGCCGGGCTGACCATATGGTCCTTCATATCCTGGGGGGTGAGGACGCCATCAGAGAGTAAAGATACTCCAACCTCCCCACACTCGCGCCACCGAACACTCTCCTCACCTGGACTGCCTCCCGCATCCGCTCCACGAACACCTTTCTCTCCTGCAGGTCTCCGGCTGGGAGCTTGAACTTTCCCGGGTTGGCTTCCACTATGCGTAAGTCGCGAGTCAAGGGTCAAGGCCAAAGCCAGACATGACCCCCCTCCTCTGCCTCAAGCCCTCCACTCCACCCAGGTGTCCAGTTGCCCCCTGCCACAACAGTGGGCTCTCCCAGGACGCCTTGCAACCCCCCAGGATATCGATGGTCTCCTCCAGGTCCTCGAGGTCCCACTCGATGCTGCGCAGGCCATTCCGCAGTTCATTGGTCGTCCAGTCCAGCTCCTCGCGTCCGACCGCCGCGTCCTCTTGCAGGAGCTCGCACCAGCGCTGGTACAGCCCGCGGGCCGTGTTCACCGCCTTCTGCACCTCGCTGCCGGGCAGGGGCACACACAGCGGTCACGGCTGGGGGCAGGCGGTCCTCCCGCCGGCCACTGCGCCCCCAAACGAGTCAGGGCCCAGGATATCCTGATAACCCCCTGCGCACCCATCCCACTCGGCCACGGGTCTTCCCTGACCCGCGCACCCCGACGGCCGTGCCCAAACTGCCTAGCACGCTCTGCCGGACACGCGGGCATTAGTTGGCGGGGGGACCGAGCACCCTCTTCTCTCCCCCATTGCTGTCACTCACCCTCGGACAACAAAAAATGGGTCCTCGAGAGACATGTCACACAAACCCCGCCCGAGGCCAAACCCCCCTCCCCTCTCGGCTTCGGTAGCGGGTTCCCTCCCAGCAAGAAGGGAAAGCGCCGCCTCCCCCGCCCCCGTCACGTGAGCCGCATCACCATCGAGAACCGGGACGCCAGGGTAGAAAGAGAGGCCTCGGAGGCCCGCGCTTCCGCCCTCCTCGTGGCCATCTTTATTGTGGGCAGAAACAGCTTCGCGTCCCCGTAGCTCGCCGCGCCCGCCCCCAGCAGAGTCCCAGTTAAGTCTGGCTGGGTTGGGGGTCGGAGCTCCTAATCTCTCGGTTGGAGGGCTAGCCCTTCGCATTGTTGCCGCAGCAACCTCAGTTTCCCTTTTGGGCAATGTGAATAATAATAACCTTCTTCAAATCAGAGATTATGACTAGGGAAGGGGATCATTCGATTGGTAGAACCTCTCTCTCTCTCTCTCTCTTTTTTTTTTTTTTTTTTAATGTTTGTTTATTCTTGAGACAGAGAGCAAGCGCCGGGGAGGAGCAGAGAGAGATAGCGGGGACAGAGGATCCCAAGCGGGCTCCACGCTGACAGCAGACAGCTCAACGCGGGTCTCGAGCCCACGAACCCCAGGTCGTGACCCCAGCAGAAGTCTTATGTTTAACCGACTGAGCCACCCAGGCGCCCCCAATTTGAAGACGCTCTTAACAGACTTCCTGAGCCTACACCTTGATCCTGTACTCGGAGATCGTCCCAGCCCAGAGTTGGGAAGGGGTGGGGGGAGAGGTAGTCCTCCCCACTTTACCGCAGGAGGTGGAGTGAGGTGCGGGCATTCTCCGGTGGAGAGTCTTGCTGGACTGCCCCTCCTCTTTTGTTCTACGGAGGAGGGCGCCCCAAGATCGCCCTGGGGCGGGGTGGTTGTGAGTGGGAGCCCCAGAGATGCTTCTGGGGTGTGGGATCTTTCTGCGTGCGAGGCTAGGAGTCGGGAAAAGGGGGCGTGGTGGTGGCTTCTGTATACAAGAAAGTTCTCGGTGTGTGGGGTCTCCGTCTGGGGAGGGGCCAGGAATGTCTGGAGACTCATAGAGTGGATCCCTGTGTGACAGAGGCGATCTGTGTGACAAGGTCTCCGGAAAAGCACTCTTTTTTGGAGGGGCGGGGGGAGCCATCACCAGAGTGGGGTCCTAGTCTGTCTCTGGGGAAGTCTGGGCAGGATGTCTGAAGTTCTTGGAGAGCCTGTGTGCCCCAGTGTTTCGGAGTCTCTCAGACAGAGCCTGGGCTGGGAATATCATTGTGGATTCGCCGTGGGGGTCCTGGGGGAGATGGGGGCGTCCTCAGCGGGTCGCCCTAGTGTGTGGCAGGATCGATGACTAGGGACAGTTTTTGGAGGGGTCAAGAAGATAAAATTGTTGAGTCCTTAGGTGCAGGGGGTGGGAAGGCGGGGCGTGGGGTTCTCCAAGGGTGCATGATTTGGGGGGTGGGGGGGAGAAGGAACACCTGGGAGAGAACCTTGTAGGGAGAAATAATTGTGTGGGTCTCTATGGGGGAACAGGGACGAATGGGTCCTCAGCGAATCGCCCCTCGTGTTAGCAAGGTCTCTGGGGAGGGTCTCTGGGAGATGGCGTCAGTGGAAGTCCAGAGATCGCCCCTACCTGCCGGCGGGGGGCTTCCCGGAGAGGCGTCACGCCTTCTCGGCCGCCGGAGGGAAGGAAGCGAAGCCTTCCCCTCCTTTCCCGCCCGCCCCGCTAAACTCTGGTCCGGAAGCCCGGGACTACAGCCATCCTTAGCGGCTGGGAGCGGGGGAGGGAAGGGAAGGGGGCGTGTTCGGAGGCCAGGCACCGCCCCCGCCCGCCCGGAAGGAGGCTGCCTCAGCTCAGAGCGGAGATCCCGGCCCCTGTCCTTATATGGGCAGCCGGAAGCGGCTCGCGCGCCTGCCCTACGTCATTATACCCAAATTTAGTCGTGGAAGTCTGGCGCTTCCAGTGGCCGGAAGACTCCGCTCTCCCTTCGGCGCGGCAAGGGGGGAGGGAGACGAGCCTTCCCTTAAAGGGCCCTTGCCACGAATGAATGGAGCTATAGGAACAATTTTGCATCTTGTTTTGGAGGAACTGGAGCAATAGGGCGTAGCGGAGGGTGGGGCCGATGTTTTCTATCTATCCGCTCTATCTCTGCCTTGCTCAGTTTACAGCTCCTACCCCAAGCACGCTTCCTGGGGCGCAGGGGCGGAGCAGGGCCGTGTTGTCTAAGGGGCGCAGCCACGTGTTCACCCGGACTGTCCTGTTGCCCGGGTCCTGCGTCCTGCGAGCACCCAGCCCACCCGTGGAGCTCGAGTAGAGGAAAGGGGCGGGGGGTGTTCGGTGTGGAGCGCAGGAATGACACCCAGGGCTGCGTTCGTGTCTGCAGACATCCAATGCCCGTGGAGTGGGCAGCTATGCCTAGGAGCCAGCCCCCGCTGCCCGCCTGCTTACTGCCTACAGAGGAGTGAGGAGGGCTGGCTTACGCTAGAAAGACGCAAGAGCTGGAGGCCCCAGTGTCCCCTTTCACTGCAGTGGCCGTTTATTCGTTTAGCAAATATTGGACGAGTCACTCTGTCTCGATTTCCCCAGCGGAAGAAATCAGGTACAGCGGTACCCTCCGCGGAGTGGAGGTGAGGCATTTAGTAAAGGAAAACCCTTAACAGCGCCTGACGGGTAGTAAGTGCTTTCGTAAGTGTTAGCACGGTTACTGATTCAAGAAATACGAATCGGTTACTGATTCAAAAAATATTAACTAGACACCTAGTAGCTGCTAGGAACTGTGCCCACGGGGGATATACCGGTTCGAACCCCGGTCTTCCCCGGTGCGAAGGGAAACTCGCTGCCTACAAGCCACTGGGGCTTCAAACGCAAGCACGTGGGTGGACTCTGATCCCCCATCCGCCGCCCTGCTCTTCTGGGCCCGCGCGTCTGCTCATTGAGGGCCCTGGGAAAGGAGACCACCCCGAGAGCTCTGCGTGGACTGGGGAATGCTCCCCCACGCCCCGACTCCTTCCCTTCTCCCGCCTCGGTAAATTCTACCCTGTCGCTTTAAGGAGTCTCTCGCCGTGGTGCGTTGGGAAGCCCGGATGCGGCTCTCGGATTGGGCGGGGCGTCTCCGTGACTTCACCCCGGGTACAAAAGGGTCCGGGTGGCGGGCGCCGGGGCAGAGCGTCCTAGCAGTGTCCCGGCGTGGGTTGGCGCGAGGGGAGAAGCGTGAACGAGCGCGTAGCCCGGAGTGCACCTGCTACCTGTCCTGCCCAGTCAGGGAGCCCCCGCCGTCCTCGCCCCCGCCGTCTAGCCGCCATGGAGGTGCAGAAGGAGGCTCAACGCATCATGACCCTGTCGGTGTGGAAGATGTACCATTCGCGCATGCAGCGCGGTGGCCTGCGGCTGCACCGGAGTCTGCAGCTGTCGCTGGTCATGCGCAGCGCGCGAGAGCTCTACCTCTCGGCCAAGGTGGAAGCCCACGAGCCCGAGGTGCCCTTGCCGCCCGTCCGCTCCTCCGATCCTCGCCTGCACCAGTTGCGGGAAGCGGAAGCTGTAGCCGAGGCAGCGCCCCCCGACGGTGAGCAGCCTTCCCCGGAGCCCATGGACACGCGGGAGGCGCCGGGAGCCGCGGAGACCCCAGCTCCCTGTGCCCCGCGCCCCACTAAAGTCAGCCGCAAGCGGCGGAGCAGCAGCCTGAGTGACGGCGGGGACGTCGGACTGGTCCCAAGCAAGAAAGCCCGTCTAGAAGAAGAAGAGGAGGAGGCAGGGGCCTCTTCGGAGGTCCCTGATCGCCTGCAGCCACCTCCCGCTCAAGCGGAGGGCGCCTTCCCCAACCTGGCGCGCGTCCTACAGAGGCGCTTCTCTGGCCTCCTGAACTGCAGCCCCGCCGCCCCCCCGACGGCGCCGCCGGCGTGCGAGGCGAAGCCTGCCTGCCGCCCTGCGGACAGCATGCTGAACGTGCTCGTGCGGGCCGTGGTGGCCTTCTGAGGGTCCCCGAGCGGCGCTACGGGAGCCCAGAGCGCGGGCCGAACCGTCGGCCGGAGTGCGCACACCCGAGGCGAGGCCCGCCCCCGGGGGAGCGCCCGCTGAAACCGTGGAGAGGAGCTGCCGCCCGGGCTGCTGAGAGGCCTGAAGAGGGACTCTGCCCCCGGGGAGCCGTCGCCGCCTGCGCGCAGCGGCGGCGCCGAGGAGCCTGAGCGGGGAGCGCGAGCGCCTTCCGCCGAGACCTGCTGCGCCCACAGGTGCTGTCTTAACGGACTGGGACGTGGACCTTTCCCTCTCCTTCTGGGACTGGGAGCAGGGAGGCTAGGTTCTTTAAAACTCCTCAGGGTCGGACTTTATTTTTTATTGGGAGCTGTACTGCCCTTTCAAGGTTTTTCAATAGTTGGTGTTTGCATTTCCAACCTCAGAATTCCAGGCAGGCGCTCCCTTCCCCCACCAGTGACATACTTGTGCAAGCGGTCATCGTTGCGTCATGGGGCAGACGTGGGGAGCTTCCTGTTGCCTTGCGTGGGTGTGGGGCCTGGGAGGAGGGTCTGGGGTGTGGACCGCCCTGGGGAATGGGAGGAGGGCGTCCTGAGTCACCTCGCCCCGCGCGCTGCGGGTTTGTGCCCCGCGCCCCTGCGCCTTCGGCTGTATAGCGGGGGCAAGGTGGGGGCCCGATTCAATTTCAGGTTAAAATTTTCCTCATCTGGTGCGTTAGAGGTGGTAATACGTTCCCAGTCTCCGGCGTGACCGTCCCTCAGACACACAGACACAACCCAGACGATCCTGGTCTGAATCACAAAATCGGGTGGGGGTGTTTAGAGCGCTTGTAAGGCTGCGCTGGGACTAGTTGCTGGTGAGACTGGGCCAGTTTGGGAAGGGGAAGATTCTTGCCAGGGCGTGCTGAGGTCTGTTTACCTTTACTGTGGTGGATTCTGTTTAATTTCATCTATCTGGCTTTTTGCTAGAAACGCCAGATAGGAAAATAAAGACCATTTGAATAAAGTCTGTGCTGCCCGTCTGGTTTTCTTCCCTGATGGGGGAGGGGCAGGGTTAAGGGGTCAGGAGCTGGCGGCGGCTTGCTGGGGCCCCAGAAACCGGTCTGACCGGCTATCACGTGGGTAGAGTGGGCGGGATGGGGCTGGGCCCCCTTTTCTTTGCCAGAGCGTTTCCGTGCTGGGTGCTCTGGTCCTCTGACTCCTTCAGCTCCCCCACATTCGGTGGTTCCGTCGAAATCCTGCAACTCGGGGCAGGCGGGGGCGGGGGGGGGGCGCGGAGAGGGCTTGACGAGTTCAGACCTTTGAGGGGGATTACCGATGGGTCCAGCGCCCCAAACAGAATTGGGAAGGCCACGCCTCCTTCGGAGGCTCCCCCCACCCCACTTGACCAACTGAATCAGCTTTGGCGGGGGTCCCTCAGCTTGCGGGGGAGCTGAAGTGCGCTTTGGGGCGCCCTTTATACCCTTCTTATCTCTGGCGGTACCATTTTGTGACTCAGGCTGGGAGGGGAGCTTCCCAGCCTCAGTCTCCCCATCTGTGAAGTGGGCCTCTAAACAGCTTCCCCGAAAGGTGGCTGTAGATGTAGAAACACCCCCCTGAGAGCCCTAGTTATTTGCTCTGGCTCCATCCCAGCTCCATTTTAGTCACCCCAGAGGAGAAAACGCTCATAATGTATCCAGTGCTGATTTAGGAGAGGGGCTGCGAGGCGTCGCCCCAGGGCGGGTGGCGGGGTGGCTGTTAGGAGGACAAAGGAGCCGCAGGTGCGGGCAGTGAGGGCGGCGGGAGGCGCCGGGAAAGCAGCCGCCCCGCCTCCAGACGGCTGGCTCCGGCCCTGCCAGCTTCCCGCGACCCCGGGGGACCTGACCCCGAGGCCGTAGGGTGGAAGGAGGAGGGTGAGATGGAGGGTGGACCCGCCCCAGAACTCCCGCCTCCGGCTCCCCTCCAGCCTCGTCCACCCACCCCGCTCCCCGCCTCCCTCTGGGTTCCCCCAGGGGAATCTAGCCCAGCTCGCCTCCGCGGCCACCTGATTCTTTCCTGGGGAAACACGGGAGACTTAAGCGCCACCCACTCGGGGTCCTGACCCGTAACTCCCCAGTGGGACGTGGGGGGCGGGGGGGGGGGGAGACTGGAGCCCCACACCCCAGCGGCAGTTCAGTGCGTTCGCGTGGGAGCAGCTCCCCTGAGAACCTGGCCTGCCCCGGGAAGTCCCCGGCGGCTGGGGAGGGGGCCCTCAGTGCGCATCCTGTCGCAGGAACCTCCTGGCCCTTCCTTCCTCTCCGGGAAGCGGTCAGGCTGATCTCCGCCCCACCTCCTGGGGGTTTCCGGGCCGGGGGCTGGAGATGATGAAGTGGGAGACAGGAGAAGCCCCCCCCCCCATCCCTTTAATATATCCCCCTTCCCAAGACCCCATTCCACCCTTCCGAAAAGGCAACATTGAATATTCGTCACAATAACCTGGGTTTTCACGCCGTTACATGGCATTGGATCATTGGGCTAGGCCCTCTGGGGGAGTAATTCATGGGACAATAGTTGTGAAAACTAAAAGTGTCACAAGTCCCTTGACCAGTAGGGTCCCCCCGGGGAACCTCAGGCCTGCAGCAGGAGGCTCCAGAAGGCTGTTCATTACAGTGTCGTCCACTGTACAAATTGGAAACAACCTACCTGCCCATCCCATCTAACCGGTCTGGTAGAATTCGGACTATCCATGCCTCCCCGGAGAATAAATGGCCTGAGTGGGGACAGATCTACACTCTCTGGCGACACCAATGGCTCAGAACCATGCCGCTGAGTGACAAGGGCCGGCGGCAGACCTTGTGGGGGTGGGAACACAGATCCTGGAGCCAGACCACCGGGTCTTACTTGCTTGCTGTGCAGCTTCGAGCGAGTCACTTCACCTCTCTGGGCCTCCGTTTCCCTGGCTGTACACTGTGGGCAACAATAGCCCCTACCTCTGGGGGTCCGTTGCGAAGATTAGGTGAGATAATACATATAAAGGGCCTGGTGGGACGCCTGGCACACCGGAAGCGGTGTTATTTTATTATTGGTAGAACTCAGAATGGTAACAGTGCCGTCCATTTAAAGGCGCATACAGCAACACAGGCATTTGGTGTGGGAATGTGTGTGCGGATGCCGTGCTCATCCCAGAGAGCTGGAGACATAGTTCCTGCCTCCCACAGCTCCGTGTGCATGAGGGTCAGCGTCCCCGCTCAGCTCCAGAGTTTGGTTCCATCCTAGGGATTTGACCGGGTTGACTCTTGCCTCCTCCCAGGCCTCCACACTTCTGGTTTCCTCCCACCTCAGGCCCTGGGCCTCTTGCTGTCTACACTCACCCCTTTGTAGGTGGTCTCATCCATGCCGGCTCATCTATGCCGGCTCATCTATGCCGGCTCCCAAATTTTGCTCTCCATCCTGGACCCCCTCCCCCACCCCCAGGCTTTCTGTCCAAGGCCCCTCCCCATGTCTCCCTGGCCTCCCAACGGAGGAATCCTCCTTGGATCCCTTTTTCTCCTTCCCGCCCATGGTACCCAGTCACAGGTGCTGTCAACTTGACCTCTCATCCCACTCCACTTTCTCCACCTCCTGGCTCCGATGTTGGTGTGGGCTGCTGTTACCTCTCACCTGGATCAGGGGCAGTGGCTTCCCCCCTGCTCTCGCCCCCACAATCTATCCTACCCCGCAGCCACACAGATCTTCTAAAAATGCAAGTTGGATAATGTCACTCTCCAGCTTCTCCTCTGCTTCATCCACCGTGGCCTCTTTTCTGCTTGGAGAACAGGCCAGGCATGTCCCAGTCCGGGGCCTTTGCACTTGCTGTTGCTTCCGTTTGCAATGCTCCTCTCCCAGACATCCATTCTCACTTCGTTCAGATCTCTGCTGGACTGTCACCTCCTGGGAGAGGCCTTCTTTGGCCATCTGATCTAAAGTCGCTCCCCACTCTGCCTCCCAGCCCCTTTACCCCTCTTCTCAGCCTTCCTTCAAACACTACTCACTGTCTGAAAGGGTAAATTAATGTTCTAGTTCGCATCTGTGTTCAAATGTCCCTTCCGGGAATGCCCAACCCAGGCCTGGAAGAGTCGATGAGGTTGTCTGGGGGAGGCAAGTGCTAAGTGCTTAGTAGTTATTGTCGCATTTCATCAGTGGCTGCCCATGACTCTTAGCATAGAATTTACCAAATTTCAGACCGTTGATGGCCAGGATTTTTGTCATATCTGCAAAACAACTGTACTATTATTTATCTAAAAATTTTTCTGAACGTAAGTCACTTGTTAATCACGGACCACACTTAGAAGGTAACCTTTAATACAAGCTACAGTGAAAACAAAACAATGTCATAAGATTCTGCTGAAACAGTAGCCAGTATGAGGGTCCAGACAGCTTTCTTAGGCACAGAGATTAGCCACGGTTAACGACACATGTTATTACCACAGGAGACAGGAAAGGGCCTATCTTCAGTCAGAAGACTAGGGAAAGTCTAAAAGCTGAAAAGAGAGAAACAAAGGGATTCGTCCTCTTATTTAAATAGCATTGAATCAGTTTGGCCACCGTTCCAGAGTTAGGAAAATTCTGCCTCTGGAAGACAGACAAAGCTACAAATGCCCCCCATTTTGGTCCACGACCTTTGTTTACGGACGCTCAGATTAGGAGCTTTTTTTTTTTTTTTTTTTTTTTTTTTTCCCTGTAACATCACAAAGCAATTTTATATTCGTTTCTGGGTTTGTCTCCTCTTCTGGCCTGGGGCCTCCTTTCGAGGCCAGAGACGAGTCTAGCAGGTGCTTACTAAGTGGTTTTTGTGAATGAATGATTCATTTGCACCCTCTCCTTTGAGACTGGTCCTTTTAACTCCACCTTTTACGGATGGGAAACTGACGCCAGAGAGGATCGCCCTGCAGGAGAGCAAGTAAGGGACGGCTCTAGTCGTGTCGGCCATCCAAGATCCCCTCCACTCTCCTCTCGGCAGGACCTAAGGGACAGGCGCCCCGCTAAAGCCTCCGCAAACCCGGGAAAGGGCTGAGCCACAGAAACAGCACCCGGACCGGTTTGCCCGGTTCCAGGAACCTGGGGCGAGGTCCGCGCGTCCGAGCCGGGCAGGCGCAGGCCTAGGCCAGGCGGGGCGGGGCCTCGAGCTCCGCCAGGAAATGTGAGTCCTAGGCGGGGAGGTCGAGGTCAGTAACTACCACAACGCGGGGCGGAGCGATCGGGTGTCAATCACAGACGGGGGCGGGATAGACGAGTTCACCTCGTCTCGCGCTCTTCCCCCGGGTCCCGCCCCTGCGCGCCGCACCGAGCGACTTCCAAGAACTCCCAGCGTAGTCAGTGACTTGGGCCACGCCCCTCGCCCCCCAAACCGGTCTCTTCCGGACCGGATTCCGCCCAGGCTCTCCGCGCGGGGCGCCCCCCCCCCCCCCAAAGCACGCCCCGCGGATGCGGGAGTGGGACTTAGGGGCCGGGCCGGAAGGCGGAGGCCGCGCCGGGGCGTGTGGGGCTGGGGGCCTGATCGAATCAGGTAAATCGCGGAAGGAGCGGGAGGGAAAGGGGGCTGCCAGAGCTTGGGGTTCATGCTACCCACCGCTGTCGTGCAGGCTGCTGAAGCTCCCCACGTGCCCAGAGGAGCCCAGAACCCCACACCGGTGTCCACGGGGAACCAGAGCCCCCGCAGCAGTGTCTCGTGGCGCTCGGATCCACACACGTGTGCTCAGGGGGGGTCCACACACCTTCCCACCTGTGTCCACAATGGGTCTCACTAGGGCACCTGTTCTGTTCCCCCAGGCTCAGCCTGGAGGTGTATTCCGCCCACCTCGAAATTGGTGTCCAGGAGAGCTGAGCCCAAGGCCTAAGGCCCTCCACCTACATACCCAATCCGTCCAAGATCGACCCCCTCTCCCCCAGCACGTTGTTGGCTCTCAGTGAAGAAATAACCTCAACAGGGGCGCCCGGGCGGCTCGGTCGGTCAAGCGTCCCACTTCGGCTCGGGTCATGATCCCACTGTTCGTGGGCTCGAGCCCCGCGTCGGGCTCTGAGCTGACAACTCGGAGCCTGGAGCCTGCTTCGGATTCTGTGTCTCCCTCTCTCTGCCCCTTCCCGCTTGTGCTCTGTTCCTCTCGCTCTCAAAATTAAATAAACATTAAAAATAATAATAACCTAAACATTCACTGCCCCCCTCACTCCTTCAGCTCCCTCCCGCACCTGGGCGGCTCCCCTGGCCCCCTGGGGACCTGCCTTTCCTCGCCCGCCACCGACTGGCACCAATTAATTTCCTCCTCCGTCTGTCCACCCACATCTGGTGGCCAGCTGCTCGTCCTCGCCCTGCCCGCCCCCAGGGTCTCCCAGGGAATTGCTAACAGCCCTCCTCCTCCTAGCGCCCCTCAAACCCAGGACGCCCTACCAAAGCACCCGCTTCCTCCACCCCCCCACCCGAGGCTGCTAATCAGAAAAAGCTGACGGGACCTGGAGAAGAGAAGATCTGAAATCCGATGGAGGAGGGGCGGGGTGTGAAACTTTCTGAACCAGAGATGGGGGGGGGGGGGAGGAGCGGGGGCGGGAGGGGGAAGCGGGGTGGAGGGAGGCAGGAGCTTCAGTTGTACCTAAAGGCTCGAGATCAAAGCTTTCTGGCTTCCAGATGGGGACCGCAGGGAGGGCTGCCCACTCGGGGGCAGGCAAGGCTGAGCACCCCCGCCCCTTCCTCGGAAAGCCCCCGGGGGATGTGGCGGTGACAGCTGTGCCCCAGCCCGCGCCCGGCGGGTTTCCTTTTCCTGTGCTCACTCTCCCGACTGGCTGGCCAGCAGCCTGGAGACACCAGTCCGGCCCTTTTGAAGGGGCTCCCCAGAGGGTCATCCTGGACGAGGGGGAGGGGACTGACAGAACAATGGGCTTCTGTAGCTGCTGGACGGCCAGGCGCTTCCTGTTAACCCTTCCCTCGGGGTGCAGCTTGGGGGAGCATCTCAGGGGCCTGGCCTGTGGAAAGGGAGCTGGAGGGGGTTTGTCCACGGACCTAGGGAACGTGCAGCTCTTTCTCTCCCGTCCCAGGTCTTGTTTTCACAAATGATCAGAAAGGGCAAGGCGAATGCACCCCTTGCGGTCCTCAGTGGAGTGATAGAGCCTGGTTCTCTGCTCTCTGGTGAGCTGAGGGTTGTGCCCCCCCCCCCCCCCGGGGGTGGGGGACGGGGCATAGCTAGCCTGGGAGAATCCGCTGTGCTGAGGGCTGAGACATCCCAGGATCTCTGGGGGATGGGCTTGGCCCGGCCGAGGGACCCAGGTGAATCCAAGGTCTTGCTGCCCTGCCAGATGAGCCGGAGGTCACGACCCCCCAGCCAGTTGGCTCCCTGGTCCGGGCCTCAGTTTCCCTGCTTGGGAAGTTCTTCCAAGGGCCTGAGAGGAGCACAGCGTGATCCTAATGGGCCCGAGCGACCTGAGCTGGGGGTCTGGGAAACCTTTTGCTGTCTCTTGGAGCTCCGGGAAGATTCGCTGGGGAATTAGCTGTTGTGTTCCTTGAGAATTCATGCGAAGTCTCTTCTGTTTACAGAGCTAGCCAGAGAGATTCACCCTCAGGAGAGTCTGTGAGGCTCCAGGAGCTTCTGAGGGTCCCTGGAGCCCCAGCATCCGGCCCCGGAGGCTTTTGGGTAGTTACAGGCCAGATAACATGCCCTGTTCTAAGAAGAGACTGCACACAGTGATGCCTCCCACCCAGCCAGGTGCTGTGCCTGGCCCTCCCACATTCTCAGTTACCCATCACTGCAAGCCTAAATCAGAGCTCAAGTAGGCCTGGGGCACCCGGGCGGCCCAGTCCGTCTGGGAAGCATCCGACGCTTGATCTCCGCTCAGGTCATGATCTCGCAGTTCGTGGGTTCGAGCCTCATGTCAGTCTCTGCACTGATGGTGTGGAGCCTGCTTGGGATCCTCTCTCTCCTGCTCCCTGCCCCTCCCCCACTTGTGCGCTAGCAGGGCTCTCTGCTGTCTCGCTCGCTCTCTCTCAAAAGAAACAAAAAAAATTAAAGTAGACACTTTCACTGGCCTCATTTTACAGATGAGGGAATTAAGGCCTAGAGCAAACGTGTGTCTGGTAAAACAAAGTGCATTGTTTCTCTTTCTCTCCTGGATTGGGGGGGATGGGGTGGGGGGCAGGGGTCACGTAGAGGCCCTTGTCCACCCCAGTGGACTTTTGCTTGTATATACCCAGTGGCTTATCTTCCATTCACTGATAAGGAAAGAGAGCTGGGGTGGGGTGGGGTGGGGCGGGGCGAGGGCCACGGGGCCCCAGGTCTCCCTGCCACCACTGGGCGGCCTTTTCTCTCTCTCCTTGCATCCTTGGCCCGCCGCCCCCCAGGTTGGCCCACCAAATGCCCTCTTCAGCTTTTTCACACCCACTTGCTGGGTGACTGTATCATTTTTTCCTCCCCTTTCTGACAGCAAAAACCTCCCCAAGGGCCAATGTGTGCACGTTCAACCCAAGGGCTTGAGGAGGATCAAGTTGGTTTGGGGGTTGGGGTGTTTTGTTTTGTTTTGTTCTTTTTTTTTTTTTTTTTTTTTGTAATCATTATTTACTGAGCAAAACCAAACTTCTAGACTGCAAAGGCTGCTGGCAGGCCCCCTTGCTGGTGTCTGGGACAGGAAGTGGCTCACTGCTTTGCCTTTCAGACCGGAGGGCAGGCGGGGGGGGGGGGGGGGGGGGGGGGTGCTGTTAGAGGCCCAGCAGCTGGGGTTCGGGCCCAGGCCAGCCTACCGCCAGCCAGCATCCACCTGAGGCCCCCTTCCCCTCTCCTCCCCTCCCTTCTGTGGCCCGCCCTTCCGGAATGAACCTTGTCCTGGCTTCTAGCCACCGCCACCCCACCGGGGAAGGCAAAGCAGGCCTGCAGTTAACCCACTGCCGAGTCCCTGCAGGCGGCAACTTTCAGACTCCTCAGGGGTAGGGGGGGGTAGAGGCGGGGTGGTGGGGGGGGGGTAGTCTCGAGACCCTTTCCCGCTCAGGCTCTGAATCGGAGCGGCGGCTGGAGCCTGCCGCACTGAGTTCCATGTATTCCCCAGCTACCCTCCAAATCCCCACGGACACTGCCTTATAAACAGTCACGGGAATTTTCAAAGGGGCCACATGTGGCTTGGGACAAGGCATTCCCTTCTGAGAGGGGTGGGTGTGAGGCCGGTTCTGAAGAAAACAGAGAAGCGGGCCGTGGGAACGGGGCCCGCACTGGGACCACCGAAGCTTTCCTTTCAGCCGGGATAGGGGGTGCGGGGTGGGGGGGGATGTCTTCCCCTCTCCTGCTTTGCTTTGCGTCCCTGGCCTCTGTGGAGCCCCGGCTGCCATGTGCAGGGCCCTTGGGGACGCTATGCATCAATGGCTGCTTCCGGGCATCATCGTATTTCCCTGTGCCTCCCTCCTCTCTCCTTAGGCTTGCCCCTCTCTCTCACGACTGTCTGTTCACCATGGGGGGGGTGTGGGCACACACATGCACAGTCTCCCAGCAGTTCCGCTGTGACTCAAGCCAGCCCTATCCCTGAAGGCTGGGAAGGCCAGAGCGAGGAGCCTCCCCCAGGGCCATGTCCCGAGCTTGGACCCGGGT
The DNA here is from genome assembly GCF_024362965.1 of Panthera pardus. NCBI lineage: Eukaryota > Metazoa > Chordata > Mammalia > Carnivora > Felidae > Panthera > Panthera pardus. Next base: position 9,519,996 of record NW_026527013.1, read on the forward strand.
TTCTGGTCGGCCGGGGAGAGCGGGCTCAGTCCCCTCGACACCGTGCGCTGAGTCTAGGCCCAGTGGGTTACCCACACGCTCGCTCACGCACACACACGCGGCTCCGGAGAAATTCTCTGTCCCCGATTGTCCTAGATTACCCTAGTGTGCCTGTTCCCTGCTCTCAGTGACTTCCCCTCCTTGCAGCTGGCCTGTATGTTCTAGAAAGCTGGGGAAAGTTCCTCAGCTAGAAGGCTCCTGGCAGCCACACTCCAGGTTGGCCTGGCCTCACGCACGCACGGGGCCATATGCTTCCCGCTTGGCGCTTGTGGCCAGCGTGAATCCTCCCTGAAACCTTCGCCTCCAACTCTCTTGCACCTGAGCCCATCCTGTCCCGTTGCCATGGCATCCGTGGAACCCAGAAGCCAGATGGTCTTATGTCCCCTCCTGCCCCTTCCAGGCTCAGGCCCTCCTGAGCTCAGCAAGAGTTTACTCAGCACCCCTGTGTCCCCAACGCACATTAAGGCTGTGTGCCCAGTAGCTCATCTGTTGCCCCTAGTGACTCCGGAGACAGGCAGTGACAGCACTTATCCAAATCCAGCTGAGAGGTGTCAGGGTTTTTTTGTTTTAGTGTCTGTGTGTGTGTGTGTGTGTGTGGTTTGTTTACCTGTTTTTTAGTAAGCTCTGTGCCCAACATGGGACTTGAACTCACGACCCCGAGATCAAGAGGCTCATGCTCTCCCCACTGAGCCAGCCAGGTGCCCCACGACAAATGTCAAATTCGAATTCAAGTCTGTGGGACTTGAAGCCTGAGGTCTTTTTTTTTTTTTTTTTTAACGTTTATTTATTTTTGAGACAGAGAGAGACAGAGCATGAATGGGGGAGGGTCAGAGAGAGGGAGACACAGAATCTGAAACAGGCTCCAGGCTCCGAGCCGTCAGCACAGAGCCTGACGCGGGGCTCGAACTCACGGACCGCGAGATCATGACCTGAGCCGAAGTCGGCCGCTTAACCGACTGAGCCACCCAGGCGCCCCGAAGCCTGACGTCTTAAGAATGACAGCGGGATTGCCTGGCTGGCTCAGTCAGTACGGCATAGGATTCTTGATCTCGGGGCCGTGAGTTCGAGCGCCGCGCCGGGGATAGAGATTACTTTAAAATTTTTTTTTTTTTTTTAACGTTTATTTATTCTTGAGACAGAGAGAGACACAGCATGAACGGGGAAGGGGCAGAGAGAGAGGGAAACACAGAATCGGAAGCAGGCTCCAGGCTCTGAGCCATCAGCCCAGAGCCCGACGCGGGGCTCAAACCCGCGGACCGCGAGATCGTGACCTGAGCCGAAGTCGGACGCTCAACCGACTGAGCCACCCAGGCGCCCCTAGAGATTACTTTTAAAGGAAAAAAAGAAAAAAAAGGAGAATGACAACAACCATAGAAGCTACTGCTTAGTACTTAAAGTGCTCCACTCCCAGAGTCCTCACTGCCTGACTTATGACGTTCTCCTTGTTTCCCGTGGAGGAAACTGAGGCACCACGGGGTTAGATAGCCTTCCTCTTGCATATGGTCTTTACAGCTGAAAAGTGCTGTAGCCTGGATTCGAACCTGGGCACATGGCTGGCGTTTCTGGACTTTTTGCGGCCGGATGGCTCTCTGCGGTGGGGCTGCCTCGTGCATCGGAGGGTGTCGAGCATCAGCGGTGGCCTCCACCCACTAGGTGCCACAAGTGCCTCTTCCTGTAGTTGTGGCAGCCGAAAAAACGTCCCCCAGCGTGGCTGAATGTTGGGGTGGAGTGGGTGAGGCGTAGGCTCGCCGCCTGCCTTCCACTGCCCTGCCTCTCCCCACTGTGTGTGTGTGTGTGTGTGTGTGTGTGTGTGTCTTTTCCCAAATACAGATGTGGAGTCAAACTTGGGGCCTTGGCTGGAGTCCTGGGCACGGAGGTGATTGGCAGGTTCTGGCATCTTGGGGAGGGGCCAGCAGGGCGCCCTTTCTAGGCCACCTCCGCTCCACCTGGAGACAGGGGTGCTGGCCTCCCCAGCCCCTGGTGGCTGGACTTGGGCAGTGCCCCAGGTGGGTGGCGACAGGCAGCCCTTCCTTCCTGGTTCCCAGGGCAGCAGACGTGGGAAGCCCCAACCTGGCCTCTGGATGTACTGAGTAGGTGTGGGGTGTGTGCTCTGAGACCCAAGGCCCTTGTGGGCGTGGGGGAGAAACCAAGGCTAAAGTAGGTCTCCCCGCCCGCCCGCCTGCCGCCCTGACATCCCACCCAGCCCTGGCTCTGTGCCAGCGAATGCCGGAATGGTGACTCACGAAGCTGCGAGCAGAGGAGGGAAGCACTGTGCAGGCTGGAAGGGAGGGGCGGAGGCCCCCTCATTCTCAGCTTTCCCAGCATCCCCATCACCACCAGGACCCTTGAAGCCACATCTCAGACTGATCACACTGGCTCCCTCCCTCCTCCTCTTCCTCCATGGCCCCCAACCTTCCACTTGGATTTTGGTTCTTGACACCGTGCTGGGCAGAAAGGCGGAAATGAGCATGGGGTGTGGAATGTCCCTGAGGTTGGAATATATTTAGGCCTGGACGAGAGACTGTGTGTGTGGTACCCAGCAGACCTCAGCGTCGGCCTGGGCTGGGGAGGGGTGCACACACACAAGGAGTGAGGTCCCGGCTCTGAGCCAGGGTGGGAGGCTCCTATCTTCTCTCTTAGAGCTTCCTGGTTTCCCAACCGCCCTCCCCCACCCCTGCCCCGGAGCTGGAGAAGGAGTGGGAGGAACCAGAGGAGGCCCGGTGAGTGGAGGCACACCCAGCGCGGGTGCCAGCCTAGATCGTTTACAGCTGAAAACCCAAGGCCCAGAGAGGTTAATTGGCTTTCCCGAAGGTGCTCAGGACAGAAGCGAAGGTTCTGGGGTTTGCTTGCTGGCCAGCTGTGCCATTATTCGTGCATTCGTGCAGCAAGTGCACGACCCCAGCCCCTGCCAGTCCAGAGGCACAACACGCAGGGCCGGCAGACTGGACCGGGGTCTCGAAACCACAGCCCGCGGGCCACATCCGCCCGTCCTCCTCACGGCCTTCTGGTTCAGAATGGTTTTTACATGATTAAACAGATGAAAGCAAGAGAAAATGAGTATTCCATGAGACACAGAATCATAGGAAATTACAGTTTCGGCAGTCACGTCCATATTGTCTGCGATTGTTTTTCTTCTTCTTCTTTTTTTAAAATCTTTTTATTTTTGAGAGAGAGAGAGAGAGAGAGACAGAGCATGAGCCGGGGACGGGGAGAGATGGAGGGAGACACAGAGAGACACAGAATCCGAAGCAGGCTCCGGGCTCCGAGCTGTCAGCACAGAGCCCGACGCGGGGCTCGAACTCAGGAACCCGAGCCGTAGTCGGATGCTTAACTGACTGAGCCACCAGGCGCCCCTACAAATATCTCTTGAAGACCCTGCTTTCAATTCTTTGGGGGCGTCGACCCAGAAGTGCCATTGCCGGGTCATATGGTGATTCTATTTTTAATTTTGGGGGGAACCAGCATGCTGTTTTCCAGGGTACCCACACCGTTTTATGTTGGTGGCAACAGTGTGCAGGGGCTCCGATTTCTCCACATTCCCCACCGACGCCCGTTTGGGGTTTTTTGATGGTGGCCACCACCGTGGGTGGGAGGGCAGAGCACGGTTGTTGCCACAGAGACCCGCAAAGCCGAGCACGTTTCCTATCTGGCTCTTTGCAGAAGTTTGCCAATCCCGGGGCGCCTGGGTGGCTCAGTCGGTTGAGCATCCGACTTTGGCTCAGGTCATGATCTCAGAGTCTGTGAGTTCGAGCCCCGCGTCGGGCTCTGTGCTGACAGCTCGGAGCCTGAAGCCTGCTTTGGATTCTCCCTCTCTCTCTCTGCCCCTCTCCCACTCATGCCTTGTCCCTCTCTCTCTCTCTCTCTTTCTCAAAAATAAATAATAAACACTAAATTTTTTTTTAATTTAAAGAGTCTCTTATGGTTTGTGGAGACCTTGTTTCCTATCGGGGTGGGGGCCAAGCGGGGTTGAGTGGCCACAGACACTGTGAAGTCAGATAGAGATAAACACTCCGAAGAAATACAATAGGGTTGTGAGAGAGGGAGAGAGTTGTAGGGGACTGGGGAGAGTGGTGGCTGATTTGGGAAGGCGGTCAGGGAGAGCCTGTGTCAGGGGCACACTAGAATGTTCTGCTCCCCACCCCCCGCCAGGAAGGGAGAGGTCTCTGTTTGTTGCAGTAAACGGCCCTCATCTGGTCTCTTGCAGCCTGTTTCTCCCGGGCAGCGGGGGTTCCTGGGAGTCTACAGGGGCCTTCAGGGACTCCCGTGTGTCTCCACCGGTGGAGGCCCGGCCCTCAGTGGCTGCTGCTCAGGAGGGTGGTGGCGTGTGTGGCTTCCGACTGTGGCCGTGACCGAGTGACGTGTCTGAGGGTTCGGGACGGCGTCTCTGGGCAGTTTGCCCTGGGGATTTGGAAGGTGACAGATGTGGGGGGCCGGGACAGGGGAGGAAGACAAGAGAGAGGCCGTCCCCGGCCGGTGACAGAGACTGAGGTGACCTGCCATCCTCCTCACCGCCACACTGAGCTGGCAGATGCAGGGCCAGGCTGGGCGCCTGTACATGGTTCCTTGATCCTTTCCAAGAGCTTGTCTTGTCGAGGGGCTTGTCCGATCCTGTCTGTTTCCTGTGTCTCTCCTTCCTCCGCCCTCCCCTCCCTGGCACTTGTCGGCGGGCTGGGAGCAGGTGGCCAGGGGGGCGGTGAGCCCTGTGGGACAGCGGGCCCATCCTTGCTGGGGGTGCTGCCTCCGGTCTACAGGCTGACCTCACCTCCTGGGTTGTCTTGGAGAACCCTGGCAGCCTCTTCCTCTGTCCCTTAGAGCTGGGCATTACCTCTGGGACCTTTCCAGAAAACCACTAGGAGTTCAGGAAGGAGTCTATACCCCTCCCTCTGTTTCGCGGGGCTCCTCTGCCTTTGCATCCCCCTACCCCCCCAGCTAGGGCATTTGAGGCTCTCACCTTAGCCAGACAGCTTCTCAGTCACCCAAAACGGCAGTGCTGCGGAGGAAAGGTTCCTCAAAACGTTGATTCATTCATTTATTCCACCCACATTTGCTGAGCTAGCTCTCCGTTGTCATGTCCTTGCTGTACTGTTGTGTTTTTAATGTTTATTTATTTTTGAGCGCGCAAGCAGGGGAGGGGCAGAGGGAGGGGGACAGAGGATCCGAAGAGGGCTCTGCGGTGACAGCAGCGAGTGGGATGTGGGGCTCGAACTAACAAACCTTGAGATCATGACCTGAGCTGGAATCAAGAGTCAGACACTTAACCTACTGAACCACCCAGGTGGCCCTAAAATAAAATCTTTAAAAAAAAAAAAAAAAGAATGAATAAACAAATGTGGTCCCTCCATACTATGGACTATTATTTGGCCATAAAAAGGAATGAAGTTCTGATACATACTCCCACGTGGATGAACCTTTATGTTCAAACACATTATGTTCAAACACATTATGTTCAAAGCCAACCACAAGAGGCCACTATTGTGACGTCATTTACATGAAATATTCAATACAGGCAAATAGAGACAGAAAGTGGATTAGTGGTTGCCAGGGGCCCGGGAGGGGGAAATGGGGAGTGACTGCCTTTTTTTTTTTTTTAAGTTTTTTGTTTATTTTGAGAGAGAGCACGCACGCCAGTGGGGGAGGGCAGAGAGAGAGGGAGGGAGAGGGAGAATCCCAAGTAGGCCCCGAGCTATCAGCGCAGAACTGGACACGGGGCTCGAACTCAAGAACCCTGAGATCAGGACCTGAGCAGAAACCAAGAGTCAGTGCTCAGTGGGCTGACTCACCCAGGCACCCCGGGGAGTGACTGCTTAAGGGGTCCAGATTATTCCTTGGCGAGGCAGGGGGCTCAGAGGCGGGGCGGTGGGCATATTCTAGAACTAGATAGTGGCAATGGTTGCACAACATTGTGAAAGTCCCACGTGCCGCTGAATCATACGCTTTGCAGTGGCTAAGGGTTAATTTCATGTTCTCTGAATTTTATCACAATTAAAAAAACAGAAGGAAGTCAGCAAGCTGGAAGTGTTTCACGCTTCTGCTCTGGCTTCAAATGAAAGGATTTACAGGGGTGTGTGGTGGGAGGCAGTGCTGCGCAGGAGTAAGGGGAAGGAGCCTGCCCCGTGCTAGGCCCTGCTCCTGCAGGAGCCTGAGGCTTCCCTCCTCCCAGACCTGTCTGCACAAGTGGAGGTGGCCTGGCCTTCGGCCTGTGTGTGTGTGTGGGGGGGGTGTATCGCGGGTGCCGGCCCCCTTGGAGGTCCTCAGAAACCGAGGTAGGTGGATGGTGGGGAGAGCGGAGCCACAGCATAGAGCATGTGGCTAACGGGTCACCCAGGCGGGAGGGGAGATGGGGCAGGGTGGGGGCAGGGGGGCCTGGAATGATGACAGGGGTGTCTGGAGAAAGAGGCCTGTTGGTGTCCACAGAATGGGTCCTCCTATTCACTTGCTTATTAAAATCCTCCCCTGCGGATGGGGTGCCCGGGTGGCTCAGTCGGTGAAGCGTCCGACTTCGGCTCAGGTCATGATCTCACGGCTTGTGAGTTCGAGTCCCGCATCGGGCTCTGTGCTGATGGCTCAGAGCCTGGAGCCTGCTTCGGATTCTGTGTCTCTCTCTGCCCCTCCCCTGTTCGCACTCTCTCTCTCTCTCTCTCAAAAGTAAACATTTAAAAAAATGTAACATAAATAATAAATAAATTAATTAATTAATTAAAAAAAAAGTAGTGTTGGGGCACCTGGGTGGTTCAGCCCGTGGAGCATCCGACTTTGGCTCAGGTCACCATCTCACAGTTGGTGAGTTCAAGCCCTGCATCAGGCTCTGTGCTGATGGCTCAGAGCCTGGAGCCTGCCTCAGATTCTGTGTCTCCCTCTCTCTCTGCCCCTCCCCCGCTCATGCTCTGTCTCTGTCTCTCAAAAATAAATAAATGTAACAAAAAAAAAATTCAAAAAACAACAACAAAAAAAACCCCACGAAATCACAACCTGAGCTGAAGCCAGATGCTTAGCGTGCCACCCATGGGCCCCCCAACCCCCATTCTAATATCATTACTTTGGGGGTTAGGATTTCCAGGTGTGAGTCTGGGGGCGGGGATATACTTATTTAGACCATCAGGGGGCGCAAGTACCTTCACTCTCCCTTGTCCACTCAGAGAGGTGGGTCCACACACCTTCCCAGGCGACCCCGTCACCAGTTTTCCAGTCATTTTCCTTTCAAGTCATTGACCTTCTGGCTGCAGCCCACGAACCGGCATATGATTGCACATCGGCTATTTCTCCCTCCAACGGAAATGAACAGCCAGGTGCCCTGTTTGAAGCTCTGCCCGCCGGGAGGCTGGCAGGATTGCCCTTTGCAACTGTCCTTCCAGGGTGTCCTGGGAAGGGACAGAGGTACTGCCGCTCCCTGCTTCCAGCGGCTGCCCGCGCCTCGTGCCGAACCATCTGTAGCCGGAGCCTGAATGTTCTCTGATCCTAAGGAACCCCCATGAAGCTATGGGTGCAGGATGGGAGACAGAAGGACTCTGTACCACGGGACCTTTTGCTTATAGCAATGTGAGTCTATGTTATCTTTTAAAAAATTTTTAATCTTCATTTATTTTTGAGAGAGAGAGAGCGCGCGCCGGAGTGCGAGTGGGGGAGGAACAGAGAGAGAGGGAGACACAGCATCTGAAGCAGGCTCCAGGCTCTGAGCTGTCAGCACAGAGCCCATCGCGGGGCTCGAACTCACGAACCACGAGATCATGACCTGAGCGGAAGTCGGATGCTTCGCCGACTGAGCCACCCCAGGCGCCCCTCTATTATCTTCATGATGCTATCTTTTTAAAGCCCCGGATCATCCTTCCAGACTCCCTGCTATGGTATTAGAAGGAGCAGATGTGGGGCAAGAGGTGGCGTTGGAACCATCCGCAGCCCTCATTTGCTAAATGCAGCCTGCTGCCTGTTTCTGCACAGCCTGCGAGTCGAGAATGGCCTTTTCGTTTTTAAATGGTTGGGGGAAAAAAAAAAAAAAGACAACCCACCACGATGTGAAAATTATATGCAGTTCAGATTTCAGTATCCAAGGGGGTTGGAGGGATAGGACAGATGTTGTTTAAGGGTACAACCTGGCAACGAGTAGAAAAGAAGTCCTGAAGAGCTAACGCAGGGTAGAGTGGATATACACAATATCATAACCATCAGATTTGCTGAGAGACCAGAACTCTTGATCGTGCAACTCCGACCAGGAGATGATAATTCCACGATGCAATACAGGTGCTAGTTATCGTTCCGATGGCAATCGTATTCCAACAGCTAAATGCGTCAGATTCACACTTCGGACTCCTCGAATCCACACGGTGTCCCCCGGCAAATGTATTTCCGTGGACTAACTCCGTGTCCGCAGATAAAGTTTTATCGACACACAGCTGCGCCCGCTCATTTCCCTGTCGGCTGTGGCGGCCTTTATTCGAAGTGGCAGAGTTGAATCATTGCAACGGAGACTGACTGCCTAGCCCCTTGAAGCCGAAAAGAAAAAATACTTCCTGTCTGGCCTTCCCCCTGCCCCCCGAGAAGTTTGCAGACCCCTGCTCTACAGGGCCTGAGAACCGAGCGTCAACCCGCCTCTGACTCAGGGCTTCTGGGGATGTTGCCTCAGTGCACAGGTGGGTGGCGTTTGCGTGGGTGGCTCGGGGACACACAGGGACCGATAATCATGCCGGGAAGGGGAGGCTAGGACGGTCCTCAGGCGGTGGGGGGACATCTGGGCCTTCAAAGTGGAGTGGGATTGAACAAGGGGACGGGGCAGGCGGGGGGCGGGCACAGCCGGGACACGCGGTGAGGGTTCCAGCCCCAACAGAACCACCCCAAGAGCCACGGCCCATCTAACCAGCCGCCACGTCCCCTCTGCTGTCCCAGTGTTTTCCCTTTTCCACAGCCTTTCCCTGCCGTCACCTGCTGTCACCTCCCTCGCTGGGTGCTATTCGCTGTCACTGCCTTGGGTCTAGAGACACGTCCGTCGCGGTCAGTGGGTTTGCCTGCCCTCCCCACTCCCTCCCTCCCTCCCTCCCTTCCCTTCCACTTCTTTCCTTTCCTTCCTTCTTTCCTTTCTTTTTCTTTCTTTTGGCAAAACACATGTAACATTAAATCAACCTGTGTGTCTGTATGTTTGTATGTGAGCTCTGCACCCAACATGAGGCTTGAACTCGCGACCCTGAGATCAAGAGTCTCACGCTGTCACAGCCTGAGTTAGCCAGGCGCCCCTAAATTAGCCATTTTATTTTATTTTTTTAATGTTTATTTATTTTTGAGACAGAGACAGAGCATGAACAGGGGAGGGTCAGAGAGAGAAGGAGGCACAGAATCGGAAACAGGCTCCAGGCTCCGAGCTGTCAGCACAGAGCCCGAGGCGGGGCTCGAACTCACGGACTGTGAGATCATGACCTGAGCCGAAGTCGGCTGCTCAACCGACTGAGCCACCCAGGCGCCCCTAAATTAGCCATTTTAAAGTGGATGATTGCCTGGCATTTAGTACGTTCACCACCACGTTTTGTGCCTGGCTTCTTTCAGTTAGCGTGGTTTTGAGATTCATCCACGTTGTATGATGTAGCAAAACTTTGTGCCTAAAAAAGCTAAACTAAAATAAAACTAAACCTTTTTGCCTGTTTTTTTTTTTAAAAAAAAGACAAACTGGATAATAAATTCAGAGGGAAAAAATGTTCTTTTTTTAAAAGTTTATTTATTTTTAATGTTTATTTATTTTTGAGAGACAGAGAGACAGAGCGCGAGCAGGGGAGGGGCAGAGCGAGAGGGAGACACGGAATCCGAAGCAGGCTCCAGGCTCCGAGCTGTCAGCCCGGGGCCCGACGCGGGGCTCGAACCCACGAACTGTGAGATCATGACCTGAGCCGAAGTCGGACGCTTCACCGACTCAGCCACCCAGGCGCCCCGACTTTTTAAAATTGTCATAAAAGACACGTGAGATTTACCATTTGAACCATTCTCAAGTGAAAGTTCAGTGGCTTTGCGTATATTCACCTTGTCACGCAGCCCTCCCCACCATCCATCCCCAGCACCTTTTCATCTTCCCAAACTGAAACTCTGTCCCCGTTAAACGCGAGTCCCCCACTCCCTCCCCACCCTCTGGTAATCACCCGATCCACTCTCTGTCCGTAAGTCAGTGGAAGTCCGAGCATGCCAGTCCTCCTGAGCCTTCAGTGGCTCCCTACTGCCCTCAGGATAAAGACCCAATAGTCCCGAGGAGGATGCACGTTGCATCCTGGTCCTCTCAGTGTGCTCCTTCTCCGTCTCATGGACACTTCCCCTTCCCTTTCTGAGGAAGGCCGGCTTCCTCCCAACAGTCGTTATCTCCATGCTTTCTCTTTGGGTTTGTTGGTGTTTTTCTCTTGATGTGCTTTGTGCCTCCTCCATCTGACCGTGAGCCCATGAGATATGGACAGTGCCCGTCTTACTACTGGGCATGCCCTCACTGCTCCTGGACCTGTGCCCGACACACAGCTGGTGTTCAACATATAGGAGAAGGGCTGGCAGAAAGCAGGGAGTGGTCAGCCGTCGGGGGGGGGGGGGAGCGGGGGCGGACTGAGGGGGGAGGTGGCTGGTGCTGTTGTATCCCGGGCCACCCCATGCGTGGGGGCCAGTCCGGGGCTGGAGCCCTGTGGGACCCGCAGCCAGGAGCAGGATGTCCTTGTGTCCTCAGTGAGGTAAGTTCCTGGGGCAGGTTTGACTCGCCTTGGCTCAGGGCATCCGCACCATTTGCAACTTCTTTCTTTCTTTTTATAACAAGATTTAAATTTTTTTTATTTTTGAGAGAGCAAGAGAGAGAGAGAGAGCACGAACCTGGGAGGGGCAGAGAGAGAGAGAGAGAGAGAGAGAGAGAGAGGATCCAAAGCAGGCTTTGCCCTGACAGCAGCAAGCGCCAAGTGGGGCTTGAACTCACGGAACTGTGAGATCATGACCGGAGCCCAAGCGGGACGCTCAACCGCCTGAGCCACCCAGGCGCCCCACAATTTGCCATTTCCAGGGCCCGGTGTGGGCCAAGGAGAGGGGCCTGGATAAAGTCAGACTTGGCTTTCCCCCAGCTGGCTGGCCTCCTTCTGCCTGACGCTAAATGCCAGCTTGTCGCCGTGTCACTGCTCAGGGCCCTATGGGGGCGGTATCTCTCCGCCAGCCAGTGGCCATTCCCCACCCCTGCGCCCGCCCTCCCACCCCCCCACCCCCCCACCCCCCGGTTCTTTTTATATCTCACATTTACAGAAAGCCTAAACGTCTGAGCCCTTGAGGGAAGGGGCGGGGAGGCAGGGAGGCGGGGGTGGGGGTCTGGGGGAGGGGCGGGGCGGGGAGGAGGTCTGAACCTAGCGCGGAGGGAGGCTGGCTGGGTCAGGGGCGGCCACTGGCTTCCTTCCATCAGTCCCGGAGCATCAGATGGTGCTGAGCTATATTTAAAGGCTGCTTTCTCCGCCTCCACTGCGGGGTCCTCACCAGGATGGATGAGTCAGAGGAAGGCCTGGCGTGGCCCCCCCAGGCCCGGCGGGTCTGCCCCGAGAAAGCTGGGAACACCGCCCCAAGAAGCAACCCTGTAACAGCCCCCGGCTGGGTCCCTGTTGACCCGAGGTCTCCCTCGCCCCGGCTGCCTTCTTTCTCCCAGCCCTGCCCGGGCTCTGCACCAGGGGACAAGCCCAGTGCATGACCCGCCGACTCAGGGGAACCCACAGGCCAGCAATGGCTCCCGGGTCTTAAGCACTGGCCTCTGCGGCCGGCGTCTCCTGCCGGATGCCCAAGCCCCCTGCGCCCCCTTGCTCTACAGCATCATCGACCTTCACGCACACACATCCTTCCTATTTCGCTCCTATGTTATTGATTGGAAGGCTGAGGTCCCGGGTGGGGACATATCTCAGTCAGCGCCGGCCGCTCTAACAACCGTCCGAGGGACGGAAGGGCGAGAGACATTTGTTTCTCACGGTTCTGGGGGCTGGGAGTCCAAGATCAAGGCACCAGCAGGTGGAGCAGACGGTGAGAGGGCTCTCCCCGGTTCACAGACGGCAACTGCTCATCGTACCCGACCTGGCGGAAGGGCCGAGGGAGGGCTCCCGGGGTCTCCTTCGCAACAGCACGGTTCCCGTTCAGGAGGGCTCTCCTTTGTGGCCTAAACACCTCCCAGAGGCCCTCTCATCATACCATCACCTTGGGGGTTAGGGCATCAACATATGAGTGCGGGTTACAGCAACATAGGACATTCACAGCAGGACACGTGCCTGTGTGGGTGAGGCAGAGCAGTGGAACAGGTAGCCAGAGGTGACAGAACAGGGATTGGAGGACAGCCTGTCCCACCCTAGCTGTGCGGGCATCACCTGCTTACCCCAGCGCCGAGCCCACAGGCGGGGGCATCCGGCATCCTGCCCCGGACCCTCCTGGACAGTGGTGGCACAACAGAGCTCAAGAATGACCCCAGGAGGGGCGCCTGGGTGGCTCAGTCGGTGAAGCGTCCGACATGGGCTCAGGTCATGACCTCGAGGTTCGTGGGTTCGAGCCCCGCGTCGGGCTCTGTGCGGGCAGCTCGGAGCCTGGAGCCTGCTTCGGATTCTGTGTTTCCCCCTCTCTCTCTACCTCTTCCCCGCTCGTGCTCTGTCTCTCAAAAATAAATAAAAAATGTTATAAAAATAACAAAGAAAGCAGATTAGGGGTTGCGAGACGCTGAGAGAGGGAGAAATGGGCAGTGACTGCTCATGGGGACGGGGTTTATTCTGAAATCAGAGGTGATAGCTGCATAAGACTGGGGTGTACTAGGTGCCATGGAATTGAACACTTTATTTTTTTTATTTTTTTTTAACGTTTATTTATTTTTGAGACAGAGAGAGACAGAGCATGAACGGGGGAGGGTCAGAGAGAGAGGGAGACACAGAATCGGAAGCAGGCTCCAGGCTCTGAGCGGTCAGCACAGAGCCCGACGCAGGGCTCAAACTCACTGACCGCGAGATCGTGACCTGAGCCGAAGTCAGCAGCCCAACCTTCTGAGCCACCCAGGCGCCCCTGAATACTTTATTTTTAGCTATTTATTTTTTGCATTTAAATGTTTATTTATTGGGGCGCCTGGGTGGCTCGGTGGGTTAAGCGTCCGACTTCGGCTCAGGTCACGATCTCACGGTCTGTGAGTTCGAGCCCCGCGTCGGGCTCTGTGCTGACAGCTCGGAGCCTGGAGCCCGTTTCAGATTCTGTGTCTCCCTCTCTCTCTGCCCCTCCCCTGTTCATGCTCTGTCTCTCTCTGTCTCAAAAATAAATAAACGTTAAAAAAAATTAAAAAAATAATAAATGTTTATTTATTTTTGAGGGGGGGGCAGGGCAGAGAGAGAGGGGGACAGAGGATCCGAAGCAGCCTCTGCAGTGACAGCAGCGAGCCTGATGTGGGGCTCGAACTCACGGACCATGGGATCAGGACCTAAGCCAAAGTCGCACACAACCGGACTGAGCCACCCAGGCGCCCCAGAATTGAACCCTTTAAATGGTTAATTTTCAGTTATGTGAGTTTCACCTCAACTTGAAAAACCTGAAAAAAAAAATCACCTGTTCTTTTTTACTTTTTTCAATGTGGCAACTAGAAAATTGCAATGTGGCTGTTTTCAGACTGCTGCTGGATGGCCCGGCCTAGACCACTGTGCCTTCAGGGAAATCCGGTCACATCTGCATCCTCTGCTCAGCAGGTGAAAAACCCCAGGACCCTGCTGACCCAGAGCAGGGCAGGGAGGAGCTGTAGTGGGGGGGGGGGGGGGGGGGGGGGGGCTGAGGTAGGGAGAAGAAACTGTCCATCCACCGGGGGACTTTTGATTGTCTTGTGTTCCCGAGGTGGCAGGGACCGCGCTGTCCCTGCCGGTGGGGGAGGTGTGGCAGATAGAGACTGGTGCAATACCTTGACCCACCTTGGGCTTTTGGCCACCTGAACTTCAAAGACCTGGAGACTGTTGTTCCGGGTTGGTGGCTTAGTGGTTTGCACCCCCAGTGGTCCTGGCCGCAGGGAGGCAGCACTTGGGAGAGGTTTAGGATGAGAGGGGACAAGCGTACTGGGAAAGGGGGCACGACAAGTGCCAGCCAGGAAGGGCGTGTCCTCACCCTCTGGGAGGCCACAGGGCTGACTGGAGGGAAACCAGCTGGGTGCACTTTTAAGGTTCCCCTCCCCCCGCCCCCCATGTGACTTCGGGCGAGATCTTGGACAAGGGATTGAACCTTTCTGACCCTTAGTTTTCTGACCTGCAAATACCTTCCCCGTCTCCTCCTCTTAGCCAGCCCCTCCCCGCACGGTGCTCCCTGAGCTCCTCTGCAGCCCTCCCGCCTCCCCAGGGCTCTTCCTGAGAAGGAGGAGGCTCACAGGGCCTCCAGCGCCAGCAGCCTCTCCGGCCCCCAAACGCTATAGGTCTTTCCTGAGCCATCTACCTCTCTGTTCCAAGTAGAAAGTCTTTTCCATAGAGCGGCCGGGCATTTACATCCGTATTGTCCCTGCTGGTCCAGCTTCTGTCTCCGGAGCCGGGAGTAGGGGTACTGTTGTGCCCCTCACTCCCACCCCAGTGCCTCTACTCCTGGCTGCACCCCCAGCTCAGTGCCTCTCCCCGCAGATTCCCTGAGGGGTCTACCCCGCCACGCCCTGGCCGTTCGCCGACCGGGCCTCTAGGTGGCGCTGCCTATCTGGTGTACCTGCCCGCGTCCCGCCCGCGCAACCTCAGCTCGACCAAAGGCTCCCCTGGGCCTTCTTGGGGGCCAGGAGCTGGGGCTGGAGATTGGAGATGCGGACCTTAACAAGGCCCAGACTTTGTTTTTTTTTTTTTTGGGGGGGGGGGGCTCTGAGTCTCATTTGGTTGTCCAGTTGATCGATTATTATAATATAGTCTTTGATCCCACGGGGACATGTGGGGCTCCGGAAGCTTTTTTTTTTTTTTTTTTTTTTTTTGAGAAGAAGTCATCTGGATGCCTTTAAAAACTGTTTCCACATGGCAGAAGCAGTCATGAATTTTGGAGAATTCAGTAAAATACCAAAGTCTACACAGCCCTCTGTGGCGTGCCTTCCCAGCCCCCGCTGGAAGGAACCACTGTCCGCAGCGGGCTGCGTATCCCCCAGATCTTCTTTTTTTTTTTTTTTTTTTTTTTTTTTTTTTTTTTTTTTTTTACAGGAGAAATGCAGTCTCGGAGAATAAGCTGGGCAGGGCGAGGCCTTCTTTACGTTTAAGGGCTGGAGCAGGGCAGCGGAGGGGGGGAGGGCTGGGTCTGCGCAGACCGCGTGGGAGGCTGGGGGGGGGGTGGTGGGTAGAGCTCTGGAAAGCTCGCAGGGCCCGATGTGGTGGGCACGTTGGGTGGAGCGCAGAGGGGCTCGGGCTGCTATTCCGGGCAGGGACGGGAGGCCAGATGGAGCGTGGGTGTCACGTTCAGCAGATGGGGCTGTCATGGCAGATCCAGGGCAGGGGGTGGAACGAGAGCGGCTCCGTGCCCAGCCCCTCTGAAGACTACTCCGGCCAGCAGCCCCTGTCTGCTCGCGCCCGGTTCAGGCCATCTTCGTCCGTTTGGGCTGCCACGACAGAAGACCACGGACCGGGGGCTTGTAAGCCACGGAGAGTTATTGTTCACGGTTCTGGAGGCACCAGCAGATGCGGCGTCTGGTGGGGCCTGCTTGCCTCTTAGCTCAGAGACACCATCTCCTCGCTTTTCCCCCCATGCTGGAAGGGGCGAGAGCTCTCCCGGGGCTCTTTCATAAGGGCATTAATCCAGGTGGCCTGGGGGGGGGGGGGGGGGGGGGTCGGTGCTCAGTCGACTCTTGGCTTTGGCTCAGGTCACGATCTCGGGGTACGTGGGATCGAGCTCCAAGTCGGGCTCTGCTCTGGACAGCTGGGAGCCTGCTTGGGATTCTCTCTCTGCCCCTCCCACACTTGTGCATGTGAGGGCGCGCGCGCTCTCAAAATAAACATTGAAAATAAAACAAAATCTTTAGGCGTGTCTGGGTGACCCAGTCAGTTGAGCCATCGACTTCGGCTCAGGTCATCATCTCGTGGTTCGTGAGTTCGAGCCCCGCGTGGGGCTCTGTGCTGACAGCTCAGAGCCTGGAGCCTGCTTCGGATTCTGTGTCTCCCTCTATCTCTGCTCTCTCTCTCTCTCTCAAAAACAAATAAACCTTAAAAAATTAAATAAAACCTTTTTAAAAATCTTCTTTTGAATGATAAAAGACACGCCTGTGACTTGGGAAATCCCAAGGGTTTTAAGAGCTCTGTACCAGGAACTGGGGACAGAGACCAAATATATTTCTCATCAAACCACAGGGACCTTGTTTGGAAATCAGGGCTTTGCAGATGTAATTCAGGTAAAGGCAGGGATGAGATCATACTGCATTGGGGAGGGGGGTGGGCTGAATCCAGGCGAAGTGTCCTCGTAAGAGAAAGAGACACAGGGGACAAGGCCAGGTGAAGACGGAGACAGAGGCACAGTGATGTAGCCACAAGTCAAGGAACGCCTAAGGGTTGCCAGCAACCACCGAGAGCTGGACGGGAGATATGGATGGACAGCTTCTCCTTCAGGACCTTCGGTGAGAGCCGCCCCGCCCATACCTTGACTTCCGGACTTCTTGCCTCCTGAGTTGTGAGACAAGAAATTTCTGTTGTTTTCGTTACGGCTCTCCTAGGAGAGTAATATTGCTACTATTTAATGTTTTTAAAGCCATCTGTTCTCCTTTTTCTACTTATGTGTGTTTTTTAATCATTTTTTTTTAAAGAACTTTCTTTTTTGAAACAGCGCATTTATTTCGCGCGCGTAAGAGAGAGCGCACGAGCCGGAGAGGGGCAGAGAGAGAGGGAGAGAGAGAATCCCAAGCAAGCTCCCCGTGGTCAGCGAGGAGCCCGACACAGGGCTCGAACTCACGAACTGTGAGATCGTGACCCGAGGTGAAATCAAGAGTCCGATGCTTGACGGACTGAGCCACCCAGGCGCCCCTCCCCTTGTGTGTTTCACCACTCTAAGCACCGGTCTCTAAGATGCTGGCGTTGCTCTGTAGGTGAGGCTTTTCCAAATGCAAGGTGACATAAGACACGGGCTGAGCGTCGTGTCCTCGTCCTCCTCCTTCCGGTTGCTTCCCTAAAACCAGGCCTTTACCTCCATGCTGCGCAGCGATCCTGAGGAGCCAGCAGTCCCCATCGTGGGGTGCTCTGGTTGGCAGCCACCCACAGATCTGACTTTCCCACAAGTCTTCGAGCCAAGTGCTGTCACCCATCCACACCCCGCCAGTCCTTTGATGGCAGCTGCTGGGGGGTCAGACAGGTGCCACCCCCAAATACACCACTTTAGGATGATTTTGAGCTGAAGGCAAGTGAGATGCAAAAGAGCTCTCTGTCCTCCTCTTTTCTACCTAAAAGCAGGGCATCAATTTCCTTTTAAGAAGGTGACAGAAACTTCCCGTTTTGAAGGTGTCCCCTTTTCTCCTGTGTCGGGAAGAGAAGAGTGACTCATCACCGAAGATGGAGAGGGCACCAAGATGAGTCTGTATAAACAAACCTTAGGAAACCTTACAAAAATAATCCTTATCTTCCGTTAGTTTCCACCATATATTTCCTAGTCATTTCCCCATAATTTATCATCCCTGCAAGCCCAAACTCCCTTTTCTTTGTTAAAATGGTATATAAACCCCTGAGTCGAATCACTCTTTTGAATGTCACCGCTTTTCTGCGCGCGTAAATATTAATAAAAATTGTGTGTCTTTTTTCCCGTTAGTCCGTCATTTCTCTGTTTAATTCACAGGCCTCAGTCACTGACTCGAAGAGGGTAGAGGAAATGTTTTGCCTCCCTGACACAGTAGTAGGCCCCCCATTTCACAGACAGAACATTGAGGCTCAGAGAGAGAACAGTGGGAAGCTTTAGACTGTAGCGAAGCAGTTCCTTTCAGCCCTGAGGATGCATTTGCAATACGTCTGGATCTCTCAGATCACTGTCCCCAGGTAGGAGGCTGCCAGGGCATTTGCAGGGTATACTTGGCTTTCAGAGTCCCCATTTCCCTGCCCCTTCTGCAGCCTTCCAGATGACGTGGCTGAGGCCAGAGACTGAGGGGATGTGAGACCAGGGCTTAAGCCAAGCCACCCTCTGCCTCTTCCCCTCCTGATTCCCTCCCTCCGAGTCTCCTGGGCAACTTACATTTGCCCCAGCCTGAAGGTGTGGGTGATGGAGGCCTGGGGTCCAGCCTCCCTGCGCGCAGCCTCAGGTTTGGGCCCAGGGGGCTGTGGGGGGGCTCTGGCAGGGGGACTTGTTCCCTTGTGGACAGATGGCTGCAGTTTCCCTGGTTCCAGAGGGAATTGCACGGGGGCAAATGTGTTGAACAGCTTCAGCACCACGGGAGGTGGGCCTTTGCCAGAGGCCAGCCCTGCCTCGGGCAGACAGCTGGCCTCGACGTCTGTGGGGGGGTTGTGACTGGCTTCCTACCTGGTTAGGAAGTGAAAACCCTCTTTCGCTTTTTGTTGGACCCGTCACTTCCTAGATGTCATTATTGTGGAGGGAGCTCGGCCTGCCTTGCCATTTGGAGGCCTTCTCAGGCTGCCTGCTCAGCCTTCTTTGCCCAAGGTAAGCTCGAGGGTCGAGGTCTGGAGGAAGGCCTGTCGAACTTTCTGCTTTGGTGCTATGGAAATGGCTCAGGTGGGACGGGTGACACTCTGAGAACAGCAGGTCTCAAAGGGGTCCGGGCCCCTGGGGCGGGGGATATCTGTAACTATTACCCACATAAAGAGACATGCTTTGGAGTCCTTGATAATTTTCTTAAGAATGTAAAAGGGCATCGACACCAAAAAGTTTGGGAACCGCTTACGTAGGACAAGGGCCCAATCTGGCCCACTGTCTGTGTTTATAAATAAAGTGGGTTTTTTTTTTTAATGTTTTATTTATTTTTGAGAGAGAGAGAGCGCGCACGCGAGCTCAAGTGGGGGAGGGGCAAGGAGACACGGGACCCGGAAGCAGACGCCAGGCTCTGAGCCGTCAGCACAGATCCCCACGCGGGGGACTCGAACCCAGGAGCTGGGAGATGTTGGCCTGAGCTGAAGTCGGATGCTTAACTGACTGAGCCATCCAGGCGCTCCTGTAAGTAAAGTTGTATCAGAACACAGCCACATTCACTTGTTCGCACGTTATCTCTGGCTGCTTTCCTGGTACGATGGCAGGTGGAGGAGTCGCGACAGAGACTATCTGGGTCCCAAAGCTGAAAATATTACTCTGATCCTTTAGGAAAAAGTTCGCTGGCGGCTGATGTAAAACAGCGCGTTTAACTTTCACAAACAGTCTTATTATCATTTCGATTTTACGGCTGGAAACACAGAGGCCCAGAGAGGTTAAGTCACTTTCCTCGGGTCACATAGCCAGTGTGTATGCTGGGTTGGGAGGGGCTCTAGGGAGGGTGGTGGCGCTAAGCTCCCCAGGGTCCAATGACTGACCCGAAAGTTGGGGTGTTAGTCTCCCCCTGCCTGGCCTCTGATTTTCCTTCTTCTGGCGCCCTGATGTTCCCTGAGGACCGTCCCCCCCTCTCCCTGTCTGCAGACTTTGTGGGATTCCCTCAAGCCCTTTCTAGGGAGAACGAGGAGCTGCCTTTCCGCTCAACTTGAACAAGGGGGGTGTAACGGGTCTTTTGCTCACCTGAATCGACACAGCCCTCTGACCGCCAACTCTGACTATAGTTTTGTGGCTATTGCCCGTATTTGCAGGAGCATTCACAGAACGGGCAAGGAGGTGAAGTCTTGACGATGGGGGGGGGGGGCAACGTGGGAGTTTTCTGTCACCTTCATCTGTGGGGCCAGCTTCTGTAAGGCTGGAGTGGGAGCGTACAGGCAGGGGCACGGATGGGTCTGAGGGTGGAGGGAGGGCAGGCTGTCAGCCCCTGTGTAAGAACCCCCACCTCCACCTGTACCTCTCATGTGCCTGCCGCCAGCATCTTGAGCTGGCCATGACCATCCCCCCATTACCCAATGGGGGGGGGGGGGCTGCTCTGACCTTTGACCTTTAGGACGCCCCACCAGCTGCTCAGATGTTTCCAACAGGAAGTTTCGCTAACGTTTGGGGCCTCACAGGCACTCCCCGGGCTCCCACTGGCCCCATCACGCAGGATGGTCATCCGAGATGATTTATCTTCCAGGATGGCTGTTTGTAGGTAGAACCTGGTTGACAGTAGACGGTGGGAGACCCGGGTGGCTGAGGGTGGAGGCGTGGGGTGGCAGCGGGGTGCACTGCTCTGCCTTCCAGCCAGGACAGCTGGCAGGGACCTGGGTAACGTCTTCGGCCTTGGCCTTCTTGGGCTTGTTCAGGTAGCCAGGATTTCTAGGGCTCTGGCCACTAAGCTCTGTGAGGATCAGGGTCTGTCTGCCTCCTTCTTTCCTGCCTTCAAACACTTTCAAAGGGCTTCCCTTCCACCATTCCCCCCCCCCCCCCAAGAGACCTGGGGAGCACTTTGCAGAGGGACAAAGACCAGTCGATCCAAAAGCCCTTTGATTCAACTTTTTTTTATTTTTTTTTTTTCTTTTTGAATGTCATGCAGTAAATTCAGTCCCAAGCCCACAGTTTTCAAACAAGGTAGGAAAAAGGAAAAAAGAAGCGAAGGAAATCGGTGGTGGTGGTGGTGGGTTTTTTTTTTTTTTTTCCTTTTTCTTTTGTTATTTCAAGCAGGACCAAATGTCAGAAAAAAAATGCTTCTTTTCTCAATCATTAACTTTTTTGTCCTTTTTAAAATTGTGTATCTTTTTAAATTGATTTTTCTGCAGGCAGTAATAGTAGGGTTTGGTATAACCAGCAAGCACTCCTGTGTGTGTCTGAGAACGTGTGTGGGGTATGAGCGTCTGGTGGAGGGTCTCGTGTGGGACGCTGGGTTTCGGCTTCGCTTCCGGCTTTTCCGCCACAACACGGGCCACCAGCTCGCGTTCACCAGGGAAAGGAAAGATTCAATTGAGATGATAAAACTCATCAATAGAAGCGATTTTTTTTTTTCTCCCCGTTTTTCTTTTAAAAATGTGTGTGTTTTTTTTTTTTTTTTAAATTTCCATTTTCCCCAAGGTTCTCCAAAAATGGCTGAGTTAATTCGAATCCCTTGGCTGTATGGTTTGTCTGCCTCCCCTCCCCTTCCAGGGTCCCCCTCGTGGGGGGCGGGGGGAGGCGGGGTTGGGTCGGCTGGGTGGGGGTGGGGGGGCTCATCGCCGCCCCCTCGCCGCCCCCCCCCCCCCCGCCCCCCAGCGGCTTTTCTGGCCGAGGGTCTTCGCGGGCCACCCTGGCGTGTCCGGGTCCTGGGGTCTCCCTCCAGAGTCCGGGGCCGTCCCTGGCCCCCCCCCACCCCCCCGTGTGCGCTGGGCAGGCGGCTGCGAGGTGGGCCCGCGGCCCGTGCGCGGCTCCTCCCCGCGGGGCGTGTGCGTGGGGTGCGTGGGGGGGCCGGGCGGGCGCGGGGGCCACCTCGCCCCGGGCTTAGCACCAGTCGTCGTCCGTCGGTCTCGCTGTAGGCTTCGTGCAGGCCTCTCCGGGGGCCCGGCCCGCGCGGCCTGGCCGGTCCGTGCGCCAGGTAGTAGCCGTTGGGGAGTCGCCGGCCGTGCCGGGAAGGCGAGGCGCACGCCGGGCCCGGGGCCCGGGGAGTCCTGGGCGAGCACGCGCGTCGCGCGGGGGGGTGGCGCGTCGTAAGCCGCGGCCCGGGGCTCCTCCCCTCCTCCGCCGCCCGGCCGTCGGCCCTCGTCGTAGTCGGAGCCCCGGTAGTAGCCGTGGTGCCGGGGCCCGGGGGGCCCCTCGGGACGCCGGCCACCGCGCCCCGCCGTGGCGACACGCCCTGGGGGACTCGCTCCGGGCCGGGCCCGGGCCCCGCCGCTCCATCGCGGGCGAGCGGCTGCTGCCGTGGCCCCCCGCGGGCGGCCGCTCCCCGGCCAGAGGCTCGGCCGCGGGGCCCGGGTACCTCCGCGGGCCGCTGGGGGCCGCCCGGCCCGGCCGCGCCGCCGGCTGCTGTTGCTGCTGCTGCTGCGGGGGACCCGAGCCGCCGGCCTTACGGATCACGGGGGGAATAGGACACGTGTGGCCGGGGGGTGGAGGGGGTCTGGGGGAGCTGGCGGCGTCCCCGCCGCGGAGTGCTGGTACCAGATGTTGAGGGGGCTGGGCTTCCACTTACGGAACTACTGCCCTACACGAAAATTGAAACAAAGGAAATCAAAAAAAAAGATACAACAAAATCAACCAGAAGGAGACGGAGGAGACACAGAGGACGGGAGGGAGAGAGGGAGGGGGCAAAGGAAAACCAAAGGGGGCGGGGGCGGGGGGCGGGGGGCGGGGAGGGGGGGGGACCGGGAGGAGGAGGTGGAGGAGAGGTGGGGGGGGAGGGGACACAGGACATTTGAATGGAAAAAAAGGAGAAAAGCAACAGCCACAGGTAGGAGGAGGAGGACGAGGAGGGGAGGAGGGGGAGAGGAGGAGGAGAGGAGGAGTGAGAGACAAGGAGGGAGGGGGAAGTCGAAAACCAACACAACAAAGTGAAAAGAGAAATGAGAAATGGAGTTTTGTAAGTTTCGGGGGTTAAATAGCAGAAGTTTCAAAAATTACTCACAGGCGTCCAGAGGACAGAAATCATAATCGAAACAAAAACGGAAGCCGGGTTAAAGGAAAGCAAAAGGCAGCAGGCAGCCAGCGGGGGGCATGAGTCGTAAGGACCACGCTGGCCAGAAACTCAAACGGTGATCCACAACCAAAGAGGAAGCAGCTGCGGGGCAGGGGAGGGGGGCGGCAGGCGGGCAGGGGGGCTGGGGGGGGGAGGCAGAGTGGGGAGCCAGAGTGGCTGGGGGCAGCGTCTCCCCCTGCCCGGCTCCCCCCTGGCTTGGGGACCCCAGTGGTGGGCAGGGTCAGAGGTCACGTTTGGGGAGTGGAGACCCTGCCTAGAGTGGCTCTCTGGTGTGCCCCCCCCCCTCCCCGCCCCCTCCCCCATCCCGCACCCCCGAGCTGTTTCCCCGTGGGCTCGGATCAGGGGTGCCCGGTGCCACACCCACCTGCCGGTGTGCCATGTGTTCACGGCCCTCGCTGGGCGAGCGGGACCAGCGCTGGTCCCGGGCCCGGGCCCGGCCATGGTCAGGCCGCTCCTGGGCGTAGCGTTCCTTGTCCGAGGGTGGGGGATGGTGGTGGTGGTGGTGGTGATGGTGTTGCCGATGCTTCCGGTCCTTGGGCCGGCCCCGCTCCTGGTCCCGCTCCTTAGACGGCAGGTCCCCGGACTGGGTGGTCATGCTCAGGTCGGTCCCCCAAGCCTGGGCAGAGCAGGGGGTCAGACAAACGGACGGCCATGCAGGAGGCGTGGGTGGCGCACAGGAGGCCTCCCCGAGGGCCTGTGGGCTCTAGACAGGGGCACCTTCTCCCGGACCAAGGAGAGCCTGCTGGGCGTCAGGGGTCTGGTCCCCAGGCTCTGGGCGGCATCGGGCCCAGCTCGGCCGCTTGGTCCTGTCCCCTGAGGGTCCTGCTCCTGGTCCAGACCTCCTCTTTTCGGCCTCGGTGTTTCCCCTGCTCTCCCTTGTCGTCCCCTCCCCTCCTTCGTCCCCTGGGCCCTGAGTGGCAGCCCACCTGTGTCCACGTCCGTGTAGCGGCCCAGGGAGCGCTCAGAGGCTCGGTGGCCGCGGTCTCGGCGCCGCTGGTGGTGGTGCTGGGTGTCTTCAGGCGGCACCCTCTCCAGGGAGTAATCGTCCAGGCGCCCGGGCCTTGGGGCCCAGCACGGAGGCTGAGCGCTTCATGGGGCTGGTATCTGAGATGGTCTGGGGGGGTGGACAGGCCAGCGGGCCGGGGTCAGCGGCCCGCACCGGGCGAGTTCCCGGTCTGTCCCGGCCCCTCAGCCCTCAGTGACGGGGGTGTGAGTGTCGGGGGGCAGAGTCCCAGAGGGCCGTGGGGCTCGGCTTCTGATCCACCAGGGTCTCGGGACCCTTCTGCCTCCTCCCAGGCCCATCCTGGGTTCCGGCCAGGAGGCCCCATCCGATCCACCCCCCGTTTCTCGGAACCACCCCTGGGAGGTACCCCCCAGCCCTGGCCATCCAGCCAGGGGCAGGCAGGCTCGCCGAAGGGGAGAGCGTCCCCCAGCCCGGGTACCACCCGGAAGCCCCAGGTCCTGGGCAGCACAGCCCGGCGCTCACTCCTGCCTGCTCTCTGGAGGCTGGCAGGCCTCCTGCGTGCTCAGGACCGGGTGCCCAGCCTTCTGGCTCACTGTCCTCTCCTGGGCTAGCCGGCACCGGGCTTTCCTGCCCACCCGAGTCCGGCTCCCGAAGGGAGCCCTTGAGGGGCTTCCCCTGGCATTTGAGGCCCCGAGGGGAGCCGCCCTTCCCCTTGGCCTGCAACCTGGGAGCCTGCCGCGCTGCACCCCCAGGGGTCAAACCCTAGAGAGGGGCCTGTGGTTCTCTGCTGCTGGGAGAGGAGAGGAGGAAGATGGCACCTGAGGCCATCCCGGCCGAGTGGCCGGTGGGCTCCGCCCCAGGTGGCAGTTTTAAGAGACTTAGGGCTCCTGCACCAGAGGGTCAGGGGTGGCGTCAGGGGTACGAGCCTCTGAAAAAGAGCGGGCCAGGTGGGGCTGCAGGTGAGGCTTCTTGGAAAGACGGCATCTCCCAGCGTGGGGGGCTCGGAGGAGACGGGGGTTGGGGGGAAGGGTGGGGGGGCAGGCCCGCCCGGCAGGCACACGGAAGACACAACACACAGGGATGGGGCTTCACGGGGTGGGGGGGTTGCAGTCTGCAAAGAAAGGGGGGGGGGTCCGAGGACAGGGGAGATGACGGGACTCCCACGAGGGGGGGGTGGGCGGGAAGAGGGGGCCGGAGCCCAGCCGGGAGGCGGTACATACACTGAGGTTATTCCCACGTGGCCGGCCCCTTCTCCTCTGTCACAGCCCCACGGGATGGTGCACACAGAAAAACAGAAAGAAGAAAATAAATATAAAAGCCAAGAGGGAGAGTGAGAGGTGGTACACGGAGATGCCAGGATCGGGAAATCAGGAAAGAGGAACCCGGGTGGTGGGGAGGGACGGGGGGAGGGGGACGGGGCAAGAGGGTCAGGGAAAGAGGTGTTAAAGTCCCTGGTGTGTGGGGTGACCCCCGGCCCGGCTGGCCAGCCTCCCACGGGCACAGAGGAGACAGGCGACACCACAGACAGACAGATGGCAGAGGCACGAGACGGACAGATGGGATGGCGTGACCACAGGCCCCGGGCCCTGGGCTCCGCCTCATGCAGGGTGCCCCAGCCCTGGTTGCCACTGACACTCAAAAGCTTGGGGAGGGGGTGGCCCGTCAGCCGTCCTGTCCCAACCCTCTCTTGGGGTCCAGCGACTCAGTCCTGGGGGTGTGGGCGGCGCGGGAGGTGGGGAGAAGGCCTGGCGGGATGACGCTGGGCGGCCACATGCAGCTGGGCGCCCCCCCCCCCCACCCGAGTTCTCAGCAGCCAGAGGCCAGGTCCTGGAGCCACCCTGGCCCAGCCAGGCACAGCACAGCCTTGTACCCCGTGCACACGCCATGGCAACAGCACACGGGAAGCCTGCCACAGCCAGACTATGCCGCCCTGCCTTGCAGGCTGGGCGGGCAGCCAGCCATGCTTCTGGCTCCGGTGCCCCTGTCCCTGCGAGCCTGGGGCAGTGGGCGCACCTCCCTCCCCCCACCCCCCTCACCCCCCCCGCCCCTCGCCAGCACTGACCAAGTGGGTGCTACAGCTGGGTGAAGCGGCCACACACAGACACGCATCAGGCATACGTCCCTGTCCCTCCCCACTGGCCCCCACAAAGACCAGACAGGAAGTACAAACCCCAGCTGTCCCCAGGCCACCCACCCCCCCGCCAGACTCTGCTACCAGGTCCTAGGACCTGCCAAGTTCCCAAGAGCAGACCCACGTGCACACGCGTGTGCGTCCGTAGGTGCCAGTAAGAGCAC
Source organism: Panthera pardus (assembly GCF_024362965.1). Lineage (NCBI taxonomy): Eukaryota > Metazoa > Chordata > Mammalia > Carnivora > Felidae > Panthera > Panthera pardus. The sequence continues at coordinate 9,545,900 of NW_026527013.1, forward strand.
AAACGGACACGTAGCGTGCGTCTGTGCGTGCGCGTGCCCGGGGGCGCGTTCTCGATCGCCGGTCTCACCTGGCCCTGACGCGTCACCTCCCCCACCCCTCCCGCGCCCCCCATGTGTCCTCCATCAGGGAGGAGCTGAGGGCCTCCGGGGGTGGCCACGGAGGGTGGCAGGGCCCTCACCCTGCGGCTGAGGGTGTGGGTGGCCCCCTTGAGCCGGGGGTCCCGGAGGAAAGAGACCCCTTGGGCCGTGCGGGGAGGGAGGGGGCCACGGCATCCCCACTGCTGGCCGGCAGGGACCCTGGGGGCCCTGAGTCCAGCCCTGGGTGGGGGGGGGGGGGTGAAAGCGCTCACCTGGTTCTCCGCGGGGAGGCGGGGGCATGGAGGCCGCCCGGGCCTGGCCTTCCATGGGGACGTAGTGCTCGCTGTCTGAGTAGCCGTCTCTGCCCATCTCTCGCATCTCCACAGACTGTGGGGCACAGGGCGAGGCCGGTGAGTCCGGGACCCTGACGCTCGGACCCCAGACCCTTTCCTCCTGTACTGCTCGCGCCCGGGAGCTGTGGGGCGGTGGGGGGTGGGGGGGGGGGGACAGAGGCACCTGGGAGTTGGGCTGGCTGTTGGGGCATGTCGGTGGGAGGCCCCCGCTCTGGGCTCCACGTTCCGGTCTTCTGGAACATCTCCTGGGCCCGCTGGGTCACCCAGGACGGGCTCTCCTTCATGCCGCTTTCGTGAGCCAACCTGTGCGGGGGACAGAGGCCGGGGTGGTAGTGGGCACTCCAGGGGCGGCTGCCCCCGGGGGATGGCGCCCCCCTGCCCTCCCATCCCCACCTTCTGGCCAGAGCCACACTCACAGGCCTCCTCCTGGGTCCAGCTGGGAGGACGGGAGGGCGTTCTGGCCAGGGCCCCCCTCCTGGGTTGGGGACGGGGGCTCCATGCGCTGGAACATGAGTGGTGTCCGATTCTGGGGGGACAGAGAGCAACGTGTGTGCACAGGGCGGAGGCTGGGGACAGGTGTTCAAGGCTCAGGCTCTGGCCACGGCTGCAGCTGAGAGACAGCAGGGGCGCTGTGCCGAGAGTGCGCCACATTCCCCCGCCCCCCCCCCAAATGCCCAAAGCAATTCCCTCCTTGCAAATCCATGCGGAACGGGACCACTTCTCAACCCGGTCTGGCCCCATCATCTCCCACCTGGACCTGGAGATGCGCCTCCTCCCGGGTCTCCCGGCCCCAGCCCTTACCAGCTACGGCCACCAGAGGGCGGCCACCTGAGTGAGGTCGCTTCCCATGCCTGACGAGGAGCAGGGTGGCTCCCGTCTGACCCAGAGCAAAAGTCAGATTGCCCCCAGGGTGCCCAGGGCCCCCAAGGCGGAGCAGATGAATTCGTCCGGGCCACCTCCTTGGCACGGCCCTGCTTTCCAGCGACCTGCTCTGGGTCCTGGCTACCCCTCGCTGTTCTGGCCTATCACCGCGGTGCCCGCAGGGCGACGGGCACCGGGAGCGGAGGGTGCCAGGGCCCAGGGCCGTACCTGCTCCTCACGCAGGGCCTGCAGCTTCTTGGCCTTGCTCTGCCGGTAGTATTCCATAATCATCATGGCCGCGTAGATCTTCCCCACGGTCAGGGTCTGTGGCTGGGGGGGGGGGGGGGGGGGGGGCACAGGACGAGCTCGCCGTGGGTGGGGGCCCTGGAGGTACCCAGCCTAGTCCCTGCACCTGCCTCCCTCCTCTCTCCCGCCCCTTCCGTCCTGGCGGGTCAGAGCCCGGGGCCGGGCGAGGCACGGCTCTTACACTTGTGAGGGGTGACCAGCAGGTCCAGCGTCTTCTGGGACAGGTTGGGCCAGATGGCCATCATCTCCTTCCTCAGCTCAGCATCCATTTGCTGCTTGTCGGCCCCGCCTGCAACGTGGGCACAGAGGGGCCCTGACTGCCCGCCCGCTCGGGCTCTAGAGCCCTGGTTCTCACGGGCCACCAGTTCCCTGTGGGCCTGTCCCGGAGGAGGAATGGCTACGTGGGCCTCGGTCCTGGGCAGGGCCAGGGCCGCGGAGTGGCTCTGTGGGGGACAGCAGACATCAAGAGGGTCCAGCCGTGCAGTCTACCGCCCCGGGGCCTCGGTATTCCCATCCGCGAAACGGGACGGTGGCAATAGGACCCACCTCACCGGATCGAAGGCCAAAGTAGGTAATATGCGTGTGGGCTCAGGGCGGTCTCTGCCAGAGGATTGGTAGCACGGTGGCCCGTGCATCTGAGACGCGGCCCGGAGTAAGGCCCAGGGAGGCTGGGGCGTCCCAGAGCAACCCTGCTAGAGGAGACTTCTCCTTCAACCAAGCCTCCCCTCCCCCGGATGTGACGTGCTGCCGTTGCTGGCCTTTGGCCCCTCACCCCAGCCACGGTGGCCACCGTCTCTTTGCCAGTGATTCCTGGCCCCTCCTGCCTGAGTGCATGGGAACACGACTCTCCCTGGCCCCCGGGACTGGCCGGGGCCCGCGTGAGGAGTTCTTTCTAATGAGCTGTGAGCACCGTGAACCGTCACTTTCGGGCCGGGGCATTTGATGGCCAGCGAGGGCCACTCTTGAGTTCGTTCTCCCTCTGGTGATATTACGGATCGTGGCTGCTCCCTCAGGCCTGGTGCCTAAGTGCCTGACGGACAGAGCCCCCTGCCGACCCAGGGAGGACACACAGCAGGAACGGGAAGCAGATCTTTGTCGGCTGGAGACCTTGGGGCTGTTTGTTCCAGAAGCAGCACGTTCTCCTCCATCTTGCCTGAGACACCAACCCGGCCCCACCGCCGTTTCGGAGCCCCCAGCCCCGGGCACAAGGGCACTGTTCCTAACTTTTAGGGGCAGGCACGGAGCCACAATAGTCACAGAGCGAGAGCAAGGGCCGGAAGGCCCCCTGCAGGCCAGATACGGACCCTGCAGTTGCTGGATTGTGGGGGGAGGCCCAGCAGGTGTGGGGAAGGGCAGGGGCCAGCTACTCCCCCTCCCCCACCACAGAGAAGCATTTCAGCGTCTCAGCAGCCATCCCCTGGCGCGCATGCCCGGTGAAGAGCTGCTCCGCCTGGGGAGCCCCCAAAGCCCGCTTTGCCTCTCCTGGCCCGGTGTCTGTCTCTCTGCCCTTCCTTAACCCCCCCCCCCCCCCCCCCCCACGCAAATTTCCCCGGCCCACCCTTGGGCTGCCCCGGCCCAGCTTCTCTGCAGATGCGGGCCAAGCACAGCCATCTGCCAGGCACTCTGTGGAGTTTTCGCTCATCTTCTCCCATGTGACTCTGGACACGTGTCTTTATTTCGGGAAAAGTCTAGCAGAAGGGGCTTTTTGCCGATGCGCAGGTAAAGCTCAGTGCCTGTGCCGGAGTGAGAATGTTGAGGCAATGCGGCACTTCGCCGCCTGGGTTAGCACAGCCGCCTCTGCTCAGGTCTCCATGTCCGCCCCCCTCCACCACCAGGGGGCGCCTGTGACCATCCCTGTCGGTCACGGGCCTCCTCTGCTTGGAGCTCTTGTGATTGCCCACGCCCTCACCAGGAGTCCAGAAGGCCCTGCGCGATGTTCCTTCTTTTCCTCTACTTCTGCCCTTGCTCCCTCTGCCCCAGACACACCGATCTCACTGTTCCTCAAACACACCAGGCACGGTCCTGCCTCAGGGCCTTTGCACAGCCTGTATTTCCTTTGCCAGGATCGTTCTTTCTGCAGATATCCGCATGGCTCCCTCCCTTACCTCTTTCAGGTCCCTGCCCGACCTCTTTATCAAACAAGTCTTCTAGCTGGCCTCCCCAGCTAAAAACAGCCCTCCCCCATCCTCTTTGACGCCCTCCTGCTTTCTCTTCTTCCCACACATCACCTCATGATGTCATTCCCTATCTCACCCGCTAGAGGGCGAACTCCCCTGGTCTGGTCTTCCTTTACACCACTGGCGACGCAGGGGGCTGTGGTCACCAGGGGCCAAGCCGCGCGGGGGGGTGGGACTGATGGGTGGTGGGTCAGGACTCAGGTTGGGAGGTCAGGACTATTGCGGGAGACGCTTGAGACCCTTGGGAAAACCCCCGGTGTTGTTAAGCTCTCAAGACCCTAGACACTAACCTATAACTGTTTCTCTTTCCTTACGGGAAGTGGTTGGAATTAACGGCTGTCTGCTGTCCACTGTGGCTAAGGGAGGTGCCCAGGGTCTCTGTGGCTCCTTCTCAGAGACACAGGAAGGGAGAAAAGAGAACACAACATTTCTTATTAAAAGCCACTTTCTCTTTAGGGCTTATGTTTCCCGTTTCTCATGAAGAAAAGGAAGACACCTGTCATTACGGACTGAAATGTGTCCCCCTCCCCCAAATCATGTTGGAGCCCCAACCCCCGCCAGTGTAACTGCATTTGCAGATAGGGCCTTTCAGGGGGTAATTAAAGTTACATGAAGTCATAGGGTCGTCCCTAGTCCAGTAGCACTGATGTCCATCCCTATAAGGAGAGAGAGAAGGGTGCCTTGGTGGCCGGTTAAGCGTCCGACTTCCGCTCAGGTCATGATTTCGTGGTTCGGGAGTTCGAGCCCTGAGTTGGGCTCTGCGTTGACAGCTGGGAGCCCGGAGCCTGCTTCGGATTCTGTGTCTCCCTCTCTCTCTCTGCCCCTCCCCTGCTCGTGCTCTGTCTCTCTCAAAAATAAATTTAAAAAAAAGGAAGAGAGAGAGAGAGAGGAGAAAGGCCTCACCAGGGATCAACTCTGCTGGCACCTCGGTCTTGAACTTCCAGTCTGCAGACCCACGCGAGAAGACACGTCTATGGCTTAAGCCGCCCGGTCTCTGGCACCTTGTCACGAAGCAGAGCAGACTACGCCGCCCGCTCCTGGCATCTGTGGACACTGGGGGCTGGGTCGTTCCCGGTTTCGGGGTGCCCACGCGCTATATGGCGGGGGCTGAGCCGCGCCCCTGGCCTCCACACATCCGGTTACTGCCAGCACCTCCCTCCTCAAATCCTGACCACCAAACTGTCCCCGGACATTGCCAAGTGTCCCCTGGGGGACAAGACTGCCCCCCCCCCCCCCGAGAACCACCACCTTCAATCACATCCAAGATTGTAAGATTGTCAGTCGCATTGAATGAAGGGAAATGTCCAGGGGATTTCAAGGTGGCCTCCCGCTGAGGTCCTGGGGTTCCCTGAGGGCTGAGGCTCGGACTTATTCCTCCTCCAGGTACACGATTACTACGGGGGGGGGGGCAGGGGCAGGAGCAACAGTCACCCCCAAACCAGGTGTGATCGGAGTGTCCTGCCCCAGGGTCCTCCCCTCCCCCATCTCATTCCGCAGGACTTGGGCCTCAGAGAGGCGGTCCCTGATCTCAGTGTGACAACTAAAAATGTGTCCGGACAGTGCCAACGTCCCTTGGGGGCAGACGGCCCCTGGTTGAGAGACTCCCCAGCCGCCGACCCTGCTCTAGCCTTTCCGGAGAGTTCCAACCTTCCGACACATTACACGCTCCGCGGGCTCGTCGTGCTTGTTGTTCGTCGCCCGTTTCCCTGCAGTCCCCTGAGGGTTGGAGGTTCACTGGTCTTTCACTGCCGTGTCCCACGTATAGGCGAAGGGGCTGGGCACACAGCAGGCACTCAATGAACGCTCTCATTCAACGAGCCACGGCCAACGGCCATCAGTTTCAGGCAGGTAACAAGAGGCCAGGAGGCCACCCTCTCTGGTGCGGGCAAGGCAAAGCCTTTTAGCTCCCACGAGGCCCACCCCAGAACCTTCCAGGTTATGGCGGACCCCACCTTCAGAGAGAGTCTGGTCTTCGGGGGGATTAAAGGGTGGGACAGTGGCCTCTCGGCTGGCCAGCTACGCGAAGTCTTGAACAGGAGTCTGCGCTGGCCCTGGGTGGGGTTAGCCGGGACTGTGGCCCTTTCTAAGACAATGGCAGAAAGCGTTCCTGTTTTTAGGAAGCTGAGGTCACCCTGCGTGTCGGCTACTAGTTGCCTCTGGGCTTATCTTTTCCCCATGAGACCCCTCCCCTCGCCCTGCCCCCAACCCTCCCAGTGACCGGGCTGGCGGCACACGGCTGACTCCGTGTTTATAAAGCTCTCGCTGGGGGCGCCTGGGTGGCTCAGTCAGTTCAGCGTCTGACTCTTAATTTCAGGTCGCGATCTCACGGTTCGCGAGTTCGAGCCCCACGTCCACGCTCACGGTGCAGAGCTTGGTTGGGATTCTCTGTCTCCCTCTGTCTCTCTCTCTCTCTCTCTCTGTCCCTCCCTTTCTCCTGCTCAAGCTCTCTCTCTTTCAAAGTAAATAAACATTAAAAAAAAAAAAAAAGTAAAGCTCTCGCTTTCCGCTCAGCGGAAGTCAGAGTGTTAGTGTTCGGCTGGGGGTTTTGATCTGCTAACTGGGTTTATGTTTGTTCAGGCAGGTGGTTGGCTCTGCCCTCATCGTCTGGCTGCGGGCAGCAGGAGGGCAGGGGGGCAACGAAGGGACACAGACTGAGTCCCTTGGAAGGAGGATTCAGAAACACTCCTGGGTGGAGAGAGCGGGGTGGTAGGGGAGGGGCAGACAGACAGAGGAGGGAGGGGCACAGACATAAAGGGGACACAGGGGTGAGCAGAGGGACTTGTGTCCTCTCTCCCAAGCATCTAGCTAAGAATGGCCTCCCAATTTGGGGAGATCTGGAGAATGACAGAGGTTAATCTGTTCCCACATGCTGTCCCCTGCCTGCTGGACAGGCGCTCAGTATGTTTAGAAGTAAACTGAGCTGTTGGGAAAAAAGAAAAAAAAGGTGTTATCCTTTGAGCCTGCCTGAGACTCTCAGCTAAAATGGCTGTGATTGTCATCACTGTTGTAACTGTTGTCCCCACGCACTCAGCCGACCTTCCTTAACCCCAGAGACGGGCTCAGCTGTTCCCCGTGGAACTCCGGGTGGGGGGGGGGGAGGGGCGCCTGGTGTCTTTGTCAACATCAGGACCGAGGAGAGGCCCTTGGCTCAGAGATGTTGAGGGTGTGACCCTCTGGGGACTGAGTAGCATCTGGAGTACGAGTGACAGCAGTGACAGCCAAACTCAGGCACATTCCCAGGAGCCCCTGAAATCCTCACGTGGGGAACCTGGCAGGTGTCCCAACGACTGGCCTTACTGGGGTCCCACAGAAGGTGTCCCCGTGGTAAAGGATAACTCGGCACATTCCGGAAGAAAGGACTGGTCCCCGGCTGCCTCCTGGGAGGTCACTTTCTAAAGTGTCCTGCGTGATAAAAACCTCTTTGTTTATCTGAGGGCCTTGGGCCGCTCAAGATAGTTTATTCTAACAGTGTGATTTATGGCGGGAGGGAGGGGGGTCTGGGCCATGTGACATCGTTAGTGTGACCTCTGGAGTGGCTGGGGTCTGAGTAGCTAAGGTCAGTCAGGCCTACGCGACCAACCCCCAAGGGACACTCTGGTCACCGAAGCTCGGGCGGGCTTCCCTCGTCGGTAGAATCGCACCGTCACACGCGGTCGTGGGGACACCAGAAGCTGACTTCCGGGTGCTGCCCACGTAACTCCACCAGCAGGGGACCCTGACCCATGTGCCTCTGCTTTGCACACTTCATTTTTTTATTTTTAAATTCTACTTATTTATTTTTTGAGAGAGAGAGAGATCACAGAGAGAGAGAGAGAGAGAGAGAGAGAGAGGGAACCATGCTCAGCAGGGAGCCCGACATGGGGCTCGATCCCACAACCGTGAGATCATGCCCTGAGCCGAAATCAAGAGTCAGCCATCCAACCAACCGAGCCTCCCAGGCGCCCCTCCTCTGCGGATTTTAACCTGTGTCCTTCTGCTGTAATAAACTGCGACCGTGAGTCAAACAGTGCCTCCCAGTTCTCAGTCTTTCTAGTCAATTACTGAACCCGAGTCTTGGGTTCCCTTGGGACCCCTGAACAGGTTCCCCAGAGAGAAACAGCAGCCGGGCCACCAAAGCATCACATACCGAGAGTGGGTGCGCTGTTAGACCCGTTTTACAGGCGAGGGAACCACGGCAGGCCAAATTCTAAAGCCGCCCCTGCCTCCTGTCCTAAGATTCTGGCTGTCCAATCAAACGCTAGTCTAGGGGGCTGCTGTGAAAGGGCTCTGCAAAAGTAATTCAAGTCCTGAGTCGGCTGACTGTCAGACACAGAGCTGATCTGGGTGGGCCTGACCTAATCAGGCGAGACGCCGAAAAGCCGAGTGTTCTCTCTGGCTGGCGACAGAAGAAGTCAGAGATCAGGTGCGTCCCCGGGCGCTCAGCGTAACCTCTGGCTAAATCCCAGCGAAGAAACAGGACCTCCGTCCCACAGCCACAAGGGACTGAATTCTGCCAAGACCTGAATGAGATTGGAAATGCATTCCCCCCCCTCCCCCCAGAGCTTCCTGAGAAGAGCCCAGCCCGGCCAACAGCGAGATTTTGGCCCTGGGGGGACCCTCAAATTGGTCACACTAACCCATTTGAGCCCTCCCAGGCCTCTGACCTACAGAACTGAGAGCTAAATAAGCAGATGTTTTAAGCCGTTCCATTTACGCTGGCGAATACACGGCCGGAGGCTCGGGGAGGGTGGCCTCACCTGCCCAGGTTTACGGCGCGGACGGGCAGGTGGGTGAGATGAGGCCACAGAACACGACCCTCTCACCTGATTTCTCACCCAGAAAACTGCCACCCACCCTTGTGCTCCCTCCCCTCCCTGGGCTGGGACCTGGACCAGCTTCCACCCCAACGATGGGGAAACAGTCCTGGGGGCACAGAGCCACGAACAGCCAGAAACCGGGCCCGGACTTCCGTCGTGCAACGGAGCTGCCCCGTAAGCATGAGCCGCTCACCTCCGACTTCCTGCAGGAGACGGGACTTCCAGGGGGATGGCCCCACCCCCCCTTCTGCTGTCCCCTGAGCCTCATCTTGGCCCTTTCCGATCTTTCTTGCTCTCTCCGGGGGCTCCTTCTGCTTTTGTACCTTCACCAGCACGCTTCCTGGCCCTAACTTTGTCCGTCCTCAACCTGCTCTCCCTCCGGCCCCGGCTCTCCCTCCCCTGGGGACCCTGGATGGAACTCCCGGTGGCTTCAGCTGGTGGAGCCCTGACCTTTCTCTTTAGCCCCCCAGCTTCCGGCCCTCTGCTGGACGACACGGTCATCGACCTGCCCGCCCCCCCTTCCCACACTCCCTCTCCCTGGCGACCGGCGCACCTCTCTCTCTGCCCGGCTGTCCCATCACCTGCCAAGTCACATCCGGTCTCCTGTCAGGCCTCTACACCCCGTTTCAAGGCAGGGGGGCTCTGACCCCCTCCGCCAGAGTTGCCCGTCATGAAATCCACTGCTCGCTCTCGGTCCTTGTCTTCCTTGGCTGTTGGGCGGGAACGGTCGTGCTGGAGACACCCTTCGGGGGCCCACGCTGGCCCGGCCTTCACTCGCCTCCCCAGTCGCCCCTCCCTGGTCACCTCTAACACTGCGGTGGCCCCGGGCTGTCCTTGGGGCCTCTCAGTTCACACTTATCTCCTCGCCGAGCTCGTCCAGTCCCCTGGCTTAAGATGTGTCGGCATCTGATGTCTCCTGACTTTGTTTCTCCAGCCCAGCCGGGAAGACGCGTTAACCTCGCCTTCAGAACCTTCCTGGGGAGGCGTTCCCCACCGGAAGCATCCGCGGGAGAGCCCCCTGCCCGCACCGCGTCTCCAGGCCGACACCGACCTCCTGCCCTTCCTTCGCCCCAAACCTGCCCCTCCCACCTTTTCCTCGTCTCAGGCAGCCGCGGCTCTGTCCTTCGGCTGCTCAGGCCCTCGCCCCTGGGGGTGGCCTTGACTCCTCTCTCTGCCTCACGCCTTGCATCGGCCATGGCGTGGGCCAGCTCCCAGGACACGGCCGGACTCTGAACACTCCACACACACCCCCGAGTCTAGGCAGCCATCCTGCTTTCACTGGGATCATTTTTGGGTCAGTGGCCTCCACGCTGACCTCCTCCCGGTCCGTTCTGCCCCGCGGCCAGAGGGAGCCTGTTCAAGTATGAGTCAGGTCACGTGCCTCCTCTGCTTTGGAGGCTGCAGGCACCCCCCTCGCTCTGAGGGCAAGGCAGTTCAGCACGGCCACGGGTGGCCTCCTACCTCAGGGCCTTGGCACCTGCCGGGGCACTTTCTCCCCACGTGTCCACATGACTCCTTCAGAACCTCCTCAGGGAAGCCTCTCCCACTGGAAGCGTGAACTGCCACGTCCCCCCCCCCCCCCCCCCCCCCCGCATATAGCACTGGCTGGCACGCAGGAAGCGTGCACGAGACGTTTGCCGGGTGAGTGGGTGAGTGAGGGGAGACCGGGACGGGCCAGGGGCTCCTCTGGTTTCAGGCGGGGAGTGGGATCCCCGGCGGTCCGCTGCTCTCCCCTTCCAGGCCCCAATTCCATCCGGTCCCACCTCCCTGCTCCCGTCCCTGCCCTTACCCTTGGCGATCTTGATGTCCAGGGCTGTGCGGATCAGGGCCATGAGGGTGGAATTGAAGTGGACGGTGTTGTCATCGGCCACGGGCAGATCCATGCGAAGGAGCCTCTACAGAAGACCAAAGGCGAGGGCAGTCATTCCCAGGTACCCCTCCCGGTCCCCCGTGAGCCAGACCCACACTACCTGGGGAGCCCCAGGAAGAACTCTGAAGGCAGTGGCTGAGGCGACCCCACCCTCAGGCTACCTGTCTCCAGGGCTCCGTTTACGGATTCCCCTTTGTGGCCCGTGGGGAGGGCTCTGGGGCTCGGCTACACCAGGAGCCCCTGCCCTCCCCTCTCCCGCACGCCGGACGCGAGAGCTGGCACGTCCCCAGGTTGGCCCAGACCCACCTCCCCCCGCCCTGCCCCAGAGTTCTTCTGGACGACTCCGTTCCGTTCCGACCCCAAAGAAGAGAGCAAGCCGGATCTCAGCAGCACGTGCAGCAGCCAGGCACAGGGGTCCACGGCCACAGCCGCCGGGGGGGCCGCCGGCTCCCCACCTCCTCCACCCCCCCCCCCCCCCCGCCCCGGCTCGGCCCAGACCAGACCAGATGGGCACAGACCACATCATTCCTCTGAGAAGCGGCAGGCAGGCGGCCCCCCCGCGGACGGGGCGGCCCCTCGCGGACATGCAGCGAGGCACAGACACACAGAACGGCAGACAGGGGCGCGCATGCAGACGGAATCTCGAGACTCATTCATAGCTCCGTGGAAAGTGTATCTCAGGGGCATGTCCGGATCTTGGCTCTGTGTGATGGCAAGGGGAAGGGGTGAGGGGGCGTTCCCGCGGCCTGGGGAAGAAAAGACTCCCCATGTCCCAAGCAGGGGCTCTGTCCCCCGTGCTTGGTGATATAGGAGAGGATGCTGGACCGGTGGGCACCAGCCCAGGCTGAGGTGGCATGGAAATGGGGGTTGAGGGTGGATTAGGTGTTCACGGTGCGGGGAGGGAGGGGGGGGATTCAGACGCAGGTCAGCGGGAAACACAGAGCTGGAGACGGGGAGAGGGCTGGCAAACCCAGAACAGGACACGCGAGAGGGACTGGGGCGGGGAGGCGGGGAGGGAGGCGGTAGACACAGAAACACACACAACTGCAGGTTGTGCACTGCACAAAAGGCTCACCGACTTAGAAGTCACGCATTTGTGTATTTGAATGGCAACTTCTCAGGCGATGACCGAGAAGTTTCCTGTTCTTACCACATGGGTGGATTACAACCATTTTCCAACAGACCAAATGTTCTGTGGAAAGGGTGTCCTTTTCAGAGTTGCACAAAGGTGCCTTGTGGACTCCTGGTGGCCCTGCACAGAGCCCAGGAAGCGAAGGGGACTGTCTCTCTCTCTCTCTCTCATACACACATGCACACAGCTAAACACCAAGAGAAGGGACAAAAGGAAAGCGAGAGGAGGGAGAGGCGCGGGGGGCGGGGGGCAGCCCCTTTCCAGCCTTGATCGGGAAGGAGGAGGAGGAGGGATGAGGCTGCAGTGAGACGGCTAGAGAGGCAGGAAGGGATGGCACTAACAGAAGGGGAGGGAGGACTCTTGCAGACACAAGGTGGGCCGGGGTAGATGGGAGAGCAGGATGACGGGGTCGTTTTCCGGGAGGCGGGAGGCAATTTCAAAGGTCATCCCTGAACTTCTCGTGGATGAGCTGGAGGGAACAGAGCATCTGTCCTTGGGTGCCAAGGGAGATTCCGGGACAGGGGTCCGGAGGGGCGGCCCGGCCCAGCCGCCTGGCGGCGGGACCCTTGCACCCTCAGCCAACATGCACCATCCCCCGATCGGCCATGGTGCCTGCCCGCCCCAGGCCCCCGCCAAGGCAGCGTGCATGGCCTGCATCAGGGTGCCACGGTCCAGGGGTCCAGCTGCGGCCTGCCTGCCCACTCTGGAACAATGGAGAGGCATGTTGGGGTGTCTAGGGGAGGATGGGTGGCATAGGGATGGGGGCTTGGGAAGCAATTTTGGGGGGGAGGGAGAGGTGGAGGGAGGAGAGGCTCTGGGTACTCCTCGGGAGGTCTTGAATCCCCCAAGGCCCTAGGTCAGAGATCAGCTTCAGGTGTACATGGTGGGGGGGGTTGCTGATGGACCTGGGGGCTCGAGATACAAAAGATGGGGGGGGCAGGGCCTCGCCTTGTTGGGGCCAAAGCCCCCTGCTGCTGCGAGGCACCTGCCCCGGCCTGGGCGTGGGGGGGCCGCTCTGGGTGGGCAGAAAGGAGGCGAGGCGGTGTTCCCTCCGAAGCATGTTTGTGTCCAATTTGGTTCCCAGGGGACCAGGTGCGAGGGGACCGGGGGGCTCCCCTCCCCCTCCCCCCCGGCGTGTCGGCCATAATGGAGTCTCAAAACACCAAACCACACTCATCAGAAAAGACGGACACAGTGTGCTGCTTAGAGTCAAAGGGACGGTCATGATCCATTTACTCGAGGAGGAAAGGGGGAGAAAAAAAGAAAAAGAAAAGGAAAAAAAGGAGAAGAAGAGTAACTCGGGAAGAAGAAACTCGGCTGGTCGTTCCTGGTCAGCACTGGAAAATCCCCAGTGCCCGACGCTAGTGGTCGGCAAGGGTAGACTACCTTGTAAGCCACTCTGGCCGGACACTTCTTCCCCAGACCCAGGGGCGGAGACATGTGTCTCAGCATCTGATACATGTCCGGGTAAGGCATGCGGCCCCTAGCAGCACCGAAAACAAAACGGGGTGGGAACGGAGAACCAAAGGGAGGGGTGGGGGTGGGGGGGGTGGAGAGGAAGAAACCGAAAAAAAAAAAAAAAACCCAAAAAAACAAAACCAAAAACAAACAAACAAAAAAAACAAACAAAAGCAGGAACCAAACCAAAAAAAAAAAAAAAAAAAAAACCAAAAACCAAACAAACAAAAAAGCCACACGAGCCGAAAAAATAGAGAGAGAAAGATGCAAAGAACAATAAAATAGGTATTTCAAATCAAGGGAAAACAGGAGAAAAAAAAAATGGAAGAGGAGGGAATTAAAAAAAAAAAAGATTATTTCACTGCTCACGAGCAGGGAGAGAGAAAGAGAAAAGAGAAAAGTCAGATTCAGTTTTGACTCTGAGCTATGGTTCTGGTGGGGCGTGGAGGAGAGGGGGCAGTTCTCGTTTTGGAGCGCCTGGAACAACGCTTTGGCTCAGTGTTATTTTAAAAATCGGGTGAAAGTTCTCTGGTTTGGCTGAGGCTGGTCTCTGAGGGGGCCTAGACGGGGAGGGGGGCGCTGGGGCGGCGGGAGGAGGGCTGGGGGCTTTGGGAGGCGAAGGGGGGAGGGGGGAGAGAGTGGAGGTTGATGGGGGGGGGTCAATGCACACTTCCGACCCCCCCGGATGTGTCTGATTTGGGGTGCCGTTGAGACCCTGGGATGGGCAGCTTCAGCTAACAGCAAGCAGAAATGGCTGAAGGGAACGGAGAGATATGTTCCATGCTTCATCGAGTCTACGTGACTGCATTCTGTTGGCTAAGAATTTTCTAGTTTAATGCAAGAAAGAGAGATGGCTCTGTTTTTTAGATATATATATATATATATGAAATATATATATTGAAGAACCCCAAGCCACACTCATTCCATGGATGCTAGCAGGTTTTAGTGGAAATCAAACCTTGCAAGCAACCCTATGAGGACATTTCTTGCCTAAGCCGAGAGGGGGAGATATCACGCGCAATAAACTGTACATATCCTTATAATGAATCCGACCGCTGAAAGGAGAAGACAGGGGTTAGTGGAGGTAGGGGTCAGGCTGTCCCCCGCGCACACGGCGAGGTCATGATGCCAGGGGTTGGGGACCCCTTGGCTTGAACACTCGCAGACCCGGGGCAGAGGGTTTCGGTTGGGGTGTGCGACATTTCTGGGCTGGTGGTGGGGGGGGCCCTCCCCCCGGGGTTCTCTCTGTGTCTCCCTTCTCCACAAGCTACATGGGCTACACTGGGGGGAGGGGGAGCTCGTGGAGGAGAGGACAAGGGGACAGCATCCAACTGCTGTGACCTAAAATCAAAAGACGAAGAGTTAGGAACCAGCCAAAAGTCAAGCCCCAGACCCGTGGCTCACCCCAGGCCCTCGGTCTCACGGAGGGCTTGTCTGGGGCTGCAGGAAGGGCAAAGATGGACTCCTCCCTACTCCTCCCCACCTTCTCTTGAGGCCTCCCCTCCAGCACCCACACTGCTGAGGGGCCCCATTAACGCCTTCTCAGGCCCCAAGCCCAGTCTGAACTAGACTCCCCGGTTAGCGGTGGGTGGGTTCTGAGCTTCAGGATTGCTCCTCTGAGCGTCCCGCAAGGCGTCACGCTGTTCCATGCATGCACTGGGTAGAGACCACCCTCTGGAGCCACCACCTGTCAGTCAGGAGGGAGCCCTCGGGTGCCAAAGAGTAGGAGAGCTCGCGCCCCTTGCGACCGTGATTTGTGTGATCACTTGTACCAGCACGACTCCAAACTCACGGCCAAGCCCATCTGCCCAGGGAGCCAGGCCGGCCCCTTTCCCACAGCTCCCAGTAGAGCAGAGGCTGAGAGGCCTCTGGCTTCCTCCCTGGCTTGCTTGTCCTCATCATCCGGAGGCCTGTCAGGCAGGGGCAGGGGAGATTCACGGGAGGCAAAATTCTCAAAATCCTCAATGCTCGATCCCTTTCCTCATCTCCCAGAAAGCCTGGGCCTCGGGCAGGGGTGTACCCGACCAATTCACCTGTAGTGTGGGAGGGCACTGAATCTCATCTCTTTCCTCCAGGCTGACCCCTCTGAGGTCCTGGTGAGCTCCCTAGGGACCCAGCGCCCCGAAGTCTGGGCCCTGGCCTAGCCTAGGGTGCTTTGGTGCCAGAGAAAGGCGGGCGATGTGGCTGAAGGACTTGGGTGACTCCTTACCACGCTGCGGGGTCGTACTCGGCCCAGACACGCACGTACTCATCCAGGTGGTGGGGGCCCAGGATGGAGGAATCTCGGGTGAGGTACTCAAAGTTGTCCATGATGACAGCGACAAAGAGGTTCAGCATCTGTGGGGACCCCGGGGGCCAAGAAGGAGTGGGGGAGAGCGAGACAGACCCAAACACACAGACACAGAGGCCCAGAGAGAGAGAGAGAGAGAGATGAGAGATGAGAGAGAGAGAGGGAGAGAGGTGAGATGGGGAAAGGGAGACGGAGAAAGAGAAAGATGGGGGGGAGGGGTTAGAGAGGAAAGACACAGACTCACACAAGGAGTCCAGAAACAGATGGCAATATGGAGACGGGACAGAGAGAGACAGAGGCGGAGACAGAGAGAAATACAAAGAGACAAAGACCCACGATGATGGACAAAGAGAGTTGGAGAGAGAGGGGGGAGAGGCTATGTGAAATGGGGGCCAACCCCAAGGGACCGCCATGGCCCCAAATCTTCCCACACCTGGCCCCCAACAAGGCCAAAGCGAGTGCTTCTTGCGGGCTGTATTCCCAGTCCCAGCACACAGTAAGCAAATATTTCTTGGGTGGATGGATGGATGGATGGATGGATGAATGGGTGAATTTTCCTGCCCCCGTCTGCCTCCGGTGGCACCTTCTCACATATTCTTTTAGCCCTTAGCACGTGGGGGTCTTGCATCATCTTGCCTCTAAGTCTTTGCAAATGTTGCTCCTTTAGGGAACATCACGATCTGTCTCTCTATGGGTAGCAGCATCTGGGGGAACTCCCTCCTTTATACTTAAGAGGCTGTAGCTGGGCGTGGCCAATCCCCACTTTATGGCTCCACAGGCAGCAGTCATGTAACCCAGATCTGTGATTGGTTGGGGGGGGCGGCGGCACGTGACCCAAGGTGGCCAATGAGAGCCTTCCCTGGGATTTGCGCTGACGCTCCGGCCGCCATTTTGCCTCCACAAGGAGAAAGTCTGGGCATGGAGCCAGTGTGGAGAAGAGCAAAGAGGATGGAGTCCGCTTGTCTGGCTCCAGCCTCGCCTGACCGTTCAGTTACACAAGTCGGTGAACTGTATATGCTGCTTACTTCAGTTAAATTTCTGCGGCTTGCAACCAATTTGATTAAAACGGGTCCTAGCGCCTCCATCACAGCACATATCAGACCACACTGCTGTTGCCTGCCGACCTGTCTGCCTATCACCCCTGCAGACTGAGAGAACCACGTTCTGCCCTTGTACCCCGGTGCCTGGCATGTAGTAGGTATTAACCAAATGTTGAGACGTAAACATAGTAGGTGCTTAACAAATAACTCATAATCCTCCCTGTCCTTAACTTGAGTCACTCAGTTTTTAACTCAGCTTCGTGATATCGATTGAGTACCTGCTGTGCACCAGTTGCTGTCCTAGGTGCTGGGGACCTGGCAGTGAACAAAAAAGAAATCCCTGCCCTTGGGGGGCTGATGGTCAAGTGTAGATGTCCTCTAGGGGCCTGCCCTTCCAAGATGGGCTGTATTATAAGATCTTGTCCCCACATGTACCCATAGCTGCTTGGACAAGGGTGGCCATTTGACCAGAGACTGGGCTGGCCCTTTCAGACTCTTCCGGGGATTTGGAACTGGACAACGGACCCTCCGGGTCAGCAGCTGTAGATGCTGGGAGATAGAGGCTGCAAATCTCTCCGTGTGAGGCCACTGGTGTGAAGAGGGAGAGGGTGCTGGGCTTCTGCTGACAGACGCTGGCGTCTGGCTGGGGTCTGCACACGTCTACACTCCCTCAGCAGCTGGCTTCTTATACCCTGCCAGTGGGAGCCACGGTCAGGAAACCAGACCGGGAAGGACAGGAGAAGGGACTCCTTTTCCTATATTGTGGGTTGAATTGTGTCCCCCTCAAAAGACATGTTCAAATCCTAACCCCTGGGAGCTGTGAGTGTAATCTTATTTGGGAAAAGGGTTTTTGGGATGTCGTCAAGTTAGGAACAGGTTATACGGGATCAGGGCGGGCCCTTGATCCCATCTGACTTCTGTCCCCCAAAAGAGAGAAATCTGGACGCACACGCACAGGGGAGAGGCCATGCGAAGGCAGAGGCAGAGACTGGAGGGATGTGGCCACACGCCAAGGACCGCGTGGGGCCACCGGAAGCTAGAAGAGGCCTGGAAGGATTCTCCCCTAGAGCCTTTGGAAGGGGCAGGGCCCTGCCAACGCCTTGATCGGTTTTAGCCTCCGGAACTGTGGGAGGATCAATCTTTGTTGCCCCCCAGTTTGTGGTCCTTTTTCACAGCAGCCGCAGGAAACCATCACCGTCTGCAACGGTCTAGGGGCAACGGACCACCACGGTGCCGGCACCCCCTCAGCGGTGCCAGGGGCAGCGGGGTGGGTCAGTACACCCTCTTGTCCTTTTAATTCCCCAGCCCTTGCCTCCCACAGCCAGTAATTCTTGGTGGCTTCGGGGTTTTCTATTTCTCTTTCAACCCCATGTAGCCAATCCCTGTATTAAATCTCCTCCACTGAAGACACCTAATACCTAGATGGTTTCTGTTCTTCTCACTGCTCCAGGGAGAGGGGAGAACATAACTAGCATCCTGTGTAACTAGACTGGCGGGGGGACCAGCTCTCAGCACCACTAGGCTTTCCCTCGGTATAACCCAGCAGTTCTCGGGTGGGGGAGATTGTGCCCTTCCCCTCTATCCCTGGGAACACTGTCAATATCTGAAAGCACATTTGCTGATCAACAGCTGGTAGGAGACCGGGGTGGAAACCAGGGATGCTGCTAAAGACCCCGCAGCACACAGGACAGAGAGTGAGCCAGCCCCAAGTGTCGACAGTGCTGATGTCCAGAAACCCCGGTTAACCTAATCCCCAGCGGGCTCAGAGACGCTTCGGAGGGAGCAAATCTGCCGCACAGCCATGTTCTAGAGAAACCCGTGCCCCTGAGTGGGAGCCAGGTGAGGAAGCCCACCCTCACATGTCCACAGACTCACCAGAAACGAGCACAGGAAGATGAAGGAAACGAAGTAGAAGTAAGCAAATTCATTGCCACACTCGGGAGTCAGGATGCCAGAGTTCTTATCACACGGCTTCCCACTGAGGCAGGAAAGCATGATGTTGTGCCAAGCCTCCCCGGTGGCACTCCTGAGAACAGAGAGGGGGCATCAGGGACCTGGGCACCCAGTCCTGGACACTAATACCCCCCCAGGGAGGCCGAGCACCGGGCTCTGGGTTGGACTGGCGTGAGTTCAAGTCCAAGGTAAAGCACCTTTTTTCTCCGGGAACTAACAGAGGTGATTCTCATCCTTTGGCTGTGCATTAAAGTTCACGGGGAGCCTTTCAACAATGCTGGCACCAAAGCCCCACTCCCACAGACTTCGTTTCAGTTGGTTTGGGGTGGGGCCTGGGGAAGCAGGTATGTTTTAAGAGCTCCCGTCCCTCCAGGCAGTAGTCACCTCTTCCTACCTTCTCCCGAGGTCTCTCTGTTCCAGGCACACTGGGATCCTTGCTGTCCCCAAACATGGCAGCCGCGTTCCTGCCTCAGGGCCTTTGCACTTGCTATACCTTCTTCCTGGATTGCCCTTCCTCAGATATCCACACGGCTTCCTCTGTCAGCTATTTCTTCCACGTGTCACCTGCCTCCAGGGAGGCGTGACCTACCAGCCTCCGCTCCTTTAGTTGTTGCTAAATTAGAACTTTTTTTATTGTACCCAAATATGTAGAACATAAAATTGATCATTTTAGCTATTAATAAAGGTATAGTTCAGTGGCGTTCAGTACATTCACAATGCTGTGCACCCATCACCACTGTCCACGTCTGGAATCTTCATCTCTCCCAAACTGGGAACTTGTATCCGTTAAACATTAGCTCTCCACTGTCCAGTTGTGGAGCCCCTGGCAATATCTGGTCTGTTTCCTCTCTATGAATTTGCCCTTTCTAGGTACCTCCTATAAGTAGAATCACTCACTATTTGTTCTTTTGCGTCCACTTCCCTCTTAACCTTTTTTATCCCCTTCTAGCACTCTCCATCATTAGCTCACTGATTGCCTTTCTCCCCCATGGGAATAGAAGCATCCGGATGGCACAGACTATCTCTTTCTGCTTTGTTGCCAGGACCTTCTGCAATGCCTGGCACACAGTAGGTGCTCAGTAAATCTCTGATGAGTAAATGAAAGAACTCTAATGTGCAGCCAGGATTAAGAATCAAGCCTCAGGGTCTATAAGCCTCAATTTCCTTACCTGTCGGATGGGATTGCCGAGAATCCCCACCTCACAGGATGGTCAGGATTCAGTGAGGTAATGTCTGAAAATGCCTTCTGCACTTGTGTCCCTGGGCCTTCAGCTTCTGCCCAGCCAGTGTCCCTGCCGCCACCACTCCCCCCCCACGCCCCCCGCAAGGCCAGCCCAACCCTCACTGGAACAGAAGAGGACACGCCCCCACCAAAAGAAGAGGGAGAGGACACGCCCCCTACAGGAAGAGGAGGAAGAGGACACGCCCCCACCAGAAGAAGAGGGAGTGGACACGCCCCCACCAGAAGAGGGAGAGGACACGCCCCCACCAGAAGAAGAGGGAGTGGACACGCCCCCTACAGGAAGAGGACAGGCCCCCACCAGAAGAAGAGGGAGTGGACACGCCCCCACCAGAAGAGGGAGAGGACACGCCCCCTACGGAAGAGGACACGCCCCCACCAGAAGAAGAGGGAGTGGACACGCCCCCTACAGGAAGAGGACACGCCCCCCACCAGAAGAGGGAGAGGACACGCCCCCTACAGGAAGAGGAGGAAGAGGGCACGCCCCCACCAGAAGCGGAGGCTGAAAGCGCGTCCCCTCTCTCACCTGAAGAGAAGCATGAGGGCCTGGAAGAAGGTCCGAAAGTTATTGTGCTCAGTGATTTGGAACTCATCCTCATCACTGTCCTCATCCTCCACGTCGATGCCGATGTTGCCAAACACCTGGGGAATCGGAGCGTGATGACCAGGGGCAGCCATGACCTCAACGGCTCCAGGGAAACCCCACTCAATCCCCATGGCGGTCTCTCCAAACTGGGTCCCCCTGACCCGCCCGGCCTGAGGACGGTGGCCATCCCAGGGAGGGCTCTGGGAACATTAGGGGTGGGCACTCACCTGCATCCCGATGATGGCGTAGATAAAGAAAAGCATGGCGATCAGCAGACAGACATAAGGCAAGGCCTGGTGGGAAGGAAGGCAATGAAGGAGAGTGCGGGCAGGGGGGGGTCGCCTCTCGGCCACACCATTTCCCTCCCTTGTCCCAGAGAGCCACCCCACAGGGTTGGGCGGTCCCAGGCTGTGCCAGAGTGGTGCCAGGGCTGGTCCCCTTTGGTGGGCCTCTTTGAGGCCATGGTGGCAGGGTATCAGGGGGATTCCCCTTGGAGCTCTCCAGCCGCCCCAGGAGCAGGCAGCCTAGAGAAACAGACTCTCAACAAAGTGCACCACACACGCATTTCCACCCGATTTGTACTCTCAGCCAGAGCAGGGATGGGGGGTATGATCTTCTCAGCCCCAGGCCGGCTTCAGGGGCTCACCTTGAAGGACTGCACAAAGGTCCAGAGAAGAATTCGGATGGTGTAACCCTGTCGCAGGAGTTTGATGAGCCGGGCAGCTCGGAAGAGGCGGAGGAAACTCAAGTTGATGAAGTTATTCTGGGGAGATGGAGAGAAACAGGGTGACCATCCACCCACCCCCAGGGGCTCAGAGCCGTCACCACTCACAGAGGCCCCTACATGAAGCCAACCAACAGGAAAAGCAAGCCAGACCCCAAATAAGGAGGGAGAGAAAGCACTACTTAATGCAATGGTGCGGAGGAAAAAACGTCGAAAAGGGAACAAAGTTTGGGAGGTGGTGGTGGGGGGGGGGGATAGGGTGGCAGGAAGGAAGAGGCAACTCAAAAGCATAAACCCCCCCGGCCAGCCCCACCCGCAATGGGGAAAAGGAAAGAAAAAGGAAGAGAAAGGAACCGGGTGGGGTGGGGGTGGGGAAGAAATAACAAAAGAACAAGGAAAAGAAAATATATCCGAATCATCCAATCAGGAAAAAAATCGAGATGGTTTTTGTTTCTCCCAACAACCAAATGCACTGAGACGATAGGACACAAGCGGGTCAAGTTGCCGAATCCATCACACGTGTACGATGCACAAACACCAGGGCGGGGTGGGGGTAGCCAGCACGCTCAGGCCTGGCGGACATGTGCGGGTTCCCAGGGCATGTTACGCTCCGGGCCAGAAATGCATCTGTCGTGGGACTCAACGGGCACCTGCCCTGCCCTGCCCTGTAGAGCTGCCCACCCGCTCCTGCCCGCCCTGACCTCACCCCACGGCCAAGAGGAGCAGCGGCTTGAGCCAATCGGAGAAGCAAAAGAGCATCTTTTCTTACCCCCTTGGCGAGCGGGAATGGGGAGGACGGGAGGGAGCTGGGGCTGGTCGGCTGCAGGGCGAGTCCTCGCTGCCCGCTGAGTCGAGAAGATGCATTTGGGGCCCTTTTCCCCCCTCTCAGGGATGGCTTCTCAGCTTCTGGGGCTGGGTGGAGTAGCTCGGGACCAGGCCTGCGGGAAGCAGGAAGTACGCAGCGCCCGTGGGTGGGTGAGCTGGCAAACAGCCCAGGCCCACCGAGGGGCCGGGGCTGGAGGTGGGGCCGTCCCTGCCCCCAGGACCTCCCTGGGTGGACCCTGCCTCAGCTCACGGGCCCCCTGCCTCAGCTCACAGGCCCCCTGCCTCTCCCTCCTCCCGCCCAGCCGCCGCCGGGAGAACTTCCCAGGGAAGGGGGCAGCCAACTGGGAGGGGAGCGAAGAGACCAGGCAGAGACAGGGCGCTGGCTGGCCGCCCCGGGGGGGGGGGGGGGGGGGGCGTGCCTGCTGGGGCCTCAGGGTCGCCGCTGGGTGGGGGGCAGGAAGCTCAAAGTCACAAATGGACCACATCTGGCTGACGGAGCTGTCTTGACGGGCCTCGGCAGCTTGTTTTGTTTCGATGAAAAATAGTTGCCAGTGTTTAAAAGTCTGACTTCTGCCCCAAATCTGACTTGCTGGCAACCCTGGACCTGCTTCCGGCTTGGCAAAAGTTAGCTGGGGCTCAGATGTGGCTGGCCCCCTGAAACAGGCCACACGTGCCACCCAGGATCCTCCAGGATCCTTCCCAGTTACTGTATCTTGCCCTAGCTCCGGGCCTGGGAGCTGAGAGGCAGGGATGGGGGTCCGAGAAATTTCTGGGGCTCCAAGAGGCCTCTGGATTTGCTGGCCAAGTCTAGGATGCCTCTGGGGACACATCAGTTGGTCCTTAGGCCTCTAGGACAGGGGTGGGGGCTGGGAGATCCTACCTTGACCATACTGGGCCCAACCACCGTGAGAATGTCCCAAGGGCCTCGAATACGCTCCCACACCCAGCTCAGCTGAGAGTCACCCCCGGTGGCCAGCTGACCTGACACCCAGCCCTGCCTGGCCACCCAGCTCTACCTGGGGACGGGGCCGATGGCCCAGGTGTCCCCAGCCCCTCCCGACCATCCCCAGAGTACAAGCCATCCCTTCACGGGGCGGGTCATAACATGGGGACTCTGCCCAGCATGCAAAAGCAGGCGGGCCCTGGAGCAGCCTCCGGGGGCTCAGGGTAGAGCAGGGGGGAGCCTGTCACCATGCGGGAGAAGCAAGGGGGTGTTGCAGGGAGACGCGTGCAGAGAACATGCTGCCCTTCTTGGAGCTGAGGGAGGAGACACATGGGGGAGGTAGGGGGTGGAGATGACAGAGGTCCAGGTGACAGGGTAGGGGAAGGAACTCATCTGCCCGCCATCTCTTCTTGGTTCTGCATCGAGTCCTTCAAGTGCTCGCAGAACTGGCGACTTCCCTCTTCCTAGCTCCCGCTTTTCCATCCACAAGCCCCGAAGGAGCAGCTATGCTGTCCTTCAAGGCTGCCCTGTGCTTCCTGGTTCAAGGGCGATTGGGGTGGGATGCAGGCCCCGGAAGGCTTGTGGTGCTCAGGGGCGCGAGAGCTCAGAAAGACATGGGAACCAGCCACCTGAGGGCTCCAGAGAAATCCTGCCCCCGGCAGCCCCCATCTCAGCCGACTTTGCCTCTGAGCTCCAGACCCCATAACCACTCGCCTGGCCTGACTGCTTCCAGGGTGCTCTTAAAGGCACCTCAGACCCGCCACGGCTGTGCCCTACACCTGTTCTCTTCTCCTAACCTGCTCCTCTTCTGGCATATTCCCTAGATTCTATCTCCCAGTTCAAGCCAGACTCCGATCTCTCCAGGTACCTTCCTCCCCCAGTCCAGACCCAACCCATCCCCGGGTCCCGGAGAAGCCCCTGCTCAGATGGCCAGTCCCCTCTCACTGGGGATTCCCCCTTGCGGCCCAGCACCTCCCCTCCCCCTCCCCCCCCACCACCACCCCGGCCACCGGCTGCTGCCTCCCAGCCTCGCCATCCTGTCTAATCACACTTCCAATGCTACCCCTGCTCTAAATGCTCCCTGGCTTCCGCTAGGCCCCAGGGGCTTATCCCCTTCCGCCCTCTTCACTTTTCCTGAGTCAGCCTTCCTTCCCTCTCTTTGCTCCAGCCACACCCCCTCAACTTGCAGACCCCGACCCCTGCATGATTCCTCTTGACACAGGGCCTTTGCCCGTGCTGTTCTGGGCCTCAAATGCCCTTCCCCCCGCTCTTTTGCCTTGTTAACACTGCTCATTCTTTAGCTCCGGACCCAGTTATAACTTCAGGTGGCTCTGAGTGCCTATTCGACCAATGCCCAGCTTTCCCACTTTGACCCGCGAGGCGGTGTCAGTGATGTGGTCCGCTTCAGCCCGCCACTCCACTCGGGGCACCCAATTTGCAATCCTTCAACGTTTGTTTGGCGGATGACTGCATGTGGTACTGGTTGGGGGTGGGGAGGGGTCCTGGCGCAGAGATGCCGTTCCGGGAGTCCTTCAACGGGGCTCTGAGGTGGCGGGCGTGGGGCGGAGGCAGATGGAAGGTACCAGAATGAGAAGTGAGCAAGGAGCCGCATCCGTGAGGTGACAGAGGTGGAGACGGAGTGTGCTGTGTCAGGGCATGCGGGGGGCAGGCTGGATGGATGTAACCGGGAGGGACAGGTGTGCGTGCGTGTGTGTGTGTGTGTGTGTGTGTGTGTGTGTCGTGGGCAGAGGAGAGAGAGGAGCAGCACAAGAACAAGAGAGGAAGGGAGAGAGAGGGCGCATGTGGGAAAGGGGCGAGGGCACCTGTGTGCTGTGACTGTGTGTATGGGGGCGGTTATGTGAGCACGTGAAGGCCGGGGCTCCGGGAGAGGGTCTCGTCTGGCCGGCCCGAGTCCTGGCCCTTCCGTGTTTCCCTTGTCTGGGAGTGTTTGCCTGCCTGCTGTCCGGCCCTCCGACCTCCTTGGACTTGGGAGATTCACATCTCTAGAAAGTCACACCCACGGGCCTGGAGTTTCCCGGGGCCCAGGCCCCATGGAGCTGATCAGAGGGGGACAGGAGCGATGTCTGGGTGTTGCAGGGGCTCGGTGTGTAGGGACACGTGTACGGGATGGGGCGGGAGGCCCACCGGAGGCCCACCCAGCTGATGAGTCCTGCTGGAGCAAACCCTTTGCTTTGCAAAAGACGCAAACCAACCCACACAGAAAACCCCAACTCAGAGCCCAGTAAAAACGAGAGAGAGAGAGAGAGAGAGAGAGAGAGAGAGACTGCAGGAAGGAGGAGGGAGGGGGGTGGGCTGGGGAGACGGACAGACAAGACGGGGTAGGGGTGCTGGGGGAGGGCAGGATGCATCAGGCAACCCAAGTCCAGAAAGCCCAGGGCGGGACGTGCAGTGCTGGTACGAGAAGATGCGTTCACAGTTAATGTAAGGCATTTAGACTTCAGAAAGAAGTAAGACCAACCGGATTCTAGATGCAGATGTTGAAGATGGAGGGGGAGCGGGCGGGCGGGGGCAGTTGGGGAGGCGTGTTCAGCGTTTTTTAGGTTGATTTGTAACCAGTGCCAAAACACCAATGGGTTTCGGTTCCCGGGCGGGGAGTGGGGGTGGTGGGTTGGGAGATAGTCATTGGTGTATGAACACACAGACCATGTCATGGATGAACAAATGAATTTCATAGTGCATTTTGATTGGATGAGTTTTTCAGACGGCGTTGTGCCAATATACAGTTTAAAGAGCAGGCATGAAAAGAGACAAGACAAGAAACAGTCATTAACCATCGCACGCAGGGCAAACCCCCGTCACCCGGCCACTAGGGGGCGGCAGCTGAGGCCCAGTGGGCCTCCAGCCCTTCCCCCTCCCGCACAACCCGGGGATCTGCCCTCCCAAGCGTCTGGCGCCCCCTGCCTCAGCCTGGCGGGGTTCTGGCCTGAACCTGGCGGGCTTACCTGGGAGGCAGAAAGGGGTGGCTGTGGGCTCCTTGCCCCGCAGGGCAGGCCTCCCCTCAGCCCAGGTTGGGAGGAGCATAACATCCTCAAAGGGTCCACACACCCAGCCTCCGCCTTCCCCTCCAAATGATTCTGATCCAGGGCCCCGGGGGGCTGGGGTGGGGGAGGTGACTGGCAAACCCAAGTACAGTGGAAGGCCCACTGCAGACCCAAGGACGCTCCCGGTAATAATAGCAACAGCTGTAGCAGTAAGAATAACAGCCGCCATTTGTGAACGATCTATTTCCTGGCAGGTTCTGTGCCAAACCCTTCACGTGGCTCACTCACGCGTGTTAAAGGTTGCCAGCTCCTTCCCTAGAATGCCAGCCCTGTGGGGGGCGGGCGTTCTTGTCTGGTCTGGCTTTGCTCACGGTCTCCAGCACCTACGACAGTGCCTGGCACACAGCAGGCGCTCAATGAGTGCCTACCGGATGCATGTGTGAACGTGAAGCTGGCAAGGACCCAGGGAGGTTAATTACACCAGTTATCCCCACGCTACAGAAGCAGAGGTGACGTAGGCTGGCAAAGTCAAACAGCTCGTGGGGAGGGCTGTTCGACTCACTGAATAGCCCTGATGCCCTTCCCTGTCCTGCCAGTCCGGAGCCCGGGCCGCGGGGGTCCAGCCCTATGGATCGCTTACTCCCGGCCACTGGAGGTTTCAACCAACTCCCTCCACGTGCTCTGCGGGGGGTGCGGGGCCACCCTTCCAACCTCTCGTACTGGTTCAAAGCTGTCTTGTGCTCAGCTGGGTGACTGCCAGTCAGAGCTCTGGATCTCTTAGAGACTCAGGACAGAAGATGAGGCCGGGGCTCTGGTCCTCTGCCAGAGCACGGGGCCCAGGTCGGGGACACCCCCGCTGACCTCCCTAGAGGAAGGTGTTAGGGATGGGACGAAGGGAAGGGAGAATTTCTGGCTCAGTGGAGCTCAGGGCAAAGAGGTATGGCCAGGACACCACTTGGGAGGGGGGGGTCTCAGGGGACACATCAGAGAATGGCCTCCGTTTCTGTGTAGCTCTTTCGTCCCGTCGGCCTCCCAGGATGGGAGAATGGGCCCATCGAGCCCTTTCTGCTGGGGGCTCTAATGGGCCACCCCAGGGCCACCGGTGAGCCTCAGGAGTTACCAGGTCTGGGTGCGTGCACGACCTTGGGCAGGTCCCTCGCTTCCCCGAGCACTGGGCACTAGCTTCCTCATCTGTGAAATGGGGCCACAGCCCAACCAGGTGTATTCTCCACTTTTCTCTGCTTGTTCTGAGCACCTCCCCCACCCCCTGCTCCCTGGCCTTCTGGCTCCCTTCTGGCTAGGCTTGGCCAACGGGAAGCACTGGCAGGAGATGGAGGGCGGGGGGAGAGATGGACTTGGGTATCTCTCCCCTGATGCCCTGAGCCTGCTCTGGCCTTCCTCTCGGGCACAGGCTCTGTCCCCGCAGGTCCACGGCTCCTGCTGGGCGGCCCCTCCCCACCCCACCCCAGCTCAGATTTCCTCCCCGCTTCAGCACCTGGGCAGGTGACAGCTCCTCACGGTGGCTGGGTGCCCCGCGCTTTCCCATCCTGGTCGGCCCTCTTCCCCTCCTCTCTGTGAGTAGTCTCTGCTTTCCAATCCCTTCAGTTAAACCCTCCCAAAGGAATCCTTTTAACTACTGACCCCCTGACCTGTACCACGAGCTGATCCACGTGAATCGCTTGGCACTGTGCCTGCCACGCAACTAAGTCGGCCATTATTTTTACTGCTATTTTGATGAGGTTGATATCCCTTCCCACCCCTGGCTTCAACAGTCTTTGCCCTTTTTGCTCCCCTTATGAGGATTTCCTACTCTCCCCACCAGTTTCCTGAGGGCTCCCAGGCCTGGGCTTACTCGAAAATGGCCAAAGAGGGTATGTGAGATAGGAGCTCTGGGGCCCTGAGTCTCTCAGATGGGGGGAAGGATGATGTGGCCTATGGGGCCACCACGGAGGTCTAGGGACCGTCCCCCTCCCCAAGCTGCAAGCCTCCCAAGCCTGGGGACAGAAGAGGGTGGACATCCTGGGGACTTAGGAGTGGGATCCCCTGTTGGCTCCAGGGCCACGGCTCCCTCCTCAACCTCCTTCCATGAACCAGAAGATGGTTAGTTCAAACAGAACGGACTCGAAGCTGGTTCTTTCTGGGTCCCCAACACTGTGTGGGGTTTGGGGGTAGGGCTCAGCCTTGGGATCCTTTAATTATCTCAGTGCACTCATCCATATTATTGATTCAGTGGTCAACGGCCGAGATGCAGGAAAGTTCACACTGCAGTGCTGGCCCCACAGCTGTGGCTTTGGGCTCCCCCGTCTCCCCGAGCCGCCCTCCCGAGGGGCTGCCCTTGCCCCTGGGGTCCCCGCTTCTCCCTCTTTGGTCACAGTCAAGTGCTGGCCCGAGTCAGCTGTGGCTTTTGGGACCGCTGCTTTTGGAAGGTTCCCCCCCACCCCCAGCCACCCATTCTCCACCCAGCCGGGAGCTATCCAGAGAGAAGCTGGTGGGAAACTTACCCCAAACTCAGTCACGAGGATGTCGGTGATGCTGCCCAGAACAGTCACAAAGTCGAAGATGTTCCAGGCATCACGAAAATAATTCTAGAATGGGGACCCACAAGACAGAGATGCCAACACAGGGCTCCACGCCCGGCTGCCACGGCCGGCCCCGGGGTGCATTAGGGGCACGGCTGCTGATCAGCCCGAGTGCCCACAACACGCGTGGTCATTCAAATAGCAAAGTGCTGCTTTATGGGCTGCTTAATATCACCTGCTCTGAGTCCCCCTCCCTGGGACCCCCATGGCTCTCCTGGCCCCAGGGGGGGCCTCCAAGGCCCGGTGTCGCTCTGCTGGAGCACGAGGGCTGTCCTTTGGGCTTGCCTGTCTCTCTGACATATCTGAGGGCTCCCTGAGACCCGAGATGCTTTATAAACGATGTCACTGGGATCCTCACGTGGACCCTCAGAGCAAAGGATTGTCACCCGCTTTACCCGAGGCGACGGGAGCTCGGAGTGGGATGCCGCTCACCTTCTGAGGTGAGCAGCACAGAGGTGAAGGGTCAGGACTGAACTCAGCTCGAGTCTAGGGTTTGTGTTCAAGACCGCACCTGCTACAGCATGCTCGCTAAGACAGTGGACTGTGGGTTCGAATCCCAGCTTTGTTACCATCCTGCTGTATGGCTGTGGGCCAGTGACTTAACCTCTCATTTCTTCCACTTCCTAATCTGAAGAAGGGGAAAGGTAACAGGGGCATGAAACGCCTTCGGGGCACGTGCCAGGCTGCACTTTCTGGTCCCCTTGCGGTTGGATGGGGCCGCCTGTGTCTAGTTACAGCCAACAGGTTTTGCGCAGAGGAGTATTTGCGAAAACATTCCACACCGTTTGAGCCCACGCCGAGCAGCACCTCTGCCTGAATCCAAGGGTCTGGTTCAAACAGACAGCCCTCCCCTCCAGGCTCAGTGGGACCCACACCTAACGCAGGCTTTCTCAGCACCCTCACAAAGCGGGGACCAGCTTGGGGCTCGCAGGTCCCCTTCTGATTGGTCTGTTCCTCCCCTGAGCGTCTGGCCCTGAGGCAGCCCCTCTGCCTCACAGAGAAGGACTCAGGCTTTGGAGCTGTGCTTTCCCGGCTCAAACTATTTTCAGCGCGTAGGAATGAAAGGTTCTCGGAGTTGGGACTGGTTGGGCCTTGGAGCCCTCTTCTGGAAGACAGGGGTATAACAGCAATCAGATAATGAATGTGAAGCCGGGGGGCGGAGTTTGGTTATACAGCAGGTGCTCAATGAATGGATGCTGTTTCGTAATCATCCAAAAGGAATTCATGTTCCACTGGCACTTTTGGTATTTTGGCAGATGCTGCTGGGGCCCCGCCCATTTCCCCTCATATTTCCCCTACACGCCTTCGGTTGCTCTGCCCAGGGTCTTTCTCTGATTGCAAATTAAACGGCTCCCCCTGGGAGCAGCCCTTGATTATGACTGATGGGCCTTGGAGGATAAATGCCCCGGCTCTCCCCTCAGGTGGAAAGCCGCTGCAGTATGCGCTCTCTGCTGCCTCCTGCTGGTCCTCAAGGGAACTGTGGAACTGGCTCCATAACATGCTTGTACTGGCTGCCTTCTGGCTCCTGCCTCACTCCTCTCCCCCACACTGAGTTCCCTGGGTTTCCAGATAAATTCCTCGCACTCAGTCCTGATCTCAGGCTGTGCTTCTGGGGGGAGTCCAAATGAAGGCGACTTTCTAGGCGTCTGGCCATAGGTCTTAGCCCCTGGACGACAAGGGTCCCTCCCTCCCACCCCATTGCCTAAACTGCACATGGTGAACTTCACCCAAACCAGAGGGGGCGGCTCCACGCAGGCCCCTGGGGGATGGTCGGGGGCGGGGAGGATGGAGCCCTAAGCCGCTTCATTTACCAGAAGATCGACGGGGGTTACAAAAACCGCACAGCACAACTGGGCTGGGCAGGTCCCGCGTCTGAACCTACACCACGCTCCCCTCCGCCCTGGGAGGCCGGGTGCACGGTACTCCTGTTTTGTAGATGTGGAAACAGGAGAAAAAGGCCATGTGCCTTGCTTGAGGCCACGCAGCTAGAAAGGGGTTTGCACCCTGATACGGGCACGCCAGAGCCTGATTGCCGCCCCCCCTATACGTGTTCTGTGACCCATCCTGGTGGCATCCCCAGGACCGAAATGCAGAGTCGGTACCCTTGCCCTGGCTGTGGGGTGCCTCCCCTTTCTGCCTGGTGTTCAACACTAGATGTATCTTGGACTCCCCTTGGGGCACTTATTAAAGATACGGATTCAGGGGCTCCCACCTGACCAAGTGAGCCTGAACTTCCGGGGCTGGCTCTGGGGGATCATTCAATTTTAAGGCCTCATGGTGACCCTTCCTGGCATTTATGGGGCGCTCACTCCATGCCAGCCCTCACCCTCAGCCTTCAGGCACACTGGGGTTCGCAAGGGCTCTTCTGAGGAAGAGGCAGAGGACGAGCCCTCGCGATGGAGAGGCGAGGTGACACAGCCCGGATGTGAGTTGAATCGAGGCCTCTCTGGTGTCCAAACTAACACCCTTTGCCACCTTGGGAATCCTGCCTCCACCTCGCTGACAGCCTGGCGAGGCCACAGGCTGTGGGCCACTCTCCTCAGAGAGGTGGACAAAGTGGGTGGGCAAGAGGGAAGCATCCTGTTCTAAGTCTGAGCTTGGCCACTCACGGGGGACCTTCTAGAAGGTCCCATCACACAACCCATCAGTTCAGTTCAGGCCTTCTTGGCTTTTTTTTGGCGGGGGGGGCTGTGAACCTCCCTGGCCTCCTGGGAAGACCTTCTCAGAGGAAGCTTTGTAAATGCATAAAATAAAATACCCAGGATTGCAAGGGCACCTGTTACGCCGAAATACAATTATCAAAAACTATTTTTAAACGGTGATCTAATGATTAACGCATTTCTTCATTAACATGAAATAATTTCCGGCGGTAGGTTTGACGGTCACCGGCGTTCGAAGCAAGGCTGAACACGAACAAAAATTTGGAGGAACCTGCCGCCTCTGTCATGCGCTACGGAAAGATCTGATTTTTATCGGTGACACAGAGTACTGGTCACACTGCAGGGGTTGGTCTGCCTTCAAGATGGAAGGAAATGTTAACGTCCAGTTAGCGGCTTGTGAAAACTAGAGACGTGATTTGCTCATGTCTAATTTCACAGCTCTCCCCCCCCGCCCCCCCTTCCCCTGCACCCACGGATCAGTGGGCTTCAGGTTAAGACCACTCGCATTAGTCGGAGATGAAGACAGGCTAGCGGGCGACCAACTGCATTTAGAAAAGAAAAGCTCCGCCATCAGTGGAAGAGCCCGTGCCGCAGGCAGAGACGGGATTTGGATTCTGGAAAACTTCACGTCGGTTGTCTATTTGCGCGTCTGGGTGCTGCCTCCCTCGCAAAAGGTACGCCTGACTGTGGATTGTGGTTAGAACGGCTGGGACACCACGGACTCGGCCCGGTCCGGATCTCAGTTTCCTTAAACTGGATGGCAATCGCCGCCCCCCCACCCCCGCCCCCCAGTTTGGATCGCTCTGAGGAATGACGGCAGGTGCATGCGCCTGGCAAGGGCTGGGTCTCCTTGCTGTTATCTGGCAGGCGCAGGAACGGCTAACAAGGGTCTGTGGGCACTGGAGGGATGCTCAAGCTGCCGCTGGGGTTGGGGAGATCATCACCCACCATCCCCGATCCACGGCTCTAGCCCCAAGGCCGTACTTACCAGAATCCCGAAAGCCATGACTTTCAGCAGACATTCCAGAGAGAAGAGGGAGGTGAAGACGATGTTGAATACCCTCAAAGCGTTTTCATAAGCAACCGAGGCCCCGTAGAACTGGAGTAGAGAGGAGGAAGGACGTTGGGGTCAGCGGGCAGGGGGGGGAGCTGGGGAGGCGGCTCTGTGACTGTCCCGTCCTGGGGCAGGCGAGACCTGGGCACTGGGCTTCCCGACATGCTATTGGAGGCGACCCAGGCCCCCCGGCCAGCTGTTCCTGGGCTGGGCTAATCTTTTCACATCCAAACAAGCACTTTCTTGAGTCCCACCTTAGCATCCCAGATCCCAGGACTGCCTGCTTGATGCGGCTCCGGATGGAATGCGGGATTTTCTTTTTTTTTTTTTCAGATCTTTTATGTATTTATTTTGAGAGAGAGAGAGCAGCAGCACAAGAACAGGGGAAGGGCAGAGACAGAGTGAGGGAGAGAGAGAATCCCAAGCACTGTTAGGGCAGAGCCCGATGTGGGGCTTGAACCCACGAACCGTGTGATCACGACCTGTGCCGAAACCAAGAGTACGAGGCTTAACCCACTGAGCCACCCAGGCGCAGCACCCCCCCCCCTTTTTAATCCTTAGCTGTGCACTCCCATGAGACTGCCCCCCAGAACACTTCCAGCACCCCCAAAAGTTTCCTTGCACCCTTTCCCAGTCAGTAACCTGCCCCAGAGATAACTGCTACTCTAAGACTTCCTTATGAAGTCTTCTTGCCCAGACTATTTAATTATATTCAAATTTATAACCTTCAGCCCTGAGGACCAGGTTACGGGAGACACGGCAGGTGGGAGAAGTCACAATACCCCACGAGGAGACTAACGCACCCACAGGTGGGACAGTTTTCATTCAACTTAGCTGGTTTCCTCAAAAAGTCAACAGCATGGGGCAAGAAAAAAAAAAAAAAAACGGTATGGGGAAGACAGTGATTTGACAGACAACAAACAGGGGTGCCTGGGTGGCTCAGTGGGTTAAGCATGTGACTCTGACTCAGGTCAGTACCTCATGATTTGTGGGTTCAAGCCCCGCGTCGGGCTCTGTGCTGACAGCTCAGAGCCTGGAGCCTGCTTCGGATCCTGTGTCCCCCTCTCTCTCTGTGCACCCCCGCATTTGTACTCTGTCTTTCTCCCTCTCTCTTAAAAATAAACATGAAAAAATTAATAAAAAATAAAAGACAACAACCAGAGGCCATGTGTAGCCCTTTGGATCTTGGCTCAGAGAACAACGCATACTGTAAAAGATATTTTGGGGACAATTCAATATGTATCTTAGAGAAATCTTGTCAAGCATAAGAATATATAGGAAAAAAAAAGAATATATAGGAAAATTTCTTATTTGTTTTTTTTCTTATTTCTTAGAAATACATACCGAAGAATTTAAGGTCAAAATATTGTGGTATCTTTAAAATAATTGGGGCGCCTGGGTGGCTCAGTCGGGTTAAGTGTCCAACTTCAGCTCAGGTCACGATCTCACGGTTCGTGGGTTCGAGCCCCGTGTCAGGCTCTGTGCTGACAGCTCAGAGACTGGAACGTGTTTCAGATTCTGT
The DNA here is from genome assembly GCF_024362965.1 of Panthera pardus. NCBI lineage: Eukaryota > Metazoa > Chordata > Mammalia > Carnivora > Felidae > Panthera > Panthera pardus. The sequence continues at coordinate 9,579,349 of NW_026527013.1, forward strand.
GTCTCCCTCTCTCTCTGCCCCTCCCCTGCTTGCACTCTGTCTCTCTCTCAAAAATAAATAAACATTGGGGCGCCTGGGTGGCTCAGTCGGTTGAGCGTCCGACTTCGGCTCAGGTCATGATCTCGCGGTCCATGGGTTCGAGCCCCGCGTCGCGCTCTGTGCTGACGGTTCGGAGCCTGGAGCCTGCTTCCGATTCTGTGTCTCCCTCTCTCTCTGCCCCTCCCCCGTTCGTGCTCTGTCTCTATCTCAAAAATAAGTAAAAACGTTAAAAAAAAAAATTAAAAAAAATAAATAAACATTAAAATAATTTAAAAAAATCGACGAAATTGGGGCGCCTGGGTGGCTCAGTCGGTTGAGCGTCCGACTTCGGCTCAGGTCATGATCTCGCGGTCCATGGGTTCGAGCCCCGCGTCGCGCTCTGTGCTGACGGTTCGGAGCCTGGAGCCTGCTTCGGATCCTCTGTCTCCCTCTCTCTGCCCCTCCTCTGTTCACGTGTGCAAGCGCCCTCTCTCTCTCTCTCAAAATAAATAATCATTAAAAAAAATAGACGAAATGTTCAGAATAGATGGATCCACAGAGACAGAACGCAGACTGGCAGTTGCTGGGACGGGTCCTCCTTTTGGGGTGATGAAAATGTTCTGGAAGCAGGGAGAGGTGATGGTTGCGCAGGGTGGTGACTGTACGAAACTGCCCTTGAATTGCACACTTTGAAATGGTTAATTTTTTTTTTTTTTTTTTTTTAAGGAGGCTCCATGCTGGACACGGAAGCCCGCCTTGGGGCTTTAACTCCCAACCCTGAGTTGAGGTCAAGAGTCAGATGCTTGACCGACTGAGCCCCCCAGGTGCGCTTGAACTGGTTAATTTTATGTTATGTGAATTTCACCTCACAACAACGACAACCACGAGAGAGAGAGAGAGAGAGAGAGAGAGAGAGAGAGAGAACAGATGAAGCCAGCACAGAGCATGTTCCAAATGGGCACCTCTGGGTGACGGAGACCGGGTATTCAGGGACCCGCAGCAATCCCGGGGATTGCTGCATCCTGGGGGATGCTGATTAGAATTTCAGAATCCTGGCCCCACCCCGGATCTGCTGGCCGAGAATCCACATTTTACCAAGATCCCTAGATGATCCGTGAACGCACAGCAGTTCGAGAAGCGCTGTGCTGTACTATTCCTTTCTGTCTGTTTGGAACCGTTTAAGGATTATAACGATGGAAAGAGAAAAGAGCTTGCCTGCGGAGAAGCGTTTCAAGCAAACGCTCGCACTGCTTTTTTGCCAATTCAAAAGTTGGCAGCCTAGGGACCGAGTGTTTTCAAAGTGCCGAGACATGTGCCCGTGTCTTTGCCTGGACTTCCTCATTCAATCCTCACCCCCGCTCGAGGTCGGGAGGAAGGTGCCGTTATTATCGTCCTCGTTTCATTGACGGGGAAACTGACGCCTGATAGTTGCTGGCCCCTGGCGCCAAGTTAAATGCTAAGTCAAACAGCGGAGCTGGGCTTAAATCCCGCCCTTGGGTCTTTAGACCACAGGGTGCAAGGTCCTGGCTTTTCACCCGGAAGGGACTCCGCGGCCCCAAGGGTTGCAAGGTCCTTACCTGCCCCTCCTTTCTCATTTCACCCATCGCACGTTTCTTGAGGGCCTCCTGTTCCCTCACGCCCAGGGATGTGCCGAACCCCAGGAATTCAGGGCTGAGCGGGACTTGCCTGGCCCCTGTGGAGCTCACAGGCCGGTGGGGCAGACGGCCGGGCAACCCAACACCGACATTACGGCCCGCGGGAGAACCGCTAGATGGGTGCCTCGTGCCGCTGCGGGAGGCCAGGGAGGGCTTCCTGGAGGAAGGTCCCCGCAGGTGACGTCGGAAGGGGCTCGGTCTGGGAGACTCGCGGCAGGCGGCTCCGCTCTGCTGGGGGTGGGGCGGGACGGGTGGCCGTGGGCGGTGTGGGCGGTGCTGGGGGCTCACCTTCATCATGAGCACGATGGTGTTGAGGGCGATCATGGCCATGATGGTGTACTCGAAAGGCGGGGACACCACGAACTGCCACATGCGATACTGGAAGCTTTGCTTGTTCTGGGGCATGTGTCGGGTCAGCGGTTTGGCACTGATGGCGAAGTCGATGCAGGCCCTCTGCGGGAGAGAGGCCGGCGGCTGGACACGGGGCACCCCCCACCCCCCCGGCCCTCGGGCATGTCAGCCGAGCCTGCCCCCAGCCAGGATTCCTCACGCCCGTTGGGTCTTCACGCCCGCTTCCTCCTGCCAACACCCGCGGTTCCCTAAGAAGTCGTCATCTGCCCACGTGGGACGCCATCAGCAACCCTACTTTGCAGGCTCAGAGAGGCTGAGTCACTTGCCTGAGGCAGCACAGCTGCCAAGCGGGCCAAACCCGAACCTAACCGTTCTTTCCTACTGAGCTCTTTGCTTCGTTTCCTCCTTCCCTTCGAAGGACGGAGGGATAATGGCCATTCAGTGTGAGGGGCCAATAGAGCAGAAGAAGGATGCATTCCCAGGTCCTCCACCTGGCTGAGCTTGGATGGTTCTAGAAGAGCCAAGGGCCACATCTGCGCTCTCTCGGGAGGACTGGAGTTTCACTCACAAATATTCACCACCCTGCCCTCGGGGAGATTACACTTTGCCACCCCACGGACATCAGACACAGATGTGTGACTTCCTCTGGCCAGTGAGATGTGGATGGGTGGATGGAAGGGTCACTTCCGGGCACAGATCTCCCCCCCGCCCCCGAAAGTGCACAGTGGTTTGCCATTATCTCTTCTTGATCTGAAGTGTCTCGGAGAGCAACCAGAATAAAGGTAATGTGGACCAGAGCCTCCTGGACGTGCGGTGCTGGGCAAGAAATCAATCGATCCCTGTGTGGGCATCTGGCACTGAGATTCCGGACATGCTTGTTACTGTGGCATAACCTCGTCTGAACTGACTGATACATACACCTTCTTTCGGTGTGTTTTCCTCTGGGAACCCCATGAAGGGCCGTCCTACAGACTGAATGCTGCCCGGAGGATGCTGCTGCGCCCTCCCCAGATGCCCCCAGAAGCTGTTTTCTGGACACACGCGTGTGCCTGTGTGTGTGCCTGCGACGGGGGGCGGGAGTTGTCAATTTTTAAGTGAAGGAGGCAACTGGGAAGCGGCACCTCATTTTTCTCCAGGCTGTATTCCTCCATCATCTTGTCCCCCTGCTCCTGGAAGGTGATGATGATCAAGGCCACGAAGATATTGACGAAGAAGAAGGGGAACACCACGAAGTAGACGACGTAGAAGATGGACATCTCCATGCGGTACCCGGGGCTGGGGCCCTGGTTCTCAAAGGTGGCGTCCACGGAGTGCTTGAGGACCCTGGGAGGCGCGGAGCAGGGGGAGGGGGAAAGCGGGACAAGCAACGGGAACGGAGGGAAACATTAAAAGAAAACAGCAACAAGATGGAAATAGTCGTTATTTTCCGACCCCGACTCCTGTGGTGATTTTACGAAGCCAGAAGAGTTCCCTCCTCCTTCGTCTGGGGGGAGTGTGGACAACGCTCTCAGTTACCTCTCCCACCGCGTCCCGGGGGCTATCAGGGGCTAGAAATGATTTTATCTATGGCCTTGGCAACCCTCTCAGGGAGGTTATTACTGGCCCCGTTTTGCCAATGAGGAAACTGAGGTTTGGCAGTTTAAAGTGACCTGTCGAAGTTCACCCACTAAGGCCTGGCCAAGTTGGGATGGGAAACCAGGCTGGTGGGGATGGATGGGAGGGTGTATGGGAGTCATGGAGGCACACACCTAAGTGCGTGTGTGCTGGGGGGGGGGGGCATTTAAGCACAGGTGGTGGTGCTGGGAAGGTGTAGTGGGGATGAACATGGGAGTGTGTGTCTGCAGAGCTGCTCTGAACAGCTGCACAGGTTGTGCACTGCTCAAGGGCTCTGTGCCTCAGGGGTGCCGTTCGTACTGGAGACATGATAGATTTGTGCATTTATGAGGACAACTTTTTGGCGGGTGGCCACGAAGTACCTTATTTGAACAAAATCATTCGGTACATGCCGACCACATTCTGACCGATGGAAGTGAAGTCTGTTGAAGAAGCGCTTCCCAAAAAATTTGCCCAAAGGTGCCGTATGGGCTAGCACTGGCCCCGTGTGCATGGGTCCGGCCCTGGCCTTGCACAATTCAGCCTCACCACAACCCTGACTGGCCCTGTCTGGGTGAGGAACGGTCCCGTGGTCAAAGGGACTTGGAAAATGCCACGTCCAGGCCTTGTCCTTGGAGATCTGTGCTCACCAGCACAGAAAGGGTTAAGAGGACGTGGCTGCCTGCGTCCATGGAGCCTTTCTGCAAATTAGAAACAGCATCCCATCTGGGAGGGTGCAGGGCCCTGACTCTGAGGGTTCGGCGAACTGCACGGAGGGAGGCCTGCATTTCGGCCCCAAACGAGCCCAGCCACGCGTGCAGGCTGCTGTTCTGGTGACGGGGCCCCCCGTGCACCCAGCGGGGTCTCCACCTCGGGAAGCCGGGAGCAAACCCCTCCTCGTCCAGGCCTTTCTCAGCGCTGGGCTCTCAGACCCTTCCCCATCCTGCTCCCCGGGGGCCCCCGACTCCCCCGTGGCGCTGTCTGGTGGGCCTCTTACTGTGGCCAGCCTTCTCCCGTGGACACGGTGAAGAGAGTCAACAGAGCCCAGAGCACGTTGTCATAATGGAACTCGTACTTCTTCCACTGTCTGTCCCGGGCCTTCACCTCGTTCTTCTCGTACAGGAGGTACTTGCCGCTGATGCAGAAAATAGGGGCCGTTAGTCAACGGAGGAAGGGGACCCTCATCTTTGGTGACCAGAGGTAAGAGGACGAGGAGGCCCACCAGCCCACATGGCATCCCTCAGCCCAGGGAGTGGAAGCCCCCCGTGCGGCTCTCTGATGGACGTGTGCACCCCCTTGGAGGTCCTCCGATGAGGCCACGGCCCCTGCTCCCAGCGGGAGAGCTGACTCAGGACCCAGCACTGTCTTCCAACATGAAAACTTCCAGTCCTGCGGGGGGGAGCCTCAGGCTTGGGGGGATGCTGAGAGCAGGGAGAGAGACAGGAACTTTTCTGGGTCCATCAGACCGAGGGGGACGGGGGCTGCTCCTTTTTAGGGCAGCGATACAAGGCTTAGCCCCAGACCCGTGGCCGAATGGAGTCCTTCCAACGTCAGGAAACAGCCTCCGAGATAACGACAGGCTGCCCGTAACACTTTACACGGCGACAGCATGTACTGGGCACGTCGGTAAGGGCTTAGCGATTTCCATCATGAGGGGGCGCCCGGGTGGCTCAGTCAGTCAAGCGTCTGACTTCAGCTCAGGTCATGATCTCGCGGTTCATGAGTTTGAGCCCCGCGTCAGGCTCTCTGCTCTCAATGCAGAGCCTGCTTCACCCAGCTCCTCTGTCTCCCTCTCTTTACTCCTCCTCCACCCTCTCTCTCTGTCTCTCAAAAATAAATAAACATTAAAAAAATTAAAAAAGAATTTCCATCATGAAGATGACCCAAAGACGGGCGGGGCGGGACTCCAGGCCCGCAAGTTCTGGTCCACAACTCCAAAGTCTAGAAAGTTCTGAAAACCAAATATCTTCCTCTTCACTCAGAGGGTGAACGTTATGGCTTGCAGACCGAATCTGCACCTGTTTCTGTCCGGCCCACAAACTAGGAACGGTTTTCTACGTTTCCAAGTGGTTGAAAGCAAATCGAAAGAATGCATTCGTGACAGATGAACCTTACACCGACATTCAAGTTTTCGTTTCTAGAAATAAAATTTTAGGGGAGCCTGGCTGGCCTAGACAGAAGAGCATGCGACTCTTGATCTCAGGGCTGTGAGTGAGTTCAAACCCCACATTGGGTGTAGAGATTACTAAAAAATAAATAAATAAATAATATAGAAATAACATTTTATTGGAACCTTTGTTTATGTGTTGTCTGGCTGCTCTGTGTCATTTTTTAAATGTGTATTTATTTTTTAGAGAGAAAGGGGGGGGCGGGGGGGGAACAGAGACAGAGTGTGAGTGGGGGAGGGGCAGAGAGAGAGGGAGACACAGAATCTGAAACAAGGCTCCAGGCTCCGAGCTGTCAGCACAGAGCCCGACGCGGGACTTGAACCTACGAACCGCGAGATCATGACCCCAGCTGAAGTTGGACGCTTAATCGACTGAGCCACCCAGGCGCCCTTGGCCGCCCCGTGTCACGACGGGAGGTGCAGCTGAGACCATGGACTCCATAAAGGCAGAAGTGACGCGCCATCTGGCCCTTGGCGGACAAAGTCCGTCCACCTCTGATCTAATTCGTTTGGCGGCAAAACCTGACCCCCCCTGGACCTGAAGCTCTTTATACTTGCTTTTCGTCCCATTTGCTGCAAACAGTCACGTGACCCCGCGCCAAAAAAAAAAAAAAAAAAAAAAAAAAAAAAGTTTGATTACAGGGATGCCTTAGACCCAGCGGAGGGAGTCACGTCCTGCGTGGAACACGCGGTACACGGTCTTTCTCAAACAACTGCAAACTATTTTGAATTCTGAAACACATCTGCCCGTAAAGGTTTTCAAACAAGGGGACGCGGACGCGTGTTAATATCCCCCAGGTCGATCCCACGTGGCGACGGAATGACGAGTTAAGCAGCCAGCTTAGGGCGCTTCCTACCTACCCCGACGCTTGTCCTCCCTACTCCAGACCCCAGCGGGCGGCCCCTGGCTCACTTCCGGAGCCCAACACTCCAGTCGCCAAGCCCGGTGGCTCGTGCTTCCGGCCGCCCCCCCGCCCCCGCCAGCCCCTCGGTGGGGGCACCGAGCAGAGCGCAGACCCACCGACAGTCTTTCTCAAACTCCTTGGATTCGTCGGTGCAGTGGAAGAACTTCCCCTTGAACAGCTGCACGGCCACCACGGCGAAGATGAACATGAACAGCATGTAGACGATGAGGATGTTGAAGACGTTCTTGAGCGAGTTCACCACGCAGTCGAACACGGCCTGGGGGGACGGGGGGCGGGGGGGGGTAGGTGGAGGGGAGAGAGAGCGCGTGAGGGGCTGGGGGCCTGCCCGGTCAGCTGCCTCCAGCAGCCCACGATCGTTCCATTTCACCGACCAGGCCCCACGCCGAGTCACGCTTAAGGGCCCGCGGCTCTGGGAGGTAGGTGCTGGGGCTGCACTCAGTCCTGGCTTTCCGTGCATCCAACCCCCAACCCCCGCCGTTTTCAACTCCCGGGAAACGGGGCGGCTTCTCTGAGCCTAAGACAAGCTCACAGCTCTTCAGGGCAGGAGGAACGGGCAGACAAGGAATTTCCTGTTAATTCTGTGTCCCTGCTTCACTCGTGGCCCCTTTTCCCATCCCCTGGACCGCTGAGCAGTAGGGGGCGCTCTGCCGGTGAGAGCCGACTTCAGGTGCCCCGGAGATCCTGCCCCGGGTGACATGGAACCCTCTCACCATCTGCCCAAGAAGGCAGGGGTCCAGGCCCGGAATGTCTCCCAGCCCGTTCCGCTTCCAACCGCAGCGGGTCCTAACCGCAAGCGGACAAGGGTCCTCGAACCTACTGGAACTACAGGCTGGCTTCGGCAGCTTTCCCCAAGGGAGAGAGTGCATAGCTTTCCTGGGGGCTTTTATTTATTTATGTTTTATCTAATTTGATTAATTAATTAAATATTATTTTTCAGAGGGAGAGAGACAGAGTGAGAGCGGGGGAGGGGCAGAGAGCGAGGGAGACACAGAATCCGTAGAGGGCTCCGAGCTGTCAGCACAGAGCCCAACGCGGGGCTCGAACCCACGAACCGTGAGATCATGCCCTGAGCCGAAGTCGGACGCTTAGCTGACTGAGCCACCCAGGTGCCCCTCATGGGGGCTCTTAAAGGGGGCCGTGACCCAGGAAAGGGTGAAGAACGGCAGAACTGAATACTGCTGGGCCTCTCCGTATTTCAATGCAAGCAAGCTTTCATGTCCAAAGGGCGGCCACCTATTGGCTAGCGATAGTGCAAAGTCCTGGTGACAGGGGACATTTCTTTAGGGCCTGCAGGAGCCCGACACTAAATAGTGCTGAATCGCACGGCAACGAACTTAATCACTTTCCACGTCTTCAATCCTCTCGAGCGAGCCAGAAGATCTTGCTTAATTGCTACTCTTAACAGCTAACCCTGATACTTTTCCTTTTCAACCCGTGTTCAAAGTCCTTTCCAGGCAGTCTTTTTGGCGGGATCTTATTTATTTTGAGAGCGCGCGCCTGCGAGAGCAGGGGAGGGGCAGAGAGAGGGAGAGAGAAAGAATCCCGAGCAGGCTCCACAATGTCAGCGCAGAGCCCGATGCGGGGCTCAGTGTCACGAACCGTGAGATCACGTGTGACCTGAGCTGAGATCAAGAGTCGGATGCTTAACCGACTGAGCCACCCAGGCACCCCTCTTAGGCTAGATTTTAAGAACAGTATCTTGTCTTTGGGGAACATGTTTAGTTTTATCTTCTGTTGGGTTCTTTCTGCTCTTCCCGCTTGAGAACCTGGACACGGCATTTCTTTTTAAAATACGTTCACTTAAATTTTAAAAAGTGATCGATGAAATAAACCTGAAGAGAGGATACAGGTGGTCCTCAGGTGGAACGCCAATTGAAAAGATGCGTTTGAATGACTGGGTTTCATTTCCTTTTCTTTCCTCCTGAATGACAAGCTCTGGGAAATACTGGTTCACACTGTTGTGGAACAGGAGATACTCGGACCTGGAACTGGTAGGTGAAAAGTCAAAAGCTACGTGGGACCAGAAACCTAGTTTCTTGCTTCCCACATCAGGGTTGTGCCCTACTGTTATCCGTACGGTAGCTTCGTGGGAATTAGGAAAGGGGATCCTGACCTCAAGACGCTTCATCTCATGGAAAATTGTCACAATAACACAGATTCTGTCAGGTCAGCTCACTTTACTGCCATCTGCTGGAAAGCTGTAATAATAAATACATCCATCTACGATGGATGTGATGTTACCAGCACCCCTTTCAGTGTCGTGTCCTTGAGCAGTGCTCAACCTGCCCAACTGTACACGGCAGCAACCCTGACGGGCCTCCCACATGCCCCAATCTCACCTTGAGCTTTGGCAACCGCTTGATGGTTTTAAGAGGTCGTAGCACCCGGAGGACTCGGAGGGACTTAATTGTGTTGATGTCCTTTCCTTTGCTGTTGCCACTGTGGAGGGACGTTAGGGTACGGAGAGGGGAAAAGAGGGAGCAGAAGTCAGTCTGGGTGGGGGGTGGCCCACAACTCCACGTGACCCTGCCCTCTCAGGCCCAGGAGTCTGGGGTGAGCCTGGCGCCGGCCTGCCCTTGCTGGGGAAGAGTGGCGAGCACCCGTGCTGTGTTTGGGCTCAAGAGGTAGCCAGCAGACGGCCTTCTGTGGTCCTGGTCTCAGGACTTGTTAAGGGCCCTCCACCACTTGGCTGGGCCTGTGTAACTGCATGGGGTGGCCCTCAGACCCAGCATGGGGCGGCTGGTGGCCCCTGTGGGCTTTCACTGGTGCTGGAGAACGGGATTCCCTGCCTCCCCTCCCAACAGGATCCAGGAACGAGTTAACGTGGCCCTCCCTCAATATTCCCTGAGCCCGCGCGAAAGCAAAGAACCGGGACGTCAGAGGCTGATGTTGAACCTCTGCCAGGGTCTCAGGCCTCATTCTTCCAGGGTCTCTTAACCCAGCTTTTCTACGGGGTTCAGTGCAGGGTCGACTGGACCGGCGCCCTAGCCGTACAGCCCCTGCAGAGGCCGTGATACCCTCAGCCAACCATGATTCAGGTCCCCCAAAAGGAGGGCATTGGGTGCGGCCATCAGAGGCCTGCGGTTAATAGAACTCACCACCCGCCAGTCGCCCAAGCCAGAAACCCGGGTCCCGTTCAGCTTTCTGTCCTCCATCCCCAGTGGGTTACCCTCCTAACCTCTCCATCATCGTCCCTGGCCATCGTCTTGTGCTGGAGTCCCACTACCCATTTCCCAGCTCCCCTCCCCACCCCACCCGCTCCCTGTCTCCCTCTCCTTCCACCTTTTCCACACACGGTGGTTCAAAGCCAATGACCATGTCACTCTCCTTCTCAGAATCCTTCTGGAGAAATCTGAATGCCTAGAACTGCAAGCTTTTGGCTCGGCATTCAAGGCTCTTCAAACCCTAGCCCAACTTACCTTGCCTTTGCATTCCCATCGACTGCTACACACCCCAAGCCCCAGCCAGACTCTTTGCCTCCGTTTGTTTTTGCACCTACTGTCCCTGCTGCTAGAAAGGCCCTTCTGCCACCTGTCCGTTCCCAGGACTATGCAGCCTTCGCAGCCAAGTTAAGTGGCCCCTTTATCCGACAGCCTCCCCTGATTGCCTGCGGGTTCTACCAGACCCTATTGCTGTTTCAGAATCATCTTTGCTTCGTCTTTGGCTGCTGGCTTTAGAGAGAGAACTTCTCAAAGGCTTAAACTGTGACCTATTCTTCTATGGTTCATTTTCCCTTTGATCTTGGTTCTTGTCCCAGCTCCCGCCGTGTGCCTGGCGTGTGATCTCAGGACACACGTGAACGGATCCAGATCAGAGTTCTTTGAGGGTCTCCTAGCGAACATCCCCCCAGAGTTACCTCGTGGGTCAGGTGTAGAACTCCCAGAGACCCCTCCCATGGTGTATCTGGATACAACCCCCCCCCTCCCCCCGCCTTTTTTAAAGATCTCTTTCCTCTCATTTTTCAGGGAATAAAGAGCGGGAACTGGGCTTAACCCTGCGGGGCACAGCCATGCTCCAGGATCCAGCTGGAACATGTTTTTCCCTTTTGAAACCCAAAGTCACCGTTATCTCAAGGCCGTGCCCCCGAAATACGAGATGCACGTCAAGAGAGCCACTGAGATAATTTGAAGCAGGACGGGGACACAATTTGGATCGCACGGGGAAACGGCTATTTCTTCCCCAAGTGTCTTTCAGGCCTTTTGCTTTGGGAAGAGCGGAAGTCTCCGTACTAGAACATCAAGCAAGGGGGCATCTAGGTTGTAAGCGGGACCGGCTAAAATCCCGTGGGCAGATCCACTCCTCGGAAAGTGACTCCCCGGCCATCAGGGGGCCCTCTCTCCCAGAAGGCACTGTGTGCCCTCTGGCCAGGCTGAGAAACAATCTTGTTTAACGGAGGCACTGAGGAGTGTTCCTGGCAGGTTGGATCCTGAGCATGCACGAGTGGCTTGATCAAGGCGTTCTCACAGAAAACCACCCGCTTTTTGAACCACTTTGCTGAGAGTGTAGATATTCTTTGGGAGGCCACTTCCTCCTCTTACAGCCCAAGGCCTGGTTGTTAGGCGTTTCCACCCTTCTCCCATCTCGGGGTCTGGACACGCTTACTCCTTCGGGAATCACCTCCCCGTGCTTGTCTGCCTTGCTGAAGGGAGCCCCTGGGGAGGCCCCCCCTCCCTCACGTCCCTTCTAATCTCTGCCAAGAACCAGACTAATGGTGCGTTGCAATGGAAAGCAGTTGCCAAGACCCCTGAGGGCTCCCCTCCCTGGGGAGAGACCGAGGGGGGGCTCTGGTCACTGCAAAAAACAGGACAGCAGCAAGGACACGAGGCCATGGAAAGAGGCCCAGAACCAACGTGGCTGCACCAGAGCACGGAGAACGAGAGACAAAATGAGAGAGAGAGAGAGACAGAGAGAGAGAGAGAGAGAGAACTTTACCGTGTACTGCTCCTGGTGAGGTGGCGTTGGTGGGAGAGACAGATCGTAAGCGGCCTCAGAAGAGAGAACACAGAACACACACATACACGCACGCGCACCTGAGCGCCCCCTGCCCCACCCGGGCCCTGGGTTGGGGCGGGGGGCGGCAGCCTCAGGCTTGCGGCTCTGGCCGACGTCCATCCTTCCATCTGGAAGCCCCTGTTCGGTCCCCCTGCCCTCGGCAGGCTCCCGGCACTGCCCAACCGCACCGAGAAAGCCAAATTTCCAAGTAGCTGGACAGCCAGAGAGTCGTCAACTGCCGAAGGCGAATGCGCCCCTGAAGGTCACTGCCAAGAGCTGGAGAAAGAAAGCCCTTTCCTCCAGAGGTCCCGGGGGCTGGGAGGTTTTAGAACGGCTTGCCAGTTGGGAGCTTTGGAGTCGGGAGCACCAGGGTTTGGACCCCAGCTCTGCCTCTAAGGACCGTCCTCATCTGCAAAACAGACCCGGGGGATTCTGATGCTTGACACACAATAGCCACGGCCTTGCCTGGACCCCCTACGTGACGAGGGACAGGGAGGTCAGTGAAGGGTTCCGATGTGGGCTGTGGTTAGAGCCGGCTCTCAGGAGTCCCGAGAAAACGCGAGCCTAGACGAAGCCACCTTCGCACAACTCCTCTTTGGCCTCAGTCTTGGCCTCGGTAGGACCCTCCGACCATGGCGGGGAGGTCGAGGCCAGAGAGACCCGACTGCCGTCAGCGAATGGAAGCCTTGCTGCCGGGCAAGCATCTGTCCAGAATCCCCCGCCCTCTGCCCCTCTCGAGGTTGGTGGTGTTTCTAACGACAGAACGGCTTAAATGCCTACGAATATTCCCGATGGGGTTTTTCCTCCCCCGCCCCCCTTTTTATTTTATCTCAGGGGGTCTCAAAGCTCAGCGTATCTAGGGATCGCTGCGCACGTGGAATCGTGTCGCTTCTCCTTCGTGGACGGCTGACAGGTCTTTCAAGGACAGTGACTTCCGCCTAACCCGCTGACTTCAGGTGTAACATGGGAGTCTTCTGAATGTCCCCGTGCCTGTGGGAAGGTGGCACCGTTATGTCTGTTTTCCAGATGAGGAAGCTGAGGCCCAGAGCGGGGGGAGCGACCTGCCCAAGGTCACCCAGCGAGATTCAAGCCCCGGTTCGTGTATCTCGGGCTCAAATCTTCTCTCCGTTTTAGCGCACACAAGAAAAATAATGCCTTCGGTGCAGGGGCTGTTTGGAGGGTAGGATAAGAAAGGTGGCAGCCTGAGGGCTCCTTCTTTGGCTTCCCCGGCAGTTTTGGCTCCCGAGCATGCAGGAGTGGCTTGATCAAGGCGCTCTGCCAGCTGTGCCGGCCTGCCCAGAGGGAGGAGGGGCGGCGCCAGATGGACTCTTGGCAGTGAGGGCAGGATCGTGATCCGCCAGCTGCTGAGAAATGTCAGGTGGCCGCCCCGATGCAGGGGCATAGAGCATGATATCATGTGTGATGGCTCATGAGATGCTGTGTTAATGGCGGTCACGTGGACACGGCACGCAGTCAGTAGAAGGAGCAGGACGCACACACACACACACACACACACACACACAGATCCGGGTGAGATGCAGGAGGGGTGGAGACTGTCAGCAGAGCTTCGACACATCCCTTGGGAGGACCACAGGGATCGTTCTCCCACATCCGAGACGGGGCCACAATCACAGCACCGAGGCAGAATCCTTGCCTCCACCCCAAAAGGCCAGAACAGCAAGATTCTGAGCAGGCTCGTGTCCCCTTCCCCCGACTCTCGAGGAACCCAGGCGGGCTAGGCCGTCGAGTGCCATCCATCCGGCTCACTGGTGGAAGCTTCCAGGTTCAGGGCTGGGACGCGGGCAGCAGCCCTGAATCTGACAGCCGAGGCCCACGGCAGCCATCCTGCCAGACTCGCTTCCCTTCACACGCCCTCTGGGCCTCAATTTCCTCATCTACAGAATGGGGATCACGAGACAGCTTCCCACAGGAGGCGGTGGTGAGGGGTTTTCTATTTTATGGGGAAACCGAGGCACGGAGCAGGCTAAGGGACCTGCACACTGGAGACAAACCGGACAGACTTCCAGGAACCTCTTCCTAAAGCAATGAGACTACTCTAACACCTGTTTGGGGTTCTCAGCCTTGTCTATGAGAAGATGGCACAGGGCAGATAAATTGAGGTGAAGGACCAGGGAGAAAGGGAAGCAGAGGACGCTGGGGTTGGGCACTCAGGCTAAGACCCCCACAACTGCCAACGATGACATCCATGTAGTAACAAGGAAAGGCCATAAGCAAAGTCCTTACGGGGACTTTCTCAGGCAAGAGGCCAGAACCCTGCAGCCAGGAGGAGGATTCGGAAACGTTTCCGGGGAGGAAAGCAGCAGCCTGGGGGCTCCTTGTCTGGCTTTTTGGCGGATTAACCCCGGGGCATGCAGGAGCGGCTTGATCAAGGTGTTTGGCCAGTTGCACCAGGCCTGCAGCCCTGCCTTGAAAGAGAGATGGCGGCACCAGATGGAGTGTCTGCGGCAGAGGCAGGGAGGGTGTGGCAGGGGCCCGAGGGTCCGCCTCTCCCACCCCTATGGCCACCATAGACAGGTGCTCCTGTGACGGGTCAGCCTCTTCCAAAACCCCGCGAGAGTTGCCGGCCCTTGTCAGGATCCCACTGGCAAAATCTCACATCCCCCAGCTCCTGTGAGATCTGCGAGCCCATCGAGGCTCATAGGATGCCCTTAAATCCCAGTCTGGACCTTTTCCTTGCATAGGGATTAAAAAAAAACACCAAAACCCAAAACAAGAAGCCAAACATTCAAAACAGGGATTTTTCAAGGTCACGGGCTGGCTGGCTTTGTGCCTGTAGCAACTTCGCAGAAGCAGCTGAAAAGATTCGCTACAAACGTGTGCTGCCAGATTTCTGTGAGTTGGAGGCTCGTTTCGAATGCCCTTGGATAACTTCATATTTAAAATGAAAATTCAAAACAAAAATCAGCTCCCTCCAGCAGATTCTTTTGCAACACAAAGAATCCACTCTGCGGATTGATTTTTGGTGGAAAAAATAATTTTGATTTTTGCAGACTGCAGAGACTAATTGTAGCTTCGGGGATCCTAGAAACAGCATATTGTGAATTACCAGCTCATTATGGCCCAAGTCCGTCCTATGGTTGAAAGCCCCCGGTCTTTCGGAGGCTACCCCTTCCCCAAACTGTGAGGCCAAACTGGGGGGTGGAGGTGGGGCGGGGGAGGGGGAGGGAGGGGGAGGCTCCTTCAGCACTGAAGCATTTGCTGCGGACAGAGGTCTGGGAGGAGAGCGCCAAGGTCAAGGGTGAACTGACACGTCAGTCGCCACTTTTTCTGTGCTGCACCCAGCGGTGGCCGCGGAGGGCAAAATTCACCACCCAGGGCACAGCTGGCCAAGGGGTGGTTGTGTGTGGGCAGGGGGATGTGGCCGACAGGTGCTCACCCCTGTCCCTGTCCCCGTCACCTCCCGAGCCCTAGGAGACTTGGGGACTGTTGGAAAGACCTCATCCTGGAGGGCTCGAGGAAGTAGGGAAGAGGCGCCCGCCCAAACTTGCCCTCCCTTGTCACAAAGACCCACCGCTGCTCAGAGCATAGTGGGGGTCGGGTCTCCTGATGCCCGAGCGTATGGCGAAGGGTCCGCCTTCCCCAGGCCACACAGCCCAGGTTACGTGGATAGTCAGGCTCACGTCACCGGCAGATAAGGGCCAGGGCCCGGGGAGGGGGAGAGAGAGTGAGAGGGGGGAGAGAGAGGGACAGGGAGGGAGAGAGAGAATATGAACGAGACAGAAGGACAGAGGAGACACATGACACATGCTGAATGGGCTGGGTGGGCAAAGAGAAACAGAGACACACAGAAAGTGATAAACAGAGAACAGAAAATGGGGGGGGGAGGCGCACAGAAAGAGGGAGGGAGGGAGGGAGAGAAACGGAAGAGGAAAGAGCCAGAGAGGCAAGTCAGAAGGAAGAGGAAAAAGGGGAAAGGGAAAGAAAGACACAGAAGCAGGGCAGGGCAGGGGATCCGAGACAGAAAACAGAGACAGACAGGGGTGGAGACACAGGTAGGTTATCTCGGCGGGGGGGACAGATTCATTCTAGCCTGAGGGAGGTAAGACGTTTTGGCTCTTCTGAGTTGAAATTTTCCCTGGACCTAGTGTGGGGCCCTCCAGCCACCTTGGAGGAATCGCTCAAATAGCTGACACAGGGAGGGACGACTGTATTTCGTTACCTTCTCATATATACTTCAAAGATCTTTAAAAAAAATTTTTTTTTAACATTTATTTTTGAGAGAGTGAGACAGAGCACGAGTGCAGGAGGGCCAGAGAAAGGGGGGGGGGGGGGGACACAGAATCCGAAGCAGGCTCCAGGCTCCGAGCTGTCAGCACAGAGCCCGACGCGGGGCTCGGACTCCTGGACCGCGAGATCATGACCTGAGCTGAAGTCGGACGCTTAACCGACTGAGCCACCCAGGCGCCCCTAAAAATCTTTTTTTTTTTTTTTGAAGAAAACTGGTGCTATCTTGATAGGAAAAAAATTGTATCTTGTTTGTATTTTATATTTCTCCAAATTCCAAGGAGGCGAAATTTTCTTCATTTTTACTAGCTGTCAGCATTCTGCAACATTTCTGTTTATATCCCTTCCCTTGCCCACTTATCTACTGAGTTTCATGTTTCTTAGTGATTTGTAGCTGCTTTTTACATATGAAGGCCATCGATTCCCTGTCTTATTTGTGGCCATCTTTCTCCCCTCATTCGCTGTGCATTTTACTGACTTTACTTTTTAAAAGTGTTGACCGTTTTAATAACGTAGCCACACTTTGGATTTTTACAAAATCTCTTCGACTGCTCTAATACTGAAATAATCATTTAAAAAAGGGAGGGGGGGAGGCGGGGGGAGTGAGGAAGAAGGAGAGAGAAAGGAGACGAGGTGGAAGACGAGCAAACCTAGAAAGAGGAAAAGAGAGTAGAAGGCAAAGGGGAGAGGGGGTGGGAGGTCTGGCCAGAGTCAGAAATACAATCAGCCCCGGGACCCTCGTCGTCGGGCTCCAGAGGCTTGGAGGCGTCCGGAACCCTGGAACTTTCTTGCTGTTCTGACACAACTTGACCGTATCGTGTCCCCAGGGGAGAATCCGAGCGTGGCCCGCTTTGGTCCTTAAATTGGAAAGGAGCCACCGCTCTGGCCTCCTGACAAAAGGAGTCTTCACTATTGGGTTGGGGGGCCATTCAAGAACCCCGTGAGAAGGACGCGAGGGAGCAGAGGCACGAGGGAAGCCTCTGATTTCTCACTGTGGGGGTGAGGCGGGTGGGAACCCCTCTGAGACTTTCCTTTCTGGGATTGACCCACTGCGGTGGGCACACACAGGGTCCGCCAAGAAGACCTGGGGGTGAAGGGCCGGCTAGGTCTCCTCAACCTGCCCCAAATGTCTAGAACTTGAGGAACGCACTGCCGAGTTCGCTCTCGGGGCCCTAAGACCTCGCGGGTGCTCAGCCCTTGGGTACCACCTTGGAGCCATCTTGGAATGGGTCCCCACAATTTGGGTGCCATCTTGGAGAGAATGGCTGCCCGGCCCTTGGGTGCCGTTCTGGGATGGCTACCCACGACCCAGGGGCCATCTCGGAGTTGCACAACGATGCATGGCCTTTCAGAGGGCAGAGAGTCTTAGGACCTGCCGGGACACGTGAAGGACACACAAGGGGAGTCACCAGGTCCACAACTACTAAGCCTGCAGACACAGGGCGGGGGGGGGGGGGGGGTCCGAATTCTCATGCACATTCGTTCCCTGATTTTCTTTTTAGGGGGTCTCGAAGAGACAGCGGTTGGGGTGGAGCTTGTAGAGCAGAGGGAGGATGAAATGTCCCGGCGGGGCTATTCTACTGAAAGCAGCGGAGCGAGGGGCCAGTGACGTGGCTGCGCGAGGAGGTAGAAGGTGGGGTCCCTTCTCTTCCTTCCTCCACAGGGGCCGTCATGCAAAAGCCAGTCGAAGCTCTTCCTGGCGTAGCATGCGGATGTTTCCCCCCCTCCCCCAACCTCCCAGAACCCACTCTCCCGTCTCTACGCCCTGAGAACACGTTCCCTGGTCCAACGGGCAGCCCCCGGCCGGGGGCGGGGCGCAGAGAGGCAAGTGGAAACCTCAGGAGGACACTTACGTGAAGGCAAAGGCCACCAGGGCCCCACTGACCACTATGAAGTCGAGAATGTTCCAGAGGTCGCGGAAGTAGGCACCCTGGTGCAGGACGAGCCCCAGGTCGATCATCTAGGGGTGAGAAGAGACGGTGCTCGGGTCCCCTCGTCCCACTTGGGGGAGCAGTCCCCACCCTTCCAGTCTCTGGGGGGAAGGGCACCAGGAGGGGACACGCGGAGGGGAGCCCAGTGGACCTCCCCATCTCACGAAGGGCAGTTCTAGCCTGCTGGTTCTTAGGTCCAAACCTCGATGCCCCCCTCCACTCCTCTTTGTCTCATTCCCCAACGTGGAATTCCCCAGGAAGCCTGGCAAGAACCTGCCCACCTTCTCCACCACCCTGGCCTGCCCCCCACCACCCTCTGCCTGGCCCGGTACAATCGCCTGCTCCTAGATCTCAGCTCCCACCCGCCCTGCCCCTCCCTCAAGCCCATCCTCCCCACCGAGGCCAGAGGGTGCCCGTGGCATGGGCAGGAGTCAAGTTCCTCCTCTGCTCAGAGCCCTCCATGGCTCCCACCTCGCTCGGGGTAAAAGTCAAAGTTCTCCCCGTGGCCCACAAGGCCCCGCCGGATCTGTCCCTGTCACCTCCCTGCTCTCATCTCTCCGCCCTGGGTTCTCCACTCTCCTCACTCACTCCTTCCAGTTCTCACCGCTGCTCCAATACACCAAGCATTTCTAATCCCCCCGGGGAAGCCACCTGCGCCAGGGTGGCATTCTTGAGAGTGAAGTTTCCCTTGGATCTTGGCTCTCTCAGCACTCACCTTGATCACCATCTCAAAGGTAAAGACGCCTGTAAAAACGTAGTCAAAATACCGTAGCACCTGTAGGGGATCAAAGCAAAGGGGCAGCAGATCACTGGCTTGCTCCAGCAGAGTCCCCAGGAACCTAGTAAAGGCCCACTGGAGCGTGTGGCCCCCAGCAAAGTCCCCAAGGAACAGACTCTCCAAGCAGAGGGGGAAACACGGCTGCCACATACAGTTGGGCAGGGTGGGCACTGTACAAGGGCCCCTCCCACCCCGTCTCATAGTGCAGATTAGTACGTTGTGTATGAAACTGTCCAGCAGATGGCAGAAAAGTCCTAACAAAACCACTCAGGGTGGTTTGCTTACCCACGGGAAGGGCGCCTTTTTTTTTTTTTTTTTCATTTGCCCAAAGCTCAATATAAAGGAAAGGTGATCTTAGGGACGTTCCGGGAGGACTGTAACCCTGTTGGCGACCGGTCTGACCTCCTCCCCACGCCCTTGACCTGCTGGGTCTCCTAGGTGAGAAGTCCTAAACATGACCGGCCTTCTAAGCCAGACATTGGGGGGGGTCAAACTCACCACCGTGGTCTCCCCCAGCAGATCTGCGGCCACATCGTCACCATGGTGGGGGGATTCTCCCCGCACCCCTCCCTCCCCCCCCACTCCCTCGTGCGGGGCCAGGGCTGGGTGGTCTCCACCTGGCTGAGCAACGGCCCGCAGCCTGGCCCCTCTCCAGGCCATGCCACAGCACGGCTCTGGTGTGGCCTTGGCAGGAGGATGTGGTTATGCTGACACAGCAAGCGCACGTTGGAAGGGCTGATATTTACTGAGCACCACCGCCAGAGGGCGCCCGTGAGCACCGGAGTCCGGTTAGGGTCCTTCTCTGCCCTAGAATCCTCTACGGCTCTGATCTCACTTGAGGTAAGGGCCAAAGTCCTCCTGGTGGCCCCCGAGGCCCCGAACGATCTGCCTGGTCACCTCTATGCCTTCACCTCCACTCACCGTCCTTTGTTCACTCTACACCTGTCACTCTGGGCGTCTTCACCGCAGGGCCTTTGTACAGGTGGTTACCTCTGCCTGGAATGCTCTCCCCCATGTCCTGCCTGATTCCCTCTTTATGGCTTGGCTCAACTCTCACTTGCTCGGTGAAGCCTTCCCCTACTGCCTGTTTAAAGTCCTACTTCCTGGCGCTCGCAATTTTCCTTACCAGACCAACCACCCACCCCTGCGAACGATTTGTTGTCATTTGTTATAGTCATCAGTAACCTCATCGTCCCCGTTCCTGACCTGAGGTCAGCCCCACGCGGCCAGGGACGTTTGGCTATGCCTGTAGTGTCTCCAGCTCATAACACAGGCTCAAGCATACAGTTGGCACTCAACAAATGTTTGCGGAATGAATGCATGGGTAGCTGGAAGGGTCCTGGGGATCTGTGTGGTCACACCTCACGTTCCCGTTACGCGTGGGGCTTGAAGGGCCATCAGGGCCCAGAGTGGCCAGGATGGCTGGCTCCCTGAGGTGGGGGGGTTGGCAGGTTCAAGGTGCTGGAAGGATCTGGGTGCAGAGAGAGCAGTTTAGGTGCACCGGGCGGAGGGCTCAGCAGGGCCAGAGGCCGCCTGGCGCTCTGTGAGCTCTGGGAAGGCAGGGACCATCTGCTAACCTGTCACTCCTTGACGTTTAGCTCTGTGCGTGGCACATACTATTTGCTCATTAATTGCTAAATAAAGCAATGAATGAAAAGCAGAGAGGGGGTGCCTGGGTGGCTCAGTCAGTTAAGCGTCCGACTTCGGCTCAGGTCACCATCTCACGGTTCGTGAGTTCGAGCCCTAGGTCAGGCTCTGTGCTGACAGCTCGGAGCCCGGAGCCTGCTTCGGAGCCTGTGTCTCCCTCGCTCTCTGTCCCTCCCCCACTCGCGTCCTGTCTCTCTCTCTCTCCTTCAAAAATAAATAAACATTAAAAAAATTAAAAAAAGAAAAGAAAAGCAGAGAGGAAAAAAGGAATGAGGGGAGGGGGGGAGGGGCAGGCCAGGTGGTCAGGGGAATCAACTTCTGGAGAACTGAGGGGTTGTGAGTTCGAGCTCCCACGCTGGGTGTCGAGATTACTCAGAAATAAAATCTTATCAAAAAAAAAAAAAAAACAACTCTGGAGAACCGAATTAAGTCGGACAAGAGGAAATCAAGGAAACCGAGAGACCAGTAAATCAGGTTTGACTCTCTCGGATGTGCGGATCCTTTGCCCTAAGCAAATGACAACTTCCTGTGGCTCGGTTTACTCCAAACAGGTGCTCGGGCTCATTTATCCCAGGGAAACGCAGATCAAAGTCCCAGAGAGCCTCTGCGTCATACCCACCAGGTCGGCCAAAGGAGTCTCCAGGCCCCAGGGTTGACAAGCCTGGGGAGCGGGGGGTGGGGGGGGGGGCACGAGGTTGGGTGACAGAAGAGAGGCACAGAATTATTCCATCTGTTTTCGTGTCAGAAATGAGCAACAACACCCAACTAAAACTAGAGTAGCTAAGCTCATTCCAGAAGGGAGGTCCCTTCTGGTTACCGCTAGGGTTGGGTTATCCAGCGTGGACCCTTGGGGCTGGGGCATTCCCCTTGCGGGGGCTGCCCTGTGCCCCTGAGGGGGCCGAGCACCCCTCTGGGTGCCAGTAGCTCCCCGTGGCCCACCCCAAGTCGTGACAACCCAAATGTGTCTCCAGACGTCCCGGATGTGAACCCTGACTTCAGAGGGGGGGAAAGGGGGCACTGAGGAGATGTGCCCGGTGTGGGGGGTGGTTTTGTTTCACTTCCTGCCCCGTCGGGGGGGGGGGGGTCTCCAGGGATCAGCTGGCCGTGTGGGGCCACAGTGCCCTTGAAGAGGGGGGCGGTTCGAGGAGAGAAGTTTCAGCTGCAAAATGCAGCAGGCAGGGGCCGGGATAAGGCTTTGCAGACGCCCCGTGGGGCTGGTCCGAGCCCCGCCGGGCTCCCTCAGGTCCAGGAACCGCAGCGGTACCCCCGCCAGTGACAGAGCCTTCTCTGACCTCCTAGAGTCTGCAGGGGGGTTGCTGACCGCTCCTGGGACACCCCCTCCCGGGCTTGGCTCCCTGCAGTCCCCCGGGGTGGGGAGAGCTGGCCATAGAGAACAGAGCGCAGCCTCAGCCCTGCCCTGGTGCTCGTTTCTTCCGGGAGCCGTGTTCTAATTATTTCCTTCCAGCTCCCCCCTCGGGTCCCCAGGGGCCCTGCCAGGCCTGCAAAGGAAGGGAAAGTGCAAGGTAAGCTGCTGTCGGGCAGGCTTGATTTATGGGGCTTGCCAGCCTCACCAGGCTCCTAACCTACTTAGCGAGGGCGGCAGGGCCTGGCTCCCAGCGGAAAATGTGCCCCTGGCTCCGGGCAGGGGGGCATCGATGGGGGGGGGGTGCAGGGAGGAGCTGGGGAAGGAAGTTCTGCCACCGGTGTGGAATCTGCCAGGCCCTCGCTAATCAGCGCCTCACTTTCCCCTCTCAACCACAGGCATGCGCCCATTCTTGCTGGGCAGGACTTAAGGGGAGCCATGCGCACAGTAGGTGCTCCAAAAACGGACACAGTTGAGGGAAGCAGAAGGAGCGACAGGGGAGGCAGCATTGGGATTCTGCCGTGTGATCTCGGCCAGGTCACTGAACCTGCCCGAGCCTCAGTTTCACCATCTGTCCAATGGGGATACCTGGGAGAGCTTACATGCCAAGTGCCGGGGCTTGTGCTCTGAACACAACCGCCACTCAGTTATCAGGAACCGTTAGCAGACCCTGCGCCCCTAAAAGAGAAGCCTTGCAGCTCTCCAAACAGCTGAAAGTGTAGGCTGTGTTTCTGCGCCAAGAGAGTTCTTTCTCTTGGTTCTCCTGGGTGGCTCAGTCGGCTAAGCATCCGACTCCGGCTCAGGTCACGATCTCGCGGTTCGTGGGTTCCAGCCCCTCGTCGGGCTCTGTGCTGATGGCTCAGAGCCCGGAGCCGGCTTCGAGGTGTGTGTCTCCCTCTCCCTCTGTCCCTCCCCCACTGGCTCTCTCTGTCTCCCCCTAAAAATAAGCATTTAAAAAAAGCAGCGTCCTTTCTTTCAAAGCTCGTGTCAAAGCCAAGATCAAAGCCAAGAAGTCTGTTGGGTGAGGCCCGGCGGCCGAGGGGATACCTGTGGGGCACCCCTGCCTGGGTACTCCCTACGTTCCAGGCAGAGGGTGCGCACCCCCACCTAACGCCAGCCTCGCTCCCCCTGCCCGGGATTTCAGCAACTTCCGGCCCCTCCTGCCCTCGGCCGCCTTTCCCCCACCAGGTGCACAGTCACAACTCCCTCGAGGGACGTCCCGCCCCCAAGAGCATACGCGACCAATCGGGGCTTCCCCACCCCCACCGGAAGCCGTGGTGAGCCCAGGGCTGTGCCCAGGGGTACCCCTGACATTCCCTCCAGCCTGGCTGGCAGCGTTGAGGACGCAGGGGAAGGTGGCCCGTAGCAGAGCGGCCCGGCCAGCAGGGCGCCCGCGGAGCGGGACTCACGTTGTTTCGCGGTGCGTTGGGCTGCACGGGATCCTCAGCCGCCAGGGCGATGCTGCTCATGGCAATGACCATGAGGATGCACATCTCAAAGTAGCGCAGGTTCAGGATGTAGTGGCACAGGCGGCGAAGGCTGTGGGGACAGGTGGGCGTGCAGGGGTCCACTCAGACTGTGGGCTCCCAAGCCCTTTCCTCCTGTAATCTCCTTCTGTCACCCACCACCACCTGAGCTCTCTGACTCCCAAGGTTCTATACCCCACCCAGTGTCAAGATCTTCCCCCTGGGGGCCCTCTCGGGGGTTCACGGAGCCCCAAGAAGGTGGCGGGGGGGGGGCCCTCGGCCAGGGAAGATAGTCACGGGCCCCGTGGATAGGTTCCTTTCACTTCCAAACAACCCTCTGGGAAAATCTTGATTCCCGGGACGAGTTGAAGAAATACTGTCCTTGATTCTGCAGGAGACGAAAGGGTTTTTTATGCATAAAATACCCTATGGTCAAACAAAATTGGGAAATTCTGGGTTAAACAGATTTCTTTTTCTTTTCTTTTTTTTTTTTTTAATGAATTGAGTGACCTTAGGCAAGTTGCTTATCCCCTGTGCCTCAGTGCTCTACCTGTGAAATGGCCGTAATAATGGTGCCTACCTTACAAGAATGTGAGGCTCCAAAGAGTTCATATATGCCTGGCACATAGTAAGGGCTCCAGAAAATCAGTTACTGAAATGATTAATCGCGGGCCTTATCAGAGCCTTTGATGGGGTACTAGGATAACACTTAAGTACTTAACCTCTTAAGTGGGGCTAATAATATTAATAAATATGTCACAAGGTTGTGTGAGTTTTCTTGGTCAGGAAGCATTTTGCGGGACCAGGGTTTCGAGGAATAGCCTCCAGAAAGACGCAACCCTCCATGAACCACCGTGACACACATGTAATAAGTCTCTCCCCTGAATAATCTTTCCTCCTCAAGGATGCCCAAGACAAAGGACTATGGAACTCAGAGACCATCTGCCTAGAATCCAAATCCTTGTGGAGCAGAGGTGAGGAGCCAGAGCTCAGGGACCAGGGCCGCCAGGTATGACGGTAACAGGTTGCGCACTGCACAAGGCAGCCACGTCTTAGGGGTGCCTCTCACATTACAGACCGTGTGGAGTTGAATATTTATGACAAGGATTTCTAGCTGATGGCAGGAAGGGGTCTTCCCCGCTCCCCCAAATCAGTACTTTATGAGAAATTTCTCTCTTATAGGACTTGAAAAGAGCATCAGTTTCTCATCTGCTCAAACACCCCCTATGGGACTAACCGTGATCTGGGCAGCAACTCTCCCCGTTACCCTCTGTCTGCGCCTGCCCTCTGGCTTGGCTTCGAGTGCCCCAGTGGGAGCCCCGGGCCCCCTGCCCTGGCCACAGGCCGTACTCACGGGTTGGTTGTGGACAGGATAAACATCGAGCTGTACGGGGGCATGGGCTTGGGGCCGTCTTCCCCAGGGTCGTCTTCCTCCTCCTCCTTCTTCTCTTCCTCCTTTTTTGGCAGTGGGTCTGGGTTGGCGTTTTTGTTCACTGTGGGGACAAGAACCAACACAGGGCTCCCTCCGTGATTTCCCACAAGCCTCTGGGCTCCGGGCCGCTCCCCAGGGCAGACAATAAGCGGCTGACATTTACAACGTGCCTACTATGTGCCAGGCACCACGGTATGTCGGTGAATCCTCACGTGACCCTACGAGGTTTGTTCTTGAAAAGCTCCGTTTTACAGACGATGCAGCTGCGGCACAGAGAGGTGAAGTGACTTGCCTAAGGTCACACGGATTTGAACCTGGTCCCAGAGTCGTCCCTGCACTCGACCGCTCGGTAGACAACCTTGAGTCTGGTGGGACCCTCACAGGATATTAACACAAACCTGCCCCCATCCCACTGGACTTCACTTGGAGGCAGGTGACATGAGCCCCAATAGCCCCACTTTACAGATGGTAACACTGAGCCCTCTCTTCGTCAAACTGCAGGGTTTGCCCCCATTAACACCCCTCTCTTGATGGGAAGCGTCACTGCCCTCCTGAGCGTTGATTCTGCAGCCTAACCTTGCTAGGAGTCTGTGGGCAGGCGGAGTGTCCCTGAGCCTCAGTATTTCCGTCTGAAAAATGAGCACAGTGACCAGAGTCACCCTGTGGGACTGCGGTGGGCGTTTATTAAGCAGACTCACGGAAATCTCCTACACAGAACTGACAAGTAAGAGGAACCATCTAGTTACATCTAGTTCAGAAATAATAAGCTCGGTGGGTCGTTTCTAAGTTCTTAGTGCTCCTCTGACCCCAATCATATGTGGTGAGGGGTCTGGGGGTCAAAAACTGCCAGTCTCTCAAGGGTCTAGGCCTGAGCCGTGCAACAGTGGCTAGTCCAAACCACGAAAGGCTGTAAGTGTAAAACACACTGAATTTCTAAGACAGAGTACAAGAATAAGAACGTAAAATAGACGATTAATCACGTGAAAAATACTGATCATATGTTGAAATGGTGGCATTTTGGACAAATAAATAACACTTTGGGTTATTAGAGTTCATTACACCTTTTTCTTTTTTCTTTTTTAAATCACTCCTTCCTCCCTCCTTCTCTCCCTTCTTTCTTTCCATGGCCTGCGTCGCATTTCTTTTGGACAGCGCTGCTCTAGGCAATCATGTGAGGCCCCCTCAATTTCCATCAGAAGGATCCATGGTGGCTTCCCGGGTCCCCCCTGGGAATTTGGGATGCAGGCAATATCGCTAAACCCAACCGAGAGGGGACAGTGTCAGGAGTTGTACACATATTAACCCTCCCGGCAGTCCCGTGGGGGCGGGACCCACATTTTGAGAGGGTGCCCATTTTGAGAGGAAGAAACCGAGGGCAGAGAGGTAGGCTCAACTGTCCAGGGTCCCCCAGCCAAGCCTCCGGGGACTGGGCCCGAGGCGGCCGCTCCGGGGGACCCCGGGTGCCCCGCCCGGTGATGTGTTCAAGCGAGGGGGGCGGGGGTCTCACCTTGGACGACGGTGTGGTTGAGGGGGGGCGGGCAGGCCGGGGGGATGTCCACCGTGGTGTGATCGGGTTTCCTGGCAGTCTTTGCTGAGTTGGTCTGTGTGCTGCTGGGGTTGGTGACGATAAGGCTGTTCTCGGGGGTCTTGGGGGGGCCGGGGTCGGACGGGTCCCCCGGGTTGTTGGGCACCCGGCGCCCGGCGGCGTTCTGGGGGTTCGCGGCCACGGCGGGCGGTGCTGGCACGGGGCCGGGGTCGGTGCTGTTTCCGGTCCTGGAGGGGCTCTGGGGCAGGCCGGGGCGGCCGAGGCTGTCGTGGGCGCCGGCCGACCCCGCGGTGGCCAGCTTGTTGTTCCTCATGTTGTCAATGTCCTCGGCCAGCGGCGGGTCCTGGCGGCCCAAGTCCTGCTGGATTGGCCGGGTGGTCGACAGGTTGGGGCCCGACACGGGGACCCCGGAGCCCTGGTTCTCTCTGTAGAAGGCAGGCCAACGAGAAAGGACCCGTAACGGAGTTAGAGGCATAGAACGCATGTTCTGGACCCCGCCCCAACTTTCTGCCAGAGCCTGCATTCAGCCTACAGGCCCCCCATGAGCTCCTGGGCAGGACTGGGGCGCACGGTGTTTTCTGGAGTGGCTAAAGCAGACACGGGGACACCATCCCTCTAGGGGTACAGTTGCCTCGTGGCTTTACATGCCTGCAGTATTTACGTCCCCTCCCAAAGTTCCAGTTTGGGGGAGCACACAACACAGGCAAGTAAACAACGTAAAAAATAACAAAAGTCATAACAGCAAACGCCTCAGTAACACAAGCTCGCAGGTGCCGTTCTAAGCACTTGACTTGTAACCTCCCCTGTGTCCTCAGCCCCGCGAGGCGTAATGACTGGCACCTGTTTTACAGATGAGACCATTGTAGCCCAGAGAGGTTAAGTCTGTTGCCCAAGGCCACACAGCTGGTAAGTGAACTGGGTAATTTTTCACGGGGATACAGGTGTGACGGGCACAGGGCATCCCAGGCAGAGGGAACCCAGCCGGTGCAAGGGTCCTGAAGTGGGGACAGGCTTGTTGAGCTTCAGGAGGCTGGTGTGGCTGGAGGTGGAGAGGGAGGGAGACGCGGTGGGTAGGAGTCTGGTGCCTCAGTTACTCGAATAATTAACACTACGCAGATGGACACGAGAAGAAAAGAGCCTGAGCGTTCGGGGGCACGGGGGGAGGAGACAGAAATGTGAAGGGTCCCGGCTGATTTTCCACCTCGGTGCCCTCCGGGACATCAGCTCTGCGAGGCAAGGGGTTTATTTTTGTCTCTCTTGTTCACAGCTGTGCATCCAGCGTCAGAACAGGGCCTGGCACCCGGCACGCGCTTGGCCGCTTCTCGTCGAATGGTCAACCAATGCCCCCATTTCTCAGATGAGGACACTGCGGCCCAGAAATCCCACAGGCCCAGACCGCTCATCGACCCCTGCCTCCCCCCCATCTGCACACTCACCCCTAGCTTGCCAGACACCCCCCCCCAGGAGCCGTGGCCCCAGGGAGGGCGGCTGGGGTCTAGGGCCTGTCTGGTGCCTCCTCGGCTGGCCCCAGCTCCGCCCGCCTGAGCCAAGTGGACCTGGCCCCCCAGTCTGCTCTGTTCACTCTCACACGCCCCTCTGGACCCTCGGTCTTCGGACGAGGGGCCTCATCCTTCCCCAGTCCCTGTGTGCCGGCCCCGGTGGAGTCCGTTTCCCGGAAACCCCAGGATATCTGTTGTCTATAATCTCAATGACTTCTCCCTCCAGAGGGTTCTACGATCCAGAACTTCTCTCTCTGGGGCTCCTGAAAGGCTGCCCCAATTCTGCTTCCTGTATCGTCCACTGCTCCTCATAACAGCTCACCGTGTACCAGACTCCACAAAGCAACTCCTGTGATTCTCAGAATCGCTGTGGGAAGTGGGTAGTATTGTTAGTCCCATTTTACAGATGAGGAAACCGAGGCTCGGAAACGGGAAGGGCCTTGGCCCGAGGCCGCACAGCCACAGCCAGTTGGTGGCAGAGGTAGCTTGGAGCCCAGACGACAGGGCTCTCGTGCCCATACCGCTAAACCCCTACCCGACACTCCGCTTCTCTAAGCAGCCTGAGATCTCCCCGAAGGCTTAGCCCAGCGCTGATGGATGCGGGGGCATCCTTGGCACTCGCCCTCATGGCCAAGGGCGTGAGCCAGCCCCTGGCTCCGTCAGCTCATTAACTTCTCAAACAATCTTAGGAGGCTGGGGTCACGATGCCTCCCATTATACAGATGCGGAAACTGAGTCCTGGAGAAGCCGAGTCGTAATAGAAAACGGTTTTCTCAGGCTGTCCCCACCACACGCTTGCTCAGGACACCGGAAGTGAGCAAGAGACAGCACGTAGATCATCAAACCGTTCGTTGACCAGCTGGGAGATCAGGAGCCATCGCGGGCACCACAGCCCAGGCCCGATCTGGAAACGTCCATCCACCTAACCCTTCTTCGTTTTAGTTCTGCATTTTACCTTGCAAAAGTCCGGTGTTTTTAGGAGGCGGAAGGGCAGGCCCAGCTGGGTTTCTCCCTTCTCAGTCACGGGAGTGGGCCAGAGTGAGCTGGGTTTGAGTCTCGGCAAAGCCACTCGCTAGCTGTGTGACCTTCTGGGGTTTGATTAACCTCTCTGAGCCCCGGGTCTCTTGTTTTAAAATTAGGAATATAGCAGCGGAACCTTGCCTGTAACTTGGGGACTACGGTGGGGATCCTGGAGCCGATGTGCTATGTAACCATTGGTGAGAAACACTCAGCCTGTTTCTAAACGGTCACCGGGTGGGCGTGGTAACTTCCCTGAGTCGCTATGAGGAACACACGCGTTACCGGGCCGAGGGCCGGGTTTTAAACCCGCTGGGTTTAGAACGTGCTTGGGACCAGTGACCCTTCATCCTTCCCGACACCCCTCTTTTGGAATAGGAACGTCTACCCCACGTCTGTCCCCCGACTGTATTCTGGAGGCAGGGAATCTGTCCTTCCAGTTTCCCGTCCACAGAGGGACAGGGATTTGGCCCCCAAATGGATCTTACCCAGAGTCTCACCCACACCCGACTTAGAGGATGAGACTTAGGATCTCCGAGCTGGTGCTGTGACGGACAGGTTTAGACTTCTGGGGATGCTGGGGTGGGGAGGTGAGTATACGCCGCCCGTGAAATGGACACACGTTTGGGCGGGGGGCGTCAGAGGGCAGACGGCGTCAGAGGGCAGTGGGTCGAACGGTGGCCCCTCCAAAAATATGTCCAGATTTTCCTAACAAGAGAGACCTATCCCTAGCACAAAGCAGGCTCGGGTGAATTTCTCTTTCAAAGAGAACCTAGATCCCTCGGCCACCGTGTGAAGAGGTCACACTAAAGAACACAGCAGCTGAGACCATGGTGAACCTCGTGGGGACGTCAGCCTCCCGCCCGGGGCCGGGAGCCCCTTGTCTGGATGGAGGGGCTGCAGGCGTTCTGTCCTGTTTGGCTCCCTCTGTCGACCCTGTCTGCTGTGGAGCCTTCCTTCCGAGCTCAGCCTGCAAGGCCACCGCACATCGATCTCCAAGGAGAACTCAAAAGGGGCAGAAAACTTTGAAGTCAGGCCCCTTCCCCCTTCCCTCCTGGGGACGTGCATCATCTGCCCGGAATAGGCAGCCGGTTGCATAACCCCGTCTGCACCGCGTGCCTCTGACAGCTAATTACTTCAGCATCCTTCCGCCAGGGGCGATGGCCACCTTGCCCGGGGCGTGCTCAGGCCCCCAGGAGCAGAGGACGGTCCTGCTTCCCTGGGTCACCAGGTCTAATCCCCACAGCCACCTCTGCTGGAGGTGGGACTAGCATCAGGCCCACGTTACAGGTGAGGAAACTGAGGCCCGGAGAGGCAAAGGCATTTGGCAGGTGTCCCCCAGCTGGGAAAGGGGTGGGCTGGACTCTGGTTCTACAGATTAAAAAAAAAAAAAAAAAAAAAAGTTTATTTATTTATTTTGAGAGGGGGGAGGGGCAGAGAGAGAGAGTGAGAGAGGGGAGAGAGAATCCCCAAAACTCCACATTCAGCGCAGAGCCTGACTCGGGGCTCGACCCCACGACCCTGGGATCATGACCTAAGCCAAAATCAAGACACCCAGGCACCTCTGGTCCCACAGATTTTAAGCTACGGCACCACTTGGTGAAGAAAATGTTGCAGTGGACAGCCTGGGGGCACGGAATGGGGGTGCTGGAGCCACTGGCTAAGGCTCACTGGGGGTGCTGTAACATCAGGGCGTTAATGGATGGCGCGCCCCTCTTCTCCCCACGCAGGACAGACTGTGGGGCTCAGCGGTCCCGGATGTCTCCTTGCTCTTCCTGGGGTCTGGGTTTCACGGTGATGGGAGGGAGCAGGTGGAACTACGGCACCGAGATGTCACTTCTGGGGTGACACAGATCTGGGCAAAAGATTTCCCTGCTCAGCCGGGTCCAGCAGGAAGAACTGCCCAGGTCTGGGACCCACAGCGTTTAATTGGGAGTCAGGGAAAGCGATACCTTCCCTTTGGTCACCCCGGGGTGCCACCGGGCTCGGCCGCCCGGCGTGGGGGATCTGGGCGCAGAGGCTACTGAACGATGTAGAATGAATGAAATAGAATGTGCTTCCGTCCACTTTTCACCGGGATGAGCTGGGCGGGGGGCATTTAAAGCTGGGGACGTCGACGAAGAAGACAGGAGGTGTAATTGGGGGAGAGACAGAAAGGAAACAATTCTATGTATATTATCAATGTTTTGGAGAAGGAAAAACACAGCGTGTGTCTGGGAAAAGGTCTAAGAAATGACAAAAAGGAAAAATGCAGGTGGCAGACCCCTTAGGCTGGGTTCTTATCCCACTGCTGCTATCGGCTTGCGGTGCCCGGGGAAAATCCCTTCCCCTCTCTGGGCCTCAGTTTCCCCATCTGTGAAAGGAAGGAGCTGGGGTGGTCACTCTAAAGGCTATGGAGGCAAAGATGTTTTTTATATCTACTGATGAGAAAATCCTAATGGTGTAAGTAATACTGATTAACAGCAATAGCCATCCAGCTGACTGGACGGCTCAGTCAGTTGAGTGACCGACTCTTGGTTTCGGCTCAGGTCATGATCTCACGGTTCATGGGATCAAGCCCCACATCCTGCTCGGGATTCTCTGTCTCCCTCTCTCTCTGCACCTCCCCTGCTCAGTCTCTGCCCCTCAAAAATAAGTCAACATTAAAAAACAAAAAACAAAAAAAAACCCAGGTGCCTGGTGGCTCAGGTCATGATCTGGCGGTATGTGAGTTCGAGCCCCGCGTCGGGCTCTGTGCTGACAGCTCAGAGCCTGGAGCCTGTTTCAGATTCTGTGTCTCCCTCTCTCTAACCCTCCCCCGTTCATGCTCTGTCTCTCTCTGCCTCAAAAATAAACGTTAAAAAAAAATTAAAAAAAATAAAAAAATAAAAAAATAAAAACAAGAATGACAATAATAGTAAATATTAGCAGTTGGCAGTATTAACAGCAACAGTGAATCACTAGTCCTTGATGATGGAGTTAGGTTCTGAATGCTGTATTCTACCTACATTAGCCTTTCCTTCATGACTTTCTTTCTTTCTTTTTTTTTTTTTAAAGCAGGTTCCAGGCCTAGCTCACGACCCTGAGATCACGACCTGAGCTGAGATCAGGAACTGGACCCCCGACCGACTGAGCCATCCAGCCGTGCCCCCTCCGCCCCGCTTCACGACTTTTTAACGTCCCCGACACGGCCGAAAAATCTGCTCGTGATGACCTGCGTCATCGTGACTCCGTTCTACGTATCGGCGTATCTCGTATGCGTGAAATACACACCCCATCTCCCCAGAATGCGGCTACTGGACGCACTGAAGGAACACCAGACCCGATCGCATATGGAACTTCACCAAGGGGCGTTCTCCACTTTGGAAAATCTCAACACTGGTGGCCACTCCCTCGTGTCACCTGAACGGCCCACAGCACCCGGAGCCAGCCAGCATTTCCAGCTGTCGCATTCCTGGGGGCTCTGCACGCAGGGCCTTGCACCACTTAACTTTGCCCTCTGGACTCTTCTCGACTCAAAGTGTGGTCCTTGGACCAGCATCAGTGTCCCCTGGGAGCTCCTTAGAAAGGCAGAATCTCAGGCTGCACCTGAGACCCAAGGAATTAGAATCTGTAGCTTCAGAAGATCCCTGGGGATTCGCGCACACATTCAATTTTGGTTAAGTGCTGGCCTAGTGCCTATGTCATATAACAGAGCCACTTAAACACATCATTAAAAAATCAATACGATGCCCTCGTGGTGATATAAAAGAAAACTAACGGGACATCAATGAATATAAGAACGATGTCTGTTTCAACATCGCTGGGCTCCTATATATAGAATCACCACGGGACCGAAGGAGTGTTCCAAAATACCAAGAACACGAGGATGCTGTTTCCCACTGGGCAGGGCTCTGGCCTGGAACAGGCCTCCAGAAGCCTGAACCCCGCTCTCCTTTCAATTCCGAGGGCCCAGTGTGGCTTTTCAGATCCTTCGGGCACAGCACCAGGTAAAAAAGATGGCTGCCTCATTAACAGCTAAAAACGGTCCGCATGTACCGAGTACTTAAGGTGTCGGCTGCTCTTCTGGGTTTTTTGCACGAGTTATCTCTTCATTCCAGCAACGACTCAAGTGGACCCCCCATCTCCATTTTACAGATGGAGGAAACGGAGGCCCAGAGACGTGAAGTCACCGGCGCCAGGTCACACAGCAACTACATGGAACAGCGCCAAGAATTCGGGGGGGGGGGGGGCGTGGGGGGGGGCGCGGGGAATTTCTCATAGATGTTCCCAGAGACATGGCACCAGGGCGAAATGGTGGGTCTGCAGCCTCTGGCCGTGCCACCTACTGCACGTGTGACCTTGGGCAAGGCGCTCTACCCCTGGGTTTCCAATCTGTGACACTGGGATCCATCTGCCGAGGGGGCGGGGGTGGGGCGCAGGGCTGGGGAAGGGACGGAGGGCTTGGGGGCGGGGCGCAGGGCAGGGGGCGGGGCGGTGGGCAGGGAGGCGGGGCGCAGGGCAGGGGCGGGGCGCAGGGCAGGGAGGCGGGGCGCTGGGCAGGGGGCGGGGCGCAGGGCTGGGGGGCGGGGCGGACGGTGGGGGGAGAGGTGGAGAGGACGGAGACGCTCCACCAGAGGAACGGGCCACACGGCCGGCGTCGTTACTACCGCTGCCACCAACCCAGATCAGGGGTCACACCCACTTACTTCCTCCTCCGGTGGCGGCGCTCTCGGTCCTCCCTGCGCGCTGCGTCCGCCTCGTAGGAGGCCGGGGGGCCGTGCCGGTGCCGCCTCCTCCGCTCGCCGCCCTCGGGCCCGTCGCCCTCGCCGCCCTCGCCGCCCCGGGCCGGCCGGCTGCCCTCGCGGTGCCGGGACCTCCGCTCCGCCTTGTCCTCCGCGCCCTCCTCGCCCGGCCGGCGGTGGGCCCGGTGCCGGCGCGGCTCGCCGTCGGCCCCCGTGCGGGGCGAGCCGCTGCGGCTCTCCCTGCTGCCCCCCTGCCGGTGGGCGTGCCTCCGGTGGGGGTCCCCGGCCTTGACCCGCTCGGCCTCGCCCTCCCAGAAGCCCGGCTGCTCCAGGCCGCCCTCCCGCGCGTGGTGGTCCGACTCGCGGCCGTAAGGCCCCTCCCGGCTCAGCTCGGCCTCCTGGCTGCCGGCCCAGGGCCTGCGGGGGTCCAGGCCCATCGAGCCGCTGGGGTCCCGGGCCCGGTCGTGGTAGCGGGCCTGTTTCCTGAGGAAGTCCTCGGCTCGCTGCTGGCCGAGGCGCTGGTCCACGGTGGGCTCGGCCGCCCGGCTCTTGTTGGTGTTGTTGTTGCGGTTCTCCTGGGGGTCGACCACCAGCGGCCGGTCCAGGTGGGTCTTCATGTCCGGCCGCAGATGCCGGGCGTACGAGGCCTTCCAGCGCTCGTCTGGGTCCATCTCGTTGTACAGGGCCTCCCGGCTGGCCAGCAGGTTCTGCTTCCGCATCTCGCTGGTCCGCTGCTCCCACACCGACTTGGTGGGCTTCTGGTTCTTCTGCTGCTCCTTCCTGCAAGGGAAGGGTGGGGGTGGGGGTTAGAGCACTGGGCCACGTGGCCTGCTCAGGCCCCTCCAGCGAATGTCTCGGCCTGGGGGGCCTCTCCACCAGGGAGGGTATTTCAGCCCAACCAGGTGGCTCGGCCTGTGCTGAAAACTCAAGCTGGCTGGGCATCCTGGCCTAGCCAGGGCCTTGGCCCAGGTGGGCATCTCCATCCAGCAAGGTGTCTCTGGGTGTGACTGATGGGGGGGGGCGGGGTCTCAGCCCAGGTGGGTGTTCCCGCTGTCCTCTCCACGCTTCCTCAAATTGTAGCACGTGACCCCCTGGGGGATGTAGCCTTGATGGTCAAAGTATCTTAACCTCCGGGATAAGCCATCACAGTGGACGTTGGCCTGGAGCAGATTCTGGAATCGTCCACATGATCTTTTAATTCTGGGTCATGGAGGGTCTGGGTGGTCCCAGGGGGAGCCAGGGTGGGCACTGGGGAGTCTTGGGCAGTGCCTATTTACCCAACGGTGCCTATTTACCCACAGGGCCGGTGCTGGCCAGCCTGTGGCCCACTCTGGGGTATACAGACTTCTCTAGGGTTTTTGCGGGCATTGATAGTTTTTTGTGTTTTTTTTTTTTTTACATTTATTTATTTTTGAGAGACCGAGAGAGACAGAGCACAAGTGGGAGAGGGGCAGAGAGAGAGAGGGAGACCCAGAGTCTGAAGCAGGCTCCAGGCTCTGAGCCGTCAGCAAAGAGCCCAACACGGGGCTCGAACTCAAGAACCGTGAGATCGTGACCTGAGCTGAAGTCGGACGCTCAACCGACTGAGCCACCCAGGCGCCCCCATTGATAGTTTTATACAGACCACCACCTTCCACAGACTGCACACCTAAACTCACTTGTCTGATTATGTGTTTTCCTGGGCTCTCCTTTCACAGCCACCCACTATGGCAAAGAAAGCCCCCTCCCCACCGTCACATCATGCACTGTCCCTCGGTGTGCAACGTCCCTGGGACATCCAACACAGGCAGAATGTGGGTTGGCTCAACGCATCTCCCTTTAATCAAGATACCTGAACTCTCACCACCTCACCGCCTCCGATTCACCAGGGAACTCTGTCCACTCTACCTTTCATGATGTGTCTAGAACTCAGCTACATCCATCACCACGGCCACCACCCTACTGCAGTCCCACGAGCTCTTTTGTATGGACCAATGAATGTAGTCTCCAACCTGGTCCCCTGACTCCCACCCTTGTTCCCTACAGCCTGTTCCCTTGACAGCTGCCAGAGGGGGCCCATGAGCACCCGAGTCAGGTCTTGCCCCTCCTGTGCTCCAGAGCCCTCCATGGCCCCCATCTGACTCAGATCAAAAGTCCACAGCCCACCCGTGACCCTGCATGATCTGCTTATCACCTCTCTGCCTTCACTTCCTCCCACTCTCCTCCCCCCCTCCCTCTACTTCGGTCACAGTGGCCTCCTTCATGTTCCCTAAACACACTAGGCACATTCCTGCCCCAGGACCTTTGTGTATACTGTTCCTGCTGCCTGCTATGATCTTCCCTAAGATCCCCCTGCCTGGCTCCTCCCTCACCTCCTTCTGGTCTTATCTCCTTCTCAGCCAGGTCTTCCACGGCAACTTTATTTAAAGTCCCAACTCTCTCCACCCCTGGCTCCCCCTACGCCCCTTAACCCCCTATTCATACCATATCCCCAGTTTGCTAGAACAATACTTGGCACGTAAGAGGCGCTTATTCACTATCTGTTGAGTACAAGTGGGCGGTAGAGCAGAAGCACCTCTTCCTAAAGCTCACCCCTGTCAGGGACGGGTCCTTGCCCCCAAATTCTTGACTGGGAGGGTGTAGACGTGAGGACCCTGGACAGCATTCTGGAGTTCGGGGCACTTACACAGCTATGGACATGTTGGCGGCTGACAGGGGACTCACTTCTGCCACCTCCTTGGCTTTCTGCAGGGCCAGCTTCTGGTTGGCTGCCTCTTCTTCTTCTTGTTCATCCTAAAAGACACACGGGGTCCCTGTTCACAAAACATGAACCAGGTCTTGGGGCCTCACTGCTGACCCTACTGCCACCAAAGGGCAACATGGGAAAATATTTACAAGCAGGTGTGGTCTGGGCGTCGACCTCCCCGCGCCCCCCCCTGCCCCGCCCCGAGCCGAGGCCCGCAGATTGGAACAGGTGCCCCGTGTCGGTCAAGTGTACTGCTATCCCCTCTAGGTGCAGGCTCAGTCTCCAGCTCGTTCTTAATCCTGTTTTAGGACACAGCCAGGAGAAAACCAAAGGGGAAAGAGACTCCCTTGCTTTCCCACAATGGAGACTTTTCTGCACCCCGTCTCAACGAGCCGGAAATTAATGCGAAGACCTCCCTCTCACTCTACCTTCTGGGTTAAGCTCTCCGAACCCAGACTTTTTAAAAACACTGACTAGCCCCCACATGCAGAAAACCTGGCCCATTCCGTGCACTGCCAACAGCTTCCAGAAGGGGAATCGGGAGAGGAGCTTATATTCTCGGCCGGTTAGGTTCAGAGAGGAGGAGGGTGGAAGATGTTTTACAAACACAGAAGAAGATGTTTTGGGGCTTTAAAGCCTCCTTCAGCCTTCATGCAGGGCCTTGTTCGTAAAACAGAAAAGCCCACAAAGAAAAAGCAAAGGAAAAGCAACGAGGAAGGAATGGCCAGAGATGAACCCACCAGTCAGAAGTGTCGGGCTATGTGGCAGGGTGCCTCTCCCCCTGCACTGTGATCTCTGGGGCCAGAAGCAACCTTAACCACCTCGGAAACGGTCAGATCAGGACGCTCTGTCAGTGACCACACAGAGGTGGGCCCCCGACCAGCCACCCCGTTCTCAGAAGGCCTTCTTTCCTTCTGGCATCTCACCCAGCGTTTCTCAGAGCTGGGTCCCTGGACCACCTGCCTCAGTGGCATTGCAGATGCAGGTTCCCAGGTCCCACCCACCCCCCCCCCCCCCCGGCCCCGAAAAACCCCGGGCTGGGCCCCGTGGAATCTGCATTTTCAACAAGCTCCTGGGTGAGTATCAAACACACTCGGGCTTAAGCAACAGTACACGTGGTTCAGAGCACAAGTTCTGGACCCACGTGGATTCAAATCCCAGCTCCTTCGCTTACTGTTAACGTCGCCTCTGGGTGCCTCGCTATCCTCACCTAAAATTTCCATTCTCCCCGGCTCTCCCACCTGAGCACTTCTCACCCCCTGAGACACTGATTTCGTGTCTGTCTCTCCCTCCCGAATGTCAGCCCCGCGAGGGCAGGGCTTTCTGCCTTTTTGTTCACTGCCATATCCTTGGCTCTTAGACCAGGCTCTGCTCACGGGAGGTGCTCAAGAAATGCTTTTTGAAAGACACAATCTGTAAAAGGGGGGCTCAGAGAACTTGATTCCGGGGGTTTCTGAGAAGATTCGATAAGACCAACACATCGGGGGCTTAGCGGGGTACCTGCCTCAAGAAATGCCCAAGAAATACCTGCAGGATAAATGAAGGAAACAAGTTGGTCTGGAGGAGAATGTCCCTACTAAATAGATGATCTTGCCTTTCTCTCTCCCCTTCTCCCATGCTCCCGGCGCACCCTCTCCCCCGTGACAGCCCCTGAGGACGGGCTCTTGGAACTCGGATGAGCATACGGTTGGATTAGCCCCTGGAGCCAGCCAGCTCCATGGTGACCAGGCTCGTGGCCGTGTGCTTGGGGTAGCAGAGCCTTCCGTTTCTCCTCCCCGCCCCCCCCTGCCAGTCAGAGCGGGGCCCGGGAAACTCTCTCTCCCCCCTGCCAGGCCCAGCAGATGGAGGGTTTGGCAACGTCCGCTCAGTTCGGTTCAGTTCCACGAACGTGTCCTGAACACCTCAAAGCACTAGAGATGGTACCATGAAAAGGAGGGAAGCCCCAGGCCTGGCCCTCCTGGGCTCACAGGAAGACTCTGCACATGTTCTCTTCATGTGATGGGGCTGTTTCCCAACACCCTCCTCTGAAATTGCAGAAAAGGTGCCAGCTTCCTTTGTGCAGTGCGCAACCTGTACAACCATTCCCAGCAGCCCTGCTTGTGGGCTCTCCCAAAGGTGTGAGCTGTGTTCCCGAAAGCAGTGTTGCCTCCTCTGTGCCCAGCTGAGATGCATCCGAGTTCCAGGGAGTCCAAGGCTGCTCTAAGAGGCATCTGACACGAAGTTTTGCTCCCTTTATTGGGCACTTACTGTAGAACAAGAACTGTGTCGAGTACCTGACGTGCAAAGTGTGCTACTGTGAATAGTAGCTGCTATTATCATACCATCTGGGGCCAGTGACTTTGCCTTTCTGAGCCTCAGTTTCCCCTTCTGCAAAAGGGAGAGAACAGCGATGCCCGGCACCGGCAGCATCTAATTCTTTACTGATGTCACTTGGGGGCGACGTCCGGCCAGCTCCCAAGCTCATGGGGCCGCGAGGTGAGCCTCAGGCCCCTGTGTGGGTTTTCCCACCTGTCCCATCCATCCCTTCAGGTCTGGGGTGGCGACAGTGCCTGCTGGCCTGGGGGCTGCGCCATTCCTTGGAGAGGTCCCTTGACGCTCCCCGCTCCCTATAAATGGGCCCTCGGGTGGAGCCTGCCATCTGTTTCCTGTGGCAGCCCCGCAGCCTTACGCCCCCCCACCTTCTTTGCTGTGGAATCCTCTTGATCAGAGACAGACTGTTTCAGGGGGAGGGGGCTCCTTCTCCCGGGGAACAGAGCCTCCGGGGCGAAAGCTCGGACCCTGTCTCCACCCCCACGCCCAGCACAGTGCTGATCGGCCACAAGCAGGCGGTAACTTTGCCCGAGGGAGAAGCATTCTCCCACCAACTCCACCTTGGTGAGCTCCTGGGCGTTGGCCAAATTATCCACCGCGATGGCTAAGAACACGTTCAGGAGGGTGTCTGCAGGCGCTGGAGTCAGGGAAAGCACCACCACTCGGACCCCGGGTACCCGGGCCTCGAGGACCGTCCCTCGCCGCCCGGCTCCTCCGCCTGCCCCGCCCCCGCCTGCCCCGCCCCGCCCCCGCCTGCCCCGCCCCGCCCCCACCTGCCCCGCCCCGCGGAGGATACAGTTCCCGAAGAGCGTCAGCACGATGAAGTAGATGGAGAAGACCATGCCGCCCTGCACGCCCCCCTGAGACTTGATACCGTCATACATGACCTCGTTCCAGTCTTCGCCCGTCAGGATCTGAAAGGGGACGGAGAAACACACAGCCAACCCCTCTCAGCCACGGGCCCCGCGGAGACGCCTTGGCTGCGGAGCTGGCGCCTGCCTGCGGTGGCTCTTGGGGCGTGGGAGGGGCCACCCCTGCCCCGAGGGGCTCTCGGCCTGGCTTCCAGGGAAGGGTGCCTCTGGGGGAGTCACAGCTCGTTCCCTAACTCTGTCCTGCCTCGTGTGACCAGGGGATTCACTACAGATGGAGCTGTGCCCCCCTAAATTCATAGGTTGGAGCTCTAAAACATATTTTTTTTAATGTTTTTGAGAGCGAAAGAGAGAGAAAGACAGAACGTGAGCAGGAGAGGGGCAGAGAGAGAGGGAGACACAGAATCCGAAGCGGGCTCCAGGCTCCGAGCTGTCAGCACAGAGCCCGACGCGGGGCTCGAACTCACGGACCGTGAGATCACGACCTGAGCCGAACTCACCAACTGTGAGATCAGGACCCCAGCCGAAGTCGGACACTTAGCCGACTGAGCCACCCAGGTGCCCCGGTACGTTGAAGATCTAAACCCTCATGTGACGGTATCTGGGGATGGGGGGTAATCAGGGTTAGATGAGGTCATGATGATGGGCCTCTCATCATGGGAACTGGGGCCTTTGTAAGAAGAGACACCAGAGAACTTGTTCTGTCTCTCTCCATCTCCATGCCATGTGAGGACACAGTGGGAAGGTGGCCATTTGTAAACCAGGAAGAGAGTCCTAACCAGGAACCAACCCCGCGGGCACCTTGCTCATGGGCTTCCAGCCTCCAGATATACGAGAAATAAATTTCTGGTGCTTAAGCCGCATATTCACTGGTCCTTCTGGCCTGCTGTGCCTGGGGGCAGGGCGGGTGCCAGTGACGGGAGAATGTGTCCGGCACAGGGAGGCAGGTGCTGGTAAACACCAGTCTCCCTGATGCATATGGGATGGACTGAGGGGACAGGCGTGCGTCACCCACACGCTCACTAAAAAAAAAAAAAAAAAAAAAAAAAAAAAAAAAAAAAAAAATCCAACTTCCCTCCTCTGTAATATTTCCACAAGGATAAAGTAAATGTGAATCAACTCCAAAAATGTCAACCCGTTAATGTGGGTTTCTCAGCCTCGGCCCTGCCTGCTGACATTTGGGGACCGGGTCATTCTCTGTTAAGGGGCCGTCCTGGGCACTGTGGGGTATCGAGCAGCAGCCCTGCCCTCTACCCACCAGGTGCCTGTAGCGTAACTCCCCCAGGGCTGTGACAACCAACCACGTTTCTAGAACTTCCAAGTGTCCTTGGGGGACAGACTCCCCCCCCCCCCCCCCCCCCCCGCCTTAGACAAGAACCCCTGTGCTCAAGACCCACCATCAACAATCTTCATGGCTAGTTTCCCTTTCTAACCCCCTGTCCAGGGGTTCTCTTTTAGAAACTGCCCTCCCCGGGGAAGGAGAAAGTGAAGTCACATTTTCCATAGATTTCCTGTCTCCCCCAACCCCCAAAGAGACAGAACCCACCAGGCTCTGGTGGTCCCAGCCCGGTCAGTCCCCAACCTCAGGGCATGTGCCCACACAGATACAGCAGTTGGTTTGGGGAGAGCACCCAGGGTCTCTTTGCCTTGCAATGCAGGATCAGGGGCATCTCCTAATCCAGGGAGGATGGGTGTGGTAACCATGCCTTATTTTCTGTATTCTGATGCTGTGACTTGGCGGGGGTGGCGGTGGGGGGTTTGTTGACCCTGGAGGGGGTCAGGGCCAGCTAATTCCTAGAGATAATGGCCAACTTGCCCATGATGTGCACTTTTCTTTTCTTTTTTAATTTAAAATAATTTTTTTTTAACGTTTATTTATTTTTTGAGACAGAGAGAGACAGAGCATGAACGGGGGAGGAGCAGAGAGAGAGGGAGACACAGAATCGGAAGCAGGCTCCAGGCTCTGGGCCATCAGCCCAGAGCCTGACGCGGGGCTCGAACCCACGGACCGCGAGATCGTGACCTGAGCCGAAGTCGGACACTCAACCAACTGAGCCACCCAGGCGCCCCTACACTTTTCAAATGCAAACCAACCACCTCCTCTATGGGGCTCTTACACTCGGGGCCCACAGTCCCCTGATCTTTCTCATCAGCTAACCCGAGATGGCCCCCACGCCCAGAGCCCCGCTGAAATCACTCCAGCTAGCCATTTCTCAATCTGCTTACCCTGCCTCGCGGGATCCTTCCTGCAGAAACCACAATAAAGGCTTGTGCTCATGTTCCCCCTTCTCTGCCTCCTGACCTCCCCCTCGTGGCCCTGCGTGGCCTGCCGTGGACTTCCTCTCTTGGGATCTCCAAGTACAACAGACTGCCTTTCCAATGGCATTTACCCACCATTGTTGATTGAGGGTGCGATCTCACGGAGATCTGCTGGCCTCACCGTACCTGAATGATTCTAAAACCTGTATTTTAAAACAGCGGGACAAGGCAAAGCGGAGAAAGAGCGATTCGAGGAACCCCCCTCCTATGCTGAATGGGTGCTTCAGTCTCTGGCACTAAGAGGTATCTGCCCACGGGGGCCAGGTGAAGACCGTACCTGAAACACTGTCATTATTGCTGCTGGAAAAGTGTCGAAATTGGTAGGAGGAGTCCCTTCATCGAAGTTAAACCTGCGGGGAGGACACAGGCATCTCACGCTGGCCCTGCCCTGGGTGCTCTGAGGGCTTAGCTCAGCATCCTGTCTCCGGGGCAACATCTCCAGCATCTCTGTTCCCCAGAAGGACACCCTGACTGGTACCCAGGACCCCGCCCATCTGGGTGAATGCACTGGGCGCCCGGAGCCACGAGGGGGGGGCGGTCTGCGGGATGGAGGCGAGCCTGGGTCTCTGGACGCACCAGACCCGCTTCTGTCCCCGCACGGGACCCCGGGGAAGCGGAAGTCAGGGAGTCTGCCGAGCGCTTACTGGCCGCCGAAGAGTTGCATTCCCAAAAGGGCGAAGACCACGATGAACAGGAAAAGGAGGAACAACAGGCTGATGATGGATTTCATGGAGTTGAGAAGAGAGACGACCAGGTTCCTGAGTGATGCCCAGTACCTGCCAGCAGAGCCCGGGTCGGGGAGGGGCGGTCAGGCCGGTCAGCTGAGCCCGCCCGTCCCCGGTCCCCATCCCCGCCCCTGCCGGGATGCCGGGGGAGCTCCAGAGACTTACTTTGTGACTTTGAAAATACGCAATAACCTGAGGGCTCGTAACACGCTGATTCCGAAGGATGTGCCGGGTTTTATGACGGCCCAGATGACCTCGAAGATGCTCCCGATGATAACCTGGAGCAGAGAACCTGGTCTCGCGTCCACAGGGCCCTGGAAATCGTGCCCTGGCCCCGAACCTTACGGGAACCCAACCAGGAGGCCCCCACACGGAAGCAGGGTGAGGGTCTCCACCCCCAGAAGCCTCGAGGGGCCCCTGGGTACTGCAATAACCATTTCCTTGCGTTTTTTCAGAAATCGAAGTGAAACCCACAGAACGTCAGAGTAAACACTTGAAGCATGCAACCCGGCGGCATTTCGCGCGTTCACAATGTTGGGTCAGCGTCACCTCTGTGCAGTTCTGAGACATTTTCATCGCTCCCCCAAGAGACCCCGTCTCCCCACGAGCAGTCACCCCCCATTCCTTCCTCCTCCCCACAGCCACTAACCTGCTTCCGGTCTCTATGGATATGCCTATTCTGGACCTTTCACAGAAATGGAATTATGCAGTACGTGACCTTTTGGGTCTGGCTTCTTTCACTGAGCATGACGGTTTTTGAGGTCCTTGCCCCTTTAAAGTTCTCAAGCATCATCTTTAACCAGCATACACTCGTCTAGTTTTTATCCTTTTCATCTTACGTGAGTGGAGCGGAATCCTGCTCTACG
Organism: Panthera pardus; assembly: GCF_024362965.1. Classification (NCBI taxonomy): domain Eukaryota; kingdom Metazoa; phylum Chordata; class Mammalia; order Carnivora; family Felidae; genus Panthera; species Panthera pardus. Next base: position 9,622,492 of record NW_026527013.1, read on the forward strand.
GGCTGATTTTTGTCACTGTCTGTGGCTGGTCGCCTCTCCTTGCTGTGGAGAATTCCATTATATGGCCGTGCCACAGTTTACTTCTCCATCTTGCTGCCACGGGATATTGGGTCCTTTGGTTTGGAACTTTTATAAACGAAAGAGGGCCTGAACGTTTCCCTCCCGCTGGCAGTGGCTGAAAGTTTGGGAACCTCTGTGTCCTCACCGGTATCTGGGATTGCCCTCTCATTCCTTCAGCTGCGTCTCTCACGTCCAGACGTGACCCTACTGTTCCCTTTCTGATGTGCCCAGGCATCAGCCGTTCTTGGCAAGAGCCGGAGAGTTGAACTTCCTATCAACGAGAGTACTTACCCCACAGTCAAAGCAGTTGAAGGAAGAGTGGAAGTAAGGCCGCGTCCCAAGCCCGTACATTTTTATAAACATTTCGGACATAAAGAGTCCTAAGAAAATGAATTCTGCATAGTCTAGAAGGGAGAGGAGGGAGAATGGAAAGGAAGTTAGGTTTGTGGAGTGCGTGGCGGGGGGCGGGGGTGGTTCCAGGCGGCTCTGACTTTCCTGTTAATAACAACCCCATCCATCTGGCCTGGCAGGCAGGGAGAGAGGAGGGTCGTTGGTGGCCTTGGCTAAAGATTATGCAAGGCTTCCTTTCCACAGGCCTCAGTTTCTCCACTGTTAAAGTGAGGAACAACAATTGTCCCCCACCCTCCAACCCACCAACCCCTGGCCGATCTTAAAAAGGAGTGGGGAAAGTTCCATGGCTCTCCACCATGCACTTTTTTGCTCTGGTTCAACGATAAGAGCTGGGCACAGGTCCTTGCCAAGGACTCAGGTTTTGTGCTGGCTGGTGGGTTCCTGTGTGCTTAGTACGTTTTATTTTTTTATTTTTAAAATTTTTTTAACGTTTTATTCATTCTTGAGACAGAGAGAGACAGAGCATGAATGGGGGAGGGTCAGAGACAGAGAGGGAGACACAGAATCCGAAACAGGCTCCAGACTCTGAGCTGTCAGCCCAGAGCCCGACGCGGGGCTCGAACTCACGGACCGCGAGATCGTGACCTGAGACGAAGTCGGATGCTCAACCGACTGAGCCACCCAGGCGCCCCAGTACGTTTTAAAACTAATGAACGAACGAACGAACTGCCCGACTAACAAAATAACAATGAGCCCAGGATGCCATAATCTAAGAGTTATGATAAGTCCAGTTTTACACGCCTGAGCTCCAAAGGAGAAACTGAAGTAGAAGTCATAATGGTGTCCTTTTAGTAACCTTTGTGTCAGGGGCTTAGTTGGAGATTCAGGGGCAACCAATCTAAGATACGGCCTTTCTCCCAACTTGGAAAACCTATCTGATGCCCCCCGGTAAAATCCTGTCTTGTTGATGTCTAAAAGTCTTGGACAAGATAAAGCACTTTTGTTCTTTGGTAAGAAAGCATGATAGTCCAAACGCCCTGGGGAGAGGTAACATACGGGAATTTGTTTGCACCAGCAGAGAAATGGCTAATTTCAAGACCTTTTCCGAGAGAGCTTTCTTGGTGGGGTAAGGAGGGTTTCTGAGCGGAAGAAAACAGAAAGGAAGACAAAGGAGCCAAACTTCCAAGAGTTTCAGTTTTGGTCACATAGGTAATTCTGAGAGCCAGGGGTGTTGGGGCGCCTGGGTTGCTCAATCGGTTAAGTGTCTGACTCTCGATTTTGGCTCAGGTCACGATCTCACGATCCGTGGGTTCGAGCCCCGCGTTGGGCTCGGTGCGGGCAGTGCAGAGACTGCTTGGGATTCTCTTGTCCTCTCTCTCTGCCCCTCCCCGCCTCAAAAATAAATAAACATTAAAAAAAAAAAAAAAAAAGAAAGTCAAGGGTGTTTCTTTTATCATTCTTTTAAGAGGTGGTTTGAACCGTCAAGGTCCTTCACACTCATTCCTGACCGGATCTTCTTCCCCTTAGTGTTTTGGACTCCAGGGAGCTCCTAGGATCTGAGGGAAACCAGGGTCTCTGGGATCGTCAGGCCAACATATCAGCGAGGGACATCTGGCTGTAACTTCTGGTGCATTCCGAGAACCACCAGAAACAACTTTGGGAAACCTGCCCCCTAGTTACCATGGCAACCTCGTTGCTGGCAATGCACAAGACCTGAGAGAATTGTCTGTAGCCCTGGAGGGTCGGGAAGAACTTTCAGGGCCCAATAAACCCAATTTCCAGATGAGAAATCTGAGACCCCGAGAAACGACCACATCTCACGGATTCTAAGACACACGCTTTTGTTCAGTTTGACATCTGGGAAATTGGGGTGTATCTTAAAATCGACATGTCCTCGTTTAAGATAGTAGCCCTGCTTTCTTTCTTTGTGGCAAATAAAATAAAAGGGTGCTTTATAAACGAAGACGCTTTCCGCTGATGTCTGGCTGTCGGTAGTGACTTGTCTGGGGTCACACGATGAGTTAGGAGCAGAGCGGGCACTGAGAACCCAGGTCATCTGGTGACCCCAGGGCAGGGATCTGTCATTAGTCACAGTTTGGATTCTGGGTTCAAATCCTGGCTTTGTCACTTACTAGCTGTGTGTTCCTGGGCAAGTCACTTAACCTCTCTGTGTCTCCTTTTCCTCAAATGGGGATAACTAAAGGACCTTTACAGACACAGAAGCCCAGGACGGGGAGTCCCAACTCTCTGTTCCTGAACCAGGACAGACAGAGCAAAGTGATTAGTGTGGAGAATATGGGAGATTAAAAATAGACTACCAGAGGAGGTTAACACAAGAAGAGTCCTCATTTGTAAGACTCCACGGGGACCAAATTCAATTTCGAGGGTTGGAACTAGGTCAGGGCTCTCAGAAGGAGAGCTGGCCCCTGGGGAGTGTCCTGAGGGGTCAACCAATGTGACGGAGAACAATAAGGGTTACAAGGAAATAATGACCTGGACCAGGCTCCTAGGCCTCTCTAGGCTGAAGACTCGACTGTCTCCAGTGGCTGTCTGGGTCAACCCCGAACCAGGCCAGACGGGGCAAGAAGCTACGAACCTAAGTCAGACAGGCCAGTAGCTGCAGGCGGAGGGCAGCCAGCAGGCAAACGGTGTTGGGAAATCCTCCCTCGGGGCCCACAGGCCAGAGCCAGGGCGTGCGCTTGCCTTCCCCACCGCCGGACGCTACTCTTATTGATTTCTCAGAGCTCTTTATTTTTGAAATCCCGGTCAGAGGTCTCCCCACCTCTCACTGCTTCTCCTCACCCCCTCCTGGCCATCAATTCTGATAGTATCACATGCTAACTCCTGGAACCTGGAATAGGCCCAGAAAGGCAAGGCCTTAAGGGTCCTGGTAGCCATTGAAGGAGCCAGATGTTCTCATAGTTGTTGGGGCGGATCTTCTAGGAATGAATCCTGGATATAAGGAGGTCATAAAGGGCTAGAGAGGAAAGTGGCGGGCGGGGGGGGGGGGGGGGGGGAAGAAGGTTTGAAAGAAGAGGGGAGAAGCAGAGAAAATGGGGGCAACATAAGGGCCACTCTCTGCCCCTAAAGCATCCCCCTCTCTCAACCACAAATCACTCATTTTAACATCCCCAGAGATATTACCTGTTAATTGCATGTGTGTTTCTGTCTCCATCTGTCTGTCCTGTGGTCTCTACCCCTTTCTGTCTCTCTTCCAATGCCCCCTTCACCAGCACCCTTATGCCTCTCTTTTAAAAAGCATCACAGGGGCACCAGGGTGGCTCAGTCAGTTAAATATCCGACTTCGGCTCAGGTCACGATCTTGCGGTTTGTGAGTTCGAGCCCCGCACTGGGCTCTGCGCTGACAGCTCGGAGCCCGGAGCCTGCTTGGGATTCCTGTGATCTCCCTCTCTCTGCCCCTCCCCTGCTTGTTCTCTCTCTCTCTCTCCCCGTCTCTCTCTCTCAAAGAATAAATAAACATTAAAAAATTTAAAAAAAAAATCACAGAAGTATTTGGTGGCCTGAATTCCAGCTTCCAGCCCCTCAGGCCCAAAGACTCAGTTGAGGTGCCAGCTGCAAACACGTCCACATCAAAGGGCAGACTCAACAAGGGGTAAGGAAGGAACACGCGGCGCCACAAGTGGGAAAGGGTGTGAGGAAGGGAGCGGGAGTGGGCAGGGGCGGGGCCGGGAGGAAGGGAGCGGGAGTGGGCAGGGGCGGGGCCGGGCGGTACTCACAGAGGAAGTCGGAGAGCCACTCGGGCTGGTTGTAGTGAACAATAGCAACACACAGAGTGTTGAGGGCTACCAGACTGAGCACAGTCCAGTAGAAGGCCTGAGTTTTGACCATGCGGCGGATGTAGAAACGCATCCTCCTCTCCTTTTTGTGAAAAAAAGTCGAGTTCTCCAGCTTGGCACTTTTAATGCTGGCTCGGGCGAAGGGAGACCCTGCCGAGGAGAGGACGGAGAAGGTCAGGGCATTCCTGTGGAGGCAATTAACCGCCGCGAGGCCCAGGCACAGAATCCGGCCGGGGGATCCATCAGCCTCCCGGGCGAGCCGTCTAGCCCCCCAGGGGGGATCCACCATGACCCAGGGACGTAGCGTTCCAGAGCTGGAGCTTACAGGAAGGCAAAGATAATAGTATCAGAAACGGCCAACGAGAGCCCTGGATGTCACGGGGAGACAGATGGCCCTCCACTGATGACTCCTGCGTCTCCCTCTCCTGCCGCATCTGATGGCTCTGGGGGTCATGCCACGGTGGGGGAATGAGGAAGGAGCTTCTGCTCAGGACCCTCGCTGCAGGGAGAACTCCTGGAGAGCCTCCAGGAAGAGGTGTGGCTAGGACAATTAGTTTCCGTGGACACTTCACTTTAGACGTGAGCAGCAAAGAATCTGCCTGCATACACTTTTACTGGTGGAGCATCTACTGTGTGCCAGGCTCTACTCCAGGTGTTTAGGACACTCTAGTTAGCAGAGCCCTGCCTTCCTGGGACTAATCTCCATTTGGGGAGAGAGAGAGCAAATATGGTAAAAAAAAAAAAAAAAAAAGTAATTGTGTGATGGAAGGTGCAACGTGCTTTGGCAAAAAGAAAAAGCACAGTAGTGTAAGGGGCTGGGGAGCCTCAGGAGGGACCATGGGGCAGGCTGCCATATTCAAGCCAAGCGGTCAAGGTGAAGGCGTTGGTTTAAGCCCCCTTAGTATTTGTGGGCAGAGGAAACAGTAAGTGCAAAGGTCCGGAGGCAGAAATCTGCCTGCCTGACCTATCTGGGGAATGGCATAAGGAAACCAGTATGGCTGGAGTGGAGAAGATGAGGGGGAGAGAAGGAGGAGCTGAGGGCAGGGTGGGGACCGTGCGGAACCAGCGGGGCTTTACCGGGCCGTGGGGAGAACTGACTCAGCTGCTCACAAGCGCCCTCTAGCTGCTGCAGGGAGGGGGAGCAGTCTGGAAGGCCAGGGCAAGAAGAGGGAGGAGGTGACTGCATTGGTCCAGGCCAGCAATAATGACGGCTGGACTCCGCGGTGGCTGGGAAGGCAGAAGAGTGGGCAGACTGGGGATGTGTTACTTCAGGGAGATTTCAACGCCTGCTGCCGGTCGAGTGTGGGTGTGAGAGAGACAGAGGAGCCAAGGTCTTTGGCCTGAGCCCCTGGAGGGACCGAGATGCCACGCACTGAGAGCGGACAGGTTTAGGGGAAAGTTCGCAGCTCCTATCTTCTGAATGATCTCTTCTTGAACACCTTCAAGGGCATTCGTTTGTTGGTTGACTGTTCTTTGGCTCATTCATTCTTTCCCCTGTTCACCAGCTTGTTCATCGATTCATGCGCTCATTGGTTGGTCTGTCCATTCACTCATTCGTCCACCCAGCAGGTGCATCAGCAGCATCCCACCAGCATGGGACGCGGCAAACGTCTCCCAGGGCGCCACTCCCTTCCCACGCACAAAATTTTAAACACACATGCCCGCTCGGCGGCAGCTGGCCAGCCCTGGAGGCGGGACCCTCTCTCCCTCATGTCCGTCGCCTGCCTGACCTCACAGGCGTTGAGAACCCCAGCGGGGCTCCTCACGGCCCCTTCTCAGTTGGGGCATTTCTGGCAGCTCCCAAAGATGCGCCCAGATCCGCAGGTGTCCACAGGGCATGACAAAGAATTGAGACTTTTGAAGGTCTCAGGTCAGCTTGGGATGTTCCGTGGGGAGGAGGAGGGAGAGCTCAGTCACAGTGGGCGGGAGGCTCCCCACCCCCCACTCCTGCTGGAGCCCCACCGAAAACCCGTTCCACTGCCAACCACCAAGTGACCTTGGCCAAGACACCTCGCATCTTGGGGCCTCCGTGCCTCCGTTTGTAAACTGGGACAACCACACTGCCCACTCACAGGGCTGCTGGGAGAATACACCTTAGCCCCATGCTGGCCACCATGGCCATCATAATCTTCGACTAGAACCCCCAGTGCTCCATTGAAGACCGAGTTCATGTGCCAATTTATTGAGCAAGTCTTTCCTGATCACTGGCCCGGAGACATATCCCACAAGCACAGCACCCACTGGGAAGGAAAAGGGAAGTGCATGTTAACTGAACACCTACTACGTGCTAGGTCCCTGCTAGCTGCGTATTGCCACCTGGATCGTATCTCACGCTCACTTGGACCCACGCTCCCCTTCTCTATACATTCCTGTCTCTAGCTTTTCTCTGGAATGGCAATTGCAGGCAATTCTTAGATTCTACAAATATTTTCGTAAGACAGGGCGCCTGGATGGCCCAGTCGGTTAAGCGTCCGACTTCAGCTCAGGTCACGATCCCACGGTTCGTGGGTTCGAGCCCTCCGTGGGGCTCTGTGCTGATGGCTCAGAGCCTGAAGTCTGCTTGGGATTCTGTGTCTCCCTCTCTCTCTGCCTCCCCCACCCCGCTTGCGCTCTGTCTCTCTCTCTCTCTCTCTCTCTCTCTCTCTAAAATAAATCAACATTAAAAAAAATTTAATAAGAGATTTTATGGAACCCAACAGACCCAAAACGTTATCATTTCAGCATGGCATCAGTATAGAAATACGTTAAAGAGACGTTTCACGCTCTTTTTCTTGGGCTAAGACTTCTAAATCTGATTAGAAGAATGAAGTACCTCTTTGCTCACACTGGCTCTGCCCGAGGGATCAAGAGCCACAGGTGACCAGTAGTGGTCTGGAATGTCCTGCCGTGAGGACAGCAGCCTGTCACCACCAAGGCTTAAGATGGGGACTTGGGGCACTTTACGTGGCCCTGAAATCGCCCATAAGTTGAAACGGGTCCTGCCCAAGTTGCGGGTTGAATTCGAGCAATCGCCCAGTTTTGACACTATGTTACGCGGCCCCGGCAGACGGATACAGCCCGCGCAGAGCTTCCGATCAAAAGTCATCTAAAAGGAATCTGATTTTCCTGAAGAGCTGGTTGTGATGGCAGCTTCCATTCACGGCTCAGCTGTTCCTATAAACGACTCAAATTCCAGAATTCGGCAGTATGTTCGTCAGCTGCAGACGAGACGGCTTTGTGAGGCGCTCAGCGGCTGATTGGACCGCGCAAGGCTGTGCTCGCTGCCGTCCAGGGTTCGACAGCAGACGCACGGCTCCGGCCTCATTCCGAAACGCTTAGCTGGTCTCCCTTACGGAAACGAAAGTCAAGTCATTTCCTGGTCAGAACTGGAATTCCAGAGGTGTCCTTTGGGGTACTGGCTGGAGCGGGGGCCCCTTCCTGTGCGTTTCTGAGCCATCAGGCAAAGGGGCTGGAGTTTGGTGGGTTTGCCCGGGGCAAACCTGGTCCGGGGACACCGAGGCCCTGGCCTACGTCCGGGACCCGTCTGGAGAGCTGAACGTCGCCTGCTCTGTTAACAGAAAGGGCACGGGACAGCCGTGGCTCTTAGTCCGACCGCTTCCTACTCTGGTTCCCCGTCCTTCCCCTTATCACGTGCTTATCCCACACCAGCCTGGAACTGCATTCTCCAAGGAGCAAGGTCTCTTACGTCGGCCACAAGTTCAAGAGCAGGGTCTCCCACGGACAAACCATCTGTGAGTCTCTCTCATGGCTTCTTGGCTGGCCCCCCTGTTATGTACTGACCTGGATCCCCTAGATTCATATGCCGGAGACTTATCCCCTAGTACCTCGGAATGTGAGCCTATTTGGAGCTAGGTTCTTCGACGAGCGGATTATAACGTAAACTCAGGTCCTGTAGGTGGGCCCTAATCCTCTACCAGCCTGGTCTACAGCCTTGGAGGGAGGCCTCAGAAGCAGCCAACCCTGATGGACGCCTTGAGCTGGGAACTCCAGTCTCCAGAACTCCAGTCTCCAGTCTTCTGCTGTTAAGCCCCCCAAGCCTATGCTATTTTATTATGGCAGCCGTCACAAATGGATGCTCTCTCCCCATTCCACAGAAAGCCCAGCTTAGAAGCAAACCCCTCCCGGGGCGCCTGGGTGGCTCAGTCGCTCGAGCGGTGGACTTCAGCTCAGGTCACGATCTCACAGCTCGTGGGTTTGAGACCCGCGTCGGGCTCTGTGCTGGCGGCTCGGAGCCTGGAGTCTGCTTTGGATTCTGGGTCTCCTTCTCTCCCTGCCTCTCCCGTGCTCACGCTCTGTCTCTCTCTCTCTTTCAAAAATTAAATGAACATTAAAAACATTTTTTTCAAAAACCAAAACCAAAAACCAAAACAACAAACGCCTCCTTCGTGAAGCTTTCTCTGCTTTTCCACCAAATTCTTCCCAGCCTGTATAGCTATCAGAGTCCTCATAATCAGTCTCTTGTTGCTTTTTTAAAAAATATTTTTTACCTGGGGCGCCTGGATGGCTCAGTCGGTTAAGCGGCCGACTTCGGCTCGGGTCATGATCTCGCGGTCAGTGAGTTCGAGCCCCGTGTCAGGCTCTGTGCTGACGGCTCAGAGCCTGGAGCCTGTTTCAGATTCTGTGTCTCCCTCTCTCTGACCCTCCCCCGTTCATGCTCTGTCTCTCTCTGTCTCAAAAATAAATAAATGTAAAAAAAAAAAAAATTAAAAATATTTTTTACCTACTTGCTGACGTACTTAATTAATTTTTTAAAAGAGAGCGAGAGCACAGGGTGGGGAGGGGCAGAGGGAGAGAGAGAGAGACAGAGACAGAGAGAGAATCCCAAGGAGGCTCCACACTGTCAGCACAGAGACCAACTCGGGGCTCAGTCTCACGACCATGAGATCGTGACCTGAGCCGAGATCGAGAGTCAGACACTCAACCGATTGAGCCACCCAGGCGCCCCCAGTCTGTGTTGCTTTTAAGTAACTTCAACCGTACTTAATTACTTTTCTGATTTCAAGAGAAATGACTGTCAGTAATTTGTACGTTTTAGAAAATTGTCGTGTAGAAAGTGAAACAAAATCCCTCACACTTTTCCACGCTTTTAAGTACCTCTCATACTTAATATTGTTCTTGCAATGGCATCATACATTTTACATAATGCCGTGCCACTTGGTTTTTTCACTGAGAAATCGCTTTCAAACATCTTTCCATGCGAGCAGCAGCCATGTTCTTTTTCCTGGCTGCGTAACAGCCCATCGTACGTAAATACTCCAATTTCTTCAGTCGTCTCCCCATTTCTGGGCATGCGGGTTGTCTCTGGTTTTCACTTTACTTTCTTGTGTGTGTTTTCACTTAAAAGATTCTAAGTAACCTCTCTACCCAACACGGGGCTCCAACTCACCACCCCTAGATCAAGAGTTGCACGCTCTACCGACAGAGCCAGCCGGGCTCTTTTGGTTCTCACTCTTTTGAACACCAGAGACAACGCTGTTGAGAAGAGGCATCGATCTTTTGCACACGTGGAAGAAATATTTTTGAAGCAGAAATGCCGGGTCAAAGAATAGGAACATCTACAGTTAAATAATACCCAACCACGCGGTGGAAACCGTGCAAACCAAACTCCTACCCTCAGCACGCGACAATGCCCATTTCCCCACATCCTTGCCAACATCGGGTAGTATCACTTTTCCATCTTTTCTAGAATGACTGATGAAAAAGAACCTCTCCATCGGTGAGGAGCAGGTACCCAATCTTATCCACAGAGGCGATCCTGACTCGAGTATGCCAATCTTTTGGTGGGTGAGCCAGACGTAACGGATCAAACACACAGAGCACTGCTGGGAGTGCTCCCGTTCTTGAACTTGCTGTGGGAGGAGGGACACAGATGCACCCACAAGTCGAAGGAGGTCTAGTTCAGCATTACAAGGCAAAAGAGGGTTGTGGCTAGAAATTAAAAATGCAAATTGAAACGAGCTTGAAGGCGTCATTACAGACGTACTTAGCTGGGAAAGGGAATTAAATGGGCAATATACGCAGTGGCTGGGGAGGGGGGAATCCGTTGAACGTATGAGTGCTTGGCAGGTTTGTACATGGGTTCGGTGTTTCTGAAACCCAGAAGGGCTCTGTGAATAATGAGTTGAAAAGCTGTTGGTATCTTTGATCCTGTAATTATCCCCAAGGAGACACGCCCAAAGGGTGGGGGCAGTAATTGTACATAAATGCTCGCGGTGGTGCTCCTCTGTGGGGGCAAAACACTGGAAACTCCAACACCATAGGACAGAGCCACGGCTAAGCAAACAACTACGGGGACGCCACCCTCCGGGAGGATGGGACTGCAGTGGAAATGATGTCAAAACCCAGCGCACAAGGTCAAAAACCAGGGGGGAGCGAAAACAGCAAAGTATGGAAGAGTTGGTGCCCGCGGATCAGAACCACGTGTATATATTAAATTCCCTTCTCCCCTTCCTTCCTCCCCTCCCTCCCTTTAAAGGCTTTCTCCCCGCAAGGTCATGTGTTACTTCCCCTGCCTGGATGCTCTCCCACTTTCATTACTGGGAATGTTTAAAAACCCACTTCAGGGCGCCCGGGTGGCTCAGTCGGTTCAGCGCCTGACTCAGGTTGGTTTGGGCTCAGGTTCGGGAGTTTGAGTCCCACATCGGGCTCTGTGCCGACAGCATGGGGCCTGCTTGGGGTTCTCTCTCTCTCCCTCTCTCTCTGCCCCCCTTTCCCGCTTGCTCTCTCTCTCTCTCTCCCTCTCTCAAAGAAAACAATTTTTTGTTCAAAATATAATCTAGTCTCTCCGGAGAAGGTCGGAAGCAGCACGGTCTCAATCAGGAGGGGCGCGCAGGGAAAGAGCAAATGTCCCCTCCTCCCCAGGCTCTGCCCTTGGCAAGAACCGACAGCAACAGACCGAGCACAGCCTCCCGCCTGGCTCTCTCTGCTTTCACAGCCACGGCCAACTCCTATACTCATCCTGCAGTCCTCAGCTTCAATGTCACCTCCTCCGAGAAGCCTTCCCTGACCACCCCCCATTCTTCCAGAGCACGCCAAACCCGGGGCGTCTCCTCAGCAGCGCCACGATCACGACAGGCTTATTTCGGGAACTACCTGTTTAACATCGGCGTCCTGCCCTGGACCGCAAGGCCCACGCGGGTCGGGATTTGGTTTCCCATCCTATTCACAGCCGGCCCTTCGTAAGAGCAGCCCCTCCGTGAGTACTGACGTATCGTAATACCATTACTGGGAGCTTATGCTCTGCCGGGCGCCCTTCTGAATGCTTACTGGGGATTATTTAGTTTAAGCTCCACGGACGGAATCAGGAGGGAGGCGCCGCTGTTATTCCCATAATCGCGTCACCTCCTCCAGGAGACAAAGGTGGCAAGGGGCAGAGTAGGGATCCAAGTGCAGGCCTGGAGGGCCCCAGGCCTTCAGCGCGCATCTCTGACGCCATCGGTGACAGCCGAGCGCCAGGAGGCAGCCGGACGGACTCACCCACGGAGGCGATGTCGGCCAGCTGGTCCTCAGCCTCCTCGGGGTTGAGCAGGTCGGTCTTGCTTTTCTTTATGGTGGCTCTCCGCAGAGCTCCAACAATGGAAACATGGCAAGAGAAAAAGACGTTACCCTTTTGGACACCGGAACCACACCTCGGCGCCCCTGCGTCCTCGGCCCCAGGTGTTGTTCTGCCAGGGACTCTCTGCCGGGGTGTTGGGTTTAACCCTCACGCCAATCCGGTCCGGTGGGAGGGAAGAGTATGCCCATTTTGCAGACGGGGAGACCGAGGCTCGGGGGGGAGGGGTTACATGACTTTGCCCAAGGGGTCAAGACGAGAACCACGTCCTGTTCAGTCTGACTTTAGAGACCGAGGTCTGGGCTCTCAGTTGTCATTGCCCCTGGGGGATGCCTGGGACCGGATATACAGTGACCCCTAATGAAGGCAGCCCACCCTTGACCTTTAGTATGCTTGCCAGGCCGGCCGGGACTGCGGATCCCTTTGCTCAGTATGTAGGTTCCGCTCCTCCCCCACGGGCTCTCCAGGGGACAGGGAGTTCAGGCACACGCTTCCAACAAAATGAGTTAGACACCCCCGTGGGTCACCTCTTCCCCTCCCCCGCAAATAGTAAAATCCATTTTGTAACCCTCCGAGATAAACCCTAGCTCCTTTACTTCCTACTCTTGCCTGGTATTTTCGATCCAAAGCCCTTGCTCTGTCTCACCGAATTTCCAACCGTGAGACCACGGTCCTGAACAGTAAGCCGGATTCTTGGCTATTTATTTATTCAGCAAACACAGACGGTGAGTCATGACCTTGAGTCAGGTAGGCATTGTATTTGCAAGCATTAATGTAATCTTCATAAACTATCCGATGAGGTGGGTATTATTATCATAATGCCCATTTCACGGATGCGGAAAACCGAGGCACGGGGTTAAAGCAGAAAGGGCAGGCCAGAACACGAAAAACCTGCGCCGACGTCCTGAAATTCCCGAAAGCCGCAGATTCCTGCCATTCCCTATATCCTCCTGGTCCTGACCTGGTCTTGTGTTTGTTCTTGGTGTCACCTGGGCTCTGAGCATCCATCCCCTGGAGGCCCCTGACAACCAAACAGCCTGTTCCCCCAGCACTGGCTGCTCTGGTCTCCTCCCGGGAGCCACCCCCCCCACCCCCCGAGCCAGGTTCAGAGCAGTTACCATCAAAGGGATGCCTCTGCTCCCCGTCGGTTTCATCCTCGGCGAGGATCACCTCTTCTGAGGAGGAAGAGCACAGAGTTAAGCTCCAGCGTCTACGGGGCTCTCCTGGGACGCGTTCCCTCGGACCAGGAAGGGCAAGGGTCTGCCCGGCCACCTTCGCTCTCCTCTTGCTGATCGCGGCAGCTCAACCAGCCAGCAGCGTGCTGCTCGGTTCTTCCTGCCTCGCAGCCCACGTCAGCAAGAGCAGGAGAGCGAGCACCACCTCCACGTCCCTCAATATGAGACCCAGCTTCCTCATAAGGCCTTGCCTGATTCGGCCCCCGCCACCTCCCTGCCCTCCTTTCCTCCCCATCTGCCCTGCGTGTCCCTGCTCCAGCCACACCGGCTTCTTTGCTATGACTCAACGCTGCCCCTACCCCAGGACCTTTGCACCTGCTATCCCCTCTGCCCGGAACACCCTTCGCTAGACATCCACACGGCTTCCTTCGGGTCTGCTCGGACATCACCTCCTCGGAGAGATCCTCTCTGACCAGCCCACCTCCTCCAACTCTTTTCTACTTCCTAAGCTGCGTTATTTTTCTCCTCGGCACTGGGGAGCACCCCGCGTTGTCCGTACTTGTTTCTTTTCTGTCTCCCTCACTAGAACGTCGGAGCCCCATCTTTTGTTCTGTCACATCCTCAGAGCCTAGAGTGGGTGCTCCATAAGCATTGGGAATGGCTGAGCCAATAAACACGTGCCTGCTGCGTGGACCACCTCACTGCACACTCCACAGCCCTGGAAGGTAGGCGTGAGTGTGTCTCCATTGGACCACCCAAGAAACCGAGGCACAGGGAAGGGAGGTACGCTGCTAGGAGGCGGCAGGGCTGGGACGTAAACTAAAGTTGACGGGAACGGAGGAGGCGATGTCCTCTCCTGGCTTCACCCCGGAAGTCCCGCTGCCGTAGCCCAGATTCCGGCCTCCGGGAAGTGGGGCTCCTTGGTCAGGGGCCCTCTTTGCTCCCCCCTCAGGCCCTCCCCTCACCCACCTTCAAGCCGCGGGCATGACTCCGTGCGCGCTCCGGGGCCTGGGATTTCGGTTCCCGGGCCCCAGGATGAATGGGCCTCACCTGCTTTTGAGATCCACTCCATGTACCCGTTGAGCTCCCGTTCGATCTGCTGCTGCCTCCTCAGTTTCAGAAAGGCCCGCCGGTTCTCCACCCGCTCCCTTTCTTTGGCAAACTCCCTGCAGAAGCAGGAAAGAGCCGGGTCTGGCCGTTGTACACGTTTTAGGGACTCTGTGTGTGTGCGTGTGTGTGTGTGCGCGCGTATTTAGGGGTTCGAAAACCCCAGGAGGGCAGTGGACTTTAACACGAGGTATCAGGTCTTCTGGGAGAGCACCACAGGGATGGGGGTGTTTCTGCCAGCTTCCCACATTATCCAACAGCTGCACCCCAGCTAGAGGAAACAAGTCAAACCGAAGGCTGCACACCCCCTTCTCATTCTCTGCACTCCCGGGTGAAGAAGATTTGAAGCCCTCTTTTAGGTTAGGCCAAGGAGACACAAGCTGATTTCCTGCCACAGCCTCCCTTCCCTCATATATGCCCTCCCCCCCTTTCCCTTCCCCTCCCTCCTCTTCGTGTTTGGAACATGCGGTGGCTCTCTTGTGAGTGTGAGGCAGCCACTTTCAGACCATGAGGCATCCATGAGACCGAAAGCCTCTGCCTGGTAACGACGTCAGAGCAGAAAACCAGAAGGAACTGGGGTCCCTGATGGCACTGTGGAGCCACTATGCCGCTCCCCAGACTTCTTGTGATCAGAAAAAGAAAATCTATTTATGATTAAGCCAAAAAAACCCCACAAAACACCCAATACCCGATCTTGGGGGTACGGGACAATATATGTCATGGAAATGCATGCTTGACTGTATATTGAGATTTTGCATTTGGAAAACAGGAAGGGGAAAACCCAATCTACTGTTTTATTTTTTTTTTAATGTTAATTATAGGAAGTAGCACTCTATAGAATTTTCTTGTGTGATGGGCTGTGTGCTGGGAAAGACTTCTGAATGAGAGGTCTGCATTGGAAAGAAGCTCCCTTTTCCTGGGTGGAGGTTGCTCAATGCCAGGGGTGCAGGGTTGTGAGTCGAAGTTGCACCGGATTTCAGCCCCCTTGAGTCCTTTTGCTGGGTGCTCTCAGCAGTGCACAGCCTGTGCATCTGTACCTGACTTGCTAATAACTTTCTGGCTAACCCAAGACAAGGGAAGAAGCCTACTCTCTGCCTCTGCCTGGAGTATGAAAACAAAGGTTCGATGGCCTCTTTATGGTCAGAAGATGGTGACGGGGAGTGGGATGGGGAGAGTACCAGACACTTACCCTGACAGCACACCCAGCACGAGGTTCAGCATAAAAAAGGAGCCAATGATGATGAGGGGGATGAAGTACAACCAGTTCCAAGTGTTCCCTGAGGCATCGTTGCTCTGTGGGAGGTGAGGAGGGAAAGCGGGTGAGTGTTCAGTGGGATTCAGGTATGACCTGACAGGTGGGAGAAGGGGGAGCTCTGCTCTTAAATGTCCGTGGCCTGTGGAGTCCTAGAGCTCTGGCAGCCCAGACAAGGAAATAGAACACAGGATCAATTAGTGGGGGGAAACCTGAGAGGTATCATTAAAAGCACAAAGCCCCCTCCTAATCATGCAGCCCTCACAGGACTCAGGAACCAGCATGAAACTCAGAACTTCCCAGACCAAAATCCATGAGGAGAGAGAAAAAAAAAGCCCAATCAAAATGCACAAATGAACCCCTGGTTCCCTCCTCCTCTCTGACACAGTCACACTTTTCCCTTATAGGAGGGTGCATGAAGGCAGAGTCTGACTCCCGGGTTAAATCACCAAGACAACCAACAGGGCTGTGAGCCTTTTCCTCAAATGTCTCCCTCCTCTGTGCCCTGCAGCCTCAATGTCAATCTCAAAAATATTCCTGGAAGCGCCCAGCTCAGTTTTCAAGGTGGGGAGAAGTCCACAAGTAGAACATTCTTCTCTGGGAGAACAGAACACTGTGCCAAGAAGGAAGTAAAAGGAAGGGATGAAAATCCAGAAGAGAGAGAGAAAGAAAGAGAGAAATATAAAAAAGCAGTGCTTATGAAGTACTTACTCGTGCCAGACACTCTTCTAAGTACATCAGCCATTAGCTTAGTTAGTCAGGATACCCTATTTTATCATCGTGCCCATTTTATGGTTGGGGAAACTGAGGCCCAGAAAGACAAAAGTGCCAGCCCAAGGTCACAGAGCTAGCTGGTGACGAACATGGGATTGGATCCCAGAGCCCATGGACTTAACCTCTGTGCTGGAGAAGCCTTGGCATCAGCCGCCAGAGCAGGGGAGCTTTAGGGTGGCTCATCAGCTCTGGGCCATCTGCACAATGTGGGGCCCCCAAGAGTGGCTTTAAAAGCTCACCTTTAAAAGCACATCTAATGCTGCTGCCACCAAGCAGAAAGGCCCAAATGAGAAAGACACATACTGCCAGGTGCTGGAAAGCCTAGAGGATCTGTAATCGTCACACGCTGCTCATGGGAGGGTGACATGGTGGATGAGGGTCCTGTGTCTGGGTAACGAAGAACCACAACTGCGGGGCCTAAAACAACGGAAATTTATTGTCTCACGGTGCTTGGAGGTCAGACGTTCAAGATCCGGGTGTCGACAAGGCTGGTTCCTTCTGGAGGCTTCCAGGGAGAACCTGCCCCATGCCTCTCTCCTGGAGTCTAGGGATTCACTGAAAACACCCTTTAGTGGTTCCTTGGCTTGCAGAGGCATTGCTGTGGTCCCCACCCTCACCTCCGCGTGACGTCCTCCTTGTGTGCATGTCTGTCTCTGCGGCCAAATTCCTCCCCCACCTCCTCCCCCCAGCAGTCATACTGGATTGGGGTCCCCCCTGATGACCTCATCTTCCCACAATGACCCCACTTCCAATTAAGGTCACATTCTCAGGTGCTGGGGGCTGGGACTTCTATGTATGAACTGGAGGAGGGAGGACACAGTTCAATCCACAGCACATGGTCCAACCACTTTGGGAGATGGGTTGGGAGCTGCTGTTGAAATTAGTCACGTCCCCGCACGACCACCCGGAGATTCCCCTCCCGAGTCCTGGATAGTTACCCAACAGAAACGTGTTGGGCAAAGGCACACACAAGGTTGTTCACAGTGGCGATCTTCATAATAGCCCCAAACTGGAAATAATCTGAATCCCCCTCGACAACAAGAGAGAGGATAAATAAATGGCATAGCATGCAATGAATGACTGCCACTTGTCACATGAAACCTTACAGAGTGCGTGTCGAGCGAAGGAAGCTGGACAGAAAGGAACATCGGCGTAAGATTCCGTTATATACGAAACACAAAAACAGGCCAACCAGTCAACGATGCTTGAGGTCCTGATGGGGCACCCTTTGGGGAGGAGGTATAAGCGGGGACATTCTGATCCATGGCACAACATGGATGAATCTTGAGGACACTATGCTGGGTGAAATAAGCCAGTCATAAAGACACAAATGCTGTAGGGTTCTACTTCTGTGCGGTCCCTAGATTCACAGAGACAGGAAGTAGACAGGGGCTGGGGGAGGGGGTGGGGAGTCAGTGTTCGGTGGGGACAGAGTGTTGATTTGCAAGACGTAATTGAGTTCTGGACATGGGTGGTGACGACGGCTGCCCAAAATGAGGATGTACTTAATGCCGTGGAACTGGACACTTAAAAACGGGGAAGATGGTAAATTTTGTGTTCTGTGGGATTTCACCGTGATAAAAAAAAAAAAAAAAAAAAAAAAGGAAAATAAGACAAACAAACAAAGTCAACTTTCATCGCAGACACAGACAGGTTCTGGGGACAATTAATAGGCCAGGGCTCCTAGCTCATGCCTTTCTTCCCAGAAACACCCAAAGTTCCAATGCTGTGCTGCTAGAAGGTTCTGGAAAAAAAGAATGGAGTCAGCAGAACAGGGCTGGACAGAAGGCAAGACTGGCTTTGTGCTTTTCCTTTCCAGTGCTGTGGCAGCTGAGGGTTCTCATGCCTATTTCTTAGGCTAAATATAGTCCAGGGAGAGAAAGCCCTTACCAGCCAACACAAGAAAAAGTCTGGGCCATCTCAGGAAACAGGCTTGGGATGGGAACAGAGCAGCGGGCGTGTGTCGGTGGCGGGGTGGGGGGGAGGAGGCAGGATGGAATGGGGAGAAATGGCTGAGGCCCCTCGGAACCGAGGCGGCCCCTTCATCTCAGACTCTGCCCACACCCCAGCTCCCCAACGGGCTTAGGGCCCTCTGGGCCATGACGTGCTGGCCAGGATAATAACAGACATCCACAGGGCCAGGCACTCGGTCTACCCGAGCTCGTTTAATCCTCTCACGGACCCCCAAAGCTGGTGCGTCATCCTTCCCATCCTCCTGGGTGAGGAAACTGAGGCACAGAGAGGTAAAGTTCCATGCCCAAGGTCTGTTCTGGGTTGCGCTGTGTCCCTCCAGAAGATGTGCTGAATTTATAACCCCGGTACCTGGGAATGTGACTTTACTTGGAAATAGGGTTTCGGCAGCTGCCATCGAGTTAAGACGAGGTCGTGATGGGGGGGGCCTAGTCCAATATGACTGGCGTCCTTTTAAAGAGGAAAACACCAGGTGGAGAAGGGACGCGCAGGGGAGAGAACAGCCACATGATCACGGAGGCAGAGGGTGGAGAGAAGCCAAGGAACACCAAGGGTCAACAGCCAGAAGGAGAAGCCAGGAAGAGGCGAGGCAGGATTCTTCTCAGAGTCTCAGAGGGAGCATGGCCCTGCTGACATCTTTGTCTCGGACTTCTGGCCTCCATGTAATGGCAGCCCACCCCCCCCACCCCCAAGCCCCTCTGTCACTCTAACCTCGGATAACTCTGCTCCAGCCACATGGGCTCCTTTTGGCTCCTCAAATGCACCAGGCACAGCCCCACCCCAGGACCTTTGCACCTGCTGCCCCACCCCCGCCTGGAAAGCTCTCCTCCTAGATTCCTACATGGCTCTTCCCTCACCTCCTCCAGGTCTTTGCTCAAAAGTCACCTTCTCCAGGAAGCCCTCTTTGATGACCCTCCATTGCTGACCCCATTTCCTGCTCTATCTTTGCCCTTAGCGCTTCACCCTTTCTACGCTTTGTTTATTTCTCCTGATCACTGCCTATCTCCCCAGCTGGGATGCCAGTTCCACAAGGAACAAGGACAGCGCTTTTTTGGGTCCCTGCTGTGTTCCCTAGCACAATGCCAGGCATGCACGTAGTGCTCAATAAATGTTTGTTGAATGACTGAATGAGAGGTGGGTCCAAGTTCCCTGCCCAGCCCGCGTCCTTAGTTCTCAACCTGTTCTCCCTCTTCCCCTCTCCCTTGTTTGATTTTCTCCCTGGGACTGGCAGAGAACGTGTTGTGTTCTCTTTCCAGTCTGGCCCAAATGATTCCATTCCATGCTCTGGATCCAACAACTCACGGAGAAGGAGTTGGTGCAGGGACGGGCGCGGGTTTTGATCACCAAGTGGGCTTCCCGTGGGGTCTGCTCGGGAGCAAGACGGGAACTAGATTTCCCAGGCAGAAAGGCTGGAGCTGCCGTGGCCACGGTGACGGCAGAGAACGTGGGGCGGCCCAAACCTCCCCTCCTGGGTCTGACCTCCTTCGGCAGTTCAGGTAAAGGGCGGGTGTGTGCACAAGTCTGGGTCTGGGGAACGGAAGGAGGATGGAAACTTGCTCACTTGTCATCAGTGATACTGAAAAGGATGTGCTCTTACAGTCCCGTCTTTCCTCCAAAGGCTCAAGGAGTCCTGGTGCCTGGAACACTATTCCCCATTAGTGCTGTCACTGAGTATTTCCGGTGACATGGTAGGATGGCCTGTTCTGGTCCCCCTGTGGTTGGCTGACGGCCACACGAAGGAGTGGATGGAAATAGCCGTGCCACTTTTGCACCAGAGCACTGAAGTGTCACTGTGGGACCCTCAGGGGTCTCTCTCCTTTTGGGACAGCAAGTGGCAATGTCCTAGGGGCTCCAGAGCTGGCTCCCAAGTGACCATGTTGCACACGGCCCCCTCTCCTCCACTGCCAACCCACACTGGACATGTAGCGTGAGCAAGAAAGGAGATTTGTTGTTATTAACGTCACGGGGACTTCGGGGGATGTTTGTTACTGCCGCCTAACGTAGTTTTCCTGGCCGATACACCCTGCTGCCTCCTCGGTTTGCTCCGTCACGTCTTTCGTCTCAAATGTCACTTTCTCAATGACCCTTCCATGGAGCTCAGGAGGCGGGTGTGGAAAAAGAATGTCTCCGGCACGTCCAATGGAGAAATCGGCAAAGTTCCATATTACAGTGTGCTACGTGTTTCTGTTCCCCGAGCCTCTGCCCGGAGCCCGGAGTCCCCTCGATCTTGGTGTGGTTGATTCCTCCTCACCGCTCAGCCTTCAGCTCCTACAGTGCCCCCCCTCAGAGAAGCCTTCCTGGGCCTCCCGACCCAAAGGACTCCCTCCGGCCGCCCCCTCCAGCCCTGCCTGACATCCATTCTTCTCCCAGCATGCTCTGCTCTCTGAATCACCTAGTCAATTCATACACGTGCTTGTTTGCAAATGGCCTTTGCTCCCTAACACGTCAGCTCCCCAGTGCCCAGCACGTCACCTGGCACACAGTAGGTGCTTACCGAGCAGCACGCAGTAGGTGTTTACCGAGCATCGGCGGCATGGCGAATGCACGGAACCCTGAGGCCCCTGGGGGCGGACTGTTTAAATAACACTAAGGAGGCAAGACCGTATTTATCTCGGGTCCAAAGGATTGGGCTCTTTCCCTGGAATGCGATCGCTTTAGTAGAGGACTATCGCTTTAGTAGAGGACTTCCGAGCCAAAGAAAATGCCCCGTGATTTCCACAATTTCCAGACCCGGTGGATGGGGAAACTGAGGCTGAGGAAGGCAAGGTGATTTGCTGGCTCACACAGGGTGTGGAGAGCACAGCTGGGGTGAGAACCAGCCTTCGGGCTTGCAACAGAGTGAATTTTTTTTCCCCTACTTCACCCCTTCGCTGCATTTACATAGTAGTTTCCATCTATAATGGTTGGTCCAGGAGAGCCTTAAAGGAGATGCGGATTCATCCCAGCCTCGGCCCCAGGGCACGCATCAAACAAATTAATGACTGAGTCCCAGTAAAATTCTGAAGTGCCTTCTGTTTTACGGTTTATTTTCCTCTAACGTTCTGAGAATGGTTCATTCAGAGAAAAGTATAGAGGATGTTAAAAAAAAAAATATTCAGCTCAGGAGAACACCCAGTTCCCCAGCCTCCCGGATAAAAACGATGTGGGTTTGACCGTGAAAGAGCCAAGGTCCCACAGTGGTGGTGCGGGAGGTCGAATGTCCCAGTTTACACCCATTGTAGATCATGCAACGCCTGTTAATTATTTTTTGAGTCCTCCTTTACCTGTTTGCTCTCAAAACTGTCCCGGTTTGGATGATAAATTATACAGCCTCTCCGCCTGTCCCCTCCTGGGACCTCACCCCCTCCCTCGTCTGCCCTTACTCTCTCAACCAGCCATGTGAGCCACCTTGCTGCTCCTCACAAATACCAGGCGTGCTCCTGCCCCAGGGCCTTTGCACTGGCTATCCTGGGTCTTCCTTCCTTAACATACTTCCATGGCCCCCCTCACCTCCTTCAGGGCTTATTAGGAGAAGTACAACCTCTCGCTCTGATGATCCACAACCCCTCTACTGCTTAATTTTTCTCCCCAAGCTCCCACCGCCCTCTCACACAGGAGTCTGCCAAGAACCCATGGACTAGCCACTTGTGTTTGTAAATTCTGGCTTTGTTGGCACACAGCCATGTCCATCATGTATTTTCTCCGTGGCTGCTTTGTTGCGACTGAGCAGTTGCGACAGAGACTGTATGGCCCACGAAGCCTAAAATATTTAAGATACTTGGCCCTTGACACACACATACACACAATCTCTTCGTTATGTTGATCAACTCCACCCTCCGCTAAAATGTCAACTCTCCCCAGACAGGGATTTTTGTCTTTTCCATTCACCACATACGCAAGGTGGCCGGAAGACGACCTGCACACAGGAGGCATTCAAGGAATGTTTGTTGAATGAATACGTGATCCCAAGCCCCCTAAAGTCTGATGCTTTGATATTGGCCACAGTGAGCATCTATGAATAAAAAAGGTTTAGGTCAAAGACCAGTGTCAACCACGATCGGCCATGTGTCAAGGGACACACATTCACAACCAACTAGGCACACTTTGCTGCTTACTTAACTGACGTTAACCGAAAGAGAGAAATAAAGAGTGACAGAGACAGAAAAGGCACAGGAAAGCACAGAGAGGTGGGGAGGGAGAGGGAGACAGAGAAGACAGGCGGAGGAGGAGGAGACAGAGACAGATGTGGAGTAAGAGGGACCAAGACAGAGAGGGAGACAGAAGGGGAGAGTCAGAAAGAGGGGAGGGGGTATAATGTTTAGTTCCCAGTGCCGGGTTCGAGTCCTGATTTCACCACCCTTGGCTATAGGACCTTGGCAGGTCGTTTCGCCCCTCTGGGCCTCAGTTTCCTCATCTGGAAGATGGGGTGAAAAATGTCTTGTCTCACAAGTTGTTCCCCAGATCAGTCGAAAGGGCAAGAAGACATGTGGCGCCCAGCGAACTCTGTAAATGGCGGCCAGAAATTAACTCAGGATGTCTTGTCGTGCCAGGACCCCCTGGCTGTTCACGAAGGGTCCTGTTTTTTGTTTTTTTTTTTAAGTTTATTTACTTTTGAGAGACAGAGACAGAGCGTGAGTGGGGGAGGGGCAGAGAGAGGGGGAGACACAGAATCCGAATCAGTCTCCAGGCTCCGAGCGGACAGCACAGAGCCCGATGCGGGGCTCGAATGCACAAACTGTGAGATCATGACCCGAGCTGAAGTCGGGTGCTTAACGGACTGAGCCACCCAGGTGCCCCCGTGAGACGTGCTGGAGGGCCCCAGCCTCTCCGCCTCCCGTCCCTGGTATCTACCACCTAAATGCGGCCTCGAGGCTGCTTTGGCCCAGCAGAGCCCTCCTGAGCTTCCCCAAGCCTCCACCATCACAAGCGGGAAAAGACCAATTTTTGGTCACCATATCAGGTGACAGGTGTTAACTAATCGTTGTGCAACATGCGTACGTCAAATCATTATCCTGTACCTCTTAAACTTGTATCTCAATAAAGCCAAAAACGGGCGCACCCGGGTGGCTCAGTCGGTTGAGTGTCCGACTTCTGCTCAGGTCACGATCTCGCGTTTGTGGGTTCGAGCCCCGCGTGGGGCTCTGTGCCGACAGCTCGGAGCCTGGAGCCTGCTTGGGATTCTGTGTCTCCCTCTCTCTCTCTGCCCCTCCCCTGCTCGTGCTGTCTCTCTCTGTCCTCAAAAAATAAAAAATAAGACATCAAAAAAAAAAAAAACCTTAAAACAAAATACAAAAACAAAAAAAATGTCTGAAATCTCTGAGGTAGGCTCTTTTGTTCCTGATTTCTATCTTTTCTGCCCCAGACTTTATTTTTTAAGTTTTAATGTTTATTTACTTTGAGAGAGAGAGAAAGCGAGAGTGAGAGAGCCTGAGTACATGAGTGGGGGAGGGGCAGAGGAAGAGGGAGAGAGAGAATCCCAAGCAGGCTCTGCGCCATCAGGCTCTGCTTAACCGACTGAGGCCCCCCCACCCCCACCAGGCACCCCTGCTCTGGATTTTAGACAGCTTTAAGAAATTATTCCGGGGCGCCTGGGTGGCGCAGTCGGTTAAGCGTCCGACTTCAGCCAGGTCACGATCTCGCGGTCCGTGAGTTCGAGCCCCGCGTCAGGCTCTGGGCTGATGGCTCGGAGCCTGGAGCCTGTTTCCGATTCTGTGTCTCCCTCTCTCTCTGCCCCTCCCCCGTTCATGCTCTGTCTCTCTCTGTCCCAAAAATAAAATAAAAAAAAAAAAAAAAAAGAAATTATTCCGTTAAAAATTAAACTGCTCTCTCTCTCCCTCCTTCTCTCCCTTCCCCCATATCTATTTCCCAGACCGGATCAGGGCACCTGGTCCCACCACGTCCCTGGCTGACAACCACAGGCCATGCTCTCAACCTCCGACTCTCATTTGTAATTCGGCGGGGGGGGGGGGGGGCGGTAACCTCTCCTTCTCATGTTATTCATAAACCAAACTCCTGACTTTATTTGGATTTCATCGGTTTTCCCATCGACGTCCCCTCTCTGTTCCCCTTGCAGTTCCCCGCGCTGCATCTAGCAATCACATCTCCTTCGGCCCCTCTGGTCTGTGACGGTTTCTCAGTCTTTCCTTGTTGATCGTGACCTTGACGGTCTGGAAAAGGACAGGCCAGGTATCCTGCGGGATGCCCTCCATTCTGGGTTTGTCCGATGTTTTGCTCATGATTACGCAGGGGTTGTGAGTCTTGGGGAAGACAGCCCATGGGGTCCCTGCCCCTCACGTCAATCAAGGGCCACACGATTACATATTCCCTGGGGGTGTTGGCTTAAGGTGGGGTCTCCCCACTCTAAAATGACGACATCTTGGGGCGCCTGGGTGGCGCAGTCGGTTAAGCGGCCGACTTCAGCTCAGGTCACGATCTCGCAGTCTGCGAGTTCGAGCCCCGCGTCGGGCTCTGGGCTGATGGCTCAGAGCCTGGAGCCTGCTTCCGATTCTGTGTCTCCCTCTCTCTCTGTCCCTCCCCCGTTCATGCTGTGTCTCTCTCTGTCTCAAAAATAAATAAACGTTAAAAAAAAAATTTTTTTAAATGACGATATCTCCCGCTTATTTAATAATCAAACAGGGGCGCCTGGGTGGCTCAGCTGGTTAAGCGTCCGACTCTCGATCTCAGCTCAGGTCTTGATCTCAGGGTCATGAGTTCAAGCCCTGCGTTGGGCTCCATGGTGGGCATGAAGCCTGCTTAAAAAATAATCAAGTAAAAACGACCACTTGTCATTGCTATGTCAATCAGCCCTTCGGTGCGGGCTCTCTCTGGACACATTAGCAAGAAAAGAGCACCCAACGTACCATGGGCACACTGGGAAAATGTTCATGTCCCTCTTCCTCTCTGTTTCCTGGTATAATCTTTTTTTTCCCCTCCTAAATAGATAACAAGACAAGTTTAAATATTTTTTTTTCCCGATTGTAAAGGAAATTGTGATCTCTGCAGAAAAATGTGGTGATACAGAGAAGTATCGGGCAAATACCGATTCCTGAATCCTAGAGGCCATCTTGGTAGTGTTTTCCAGTCTCTTCTTCCTAACTTCTATTTTCAAACGCACACGCTTGAGCTCAGAGCACCCTGGTCTCAGACTTCCCGTCTTCGGAATTGTGAGAAAATAAACTTCCGTTGTTTAAGCCACCTGCTCTGTGCTGTTTGTAACGGTAGCCTGAGCTAAGACATAAGGTTTACCTCACCTTGATTCTTTTTTTAAACAACGTTTTATTTATTTCTGAGAGAGAGCACGTGCGAGTAGGGGAGGGGCAGAGAGAGCGGGAGACAGAGAGTCCTAAACAGGCTTCACGCTGTCAGCGCAGCGCAGAGCCCGGCTCGGGGCTCAAACTCGCCAACTGTGAGATCATGACCTGAGCCGAAATCAGGTCAGCTGCTTAACCGGCTGAGCCACCCAGGCGCACTGCCTGCATGCTTTCCAGAAAATCGACTTCCCCGGGCAGCCTGGGTGGCTCAGTCGGTTGAGCGTCCGACTTCGGCTCAGAGTCTGTGAGTTCGAGCCCCGCGTCGGGCTCTGGGCTGACGGCTCAGAGCCCGGAGCCTGCTTCGGATTCTGTGTCTCCCTCTCTCTCTGCCCCTTTCCCCGTTCGCGCTCTGTCTCTCTCTGCCTTTCAAAAATAAATAAATGTTAAAAAAAATTTTTTTAAAGAAAATCAATTCCCCCCTACTCATCATCAGACAGTGAGCATCTCCCTGCATCCTTAAATATTCTCCCAACAGATGCTTTTTAATGACGGCGTAATATTCCCTCATACAAAGGGACCATACGGCATTTAACCGCTTGCTTCCAGCTCTGTTCTATTTTTATAAGTAGCGCTGAGATGCACATCCCGATATAAACCTTTGACAGCACTGCTGATCAGTGGAGGTTAGGCTTTTTCTGAAAGGCGCTTTAACCAGGAAGCCACGCGGCAAAGAAAAGAAACCAGTCGTCGCTGGGGAAACCTGGAGGAGGGCCGAACACGCCGTGCAGGTCAGCGGCTGCTGTTCCCTCTGCCGCGAATGCTCTCCCACAAACAGCTGCCTGGTGCTCTGCTCCTTTGGGGACGTGCCCCTTCCTCTGAGGAGCCCTCCCTGACTGCCTGACCTAGACCAGCCCCGCCTTCCCCTTGTGCTGCTTCCGTCCTCATAGGGCACGTCGCCACGGCCCGCCTTCTGCCTTCGTTTGCGGTCTACCTCCCACTTTAGGACCAGCTCCTTATCTGTCGTGTTTGCCTGTGTCTGTCTCCCTTATGAGAGTGGGTTGATTTTTGTCTTCTTGTGCTGGGTCCCCAGTCACCTGCCCATTGCCCAGCGCACAGTAGGTGCTCAACAGTTACTGAACACATGGCTGGATTTCAAGGACACTGAGAAAAGAAGCGAGCTATTGGGAGTGCCCACCCAGGCAGGCGACGTCCCCTTGGCATCTGCGCCCATCGATCCTAAGACGCTTGGAGCATGTGTGTCGGAAAGATTCCAGACACTGTGGCTGCCTGTGGCTGGATGGACTGAGGGGGGTGTCCTAGGGCTGGGCAGGGCTGGCCGAAGGCAGCACGTAAAAGGAGAGCCCAGATGGACCTGGAAAAATCAACTGCTCTGTCCTCGGCGGCAGAAACTCAACGACGGCCACCTTAGTCCCTGCCTCTGGCGACGAGGGGCTCCGGTGGCTGTACGGAATGCCAAGGGCCGTCGGCAGCTACTAGAAGCTGGAAGAGGCCAAGAAGGATCCTCCCCCACAGCCTTCGGAGGGAGCCTGGCCCTGCCTAGGCCTCGATGTGGGATTTCTGGCACCCAGACCGCAAGACAATGAACGTCTGCTGTTTCAGCCACCACTTTGTGGTACCAGATCACTGCTGGGGTTTCTACGACAGCGGGATGTAAGCGCATGGAAAGTTCCAGAAGGCTACTCTGAGTTAGTGGCAGCTACCAGTGGGGTGAGGGTGGGGAATAAAGTGGGACCCCACAGCTCACTCCTCTGCCTCAGGTGCTGCTGGAGTTTTTTACGGGGTAAAATTCTGAAAATGTTTCTGAAAGGAGTGTCCACCAGGGGCGGGGAGGGTTCGGCCTACGCAGACCAGGCACGGTTGTAAGCACTTCACAGGCGCCCACCTCACCCAGTCCTCCTTCCCTGTGAGGTAGGACTGTGCTTCTGTTCATATTGCACACGCGGAAGTGAGGCACAGGGAGGCCAAGTGACTTGCCCAAGGTTGCACAGCAAGGAAAGGCGGGGGGGGGAGCCAGGATGGGAACCCAGGCAGTCTGGTGCCTCTGACTCTGTGCTCTCACCGCTTCCCCAAGGCGGCTCAGCTCTAAGCTTCCAGGACAAACATCCCTTCCAACGATGGTGCTTAGGACTAGAGAATCTTCTGGAAGTCTGTGGTCGCGCTCACACTTCTCCTCCCACCACCAAGCACATCCCCAGTGTCTTCCCCTGAAACTCTGGACGTCTTCTCCGGATGCCTGACCCCACGACACAAACCCTTGCCCGTGTTCACAATTTTCTTAGCTTCTGCTCCCCAGTCCCTTTCTCTGCCCGGCTTCCCTTAACCTTCCTGGCTCCCAGCTGTTTCACTTCCAGGAGGGTTCATTTCCCCTGAAGCCCCCCCTCTTTCACCATGCTTGCAAAGACCTAGAGCCCCATAAAAGCCCCCCCCCCCCCGCAAACTTTTGCCAAGTGGGTGTAACCTTTTGTCCAGGGTGTCTGCCAGTGAGGCCCAAGAGAGAGACTGAACATCTCCCAGATCTGAAGTCTGTTCCTAGGGAGGCTGTGCTCAGGCAAGGTCTTCATGCAAATTAGAACACCATGTGTCTTTCCTCCATCCTTTACTTTTGTCGAAAACTAGAATCGTGGTAGACATTGGTGTCGCCTACGATACAAATTACACTCCTGTGATGCGGTGACATGTGCAGTGTGTGACACGCACAGCTGTCCACGGCACTTGTGCCATCCCGTCCCGGGCGGCACTCTCCACCCCACCCTAAAAGGAGCCACTGATCCGAAGGATGGGTCCCTGTAGATCTCCCTCCACCCGCCAAAGGGAAACTTCCTTAAGAAACATGAACCGGGACCAAGAGGAGAGTTCGGGAACCCTGTACGCAGGAGGAAGCCCTCTGGGATTGCTTCCCCAGCAGGCCAAGCCAGGACTCCTATGGGCAGAGCCTTCACTGGCAATTTCAGCACTCAGGGCAGGCGGAGAGGACGCTTCTGTGAGTCAGCAGAGGGATGCGTGCGGAGCAGCCCCAGGATGCCCCGCGGGGTGGCTACACCCGTGGCATCCTCGTGTTTGATCCTGAATCCCCGACTCCACACATCTCCAGCTGCTGACAGGCGACTGGCCTGCGGGGCGGGGGGGGGGGGCCTCTCACCTGCACAGGAGGGTGAGAGGAGGGTGTGCTCTGTTTAGGGCGGAGGGGCCTCTAAAACCTGCACCCCCAAATATCAAAATTACAAGGGCATTGTAGCCGTTGGCCCAGTGATCCCACTTCCGGGAAGGGATACCACCGACCCCAGCTGTATCTGCACAAGGGCGAAGAGACATGCATGTGGCAGAGCTCAGGGCAGCACGGAGCTCAGGGTCAGAGGGCGGGGAGACCACTGAAACATTTGTCTCTGGGGAACCGATCAAATAAACCATGGCCCGCCCGACAATGGAGCACTATGCAGCTGTACAAAAGAATGAGGACGTGTCCTGCCACGGAAAGATCTCCAGGATATGTTGTTACGGGGTGGGGGGGGGAATCACAGAACACAACAGCGCGTATAGAACGCTACACTTTGGAGTAAGAAAGAGGGGGGAGAATGTGGATTCGATGACACTTACATTTGCATAAGTAACACTGAAAGCATAGACCAGGGAAGTAAAGGGGTCGCACATCGTGGGGGGATAGGCAACAGGACAGAAGTGGGGCAGACAGGAGCATACACCTCCTTGGATGTGTCTCTAACATTTTCAAGATTTTGGACAAGAGTACTGACGGAGGCCCATATACTCTTGTAAATATTTAAAAGCTACTAAATAAAATATGCTCTATGCCTCTCCTTTGTAAACATACTTTCATAAGCACTAGGAAGGTCAATTTAGAACCTAGATGTCTGCACTGGATCACGACGTGAGCAAAGCCAGCCTTGCTCCCTGGCCACGCACGGCTCTGTCTGGCCCAGGGGAAGGGGGCTTCATGCATAGATGCATGGGCATTTCTGCTTGCATTAGTCTAAGCTCCAGCCACATTTGTGCCAACAGATGCCTCCAGAACATGTGGCACCATTGGACAACAGACCCACGGGAGAATCTCACTGCAAGTCCATGGAATCAGAAAATTCCAGAATCCCAGATGATCCAAGAGTGGGGTCTAGAAAGTGGGGTAAGTGGTGCCAGTTCCTGGTAGACATGTCCCCTGAGCCCCGGGGATGCCTCACCCTACGGGGAGGGGCATGGCTGGCAGAGGGCCAGCGAAGGTCCCAGCACAGAGCCCCTTTGTACAGATCCAAGGATATTACTTTTTTTATCCATGTTGGTTTTTGAATCACACAAGCTTTACATATTAAAAAAAATCTAAAATTATATTTAAACACTTGCACAGTGAAAACTTATTCAGCATCGGTGTGCCTTCTGGATTTCCACATCCTGAGGGGCCTCCTCTACTTAAAGTTCTGGGCACCTGCACCTCCCCTCCCTCTCTGGTTCAGAGTCCCTCCAATGCAGCCTCAGGAATTGGCTGGTCCAGGAGGGCCACCTGCCCCCAAATTTGCATCACTTACGTTGTAGAGGAGGTCAGTCCACCCTTCCATGGTGATGCACTGGAAAACAGTCAGCACTGCAAATAGGATGTTGTCGAACTGAGTGATCCCATTGTTGGGCCCTTCCCAGTAGGGCTGACATTTGGTCCCATTGGGGCAGGTGCGGGCGGGTTCCTCTGTCCCACACGGAGCCGGAGACTCACCCTGAATGTCATCTATGAAAGAGAAGAGGAGAAAAATCAGGGGAAGGGGCTGGGAAAATCAACTCTGAGAAATAGGGGCTGTAAAGATTCAATGCTGTTGCAAAAACAAAGACTACTGGAATGAATTTATCAATGTTTGTTTTTTAAGTTTGGCTTTGTTGATCTAGTCATTGGTGTCTGTTTTAGGAATTTCTTCTCTAAGCTTTATTATTTTTCCTGTGCATTTCCCAAACTTTCGCCATGCATTCCCTTTCTTTAAGGCTACAAATTGCCCTCTGAGTGCAGCTTTAGCTGCATCCCACAAAATCTGTCATGCATTATTGTCATTATTGCGCAAGTAATAATAAAGCATAGATAACCAAGATACTTTTTTTTTAAGTCAGATATATAAAAATAGAATAGTATAATGAATCCCCATGTACCTATCATCAACTTTAACACTTATCAACTCAGGGTTAATCTTGCTTCATCCGTATCCCCTCCCCACACTTTGCCTTGCCACTAGAATATTTTTTTAAAGCAAATCTCAGATACCCTATCATGTCATCCACAAATAAGAAGCAGGTCTCTTAATTTCCAAACACTTTCTGAGTTATCCTTTTGTTACCAATTTCCAGCTTAATTACACTGTGGTCAGAGGATATGTTCTGTATAATTCAGTCCTTCAAAATCTGTTGAGATGTGCTCTATGTTCCCGAATACAGCCAGTTTTGATGAATATGCTGTGTGCTTTGTGCCGTGGTTGGGTGCTGTGTCCTCCAGACTTCCATTAGGACAAATAGGTCAGTCGTGTTATGCTGTTATTCTGTAGCCTGATTTTTTTCTCTTCTCTTCTTTTTCCATTTCCTTTTCTCTTCTCTCCTCTCTTCACTTTTCTCCTCCTCTTTCTTTCTTTCTTTCTTTCTTTCTTTCTTTCTTTCTTTTTTTTTTTTTTAGATGTACTAGGCACAGGGAGCTGTTCTGGGGGCGAGGAAGGCCAGTACACATAGTACTTACTTACCCTTAGGCACAGGCGCTAAGTTTTCTCCCCAAACGGCAAGAGGCAGATTGTAAAAATGCCACAAGGAAAGAGACACTTGCCAACAGATGCTGCTTTCGCAGACAACCAACGACAGCTTCGTGGCGAGGTTGGGCTGGGCGCCCGAGCTGGGGTCTGAATTCCAAGGGATTGAGGGCGAGACCCCAGGAGCACACGGGAGCACAGAATGACCTGGGTGTGTCCCCACTGGACCAGAGTAGCAGGTACGAGAGGGTCCTGTTCAGTGAGTCGCACTTTTGAAGGATTTCAGAGAGCGACATTGTCCGCCAGGAAAGCAGCCCAATGTGCAAACTCAAGCTCTCCACCAAACAAAAATGTATCTCAATGTATGTGCTACGGGCACGAATGCCAACCTCCACTCAGCACGCAGCAGAGAGAAATAAACGATGGAATGTGTGAATTTTATTGGCCTTTGAAACTCCAGTTGAAGGTCATGCAAAGAGACACCTGCCACTCTGGGAAGTGACACTCAGTGCTTGAGAAGCACTGACCACACTGGCCGCTCGTTTAACTGGCTGCACATGCCTCCCTCATTCACGCTGCACTTGGGACAGGGGCTGCGATTTAATAAATACAGGTTGGAAGGCAAAATCTTCTGAACAAAAGGCTAAGAGCAGGGAGAGGGGAAATGCACAGGTTCCTATAGCAGACGAGAACCGCTGTTGTTTGGGAAGGCCGCCTCTGTCCAGAACCTTCTCTGTCTCCACCCTGCGACCACATCGGGCTCAGTTCCCACCCCCGTGCGGCCCCCTGCGTCAGCCAGTGAACGCCGGTCCCGCCTTCCCTTCAATGGCTCCGGAAGGTTCGTTCATGTTTGCCGAGGGTGGGGAGATCAGAGCACGCATCGGGCTTCACTGCTACGAGCTGGTGGCAGACAAGGAGTCTTGTCTGGAAGCTGTTGGAAATCAGGAAGCCCTCCACTTTACCTTTGCATTTCCCGGAGGGCTGAGCACAGTTCTGGGTGTGCAGGAACCGGGTTCCCGATGACAAAAGAGTGCAGCTGGAAACCTGACTCTCTTTAGCAAGTTTGCATCGTGGTGCTCTTGATTTCGTTCCCACCCCCCCCACCCAGCCTTCCGTCCCCCCTCCCCCTGCCCCCCATCACGAAACACTCTGAGGGCTGCTTCTAGAAAAGCAACCGTCCGGAGAGTCTGAGGAATTTGGTTATAAATATATTTTAAAATTAACCTGCTGCCTGGGTGTCTGTCTATATCGGTCTCTTACTCACACGCCTTATATTTTTAATCGCGAGCTTTTCAGTTATCCTCCTAAATCGGGGCTTCCTACCCACCCCGCAGCTGCCCCACCCACATCTGCCCCCTCACAACCCCACCTAGGCCCAAGCCAGTTGTGTCTGCTTGGCTGGAGAGAAAAAGAAAGGAAGGAAGGAAGGAAGGAAGGAAGGAAGGAAGGAAGGAAGGAAGGAAGGAAGGAAGAAAGAAAGGAAGAAAGAAAGAAAGAAAGAAAGAAAGAAAAGAAAGAAAAACCCAATAAAACCTCAACACTTAGGATCCAGGAGTCCTGGTTTCTCTGCTCTCGGCTGACTTTTCCGAGGGGCCCTGCCCTGTATCTCTCCCTCCTGCATTTCCGCCCGGGGTGACGAGGCCAGGCGCAAAAATAGCTCTGCCTCAATTAACACCTTCTTCATCGGGGAAAGAAATAATTAGGACATCCCATATTGAGCAAACTTCACAAGCCCAGGAGAGAAGGAGTCAGGAGAAGCAAGAGAAAAAGGAGGAAGGAGAAAGCACATCTTGAATACACGTTTTCCGTCCCCCGTGGGGCGGCCCGGGGCCAGGGCTCTGCCTCTTGGGGGTCACCAGGAGGAGATGGCCCGTGGGGAGCCACTCCCGGCCAGATCCCTCTGCCCACCTAGCAAGACAGGCCTGAAACCTCTTTCTTTTCTGACAGGGACTCCCCCTCAGCGTCACCGTCCTCTCTGTCCACCCCATGAATTCGTGGTCCCCTCGCCCCGTGACCAGCCCTGCCGATGGGCCCGTCTGCACCAAGATGGCCAGTGGCCCCCAAACTGACATACAGGCTTCTCTCCTTATCCAATTCCGTTTGGTACTTGGGCTTCAGGGAGCAAAAGGGTTTGGAGAGCAGGAAACGTCACTGAAAATGGATCTGGAAGCTACCGGGTCCCCGTGTGTGTAGACAGCGGGGGAACGCCATCCGGGGACCCCAACGCAAGGCCCTAGAACTACCGAGACCTCGAGGGCTATTTCACCCCCCCCCCCCCCCCTCGCTCTGCCTGCAGCACTTCGGAAGCAAGCTCTCCCAGCTGCCCGGAAAAAGAAGCAAAACCCTGCATCTCCCTTCCGGGAGCTCGTCCCCAAGGGAGGAAGCTTGGGAAAGTAACATCATGCTGCTTGGACCTACCTGTCCCCTCTTCAAAGCAGGTGGTATGAAATTTTCCCATATAAAATTCTAACCCTATGATTGCAAAAATAAGAATTGCAAAAAACAGGAGGAGGCCAATCTGCAGCAGGGGGATCATTGCCTTCATGATCGACTTCAAGACGACTTGTAAACCTGGGGAGACACAGAGAGAGCCCCACAGCTCCATGAGCGAGCGCCCCAAACCCCAGGCACCCCGAGCACACGCGAAGCTGAGGGTGGGGTGACAAGGCTGTTTGTTATCCAATGGGAAGAATCCCTCCGGGTATGTGAGGGCACTTTTCACTTTAAAGTATTTTTTAAGTATTTGACACATGCTGGGTCATCTGATGACCTTTTAGGCAAGACAGGCGTGGAGACTGGTTGCTTTCGGAGCCGTCCTCCTAAGTGTAGGGCGGCCTTCACCCAGAGAGGGGAGCCTTTTCTTAATTCTTCCCACCGAGAGGGGGCGTCTTTTCCTAATTCATGCAAAGGCTGCAGTTAGGTTAGCCCCACCTCTACTCGGGGAAAGCAATCAATGTCCTAGTTCCGGTCCCGGGGAAACCAGACATGATTTCACCGGCTTGTACCCCCAGCCCTTGATGTGGGCGCACACGTAGCCCCATTTCGCAGAGGTGGGAGGCGAGACCGAGAGAGGTGGTTTCATCCCAGGGCATTAGCAATAACAGAGCCAGGGTTTAAGCCCAGGCCTGAGGGATGTCAGATCCTAGGTTTGCGGCCACCGTGCGGTCAGGGAAGTCTACGGTGAAAACGAGGGTCCGAACAAAAAGCCTGAGGCCTTGCTTCTTGATTAGCCGAACTCCGTGTGGCTCACGATTAGCACCTCCTGGTGGGGGGAAACCACGGGGGTCCGAAATGGAAGAGCGATGTTCTTCCACCCGCCTGGCAGGGTGGGTAAGGCTCCGAACACTGGGTGGCGTTAGTCCCCGGGCCAGATACCCTGCACCCACCTGCCAGCCGCTAGGGGCTCCCAGCTGCCCCTCCTCTTTGTACAACTCGGCTATCAACAGCGGCCTCACCCAGGCGGCTGCTGCCTCCCCGCCTCCCACCCCCGGCAAGTGACCAGAGAGGTACAGAAGGCCAGCAAGCAGTCTCTTTGCCTCAGGTTGGAGGATACCTAGGGGGCTACTCACAGTCTAGAGCTTTCCACGAGATCAGGCTGAGACTGCATCCTTGCTGGGCATCTTTCCCGTTCCATCCCGCTGTCCTCATTCTCTGTCTCCTGACAGCCCCCTCCAGATAAGGCAGGGCCCATCTGAGCACCTCGCTAAGCCTGCATCGAGGGGCCCCGACCTCGTCAACGACCCCGGCCATGTGACCTTCACCAAGGCAGGTCACCGTCCTGAACCTTGGTCTCTCCATCTGTAAACGGGGACTGGGAGAGCACCGCCCTCTCAGGATTGAAGGAGGGAGCTCCTAGCTGCCAAAACACCATCGTAGGTGGTGATTAATAGAAACCCTTATTAGCGTTAGCTTGGGGATGATCCCTGACTCAATGCAATGCAGGCAGCTCCTGGAATCCTGCAGACGCTTCAGAAGACGTGCCTTCTTTCCACGAAAAGGCCCTGCTGGTGGTCATCGGGGAGACCTTACCCTTTAAATCTGGGTGGCAACGAACCCGACGGAAAGAGCCAAGGAGGTGGGAGAGGGTGCCAATGAGAGAAGCTACCTCACAGGCTTGTGGTGAGGGCAAACGAATTTGAAAAATGGCAACTACTTAGAGCAGTGCCTGGCACACAACAAATTATTAGCGGTAGGACGAACTGAGGCAGTGGGACAGAAAAAAGGTCGGCCCTGTTTTTTTTGGGTTTTTTTTGCAGCTGAACCTCCTTCTGACCCTGAATACTGCAGCCGTCCCCAAAGGTGGGGGGGGCGGGGAATGGAAGCACCCTGAGAGAAGGAGAAAGCAGCACCGGATGCCTATGGACTTTGGAGCTCATCACCGTCAAGCTGTCAGAGCTCAGGCGCATAACTTAACCTGAGCCTCAGCCTTGTCACCTGTCAAATGGGTTCCCTGGGTGACTGTGAAGACAAAGGAAGGCATTCGATGCATGGAAAGTTCTGTCCCTAGCGTCCAGTAGGCAGCGGGCGCTCGATACGTGGTGACCGCCACTGCCACGAGCATTACTGGCCAGGCTTGGGGCCACACTTGCTAAGCCCCAGTCCCGCCATTCTCAGCCACGTGACACTGCTCCAACGGTTCGGCCGCTCTGAGCCTCAGTTTCCCCACCTGTCAAACGGAGATGTTGCCGAGGCCCAACTGCGGAGAGCTGTGAGTACTGACTGAGCTAACATCAACACGACTCCGGACAGATAGCAGGTGCTCAATAAATGAACGGGAGCAGACCGGCTGCCGGGTTCCTGGGGGCGGGCGGGGGGGGGGGTCCCTTGGGGAGCTTCCCCCAAGAGAAGGTTGCCCTGACACAGGCTGGGAGGCACTCGGGGGCCCCTTCTGAGATGCTCTGCAGAGGGGAAACTGAGGACTCCCGGGACCCCCTGAGCAGACCCCTTGCCAGGGTTGGAAACTCACGCACTTGGGATTCCAGACACCAGCTTGAGCGGTCTCAGCACTCGGACTGCCCTCAGGGTCCGTAGGTCAAACTCCGTCCCAACGGTCGCCAATATGCTGGAAGAAAGAAGCCAGAGCGGAAAACAGAGGGTGGGTTTCAGGGTCAGACAGGAGTGGGATTTGATGTTAGTTGTTGGCTCGGTGACCACAGGTGCGGGGCTTGCTGGGCCTCGGGGTCAGGACCTGGAAAGCAGCGTTAACAGTACCTGCCTTATAGGATAAGAGGTGATTTGCAAAGACCCTGAGTCGGTGCATGGTTGATGGTGATGAGTAAATGCTGGACGGAGAGGGGCGAAAGTTTCCCATCACTCGTGGTCGGGGCGATGCTCCATATATTACACAACTCGCCATCAGAACGAATCACGGGGAGGCCCGGAGGTCTGGGGGGAGGGGCCCGGGAGAATGGCCGACCCTTCGGGGCTCGGCGCTCTTTACCAGCTGGCAGGAAAAGTGGTTCAGTCTGAGCAGCCCAGCCTGCATGGGTTCAAATCCCGGCTCTGCCATTTCCCAGCTGGGAGACCTTGGACAGGCCAGGACTCCTCTCCGTGTCTCAGTTTCCCCTTTTTGTACAACAGTGGTAACCCCAGTACGGACGACACCTCAAAGGGGCGTGGGGACTAACGAGACGTTGAATTGATACGTGTGGCGCGGTCAGCACGGCGCCTGGCGCACACGAAGCGTGCCGAGCTACTCAGACATAAATGAGAAGGGAAAAAAAACCCAACCAAACATAGAAAACCAAAGCAAACAACGCGTGTGGCTCTGCTGGTGTGGACTAGCTTGGTCATCTGAAGAAGCGTGAGGCCGCGGGTGAGGCCAAGCCAGCCAGGGTGACAGCGGGAGGCGGCGACAGCCGATCACACAGGGCCCTGTGGGCCGTGGCGAGGACCTGGTTCCTTCTCCAAGTGACGCGGGAGCCACAGAGGGTTCCGAACACTGGAGAGATGGGATGTGGCCTGTATGACCATGAAGCCCCCTGCGGGGCAAGGCCAGAAGTTGGGACCTGGGGACGAGGCCACCGCACTTCCGGGTGAGACGCACTTCCGGGTGAGACGCGGCCGGTCTGGGCGGGGCTGAGCGCGGGACCCAATGGGAGCCCGGAGAGGAGCTCAGCCCCGCCCCCAGATGAACCTGCGAGTGGGTGAGGTTCAAACACCAGTCCCTGCAGCCCTAGGCTGCAGGAAAATGGGGAAGCAGCACCGCACACACAACCTGCGATCTGGACCGAAACCCTAGCCCTGCCTTTCTCACGGTGTGGCTTCTGTCCTAACCTGTCCAAGCCTCAGAAATGCAGATCATCGGACCTCCCTCCAGCCCCGTGCAATCTTAACTGGCAACTAAAATGCACTCTTCCACCCTCCCCCCCCCCTGCCCTGGAAGGATTGGAAGGAATGAGGAGGGGAGGCGGGGAGGGCGGAGGAGAAGGCTTCTGTGGCCAAGAAAGCTCTATGGAGGCCTAAGTTTCATTCAGGATGTTGCTGGGGAGAAATGGGTGGGCTGGCGCCGGAGGCTCTGAACTGGAGGCTGAGGAGGTGGGCCTTATCGTATGGACAGTGGGAGTCATATAAGGTTTCGGAGCAGGGGAGGGATGTGATTAGGGTTGGCGTGGTAGAGACAGGGCTGACAGCTGACAGGACAGATGGGCAGTGATGGAGGCAGAGCGAGGAGGGAGCGGTGAGAGCAGGCCGGCGTAATGAGGGCTGGAACTAGGACAAAGGCAGTGGGAGTACAAAGGAGGCCCCAATTTAAATATAGCTGCCATTGATTGCTGGGCATCAGGGAGCTTGCCTGGGCTCATCAAATTCTGCATTCCAGCAGTTGGTAGGATGAGCCCCATTTTCCAGAGGAAACTAGAGCCCAGAGAAGTTGCTAATGCACGGAGGTCCATACCCTGGAGCAGGACCTCAAAGCCAGGACCCCAGCACGCCAGAACCCCGGTTCTTCATCTCCTGCGGCTTGTTGGATGGGGTGGGGGCCATGGGGGGAAAGACAGAAGGGAAGAATGGCTTCCTGGCTCTGAAGGAACCACTAGGCAACGGCCATTCACTCATTCAACAAAGGTTTATTGAGCACCTACTATAGGGGCCCAAGGATGCTGCCATGAACAAAGAAACAATGGGAAAACATAGGGTATGTGAGAAGGTGGGAAGTGCTATGGAGAACAACATGGCAGCTGCCAGGGCTTCCGGTGGAAGGATTAAGCGTGGTGGGATGGGAGCAAGAGGAATCCAAGACGACTCTAGGGTTTGGCCTGAAATACCCGAAGGATGGGGTGGCGGGAAACTGAGATTGCAAAATGGTGGGTTAGGAGGAAGATCAAGACCAGGCTGTGGACACGTTGAGCTTGAGATGCCCGTTGCTATGACTCCCTCGTTAAAACCTTCCATTGGCTTCCATCAGGCTTAGCATAAAATCCGAACTCTACCGGGATCACAAGACCTAGCATCACTTGACGCCCACGGACTGACCTATCCCCCCACACTCCGGCCACCCCGACCTTCTGTTCCTCCCACAGGAAAAGCTCCTTCCCACCCCAAGAATGTTACAGTGGCCATTTCTTCTGCAAATGCCCATCCCCTTAACTCTCTCCCTCTTTGCCTGGCGCCCTCTTCAGGTCCTTCAAAGGTCACATTTCGCCTTCTCAGAGAGGATGGCCCTGGCCCCTCTAGCTAAAGAGATTCTTTGCTCTCCAGGATTATATCGTTTATTAAGCTGTATTTATTATTCCCCCCCCCCTTCTAGAATGTGAGCACCACAGAGACAAAGGTTGTGTGTGTGTGTGTGTGTGTGTGTGCACGTGTGTGTGTAGCACCTTTTACGGCCTAGCAGGTACTCAATAAATGTCTGAGTGAGAAAAGAGTGGTGGGAAACAGGGTTATGGTAGACCAGATGTCCTAGAGTGGTACAGAGGTAGAGTGAAAGAAGCCAAGGGCCCCCAGTGGAATGTTGGGAAAGAGCAACATTTTAAGAGACTCGTGGTTGAGGAAGGAGACTGGTGAAAAAGAGGAAGTCACGGAGGTGGGTGGAGACCCGGCAGGGAGGTTCACCCTAGGGGGTCAAGTTCAAAAGTGTTTTGAGAAAGGCAAGGTCACTGGTCTTCAGGGAAGCCCAGGGATGAGTTGGGTGCAAGGGATTAGGAGCATCAGGTCACTGGGGGGTCTTGCCGGCGGAGGGGGGGGGCTTGTAAGTGCTCTATAGCCCCATGGGGACAGTGGCATTTCCATCACCGGAGAACGTTCCACTGGATGGCGCTAGTCTTGCTTCACCCCACTAGGGCGGGGATTTTCAATATCTGTTTTGTTCACAGCTGTATCCCCAGTACCTAAAACTATGCCTGGCATACAGCAGGTGCTCACTAAATGCTTCTTGCATGCACAGACAATGAGGAAGTGAAAAGTAGGAAAGCCTGATGATAACAGAGTATATTCTGGAAGAGACAGAAGGCTGGGTGGAAGACAGGACTTGTCTTAAACTAGGAAAAGGATTGTGGAAGATACGATGGCTGTTTATCCAACAGCCAATCCTACGCCCTCCCTTGCCAGTGGAGTGCGTTTTCCATCAGAGTCAGAAAATACCCCACAGGAAGTCTTGTTTCCCAGAATTCCTTTCCACGGGAGCCCTGGTCGAATGAGCCAGTCATGTATCTAACAGGACCTGAGGGGGCTGCTGGGGGCTGTTGGAGGCTTCTGGGGGGGAAAGTTTTCTTCCCCTGAGAAAAGTGGCATGGCAGGAGACAACCCCTCCTTTTCTTTGGCTGGATGCTTTTGTGTAGACATCTTGGAACAAGGTGGCCATCTTGGGACCATGAGTGGTAAAGGTTGCCAGGAAAGTCCTTCCACAGAAGACGCCACAGTGGAAAGACAGAAAGGGCTCCTTGGGGACATCCCTGGGCTGTGGAGCCAACCCTGCAACCAGCCACCCGGCCTCCAGACTTCTTGTCATGTGGACGGACAACAGCCATCTTTCCTAGTGGATAAGAGCCAGGCGGCCTGGGTTCAAATACTGGTTCCTCCAATCGCTAGCTGTGTGGCCTCGGGTAAGTCACTCAACTCTTCTGTTCCTCAGTTTCCTGGGCCGTACGACGGGGATGACAATATACCTGCCCCGATAGGTGCGGGGGTTTATGTGATGTGCTTGGGATTTAGGAAGTCCTACACAAATGGTTGCTTTTGTCTTCTTCATCATTTTTCTTCTTCTTGTGTTACTTGGGGGTAAGTTATGCCGGAACCCACCAACAAAGGCAACGGTCATCGCATTGTTTCCACTAGGTGCCAGGTGGGTGAGGAGGGAAACATGTGCAAAGGCCCTGGGGCTGGAGAGACCTCCTGGTAAAGAGTGAGGTCACTAGCTGAGAGGGAGGGGACGGAGGACAGGAGAGTGACCGGGAGGTGTTAGCATGGTCAGAAAGCAGGAGAGAGATGGAGGCCGCTGTGGACCCCTGACCTCAGGTTAGAAGAAACACTTGCCCCCACGGCCAGGGTCAAATCTTCCTGAGATGGGTACTTAGGAGCATAACTGCTTCCCGTGCAGTCTATATTCTTGCCATTCATAGATCGTGCAAATCCTTTTCAGGTTTATTTTTATATCACTTGGCTTTTACCTCCTCCTGGAAAAAGTATTTCTAAAATTCCTTAAAAAAAAAAAAATCTTCAAACAGAGAGAGTCAAGTTAATTGCTCTCCTTAGTTCATGGCATATTTATTTATACCTTTGGTCTTTGCACTGTCCCTCTCTCTGTTCATTTGCCCATTCACTCATTCACTCATTCATTCGTTCGTTCGTTCACTCATTCATTCATTCCCTTGTGTCCCCAAACCCTACTTTCATTCGCCTCTCCCAAGAGACAACCAATATAATGTTTAATTTGGTCTTATTGGAGTGCATTCTTGCAAAACATGTGCTTTATTTTGAGGGCTTATATTTTTAACTTACATTGACGGCACGAAGTTAAGCATATTCTGTTGTTTCCTGTTTTCACCCAGAACCAGGTTTTTAAGCCCCATCCTGGGTGGTCCATTAGACGTGCCATCTGGAGCTCTCACTCGGTCTAGGGGCTCCATAGGTACATCCGCCATATTCCCGTCCCCAGGGATGGACACCAGGTGCCTCCAGCTCCCCCCCCCCCCCCAGGATGGTGCTGTAGCGAATAAGCCTGCACCGCCCCTCACAGACCTGGTGAAAATCTCCCTGGGATGACTGCCTGGGAGCGTAGCTGCTGGTGAGTCTGAATTAACTCCACTTGGCATGGATGATGACCTTCCGCAGGGCCGCCCAGGCCACACCCGCAGGAGTGGGGGCAGGAGTCTCCTCTGTCCCCACATCCCACCCACCCTTGGCTGATCCACCTTGCTGACTTTTTCCACTACGAGAGGCGCACGGAAATACTCGCTGTTTTGATTTTCATCTTTCTGATTGCAAATGATTTTGAGTACCACGTCACATACTGGTTAGCTTTTCAGACTTCTCCCTGCTGTCTGTGCAGAGCCCGCTGTGGGGCTCGAACTCATGGACCGCAAGATCATGACCAGAGCCGAAGTCAGACGCTTAGCTTACCAAACTGAGCCACCCAGGCACCCCAAGGAACGGAATTTTAAGTTGTATTTACTTTTATTTCATTTACCTTTAAAACAGTCACGTGTGGTTGGGGGGGGGCAGCCTAACGGATAGCAATTAGATACTCATCTGTGGTCAGTTATTTTTCTGTCGTTCTATTTACAAATACCACTTTAGGGGGCGCCTGGGTGGCTCAGTCGGTGAAGCGTCCTACTTAGGCTCAGGTCATGATCTCGCGGTCCATGAGTTCGAGCCCCGCGTCGGGCTCTGTGCTGACGGCTCGGAGCCTGGAGCCTGCTTCCGATTCTGTGTCTCCCTCTCTCTCTGCCCCTCCCCTGCTCATGCTCTGTCTCTGTCTCAAAAATAAATTTAAAAACATTAAAAAAAAAGAAAACAAATACCACTTTAGCTCTTACCATGCACCAGGTGCTAGTCTATAGGATTTTAAATATTAACTCATTTAAGAAACGCCTAGCAACCCCGTAGGTGGATACTATTCTTTCCCTTTTATTGGTGAGGAAACTGAGGCACAGAAAGGCTGAGTTACTTGCCCGTGGATTCACAGGAAATGGTAACGCAAGATCTGGGTGCGGGCAGTTTGGTTCCTAAACTGTCCCCGTTATATCTTTATTTGAACAAAAATCTCACTTGTCATCTAATCGATTATTATTATTTATTATTATTATTATTATTATTATTATTATTATTATTATTATCGGCCTTGGAGTTTGTGCTTTTAAAGTTCTGTTTAAGAACCCCTTCCCCCACCCCAGGTCACACAGATATTCTCCTGCGTTTTCCCCTGTCAATGTGAAGTTCTTACCACTCACACACGGTCCTCTCAAGCACCTTAACCTTTGCATGGAGCCGTTCTCCCATTTAATTGTCTTCTAAAGTACAGGATTACACAAAAGGACACGTTTCTATTTTGGGTGATTCCTGAAGCTCTCTTAAAGTGCAGTGTTTTCTTAAAAAAAAAAAAAAAAAAAAAAAAAAAAAAGCAGGAGCAGATGTAAAAACCCCGGAAGGAGAGAGGAGGTAAGTGATTCTAGAAAAGATGGGAGCTCCAGAGGGGTGGGTTTGCTGGGGGCGAGAAGCGGATGATGAGGAGACGGGCGGGTTTGGAGATCAGCAGGTCTCGGGCCTGTGGAAGGGCACCATCGTCGCGATCCCTTGCTGATCGCAGGGCTGGAGGAGGCGTGAGGGAAACCGGTCCCCGAGACACTGGAATGAGAGCAGGGGAGAGCTAGAGGAGAGGGGTCCAAGTTTGCAAGGAGAAGAGCACAGAGTGAGTGCAGAAGCAGAGCCTGAAGGTTCGAATGAGACGTTTGATGGAGCAAAGCTCTCGAGGAACCGACGAGGACGTACGTTTTCGATTTAATTCCCAGACATTTAGTGGGCCCCTCCCGAGGGAGAGGCACTCCCAGATCAAAATAAAAACAAAAGCTCAACTCTTGGCCGGTGGCAGCTGGTGGGAGTGGAGACTCGTCCCACCACTGCTTAGGACGGTTTTCGCCAGAGCTAAAGGGACTCCTCCCTACGACCCAGAAACCCCCGTCCTAGCAACACGTCCCGCCAAAGACAAGCGGTTTCCCCCCCGCAAGAGCTGCAAAGTGCAAAACGCCCCAATGCCCGTCACCCCCCGTGCGGTGCACGCGGCCGTGACCGTGAACTTTGCCCAGCTCACGCACACGGCGGCAAGGGAAGAAGGCCAAGAAGAGCGTGCCGTGTGATTCTGTGTGTTCACAATTCAAAAATAGGCGACCCTAATCCGCGCTGTTCCCTGTCAGGGTGGAGGGACTGGAAGGGAATGAGAAGGTGTCAGGGGGTTGGGGACAATCCGTTTCTTGCTTTGGGTGCTGGTTACATGAGCGTGTTCAGTTTTGGAAAATTACTCAGGCCGTACCTGTGTGTGTGTGTGTGTGTGTGTGTGTGTGTGTGTGTGTGTGCTTTTCGGCATGTATGTCCTACTTCAATATCAAGTTTTAAAAAGCAGGATTCGAAAGAAGGTAATGTTTACGGAGTGTTTGCCGTGGGCCAGGCAGGGTGTGTTGTTTTAATCAATCCCCACGACGACCCTATGAAGCAGGGCCTATCATTCCTTCTACTTTGCAGATCAGAGAGGCTGAGTCACTGCTCTAAGGCCACACAGCGGGTACATGGCGAAGCTGGGTTTTGATCCCGTCTCTCA
Source organism: Panthera pardus (assembly GCF_024362965.1). Classification (NCBI taxonomy): domain Eukaryota; kingdom Metazoa; phylum Chordata; class Mammalia; order Carnivora; family Felidae; genus Panthera; species Panthera pardus. The sequence goes on from NW_026527013.1 coordinate 9,666,246, forward strand.
TACATTTCTAACTACTCTGCGGCACCGGGCTTGGAAAAGTGAAGGGATGTGGATTTCTCTACGACAGAGGAGAAAAATAAAAAGATGACGACCTTGAGGGAAACTGAAAGGGAGGGAGTTCTTGAAAGCGACCGCCAATGTCTTAAGAAAATGTGGGCAAGATCTCAAGGAATCGGGGAAAGATTGGAAGCAGATGTGGGGTGAATTTAATAAGGCAGTGGCTAAAGAAGAAGAAATGCTGAAGGATACTGAAGATCCAAACAAGGGTCACCGGGTAGGAAAGAAAGGAACCCTCCTCGCTGGTTCTCTTGGGACCGTTCTAACCCCAGTGATCATTTCCAGGGATGGCAAGAATTACCACCTCATACGGTCTTACTTTTCCATAGCTCCCATCATAGGCATCGTCGTCATGGGAGGCGGGTGGACACCCGCTTCAATGATGACCAAACCGAGGTTCTGAGAGGCCAGGCGTCTTGTCTCAGACCACACACCACTGAGTGTCCGTGAACTGAAGCCTTCTGACTCTACTCTGCCCCGGGGGGATCAGCCTCCATCCCAGCAAAGTGGCTCACTCAACCTCCCTCTGCTCCTTCGCCCAGAGAACCTCCTCCCCACGGATCCATAGCTCTGCCTGCCTTCCAAACTGCCTCCTTCACTGTCCAGCCTCACCCCGGACTCCTTTCTCTTCCATCCCGTAACCTTCAGGGGGGGCTCAGGTGACACCAGAGCCTTGCGGTGACGGTGGAAATATTTTCTTCTGAGCTGTCCAATATGGCGGCCAACAGCCCCGTGTGGCCAGTGAGCGCTTAAAACGTGGCCGAGCAACTGAATTTTTCACTTGAGTGAACTCTAATTGACTTACATTTATATTTTCTACCGTAGCTATACCAGTTTCCCTTACCTGCACCCGGCACTTTAAACACCCACTCTTCATGTGAAACCATCCGGTGGGTGAATTTCGTTTCCTGTGGAGACCTTGACCGATAAAAGGTGGGAAGAGTGGATGACCCATGAAGGCTGCCCATCTGAGGGTTCCAAAAACCCACAGCTTCTGAGACCAAGGTCTCCAGAGAAGCGAGACTTGATTCCAGGTCTCCTCACCTCAAGGGACAGGGATACTCTGTGGCCTTTTCCAAATAAGTCTTGGGAGAAAGATATCCCACCAGGTTCTTGCCTCACCTCACCGCAAAGCAAGAGCAATTCCTCGGGGCAAGGAGGCTAAGAAACAGAGGAGGTGGAAGAAGACGGGGGTGTCTGACAGCTGTCCGAAGGCAGGTTCCATCGGGGGGACACCCAAGGAGATGTGGAGCTCAGTTCTGGATACACTGTGTCTCTCCTTCCTGGGCATTCAGCTGGCCTCAATTTTCCAGCCTTGCCGTTAGGTGTGGCTCTGTAACTAAGTTCTGGCCAGGGCAAGGAGAGCAGAAGCCAACGTGGGCAACTTCTAGGCCTGGCCCCGACGTATTTCCTGGGTGCCCCCCTCCACTCTCTTCCCTTTTGCGGCTTCACCATAAGGAGCGCAGAGACCTTGGAAGCCCCGGGTTGACGATAAGGAGCCACGATATGGAAGGAGCCTGGGATTCGCCCTCCCTGCTTGGCGGAGAGCTGCCCCACTGTTCCAGGATCCCTATTTTGGACATGGTCTGTGCCAGCACTAAGTTCTATTGTGTTTGAGCCCTTTATACATTTGGGGGGTTCTCTGTAACGGCCAAAAGCACTTCTCCAGTACGCTTACTGGTACCTTATCCAATACACAGTGACAAATACGCTTAGGCAGCTAAAATGTCAGCTCCCTAAGGCCACAGGCCCGTTTCTTATTCCCTGGTGGACCCTTAGTACATAGTAGGCCTCAGTGAGGAGGTATGTGTTGAATAAGCTGTCAGCTACCATGTTTCTTTTCAGCCGAGTGGAAGGCAGAAGAGTGCAGCAGAGTGGAAAGGGGCTGGGTTTGTATCCTGACCAATCACCTACCAGCTGTCTACTTCGGGCAAACTCCCCAGCCTCAGTTTCCTCACAGGGAGGAGAGAGACTTATAGGAAAGGGGGGTGGAGGGGGGAAGAATGGGAGAGGCAGGGCTTGAACCTGGGATTATAGCCAAAGACCAACTCAGGAAACGCTATTCCACTCCCATGATCCTTCTGCTGTCCCAGGAGGGCTCGAGACTCTGTTTCTTGCCGTGACCTCAGACTAACTCTGCGGGAATTAGACCCACAGTTTCGTGGCTTGGAGCGGCTGCTTCTAGATCAGGGGGCCCCGCCGGGGAGCCGGAACTTGGGAGAACCTGGAGGGGTCCTCAGAACTGACGGAGGAAACAAACCACAGTTAAATTCAGGGCGTCCCACGTTTGGGGGGGGGCATTCTTCTTACGACCAGCCTCGAGGTATGGGTGACGGGACACATGCCTTAGGACTGATCAGGTTTTTTTTCTCCCCCATTAATTAAAATGTGAATCACAGCTGAGTCACTGAAGAAAGAAAATGGTCAATGAACAATTCTGACTTCCTCCCTCCTTCCCTGCTCAGAGAGATGAGTCAGCAGAAGTCCGGATCCAAAAGTGAGAAGGGAAAAAAGAAGGGATGCTGGGCTTGGGGGAGGCAGGAGCCGAGCAGACCTGAGTCACTTCGTTCTTTGTCTTAGCAGAAGACAAGTCCTCAAGCTCCCGGTCCAAGGCAGCAGCCAATCCCTCTAGTGCGCATGCCTCTTTTTCTGGTTTTACACAGACTCATGGCACCCTGAGTTCTACACGAGCCCCGACAATCTCCTTCCTTGCTTCCTTCAGACAAAGGCAGACTCCTCACCATGCCAGAACCCACCTCGAGCCTCTATTCCGCTTCAGTTTCCCCCCCAAAGCCCCAGGCGCCCCTGTGAATTCACACACCACGATCACGTTTCCTAAGCTACTGGAAGAGTGGGGAGGCTTGTCGCCTCTCGTCAGTGGGGAAGGGCCATGGGGAGCAAATGGAAGATTCTGGAAGTGGGGGCCCCTCAGGTTCAGGGCAGCCACGGAGCCTACAACCTGCAAGCATGGCACCTAGAGCCAGGCTGGGTCTGAATCCCGGCTCTGCCAGGCCTGGGAGACCTAGTCTTCTTTCTGAGCCTCAGTTTCCTCATCTGTGACACGGGGATAGCCAAGGCTCCCGCTCACAGTGCGGTGAAGAAGAAGAAGTCCCACCCTGGACTTCAGACGTCTGCTTCGTGCATTTTCGGGAGGATCCTTTTTATGTTCAAATTCCCTAGGGGGTCCACCCGTGGCTCCTGTCTTGACCCCCTGGACGTGCAAACGTTTTCTTTAAGGAGTGGGCGGAGCCTTGTGCTCGTTCATTTTTAACCAGAGGGACACTGTCCAGGTCCCGTCTGTTAATGTCTTAGGGTGTGATTTCAGCAGTTTGCCACCACGAGGCTTTACAAAATCTGCGTGTTTTTTTTTTTTTTTTTACAAGGTTGGCAATTTCAAAGTCCGTCTGCCTTGAACTTGCATTGTACTGGAGGATAATATTTAACGAAACGGAGACCAGTGGCTCTCAACCAAGGGTAATTTCATCTCCCAGGGGGCATACGGAAGTGTCTGGAGACGTTTTTGACTGTCATGACGGGGGGCGGGGCGGGGGGGTGCTACGGGCATGTGGTGGGTGGTGGCCCGGGGGGTGCCGCTAAGCAGCCGACAACGCACAGAACACAAAGAATGATCTGGCCCCAGATGTCAAAAGTGCTGTGGCCAAGAAGCTGTGATCTAGAAACTGATCAACAAGGACATGGACCCAGTGGACCATGGTTGCCCTGGGGTGAGATATCTTGAGTCAGAACTCATTTTTACAAGCGGCCAATTTCTTAGTGACCAAAAAAAGTCGATTTAGGTCTTTTGGGTCCCTCAGCCTCCTTCTAACTATAATAAATGTATGCGAAGCTCGAGGCTCGTAGCCAGACCGCCTGGATTCTAATTCCAACTCTGCCATTTCCTAGCTGTGTGATCTTGGGCAAGTTACATAACTATTCTGGGCATCAGGGTTTTTTTTTTTTTTATTTTTTATCACCTGTAAGTGTGGCTAATAGGGCTGTTGCATGAAATGGGTTGATATGTGCAAAGTACTTAGAACAGTACTTGGTACATAGTGAGTTGGAGGGTGCGTGGGAAGTGGACTGAATTCCTGGTGCAAATGTGGTTCAAGTATGGAGTGCTGAAGGAAGATTCACATTCTCCTTCCACGGGGTGGCTGGGAAATGGCCGCCAGGTCAGGAACTACATTTCCCAGTCTCCCTTGCATCGACATGGGGCCATGTGACCACATTCCCGTCAGTGGAATGGGGTCAGAAGGGAAGTTCATCCCTCCCTGGCCACGCCCACAAATACCTCTCACTTGCCTCCACTCCACTCTCCTTTGCCCCCAACCTGCTGGCCGGGAACAGACTCTCTGAGCAACCTTGGAAGTTGCATGTTAAAAAAGGGCAGAGTCGGGGCCCCTGGGTGGCTCAGTCGGTTGAGCATCCGACTTCAACTCAGGTCATGATCTCGCGGTTTGTGAGTTCGAGCCCCGCGTTGGGCTCTGGGCTGACAGCTCGGAGCCTGGAGCCTGCTTCGGATTCTGGGTCTCCCTCTCTCTCTGCCCCAACCCACTCGCATTCTGTCTCTGTGTCTCTCAAACATCAAGAAACATTAAGAAAAAAAAAGCCAGGGCCTCCGTCACCCTGCGTCCCTGAGCGACTGTGTGGAGCAAGGCCACACCTGTGCCGTCTACCCCTCCACCCTATCCTGTCCCTTACCGGCTGTACTTTAGAAATTTATTTTTCTCTCATGTATTTCCTTAAGCCAGAGATTTTTGTCTTATCTGTTACAGCAGCTGGTGCTAACTAATACCTCCTCTTCCCTCAGCGTGGCTATTTTTCTCCCTACCAGCAAATACCATCATGTCCTCACCATCGGACAAGCTTCAAGATGACTCTGAATCCTTTCTTTCATACCTTCCCCACCACCTGGCAGACAGGCAGGGGAGAAAGCCCCTTCTCCCAACGGGGACGGAGGAGGGGTCGCGTTCCCCAGGTCAGGAGCTGGATAAAGATCCGTGAGCCTTCCTTAGCCAAGTTTTGGATGTCAGGCCAATTAAAGGGGCTGAGTGAGGAGACTGGCCCCACATTCAACTCAAATTCATATTCGTGCCTCCAAATGGTAATAAGATGTGCCGACACCCTGGTAGTCTGCTCAAATGCTCAAATGTCACCTTCCCAGTAAGACCTACTCTGACCACCCCATTGAACCCAACACCGCCAACTTCCTTGCCCAACTTTACCGTCTTCCCAGGGCACCCTTTAGCTTCTAGCACACTGTTACTGTTTGGGACCCCCCACCCTGCTAGATCATAAGGTCACAGGTCTCCCCATCACCAAGAACACTGCCTGGCATAGAGTTACTGCTCAGTAAATCATCGGATAGGTAAATAGGGAGGGATTAATTCGGGTCAAGTGCTTGCTCTGTGCCCAAAAACCCAACCTTGAGCACTCAACGACAGTTTAGCAAAGTGGAGACTATAACCATCCCCACTCCACAGACAAACAAACCAGTTCAGAGAAGGCAGGGGGAGAGCCAGGATTTGAACCTGGGCCATCTGCCCCTGGGTCTAGGTCTTCTGGAATTGGTTTTGTTCAAGCCCCCAGCATAGAGCCGACTAATCCCGGACAAGTCGACTAATCCCGGATCTTAAAGCAAAGCTTTTTAGTCTTGTCTGAAAAATAGACAAGGGTTGTCTGTGGCGTGTGGACACGGACAGGCTCACAGAATGGTGGCCGGTGACTGTCCTAAGGATGGAGAGGCGCACGTGATCGATCCTGGCCCCTTCACTCACCAGCTGTGTGATCCTGGGGCCAGAAACTTAACCCGTCTGCGTCCAGTCTTATCATCTACAAAATGGGTTGTGGGGACGATGAAATAGGTTGATATTTGCCAAGCGCTCAGAACAGCCTCACAGGCACCCACACGCACACGCGCACCCAGTAAGGTTCACGGTAAGTACTATATAAGTGTCTGGGAAAGAAACAATTATCACAGTTCCTGGCTAAAGCTCGGGAGAGTGGGCAGGCCCCCTGAGGGCAGAGCTGACCCCTGCACCGTATTCAGGCTCACACTACCCGCACAAACTTGGTGTGCTGGGCGTCTGACGAGCCAACGGTGGCTCTCGGACTCCCGCTAATTTTGAGGACAAGCTTCTCCGTGCTGACATAATGGCAACGCGACTTCCATCAGGAAGACGTCCTCTCTCAAGAAAGCTGACAGCAAGAAGTGGCCCGGGCTGCCTCAAACGGGACAGGAGACGGCCAAGAGCAAAGCAGAGGGGGTCAGGGGGAGAAAGCGTGAGGGCTGCATCCACCTGTCCGCCACCTGCCGGACAGAGGATCTAACGTCGGCTTCAACACCGTACAAGCCCAGTGATGTTTCCAATCTGCAAGACAGGCGCAGCTCGAAAGCGCTTTCCAGAAATGAGCTAATGGCGCTTAGGGAGAGGTCGCTGATGCTAAATGTGGCCACCCTGAGGACGGAAGTCCACGTGTGGACTTCCATTCAAGAAAACACAAAACACAGGGCAGAGGGAGAGAGGCCCTTAGTAACAGTGATGACGATGGAGGTGATAGGAAGGCATTATTATTAGTCAGAGACTTGTGATGTTTATTGAGCACTTAGAAGGAGCCAGGCGCTCTTCTCAGAGCGTTACGTGGATCATACCAGTTAACTCTCTCCAGAACTCTAGCAAGTGGGAATATTATTACCCCCACTGACCAGATGAAACGAGTGAGGCCCAGAGAGGTTCGGAAACCTGTCTCAAGTCACAGCGCTTGCAAAAGAGGGACCTGATTTGAGCTCAGGTGGTCTGGGAACAGAAGTTCCTCACCACCCTCGCTGTTATAGTGACGTGCTGTGTATTTTGCCATAGTCGCAACTCCCTGAGGCTAGGACCGGCCCTATTTTACAGATATGGAAACGGAGGCACAGAAAGGTTGGCTGACTTGGCCAAGGTCGCACGGCCAGGAGGTGGTGGAATCAGGATATATCCACGCTGCCTTCTTCTCTCGCTACCCACACCAACGCCGCCGGATGGACGCTCTTTCTACAAGATAGCTTTACAAAGCAGGGGCCCTGATCCCTACATTAGTGAGACAGCTACAGGTTAGGGTTCGACCGGGACAAGAGGCTGATATACTCCATAGCCACTGGGGACCTCCGAGTGGGGTCACTCAACCTGGCCACGTCCAATCTGCCCCTTGATAACTGTGCTGGGCAGAGAGGGTGGGTAGACATCCCCGTACTTAGGCAGGAGGAGTCCTTTATAAACCCTTGCATCCTGGCCAACACATTGCAACCAGGGTGGCCCTTCTCAATAAAGATCTGGGGGGCACCTGGGTGGCTCTGTCGGGGAAGCGTCCGACTCTTGGTTTCGGCTCGGGTCGTGATCTCACGGTTCGTGGGATCGAGCCCCGTGCTGGCTCTACACTGACAGCACGGAGCCTGCTTGGGATTCTCTCTCCCTCTCTCTCCGCCCACCCGCCCAAAACAGATCAAAAAACTTAAAAAATATATAAAGATCTGATCACGTCCACCCGTTGTCTGAATCCTTCCATGGCTTCCTTCTGTCTTCAGGCTGACATCCCGGTCCCCGCTGACCTTCTGCAGATTCTTCTTTCCCCACTCTCCTCTTCTAGCACACAAGCCCACGTACACACACACGCACACGCACGCACACACACAGGTACGTGTGCAGCCGTCACACCCTGCTTTTTCTGCATAGATGCTGCATCCAGATTTTGCCTGATTTTGAACCTCGGCTCTGCCACTTGGGTGGGTCACGTAACTTCTCTGGGCCTCATTTTTCTCACCAGGAATGTGTTTTGCCCACCTATGTTTTTCTAAATCCTAACTCCCAATGCGATGGTATTGGGAGCTGGGGCCTTTGGGAAGGGATTAGGTCGTGGGGGTGGAGGGAGACCCCCAGAGCTCCCTCGGCCCGTGTGAGGACTCCGTGAAAAGACAGCCGTCTGTGAACCGGGATGAGGGCTCTCACCAGGCAGCGGATCTGCCAGCAGCAGCCTGAACGGACCAAGACAATGACCATTTTCTGCCGGGTTTGTGGACGATAATGCGCACGCATAGTATGCAATTCAGAAGAGCACAGCATTTACCGCGGAAGGTAAGTTTTCTCCGTACGCCTATTTCCAAGCCTCTCGGGGTCTCCCTACAGAGGTAAACACAGTTATTAGTTTCTAGGGCCGCTTCCGTGCGGTGCTAAGGGCGTGTTCAACATCGCCCGCGTGATCGGACTGCATTGCTGTGCACGGGCTACTAGATCAGTTTCCTGCTGGAGAACAGGTCTAACCAATGTCACAGACGGGAGCTTGAGTCGGCTCAGTTGATGGACTGTTCGTGCCGCACCCCCGCCCCCGACCCCCCCACCCCAACGTGGAGTCAGTCGGTGTTCTTTTCATCAGCCCGCGGCCTCTGAGGACACTGTTGGTCTCGAAAGGTTACACAGCCGTTGGTCGAAGGAGGAGGCCCCGGGGAGGGAGGCGGGTGGCCAGGCGGTGGCCCCCGGAGTGTCGTCGAGGGGTTGCCAGGGTAGAATGAAGGGTAAAGAAGGGTAGGAGGCACAGAAGAGGAGCGAGGTGGATCGTGAGCTTTGCAGAAAGGTATTTTTGTAGCTCGGAGTCGAAAATAGGCACGCCGACTTCATGCTGACTGTTCCGTCGCAGTGACGTATCCCTGCTACCGGGGGCCTTTCCATTCAGCACGTCTCCGTGGCAATGGACCACTTCTCATTCACTCCCATCTCCAGGGTTACCTTGCTCGGCTCATTCATGACTGTTGCCACGGAGACGGGCCCATTGATACAATCTTGACTGTTTGGCACGTTGCTTTTCCCGGAATGATAGATCTAAGAGTGCTGGCCTTGGGGTGGGGATAGATAGGATCGCGGTAGGGAGGGTGTGGGAGGGGGGTGATGAAGAGAGTTCTGGAATGAGTTGGGGGGGGGGGTGGGTCTTAAGGCTTAAGATCCAGCAGGAGGAAGACGAGGTGGTGGGAGGCGGGGGGAGGTGGAGTCAGTGACATCTGAGGTGGCCGGTCTAACAATCCCACGTGCGCGGGCGGGCGCCATGTCTCTGCCACAGCCCGCGATTACTGAATGAACTAGTGTTTGTTGCTCGTGAACCTCCCTTGATAAATTGTAAGAAAACAGAAGCATCAGAACAGAAGTACCACCAGGCACCCGTCTTACTCCCCGGCCCCAGCATCTGCCCGGGCGGTGCCTTCCCTCGAGGGTCTCCAGATGACCCGTGTACCTTCCACACCAAAGGGGCCATCCCTTCCAGTTCACCTGCCAACCCTCGTCTTCCTCTCTGGCCTCCCTGACTTCCTCCTTCCTACTGGGCCCTTCCCATCAGCATAACATCCGCTGTTAGACCTCTTGTCTTCAAAACAGAAAACGCCTAGGGGCGCCTGGGTGGCTCCGTCGGTTGGGCGTCCGAGTTGGGCTCAGGTCACGATCTCGCAGTCCGTGAGTTCGAGCCCCGCGTCGGGCTCTGGGCTGACAGCCCGGAGCCTGGAGCCTGGGAAAACTCAAGTTTTTCCCAAGAAATTCCCACCAGCGAACACCTCGTCTCTCCCCCTCTATCCTTCCCGGCGAAACTCTTCAGAAGAACCACTGGTAATCCCTCCAATAGCCTCTGCCTCTCCCTCTCCTCCAAGCAGCTCCGGCTGGGACCACCAAAGGCCTGCCTGCTGTTTTCTCCACGTCTCCCAGCCTCTTTAATGATGGAGAGCCAGCCCGGGCTCAGTGCTTGGTGGCCTTTTACATCTACTCCCTTATCCAATTTCAGAGCCAAAAATAACTTCCACAGGCTGATGACTCTCACATTTGTATCTCCAGCCCTGTCTCCTCTTCCTGAACTTCGGACCCCTGATGCTCCACGGCCAACGCCGCAGCTCCCCTCATGAGCCGGCAGAGAGCACTTAGCATGTCCAAAAGCTGAGCTCCTCATCTGCACCCCCCGACCCCCTTCCTAGCACATTCAATGGCAAGTCCATTCTCTTTTCTTAGTCGCCTCCCAAATAGTGTGCCCGCTTCCAGAGTCCTTTATCCACAATCCCTTCAGTCTATTCTTGTTTTAAAAAGTTGTTTTTATCTTAGAGAGAGAACACACACGTGGGGGAGGGGCAGAGGGAGGGAGAGAGAGAGAGAGAGAAAAAGAGAGAGTGCTGATGCCAGCAGGAGAAGGGCAGAGAGAGGGAGGAAGAGAGAATCCGAAGCAGGCTCCACACTCAGCGCAGAGCCAGACCCCGGGCTCGATCCCACAACCCTGGGGTCATGAGCTAAGCCGAAATCAAGAGTCGGACACTCGAGCGACTGAGCCACCCAGACGCTGGAAAGTCATTTTCTGCTTCAGAGCTCCTTTTTTATTGCTTTACATATTGGGATTCAAGTAACATCTCAGAAGTTCAGTTCATCGTAGTAAGCTAAGGTTAATTTCTTAGTTTTGACAAGGGTACCGTGGTAATGTCTGACGGTAACACCGGGGAAACCGGGTGAGGAAACCTCTGTGCTATCTGCGCACGCAACCTTTCTATAAATCAAAATGATTCTAGAATTAAAAGTTTATTTAAAGGTAAGATTTATTTGGTGGAAAGGGTTCCACTGATTTAAACGAGTTTGAAAACCACGATTTTGGTTTCTGAAGTGGGAAGTGATTTAAAAAAATTTTTTTAAATGTTTATTGATTTTTGAGAGAGAGAGACAGACAGACAGAGCATGAGCGGAGGAGGGTCAGAGAGAGAGGGAGACACAGAATCTGAAACAGGCTCCGGGCTCCGAGCTGTCAGCACAGAGCCTGACGCGGGGCTCGAACTCACGGACCGTGAGATCATGACCTGAGCCGAAGTCGGACGCTCAACCGACTGAGCCACCCAGGCGCCCCAAGGGAAGTGAGTTTTTGTTAAAGTAGGTTTCATGTTGGGGCGCCTGGGTGGCTCAGTCGGTTGAGCGTCCGACTTTGGCTCAGGTCATGATCTCACGGTCTATGAGTTCAAGCTCCGCATCGGGCTCTGTGCTGACAGCTCGGAGCCCGGAGCCTGGTTCAGATTCTGTGTCTCCCCCTCTCTCTGCCCCTCCCCTGCTCATGCTCTGTCTCTCTCTCTTTCAAAAATAAATAAAAACATTAAAAAAAAGTAATTAGAAAATAAAGTAGGTTTCATGCTTAGCACGGAGCCCGACACAGGGCCTGAACTCACGACTCTGAGGTCAACACCTGAGCTGCGATCAAGAGTCAGACACTCGGGGCGCCTGGGTGGCGCAGTCGGTTGGGCGTCCGACTTCAGCCAGGTCACGATCTCGCAGTCCGTGAGTTCGAGCCCCGCGTCAGGCTCTGGGCTGATGGCTCAGAGCCTGGAGCCTGTTTCCGATTCTGTGTCTCCCTCTCTCTCTGCCCCTCCCCCGTTCATGCTCTGTCTCTCTCTGTCCCAAAAATAAATAAATGTTGAAAAAAAAAAAATTTAAAAAAAAAAAATAAAAAAAAAAGAGTCAGACACTCAACCGACGGAGCGCCCCAGGCGCCCTCGAAGTGGTTTGATTAAACTTAAATATTAGATGAAAGTAGTTGGGTCAGAAATTCAGCAAGTGGGCGGTGGGGGGGTGGGGGGGGGAGTGGATGCGGGGGGTGGAAGCCCAGCAGGAGGATGGCCAGAGGCCCAGGCGGTCCAGGTGAAGGATGACAAACCCTGAGCTCAGGAAGGGCGGCGGGGGTGGGGTGGGGGGCAGGAAAGTGGACACGTACTTCCCCGACACGTTCGGGAGGTGGGTTCGGCAGATTTCACGTGGACGAGAGGAAGGAGGAAGAGAAGGAGGGCAATGATGGTGTCTGAGCTCCCGGTTTGGGTGAGAGGGGTGGACGGTGCCACCGAGGAGGGGAACAGGCTGAGGCTTTAAGTGACTCGAGTTGAGCTCACCAGAGAAAACCAAGCACAGGCTTGGGGGTGGGGTGGGCTCACAACACAGACGGACTCAGGTGTTCTCCCATTTCCGTGTTCTTGTCTGTCTGGGCACCTTGCTACCTTATACGTCCCGGCATCGCTTCCATTAGGACCGGGTCATAAGACTGAATCCGGCCCATGGGATGTGGGAGGGAGTGATGTAAACCGTTCCCAGGCCTGGCCCCTACAACTTCCTTAAGACCCTCTACTCTCTCTCTCTCCCCTTATCTGCATCCAACTGCAGGGGGTCCAGACGAGGACCCCACAGCCCTTGGGGATAGCAGAGCCACAAGAGACTGGATCCCTGCGTGACTGTGTGGAACACAGCCCAACCTCTCCCTCTGATCAGACTGGGACGTGAGCAAGGAATAAGGCTCCCAGCCACCGAGATCTGGGAGTGGTTTGTCACAGCAATTAGCCTCTCCTAACCCAGGTGCTGTCAGCCAAGAGGCGATAATTCCGGCGGCTTAATTAACTTACGATGAGCACTAACTATCTGTCAGTCATTTCTCTTGGCATCAGGGACACAGATTTAAATAGAAAGGTGACACATCCCTTCCCTTTCACAATCCTGGATTAAGCATCATGCCACGTGTTGTCTCCTTGAATCTCCAAAAGAACTTTATAAAGAAGCGACTCTTGTTTCCATTCTACAGATGAGGAAGCTAAGGCCCGAAGAAGCCCGTAACTTGCTGAAGGACACACAGGTAGTAAATGGCAGAGCTAGGACTTGAACCCGGGCAGCGGGGTTTCGGAGTACGGGCTCTTAACTTCTGCTGGATGCATGTGGCACTTGCTCTGGGACACGATGAGGGCAACAGAGCTCAGCTGGGAGGAGTGAAGAAAGCTCCTGAATGAAGAAGGGAGAAGGGTGACCCTAGGGGGCCACCTCTGCACGAGCCCATGTGGGGAGGTAGGAGAAGGCCGCGTGCACGGGAGTTGAGAGATAATGCAAGAAGTGAGCAGTGGGCGGGAGCCGGGAGAGAAGGTGGACGCCAGGTAAGGGTCGTTCTGGGTGCCATGCTAAGGCGTTGGTGGATCGGACCTTGGAAGGCAACGAAGGGTTTAAAACCCTGGGGCTGTCAGCCACGGCTCGGGAATCACGTGAGAAGGGTGTCCTCTAGGTGGACAGGAGACCTTCATGACCCCGTGATGGTGGCTGGGAAGGAGTCACCGGAAAAGAAGAAAGGCAACCCAAGAAGCGTCACTGAGCTGAAGAGAGAGAGAGAGAGAGTCAGCACGCCTCTGAATTCTCAAGAGAAGTTCTAAGGTGCCTGAATGAGACAACTGGCCACTCTCTGGGGACTCTTCCTCTTCCCAGAGTGATTCGGGGGCAGGTGGCAACACAGCCTTCTGGGCTGAGATGGACACGGGAGGCGGGCCACGTTCCCAGGGAGTTTGGGACAGTCAGGACAGTGGCTCGGGAGGGAAGCGAGGGTAAGCACAGAACCGGGGGCATGGAAAATCCTATCTTTCTCTGAGACAGAGGGAAGGCGTGGCGGGGAGGGGGTGGAGGCAGGCGGGGCGGACGTTAAAAGGTGCGTAGGGAATGGGGCCGGACGCCATCCCCCAAGGCCCACTCAGGAGTCTCAACAACGCGCCAGCTTTCTCACCCCAAGGGGAAGACAGAGGTGGGCGGGAGCCGGGAGAGAAGGTGGATGTCAGAGCCTGACCGACAGGTTCTCCGCTCTGGGTCCGGAAGGGGCCTCGGCCTTCGGAGACCAACCTCCCGGTTTTACCAATGAGAAGCCAGAAGGGCTGAGAAGCCTGTCCAAGGTCACCTACCAAGTGAGCGACAGATCTGGAGCTGGAAGAGGAGTCTCTCACCAGCTCTGGCCCGTGTCCTTTTGCTCTAAGAGTTCTCTCTTTGTTATTTTATTTTATCGTGGTGAGGACACTTAACGTGAGCTCTACCCTCGTAACCAGTTTCTTTTTTTTTTTTTTTTTTTTTTTTTGGGACAGAGAGAGACAGAGCATGAACGGGGGAGGGGCAGAAAGAGAGGGAGACACAGAATCGGAAGCAGGCTCCAGGCTCCGAGCCATCAGCCCAGAGCCTGACGCGGGGCTCGAACTCACGGACCGCGAGATCGTGACCTGAGCCGAAGTCGGCCGCTTAACCGACTGCGCCACCCAGGCGCCCCGTAACCAGTTTCTACGTGCACACAGCATTACCGTCGACTCCAGGCACAGTGCTGTATATAGCGCGTCTCTAGAGCTCATTCATCTTGCTTGGCCGAACCTTGAGGGATGCTGATTAGTCACTCCCCACCTCCCCCGCCTCCAGCCCCTGGCAAGCACCTTTCCGAGGCTTCCTGCACTCGGCACCGCGTCCTCAAGATTCATCCGTGCTGTCGCAGAGCGCAGCTTTTCCTTCTTCTCAAAGGCGGGACGATATTCTACCGCAGGTGTGTGTCCGATCCCCTCTGCCCCCTCACCTGTCAACGGTCACTCGGGTCGTTTCAGACCTTCGCTGTTGTGCATAAGGCTACGGTGATCACCGGAGCGGTGATGCCTCTTTAAGATCCTGCTCTCAATTCTTTTGGATGAACATCCCAGAAGTGGGATTGTTGGATCATATGATGGCTCTATTTTTAAGTTTCTGAGCAACTTTCACACTGTTTTCCGTAGCGGGTGCACCGTTCTGCGTTCCCACCAGCAGCGTGCAAGGAACCCAATTCCTCCACATCCGTGCCGGCACGTGTGGTCTCTTGGTTTTGCCATCAAGGCCACCGTGGCAGGTGTGGGGAGTCCGGCTCGCCACCTGCCTGTGCCTGGGCTGGTTCCCCCAGGACTCGGGAGCGGGGCCGCGATGCCGAAAGTGCCCTCCACCCACGCTGTCCGATCCAGGAGCTCCTGAGTGTGTGTGGCTCCTGAGCCCCAGGAATGCGGCTGGTATCTGTGATAGAACTTGAAACGTGACTTCATTTTAAAGAATCACAAGTTGAGTACGGTGGTTCCTCCGAGAATGAGACAGAGGATCAGCCCAGCCCCACCTCTGGGGATCTACCCAAAGGAATTGAACGCAGGGACTTGAACGGAGACTTGCACACCCGTGTTCACAGAGGCACTGTGTGCAGTGGCCGAAAGGAGGAAGCGGTCCAGGCGTCCGTCGACGGAGGGACGGAGGAACGAAAAAATGTGGGATAACCATGCAGTGGAATATCGTTCCGCCTTAAAAAGAAAGACATTCTGAGACACCACGGCGCCGACGAACCTTGAGGACCTAACGTTAAGTGAAAGAAGCCATCTGCCAAAGGACAAATACGGCACGATTCCACTTCTACGAGGCCCCTAGAGTCATCAAATTCATAGAAACAGCAAGTCGAGGGGAGGGAGCCAGGGGCTGTTGGGGGGGGAAGGGGAACGGGGCGCCCATTGTCAACGGGGACAGAATTTGGGTTTTGCAACATGAAAAGCGTCCTAGAGACGGACGGTTGCATAACAACGGCTGAACAATGGATGGCTGCACGGGTCATCTAGAAGTGGCTAAAATGTTCAATTTTATGCTGTGTAGGTTTGGCCGCAATTTGGAAAACTCTGACATCCACATACGGTTGGCGGGGACCGGACTGGAGGGTGCCAATGCTAAGAATGTTCCCAGGGATCCAAAGAGACCATCGTCCCCTCCCTGAGTGGGCAGCCTGATGCTCCAGGAGGTGGCAGCTACTTGTCCAGGTCAGAAAGCAACTGCCAAGAACTCGCTTGCATCCGGAGGGCTGGAGGGCGGCATCGCACCAGAGCCGCGTAGCTCTGTGCTGTGTGCACACGCTCGGCGTCCGGGTCCCGGGGGGTTTCCACTCCACTGGGCAGGGCCAGGGAAGGAAAGCTGTCACGCCCGGGTTTCTGCACGCCCGATGGCTGTGGCGACAGCAGGAGAGAGTGGCCGAGGGCTAAGAATGGGGACACCTGGCTCCCTACATGGAACATTCCACCCACAGCCCATTCTGGAGGCAGCAGGGCGGATCCCATATGACCAGCAGAGGAGTCTCTGACCCTGTTCAGCTCCGCACTGCAAGTGCCTGGCTTTCTGGGACTGACCTGGCTTGGAATTCTCCAAGGAATCCAGCACGAGGAGTTAAACAAGACCCAGGGCGTGGGAGACCAAGGTGCAGGACCCCCCGCCCCAGCTCTGTCATGGGCTCTCCTGGTCCCGTGTTCTTTTCCTTCCTGGCACTTGGCACCGCGGAAGCTCGGAGAGTATTTGGGACAACACTTGGGAGGCGGTTAGAAGGCACAGGGAGACTTGAATCACACACGTTCAAATCCCGACTCTGCTGCTTACTGTGCGTCCTTGGGCGAGTTACTTAACCCCTCTGTGTCTCGATTTCTCTGGGGAAAACACCATGAGTGAAGTCGATTAATTCCTGTAAAGGCCGCAGGACAGCGATTGCCATGTCCTAAGTAGAATGAAAACTCCAGAAAGCCACCTTTCCCAGGTAGCACAGTGCATGCTGGGGGCAGGAAGTTCCTGGCATTACATACACAGCAGGGCAGGCCCTCAGAGGTCAGAAGCTGAATTCCAAAGCGCGTTCTGGGCACAGTGGGCTGAATGCTGACCCTTCAAAAGACAGGTCCACATCTAAATTCCTGGAAACTGTAAATGTGACCTCATTGGGGGGGGGAAAAAGGGGGTCTCTGTAGGTATGATTAAGTTAGGTTTCGAGAGGAGAGGCTTATTCTTGAATTATCTGGGGGGAAGCTAACTGTGCCCACATGTATACTTGGAGAGGGAGAGAGAGTTTTTGGAAGAGAAGAGACAGGGGCCATGGGACCACAGGCCAAGTTCCTTGTGGCCTCGGGGCCACAAGCCAAAGAATGTCTGCAGCCACCAGCGGCTGGAGGAAGCAAAAAATGGAGCCTTCAGAGGGAGCATGGCCCTGCCAGCATCTTGATTTCAGATTTATGGTCACCAGAATGGTGAGACCATAAATTTCTGCTTTTTGGGTTTTTTTAAATATTTTGAAATGTTTATTTATTTCTGAGACATAGAGAGACAGAGCATGAGTGGGGGAGGGGCAGAGAGAGAGGGAGACACAGAATCCGAAGCAGGCTCTAGGCTCTGAGCTGTCAGCCCCGAGCCCGACGCGGGGCTCGAACCCACGAACCGTGGGATCGTGACCCAAGCTGAAGTCAGATGCCTAACCGACTGAGCCACCCGGGCGCCCTGCTTCCTTTCTGATTTTTTTTTAAAAAATTGTTAATGTTTTTACTAATTTTTGAGACAGAGACAGTGCACGCGCAGGGGAGGGGCAGAGAGAGACACACAGAATCCGAAGCAGGCTCCAGGCTCTGAGCTGTCAGCACAGAGCCCGATGCAGGGCTCGAACCCGCAAACCGTGAGATCATGACCTGAGCCGAAGTCAGTTGCTCAACCGACTGAGTCACCCCGGCGCCCCAAATAAATTTCTGTTGTTTTAAGCACCGATGTGCCTCTGTCCCCAATACCGTCCATTCACTTTGAAGCAGCTTCATGAGATACAGCCTGTCTGACAGCTTGATTCAATAAATATGGTCCTGGGGCGCCTGGGTGGTTCAGTCGGTTGAGCAGCCGACTCTTGATTTCGCCTCAGGTCATGACCTCGCAGTTGTGGGATCGAGCCCCGCGTCGGGGCTCTATGCTAGGCGTGGAGGCTGCTTGAAATTCTCTTTCCCTTTGCCCCTCCCCTGCTCGTGCTCACACTCACTGGCTCTCTCTCAAAAATAAATACATGAGTAAACGAATAAATAAAGTATTAACCTCTGGATACCCGGCAAAACCCACCCCTCTCCTACAGCCTCCTACAGTTGTAGCATTTTAGCCAGGCCCTTGGCTGCCACCCAAACTGCACATCCCAGCATCCCCGGCAGCGGGGTGCGATCACGTGACACATCCCAGCATCCCCGGCAGCGGGGGGGGGGGCGATCGCGTGACCCATCCCAGCATCCCCGGCAGCTGGGGGCGATCACATGACACATCCCAGCATCCCCGGCAGCTGGGTGCGATCACGTGACACATCCCAGCATCCCCGGCAGCTGGGGGCGATCGCGTGACACATCCCAGCATCCCCGGCAGCTAGGTGCGATCGCGTGACACATCCCAGCATCCCCGGCAGCTAGGGGCGATCGCGTGACACATCCCAGCATCCCCGGCAGCTGGGGGCGATCGCGTGACCAATCCCAGCATCCCCGGCAGCTGGGGGCGATCACGTGACAGTTTCCAGCAGTGGTCTGCGAGCGGACGCGCATGTGCCACTTCCGGGTCTGAGGCTTGAGAGGTGGGGATACCCATCACCCCTTTCTTCTGTCTTCCTATGGTCAGTCAGCTTTGTGTGAATGATGCCAAACGCCCTTAGTTGTGGCAGAGCCAACAGAGGGTGGGAACCCGGATCCCTGAGTGACTTTGTGGCTGGGAGCTCCCCTGCCAACCTGCAGGGCTCGGCTTGGAGCTATTCTGCAAGGGAGATGTAACGTTCTTTTTTTTTTTTTTTATGTTAATGTATTTTTGAGACAGAGAGAGAGTGCAAGCAGAGGAGGGGCAGAGAGAGAAGAAGGGGACAGAGGATCCCAAGTAGGCTCTGTGCTGACAGCGGGGAGCTCGATGTGGGACTTGAATTTCTGAACCGTGAGACCATGAACTTGGATGCTTAACCGACTGGACCACCCAGGTGCCCTGAGAAGCAACATTCTTTATTGTTTTAAGCACTGCTCTTTTGAGACTATTGTTACAGCAGATTAGCATTACCACATAACATGATGAACACTGATGATGAACCTGGGATGTTCCAGGCACTGGAGATGTGACAATGGGACTGATCGGGGCGGGGCGGGGGGGGGGGCAGAGGGGTGGATCCTACTCTGATGGAGCCCACAGTCTTGTGGGAAGAAAAGAGATGATTCAAATCTCAATGATACGATGGGATAAGAAATCTGGTGGAGGGGCATTCACAGAGAAACAGGAGGTTTCCTAATACAGGCCTGGAGGCTCAGGGAAGGACTTTTGGAGGAAATGATGCCTTTTCTAGGACCTGAAGGCAAACAGAGAGGGAGAGGAGCACGTATTTTACAAAGAAGGGTGAACACCCCCGAGGCTGCCCAGTGAGAGAAAGCACAGGATGCTAGAGACCTTAGAGAAGCTCGATGTAGGGGCGCCTGGGTGGCTCAGTCGGTTAAGCATCCGACTTCAGCTCACGTCATCATCTTGCAGTTTGTGGGTTCGAGCTCCGTGTCAGGCTCTGTGCTGACGGCTCAGAGCCCGGAGCCCGCTTCGGATTCTGCGTCTCCCTCTCTCTCTGCCCCTCCTCTGCTCATGTTCTGTCTCTCCCTCTCGGAGATAAATTCAAAAAAAAAAAAAAAAAAAGTTCGATGTAGAGAGGAGAGACGACACAGGCTCTCAAGGACCCTGCTAAGAGCGATGGGTCACCTTGGGAGGACTTCATGAGGCGAAGGACTTGGTCAGATTTACATTGTATGGTCAGAACCGTAGGTACTCCAAAGAAAGGACCGGCCCCTGACTATCTCCTGGGGGATAACCTTGGAATATCCCGCCCGATGACAGCGTCTTTCATTTCTATCCTTTCCTTCTACTAAAGTGGAACTGCGAGTATCACGGCTCTTCGGGGTCCCGCGAGCCCTTCTGGCAAATCGTCCAATCTGAAGGTGGTCTCGGGGACCCCTGATCCACAGTCCTACCACCTTAAACCTGCCTCGGGCCGACGGGAGTCTGGTCTAGTTCCATCTCAAGGGAAAGCAACTCCAGGCGACGCGTCTTGAGAAGTCCCGCCTGCGTATCAGGCACGGCGCTGTCGCGAATTCAGAAATAGACAAAACTGGTCCCTGTCTCCAAGTAGCTCAGGGAATAGAGGCCGAGACAGAAAGGAGATCAAATCAGTACGCTGAGTACTTTCACGGCAGGATGTGTGAGGCTAGGGAGTCCGGTCAGGAATGGGGACAATCTGTAGCACCCAGCTCACAGCTTAAGTTGATGGGTCTGGGTGTGTGTGTGTGTGTGTGCGTGTGTGTGTATCTCTCGCGGGGGGTGGGGTGGGGATGGGGGAGAAGGTGAAACGGAGCAGTCAGAACCATATGGGCCAGAACTGAGTCCCAAAGAGAATTTTCTTTTAGAAACTGCACCTGGAGGAATGCGGAATCTTGGGTACCCAGAGCTACCCCAAGAAATAAATGAGGCTTCTGGACAAGACCGGCTAAAAGCCGAAACACCATCCAAGAAGACCTGGGTCACGTTCTCTGACTTCGCCCCACAGCCCCCTCGCCCTGCCCTGGGGGGGTGATGCCCCTAAGCCAAGACTTCACCACTCTTGCTTCTTTTTCAACCGTCCTCAGTAACATCAAAACAGCCAACATATGCAAAGCACCGAGCTAGACGCTCTGCTATTTTATATAATCCACACGACAGACCTCCGTTTCTGGTAACACAGCAGGCCCGGTAATCAGAGTGGCCCCTCTTGCTGAAAACAATCACAAATCCTGCATAAAGTCTAAAAACCCTCTCGGGGGGCGCCTGGGTGGCTCAGTCGGTTAAGCGGCCGACTTCGGCTCAGGTCATGATCTCGCGGTCCGTGAGTTCGAGCCCCGCGTCAGGCTCTGTGCTGACAGCTCAGAGCCTGGAGCCTGTTTCAGATTCTGTGTCTCCCTCTCTCTCTGACCCTCCCCCGTTCATGCTCTGTCTCTCTCTGTCTCAAAAATAAATAAACGTTTAAAAAAATTTTTTTAAAACCCTCTTGGTGACGCAAGCACACCCCCCCCCCCAATTAGGATGGGGCCCCAAGGGTAAGAAACCTGGAGCAAATTTACCCCATCCTCTCTTCCAGAGGGATTTTCAAGCAAGTTACTCTGGCACTTAGCAGAGAAACAGAAAAAGAAAAGGCTCCAAGAAGTTTTAACCACAAGCTGGCCTCTGCAAACACTGGCGTCCTAAGTCCTCAACCTAGGGCAGGTCCAAAAGTTTCAGACGGCCTTGGAATGGGAGCACCCCAGATGCCTGGAAGGAAATTTGTAAATGCAAATCTTCCAGGGAAGATACACCTTTATCTCAGGCCCCAGAGAACTCCCCCCACCCCAGCATTATCTCAAGGAGAATGAGTTTCACAATCAAGAATAAGAATAGTAAAACACTCAAAGCAACAAAGAGACAAGGAGAAAAGCCATAAAGAAATTAGATATTTAAGTTATCAGACACTAATTACAAAAGAATTCTTTGCACGTTACACCTAAGGAAATACACAATAAGCCTGAAGATATCTTTTTTTTTAAATTTTTGAGATGGGGGGGGGGTGCAGAGAAGGAGGGAGAGAGAGAATCCCAAGCAGGCTCCGCACTGGCAGTGCAGAACCCAACGTGGGGCTCGAACCCACAAACCGTGAGATCGTGACCTGAGCTGAAACCAAGAGTCGGATGCCCAACCGACTGAGCCACCCAAGCGCCCCTAGCCTGAAATTATCTATAAAGCAATTCTCAACCGGTGGTGATTCTGACTCCCGTGGGACATCTGGCAGCATCTGGAGACATTTTGGGGTGTCACAACTGGGGGTGGGGAAGGTGTGCTCCTGGAATCTACTTGGTTGAGACCAGGGATGCTGCCCAACGTCCGACAGTGCACGGGACGGTCCCTTACAGCAAAGTTATCACGCCCAAAACATCATCGGCGCTGACTTTTGAGAAATCCTGCCGTAGAAAAACAAACTACTACAGAAAAAAGAAGCCGGTGTGCCAGGATCAGGTAGCACTTGTGGGGATGAAAAGTCTCATGCTTGAAACAAAACACTTAATGGCGTGGCGAGTGGCAGATTAGAGACAGCTAGCGAGAGCCGGGAAGCTCGTGAGAGGCAGGTCCCGTTCTCCTCCTCGTTCGGCAAATGGGTAAACTGAGGCACGCGGCGTGCTGGGAGGTCAGTGCCAAAACTGGCATCGGCCAGACGTGAGATCCGTGCTCTGAACCGCTCTGCTGTTCCATTTAAACCCAGGAGAACGGCTTCTTCTCTGCGCCCGTGTCTCCAAATGCCTTCCCCACGTGCTCTTCGCTTCGGCAAAATATTTTGAGGAAGATAGAATTTGTCGACAAGGTCTGACGGAACACACACTGTGTTGCATGAGCACGCGGGCAACAATGCCCAGGGAAAACAGCACAGCGATTTCCATCTCGAAAGCATTTACCTTCCATTCACCAGTTATAGCCCACAGTTTACAGCGAGGGGGTTCAGGGTGCTTATCTGTCTACAGAAGTGGAGAAAACAGGATCAATGCCCCAGTGAGAGCCCTCCCTCTATGAGCCACTGCAGGCTGGGATGTGGGGTCCAGGGCCACCCCCAGTTTGCAACCCCAAGAGTCCCTGCTGCAGGATCTTGAACAAGGCACTCAACCCCCGTGTGCTTCCGTTTTCTCTCTCCACAAAATGGGGATCCTTAAGGGGCACCCGAGTGGCTCTGTCCGTTAAGTGTCTGACTCTTCATTTCGGTTCAAGTCATGATCTCAGGGTTCTTGAGATCGAGTCCCACGTTGGGATCTGTGCTGACAGCTCAGAGCCTGCTTGGGATTCTCTCTCTCTCTCTCTCTCTCTCTCTCTCTCTGCCTCTCTCAAAATAAATAAATGTTTATTTTTTAACGGGGATGATTAAGACCCAACCAAGGATTGTTGCAGAGGTCCAAAGAGACGTGTGTGAAAAATACGGCACGTAGCAACGGCTTAATGCGATCAATGACGGTTTCTCTCAGACGAGCAAGAACGCACAGGGGTAAAGAACATGGACTCTGGGACCGGACTCCTGGGTTTGAATCCCAGCTCCACCACTCGCTCAGCTGTGTGGCCTGGGGCAAGTTACTTGACCCCTCTGTGCCTCAGTTCCCTCCTACAGAACAACAGCTCTTACCTCACAGGCCCTCTGTGAAGATTAAATGAGCTAGTTATTTTCAAAAGGCTCAGAATAGTGCCTGGCTCGTAATAAGTTGCTAATTGCTATGGTATTCTCATCACCCTTTCAGGGAATGATTACGCTGACGAGCGCAGCGTGGCTCTACCGAGGTTCTAGAAAGGCAGGAACCAGGCCTGTCCCGTTGACCACTGTGTCTGAAGGGCCTGGCACACCGTAGGAGCTCCGTATGCAATTTGTGGGTGAATGAGAAGTTTCCTCTTTACCTGCCAACACTGTCCCCAAACATAGAGCTATGACTGCCACACACTGAGAATCTACCCTGGAGCAGGCCCCCTGCTGGACACATGACATCCTCACAGCAACGGTAAAAGACGGGCGGCATCACTGTATTTCACAGATGAGGAAACCGAGGGTCAGAGCGGCCCCACAGCCAGGGAGCGAAAGAGCCAGAATTTTCACCACGTCTACCCCTGATTCCCAAATCCACATGCCCCGCCCCTCTCTGCCACCTGCACCCTTCCCTTCAACGTGACCGTGCTCGAGGATTTTAGAGTCGACTCCTATGCCCTGAGACCCTTCTTGCTTATACGTCTTTGTTTTTTCCTGGACCCCGCATTTTCGCCCTTCTGCCTGGCTCGTTCGCTGCTTCTAACGGGGAAGGTATTTAGTTCAGTGCCTTGGTTTCCCCGCTCATAAAAGGGAGAGAGTCACAGTATCTTTCCCCTAGAATGGCCTTCTCGCAGCCTCGTCAGCCACTAAAATTAGCCCCATCCCCAGTCCACGTCCCCAGTGCACCTGTCCTGGTTTCTCTGGGCTCCCGGCCACTTGCGACACCGCGTCTCAGACGCCACAGGGCTTGTGGGTGCTGCCTTTCTGATGAAAGTACTACCTTTCCGAGGCCACGGCCGCCTCTTTAAACAAGGGGGCTCCTGAGATACCAGAACAGGCGGTGTCGGGAACAAAGGATTTCACCTATCCTCCTGACGCCAGAGCCGTCTGTCCCCCGCACTGTACCCGGTATCCCTACTTCTAGGTTTGAAATGTCGGCAAAACGCTTTAGCCGGTAAAACCTCCAGGGCCCCAGGGAGTTAAATCGTGATTTGTAAACAGGGGAAGAACGGTAATTCAGTCATTCCACTTCTGGTCTACACCCCCAAAGAATCGAAACCGAAGACCCAAATGCATACTTGCATATCCACGCAAATATCCCAGCAGCATAATTCCAAAGTAGCCAAAAGATACAAGCAACCTACATACTCACCGACGAATGAATGGATCAACAAAACGTGGCTTGTCCACACAACAGAATACTGTTCAGCCTTAAAAAGGAGGGAAGTTCTAGGGGCGACTGGGTGGCTCGGTGAGTTGAGCACCCAACTCTTGATTTCATCCTAGGTCATGATCTCAGGGTCATGGGATCGAGCTCAGACAGCGTGAGCCTACTTGGGGTTCTCGCTCTCCCTCGCTCTCTGCCCCTCCCCCACTCACACTCTCTGAAAATAAATCAATAAACTGGGGCGCCTGGGTGGCTCAGCCGCTGGGGCGTCCGACTTCGGCTCAGGTCACGATCTCCCAGCTCGTGGGTTCGAGCCCCGCGTCGGGCTCCGTGCTGACCTCTCGGAGCCTGGAGCCTGCTTCGGATTCTGTGTCTCTCTCTCTCTCTCTGCCCCTCCCCCCCCACGCTCTGACTCTCTCTCTCTCAAAAATAAACAAACATGAAATCATTAAAAAATAATTTAAAATATGGCTCAAAGGGTACATCCTGTGTTATATACATATTTCACCACAATTAAACTTGTTTTCTTAAAAAGAAAGAACAAGCGAGACAAGCCAGCCGGGAGGAGATAACGGAGTACGTGGGCAGAGCAGGGCCTTGGAGGCGCTCAGCACCACATAGGGGCTTAAAGCTCCCGGGGCATTTTACTGGGAAAATTCATGCCGCGAGTTATTTCTTGAGCACCTGCCATTACGAGGTCCAGCTGTAGCGCCGGGACACAGCAGTGAGCACAACAGACCGAAGCCCCTGCCCTCACGGGGCCGGGGTTCTGGCGGGGGACACAGAGCACAACCCACCAGCACAAAATGAATGTGTCCGGTGGCTGCTCCTCAGGAGGGTGGAGGGAAACGGAGCAGAGAAGCGGGAGGGGAAGCGTCAGGAGAGGGGCGAGCGAGTTACAGTTCTGGAGACAAGAACATCTGAGCAAAGGAAATGAGGGCGCAGTCAGGCAAAGACCCGGGGGAAGAGCGTTCCAGGCAGAAGGAACAGCCAGTGCAAAGGCCCTGAGGCGGGACCCTGCCTGGTGTGTTTAAGGGACAATAAGGAGGCCTGTGTGGCTGGAGTTCGGTGAGTGAGGAGGAGCGTGGGGGGGGAGATGAAGGCAGGCAGGGGATGGGGCAGAGCTTGGGGGGCCCTGTGGGTTGCAAGGAGAACTTAGGTTTTTTTTTCACCAAGTGAAGTGGGAGCCATGGAGGGTCATGAGCAGAGGAGGGACCCAGCCCGCCCCGGGTGTTCACGGGAGCCCTCTGACTGCTGTCAGGGGGACAGGGCCCGGGTTGGGCTAAGGCTGGCCTTGTTCTGGCTGAGGGTGCAGGTCAGATCGACGCCCCGGGCCTTGCTGTCTCATCCTCGCACGGGGGTGCCAACAGCCCTGATGCAAATAGCTCAGGCAGCCCCTGGCCCAGAGCACGTGTGCGGTAAATAAGGGCAGTTATCATTTAGCGAGAAAAATGTTGCCGTGTATCCGGCTAAGCTCTCCGGGGCAGGAGGCCTGTGTCCACCAGCCGCGACCCCTTGGAGCCCAAGTCAAGCAGCCTGGAAGCAGATGCTTCACCTCTCCGATTCCTGCATCCGATACCCATGGCACCAGCATCCCAGGCTCCGTTTATCGACTGCTTAAGAGTCAGGCCTTGTCACTGAAATCCTGCTTCCTCCACTCCCCGGCCATGTGGCCTGAGGCAAATCCTCGAGCTTGTCCAAGCCTCCGTTTTCTCACCTGTAAAATGGGGATGACAGCTCGCACCTCGCGGGAGGTGGGGACCGAATGGAAAAGTCCTTACAGCAGAGGGTGTGGCCACGGCAAGCGTTTCACCGGTGGGCACCGTTTTACTGGCATTTTCACTGCCCTGCAAATTAGGTACCATAAGCCCCATTTTACAGATGAGGAAACTGAGGCTCAGAGAGACCAGAAGGTTCGCCACAGGAGTGGCGGTGAGTGGGAAGGACGCAGCTGCCCCAGGTTCGCCCCGCTTCCTGCCCGGCCATGCTCCCCTCATCTGGTCCTTGTTTTCCCAGTCGTATAATGGGGACAATGGCAGTGCCTACGCCGAGAGGGTATATATACTTGGAGGATTAAATGAGATAGTCAACTCGATGCTGAGGACAGCACCGGGCGCATGGGAAGCTCTCGGTAAATGTCAGCGGCGATCTGTAATGGCCACAGGTC
The DNA here is from genome assembly GCF_024362965.1 of Panthera pardus. Classification (NCBI taxonomy): domain Eukaryota; kingdom Metazoa; phylum Chordata; class Mammalia; order Carnivora; family Felidae; genus Panthera; species Panthera pardus. The sequence goes on from NW_026527013.1 coordinate 9,692,552, forward strand.
CCCTAGCTGGACGACCCCAGGGCTCAGCTCTTGATCCCGGGGCTCTGCTGTTGAACCTACAGTTTAGAAACATGCACACCTTGCCCGTTCCTTTAGAAAGGACTAGAAAATGAAAACTTAGGGGCTGTCCTCCCAACCCCCTGCATTCTCAAATCCCCCACTGCTCTTAGCTTCCCAGGATGCCCCTCGGCTGGCACAGCCCCCAGCATGAGGCCAGACAGAGAGAGGAACCTCGGCTGCCCCTGTGTCCGGGCATTCTCTGTTCTTCCAGTCGGGCTTCAGCAGCAAGACTGAAATGAAGGATGTCCCGTGCTGCCCACTGTCCATCCCTGAGCGACACCTGGACAAGCCTACCAAAGGGCATGGTTCTTTCCATCACCAGCTATTCATTCATTCATTCATTCATTCATTCATTCATTCACTCATTCGTTCATTCAACAGATGTTTACTGAGCACCATTCTCAGGTTCTACACCAGGCTCTGAGTTTAGTCTTTGTCCTCCAGCAAAGAAGACAGGCGATTAGCCCAGTACGCCATGGTGAGAGGGTTCACACAGATGCCACCAGATCCCATAAAGGGACCTAAACTGGCCTGATGCTGAGCATGTCGTGGGGTGGTCAGGAAGGCTTTCCGGAGGAAAAGACCGTTACTATCAGTAAGGAGGTACTTCCTCGAGTCATGGGAATGCTCCTCTGGCACCCCGGTCCCCCTCCAAGTCCCCAGGACCCTCCCATGAGGCAGCAAACAAATGGTCTACGCTGCACACAAAGCGGGAGCCTCCTTTCTAACTGGTCAGGGCCCATGTCGCTCCAGTTGTTAAATACTTTCAATATCATGTCGGAGTCAGAATTAGCTAAACAGAGGAGGGAGCATATCCCAGACACAAACAATAGCGTTTGCAAAGGTCCTGGGGTGAGTGAGCAGGTGCTGCTGCTGGAGGAGGCTGGCATCCCTCTCCCTATTTTTCTCCCTCTTAAAATGCAGCTGTGACCAGAAGGAAGCCTGCTCTGCAGCAGGGTGGATCTGCACCCAAATGCGGGGAGGTTTGAAGGCAACAAGGTAGGTAAGGGGCGCGGCGCATAGCCGGTGCTCAACTAATGCCAATTTCCTTTCTCTGAGGTTGACCTCCCCCGTTGGCCCGAGTCTCATAACGCTGGAGACGCGGAAGGGAAGAGAGGCGGCGGGGTGGGGGGGTGGGGTGGGAGATGTACACAGGGAAGGCTGAAACCAAATAGAATCAGGGCGTGAAGGAGGGATGGAGAAAAGGTCTCCGCACGGATGCCCGCCAGCCTGGCCTCTGTTCCCCTGAGCTGATGGAAAGGCAAGAGGCTTCTATCTGGCTCTGATCAGGAGCAGGTGACATGTCAAAACAAACAAAAGAAAAGAAAAAAGAGAAAAGAAAAGAAGAGAAGAGAGGAGAGGAGAGGAGAGGAGAGGAGAGGAGAGGAGAAGAGAAGAGAAGAGAAGAGAAGAGAAGAGAAGAGAAGAGAAGAGACGAGACGAGACGAGACGAGACGAGACGAGACGGGAAATCACAAGCCCCAGTTCACATAAGGAGCCAGGCTGCATGGCCGTGAACTATGCTGGGCTAACATGGCGGGCAAGAAACCTGTTCCCTAGCTTCGATGCCCGTGAAGGCTCAGAACTCAGATATCAAGTCGAGATTTGATAAAAGCCGCGTGACCTTCCATCCCCCTTACTTCCCAGGTGGCTGCAAGACTGGCCCTTGGGCTCTCAGCAGAACCCTGGCTGCCATTTTCTCTCCTTTCCACTGTGTGACTGACATGATAATAATCACACATCATCCCTGTTTCTTGCTAAGAGGAAGAAAAAGGAAGGGGAGGGTGTGGCACCAGTGACTAACCGGAAGTCAGGGCGGAAGGTCTCAGGGGACAGAAGCCCGGGTCTCAGTGGCCCCAGGGAATACGTTCTTGGATACACACAGCCTTTGCAGTATGAAATACGGCTTCTCCCATCAAGAGACGGGATCTATCGCCTTACCCCTTGAATCCGGCCGGCCTCACCGCTTGCTCTGGCCATCAGTTGCCAAAGTGAAGGCATCACATTCCGGGGACGAGCCCTCCGGAGGCCGGTGCACTCCCCTCTTTCTTCTACTGCTGCCAAAGGAACGAGCCCGCAGTAGCTGAAGGGTAAGACCACTTGGAGGGGAGCACAGTGGTCCCAGCCAAGGCCATCCCGGGCCAGCCAACACCCAACCCGGGGAGCCACCCGGCTGCCCCACAGCTGAGCACAGATGCACGGACGAGCTGGCCTGAGCTCAGATAAAGCGCCCAGATGAACCGGCAACCCTCAGGATCATAAGCTGAATAAATGCTGTCACGGGGGCGCCTGGGTGGCTCGGTCGGTGAAGCGTCCGACTGCGGCTCGGGTCATGCTCTCGCGGTCCGTGAGTTCGAGCCCCGCGTCGGGCTCTGTGCTGACAGCTCGGAGCCTGGAGCCCGCCTCGGATTCTGTGTCTCCCTTTCTCTCTGCCCCTTCCCCGCTTGTGCTGTCTCTCTCTCTGTCTCAAAAATCAATAAGCATTAAAAAAAAATTTTTTTTTTTAAATAAATGCTGTCACTTGAAGCCACTGGGGTTTGGCACTGTTTGTCATGCAGCATTATTACGGCAAAATCTATAGGTGACGCGAAGGAACACACAGAAGGGACGCGGCTAAGGTGAATTCAGGTGGTTTCAAAAGAAAATGCTCTGACTTTAAGCGTACCCTTTAAGCATATACAAAATCAAGGGTCAGAACGGTCTCCAGAATGGCTGGAAAAGTGAAATACTCTCCCAGGCTCTCCTGGAGCTAGATGTGGCCATGTGACGTATTTCTGGCCACGAGGTGTACAGAGAAGCTCGATGGATGGTTTCCGGGAAACATTTCGCTCTGCTGGATACGAAAGTTGGCAAAGCTGGATGGGATCAGCTTGTCCCTTCTGCTTCCTGCCTTGAAAGTGGACACGATGCTGAAAGCTCTGGCAGCCGTTTTGCAACCATGAGGTAAAGGCCGAGAGAATCACAGAGATTCCGGCCAACGCCAGCCAACGCCCACCGCAAGCTTCTTGTACCATGACAGAAAGGGAGCCCCCACTTTGTTTAAGCCACCACAGGCTGGCTCTTCTGTCACTTGCCATGGAATGCATTCCTGGTACATCCCTCCAAGTCTCCCAGTTCTGAGCCACGCAGGACTCCACAGTAGGAGCAGAGGAAGCACACATCTTCCTTTTCCAGGGGTGAACATGGGATGCTGTGCTGTCCCCCGTGGAGGGGCTGCCCCTACTAACACAATTTCACTTCGCAGGGAGAGCAGGCCGGTTTGCTCATCTTTCCCTTTGCTCCAATGCATTCCAAGCAACGTCGCCAGCCAGAGACAATGCAAAATGTCGCTGGCTCATCCCCAATCCCGGACCGTGGATCCCACCTGGATCCTGTTTGGCTCATCTGCTTCGACTTCCGATGCCTTTTATTCGCTCTGACGGACCCCTGTTCTTCTCTGCACGGAAGTCCCGTGCCCATCGGGCCAGGAAGGAGAGGATCGTTTGTCTCCAGCATATCAATGGCGCCCAAACTCCCCCAAAGGGCGAGGATCTGGCTTTCAGCTGCCCCTCCTTTTTCCTTTCCCTACAGAGTGGCTGTTCTCGCTTCCCACTTGGGGCCGACAGGGGCGAGCTTTGGTTTCCTCTTGCTGAAGTCTGGAGAGGGACTGACCCTCACGATGCTTCGGAAGAAAGCTAAGGAGCTGAGCGACAGCTCACGGCAGAACCACGCAAGTATAGCCGTCAAGGCAGAGGCCGTGTCCCACGCTGCTCGCCATGAACGTCGGTGATGTTCCGGCCGCAGAAGCGTGCTCAGCCTGAGCGCAGAGCAAGCCAGGACGGCCAGGGAGCTCGTGCCCCAGAAGGATCTCCCAGCCCAGCCCCCTCGCCCCTGAGGTGAGCTAACTCCGAGGGGGCGTCTGCTACTTGCCTCCCAAAGTTGCCCAGAGAGAAAAAGCAAGCGCAAGCCGCCAACGGCACTGAGCTGTGCACCAACGCGACCTTTACTGGCCGCCTTCTCTTCGCGGTCTTCCCCCTCTCCTCGCCATCTGTGTTTCCTGGGATCTGCAAACAAGGTCCTGGCCCTCAAATCTTGGTCCCAGCGTCAGTTTTGAGTTCTGGATTGCAAACACCAGAAACCGGCCGTCTGTCTTAGGCGTAAAAGGGATTCTGAGGAAGCGCAGATAACCAGCCAGCGTCCGGGGGAGGGGACTTGGACGGCGGGCAGGGACAGCGCAGCCAGACCAACGACTCCCCCTGCAGCAGGCTGCCATGAAGGACTCCGGAACCATCCCTTCGTGTTTGAAACGTCCTGGGTCGGGGAGCGTGTGGCTGGTGCAGTTGGAATCACATGCCCTGATTTACCCAGGGGTCGGGGGTGGCCGACTCCCCCTTCCTGCCACCTTCAGTTTGTGAGCCCGGAGTCCTGTGATCCAGGAGCACCAGGCACAGAGGGGGGTTCTCCCCAGACTGGAAGGGGAGGTTGGCTGTCATGTGCCAAACTAGCAGGAGCAAATGTTCTAGCGGCGAACCAACTGGTCTGTGGAACCAGGCCTGGAGAAGCAGCCATAATTATCATCATCATTATAATTATAGTTATTAGCGTTACAATAACCAACAGCACTGAGCACTTACTCTGTGCCAGGTTCTGAGTACTCTACATGCAGGATCTCATGGAATCCTACCTCTGGAGGTAGGTCCAACTATGATCCCCATTTCACAGATGAGGAAGTTGAGGCCCCAGGAAGCACCAAAGCACCTTTCTCCTCCAAACCCTCCCTCGGGAAATACCACCCATCCGCTCACCCCACCACGTGTCAGACATCAGCTCATTCAACCTCGGAAACAAGTCTGCAAGCTGGGGAGTGTTAGCGTTGCTGCTTTCCAGCTGGGGAGGCTGAGATTCAGGGAGGCACAGTCACCGGCCCCAAGGTCACAGCACCTGGGAAACGGAGCTGCGTCCTGAATCTGTTCGGACTCCAAAGCCCGTGGTCCTAACCACCACCACACGAGGAGGAGCTGGGCTGCAAAGCCGGGTTGCAGCCTGAAGGCTCTGCTACCCGAGTATCTTTCCACGTAGGACTGACATCTGAAACCAAAAGACATCAGACGTATCACTCCCGAGAAGTCACGCAGGGTTGAACCACAACTTCTGCTGCTTGGGTGGATCACATCCTAGGGCGACGAGACAGAGCCTCTTGCGTGAATTTCCTGCATATCACCAAGTAAGGCCACCCCAGATGTACCCTCCACATTTCGTCAAGATCTGTCCAGATGTTTTGGTATGACGTAACTAGACTTTTATTTAGGAAGAGATACATAATACTGTGTAATGCCCGTTTTCTTCATCTTTCTAAACACGCCCCACCATTTCGCTCTTCTGATTTAAAAAAAAAAAAAAATTGTAAAGGAGGGGAAAAAGACCCAGGAAATCAAGCTCGTCCCCAGATGAGATCACCCAACCCGTCAGCCCCTGGCACAGTATGGTAGGAACTACCCAAGGTTTTTTTCCTCCTTCCTTTTCTTTTCAATTAGAACTTGGCCACGAAGGTTTCATACATCTGCCTCCCCTCTATGGACAACGCTTTAAAAAATTTTTTTTCAGTTTCTTTATTATTTGTTTTGAGAGAGACAGAGACAGCGCATGAGCAGGGGAGGGGCAGAGAGAGAGACAGGAAGAGAGAAAGGGAAACAGAAAGAATCCCAAGCAGGCTCAGCACGGACCCCGATGCGGGGCTCGAACTCGCGAACCCTTAAGATCATGACCTGAGCCGAAATCAAGGGTCGGACGCTTAACCGACTAAGTCACCCAGGCGCCCCTGTGGACAACCCTTTTAAAGTCCCTCTTTTCGGGGCGCCTGGGTGGCTCAGTCGGTTAAGCGTCCGACTTCAGCTCAGGTCACGATCTCGCGGTCCGTGAGTTCGAGCCCTGCGTCGGGCTTTGGGCTGATGGCTCAGAGCCTGGAGCCTGCTTCCGATTCTGTGTCTCCCTCTTTCTCTGGCCCTCCCCCCGTTCATGCTCTGTCTCTCTCTGTCTCTAAATAAACGTTAAAAAAAATAATTAAAAAAAAAAGTCCCTCTTTTCCTCTGAATTACAAAGCCCCGAAGGCGTTCTCCACTCTTGAGCTGCAACTCACGTGGCTGACGGTGACTTGTCTCGCTTCCTAACCACCTGCCCACTGCATCGTTTCCTTCCCTGATCTTCTTCCTCCCTCTGGCCCCAAAGTGTGGGTGCTTCCCTGACCCTGTGTCCCTGTCCGTTACACCACGACACCTACAGAGCTCAGGCACTTTCCAGCCTTCTCCGACCGGCCCGTCAAGCTCTAACCATTATCTACATCTATCTAAGTGACATTTTCACTTCAATGTCTTGCAGCGACCTCCGCATGTCTGAAATAAGTTCTCACTAGAAGCGCCCTGTGCCCCTGCAATGGCACTACCACTATACTCGTCAATAATTAGTTGGTTATTTTGTTCTGGAATGTTCTTTTTTTCTGAGAAGGAGCCCTTAAGTCCATCCTTTCCTTCCTATTTCCCTTGACATCCCAAATCATCCCAGACATGGAATCATCTCCACTGTAGGACCTACTCCATCACAGGAAGCCTCCTCCCCCTCTCCCTCCTCTTGACTATATTTTATTGAGCCCCTACTATGTGCTAAGAATTATCCATCTAATCTTTACCTCAACCCAATGAGGGAAGTCCTAATCTGAGCCTTATGTAACAGATGAGTAAACCATTTGCCCAAAGTCACCCATTTTCTGAGAGGGAGAGCCAGGATTTGAACCCACATCCTCAAAGGGATGTCCTATCTTACCTGGGAGAGTTAAGTCCTGGTTCTGAAGTCAGTGCACGGAGGAGAAATTGCATACACCAAAAATACCCTTGACAAACCTTCAAATCATCCATAAAGTACAACATACGTAGTTTTGTATAGTTGAGTCTGGACGGTAATAAGCATGTTATAATGTGTACAGTAATATGTGACATAAAAGAATGTGAAGGGCATGATACATGTGACAGATACTGCTAACTGTCCCAACAGCCATTTCCCTCTCTCATCTTTCCCACAAGCAGAACTAGCCTCCTATAAAGTGGCAAAAATGCTGGATGCTCGTGTTTCTGGCCTGCCAGGAAGCCGGAAGTGGTCACGCGACCCAAGAATAGCCAATCGGACGTAGAGGGAGGTCTGCTGGGAACTTCTGGCCAAGACTTGTTTCTCCTAGATAAAGAAGAACCCTCCAGTGAGAGTTTTCTCTCCCAGTCATTGCTTTTCTGCCTTTGAATGAAGCTTTGAGAGGAGGCGATGTGGCAGCCATTTTGCCACCCTGGGGCAAGAAATCATGAGGTCAAAATTCGACTCACCCAGGAAGGTGGAAGGACATCCCTGAGCCACTCAGCGAATCCCGGTCCACAGATTTGTGGATATTTCTGTCAGGTAACAAAACGTCTACTTCATATTAAAGCCCCTTCTAGATGTCTCTTCTGTTATTTGAAGAGAAAAGCATTCCTAACTGATATATTGGGTTCTAGGAAGAACACGTATCATGCTCATTCCTTGGGAAAAACTCACTAAATGCAATGGCAGGTAGAAACGACCTCACTATTGGCCGTCACGGGGACGGGACACACGGAAACTTCCGGGTGGCCAAAGATCTATTTCTTGATGTGAACGGTGGTTACGAGAGTGTTTGTTTTACAACAATTACCTTGCGTTACGGTGGTTTGCTGCAGGTAGATTTTATCTTATAACAAAAAAATTTTAGTGGTAAAAGAAAAAAAAAAAGAAATGACCTCACTCTTTCATTATTATATTCACCCGGTTTCTTTTTAGATGTGTGCCAATTACATAACAATGATTTTGTGTAAAGTCAGATTCGCAGAAGATGCAATTCTGCTACACACTTTGCAGTTTCCGCTTTGGAAACATCCAGGGCTATTTCCTATGAATCAAAACTCATCAGCCCAGTTGACAAAGACCTCTCAGGCTGATCCCTCCTGTCCACCCAATCTTATAATGGTTGTACCTAACATCCTTGGGATTCCAACCTGCAGCAAAGAAAAGCAGCACCGGCCAGTGCTGGACTTTGAGAGTCTTAGGCTTCCTCCCTGCCTCTGTTCCTGACGCCAGAGTTTCTGTCCTGAAATTCTCTGGGCGGCCTCCAAAGATGCCTGTGAACAGCAATAACAAAACAACCCATGACCGTAAGCACCGACCATGCCTCTTTAGCACCACCTTGACTCCCCAAACCAAAGCTTCTTAGGGTGGAGGGGACTCCTGGGCATGAAGTCTCTGATCCTTTTTAGTCTGGGCTGTCTCCGAAAGAAGTTTTACCCACAGAGGAGCTACACACTTAGGAAATATACTCCAGCTGTCCGGCTCAGTGTGCAACCTGCACAACCATACACGGTAGGCCCGAGAACACAGCCCTGCTCAGACCCCAGCTCGTCTGTACGAACCTGTTCATACGTGTGCCATTTTATTAGTGCACAGTAGCTATCAAAGCTGATTCCAAAGGAGTTTGAGTCCATTGAGAACTCAACACATACGACACACTGTAACTCCCGGGGCAGGACCACAGACAGTAAGTAGGCAGACTCATTCTAGCCACAGCACACGTGATAGTTACGTTGACGTTCCAACTGCCCTCCAAAACGGCACCATCTGATCTAGACCAGCCGAGACGCGAGGGCATTTGGGAAGGGGCTTCTGTGCCTCAGCTTATCGCATACCGGAAGTTCCCTCAACATCGGCAGGTTACAGGCACCACTGATTCAGTCATTCTGTCAAAAACAGTGAGCGCCTACTGTGTGCCGGGCACTATGCTAGGCACGGGGGAAGAGAACCATGAGCAGAAGAAACCAAATCTCTGTCCTCGGGGAGCTTACCTAGTGGAGGGGACAGGTGGAAAATAAGGAAGTAGAATATCGAGTTTGCCGGCAAGTGACAAGGGCATAGAAAAACAACTGAAGAGAAGAAAGAGGACGGGGAGTGTCTGAAGTGTTGGACTTGTAGATAAGGGGCCAGGGGGATATTGGTGTAAAGTCTTAAAGATGAGGAAATGGATTGAGAAGAGCATGCCAGGCATAAGAACAGCAAGTGCAAAGGCCCTGAGGTGGAGACTGGCCTGAAGTGTTCAAGGAGCAGTGAGGAGCTCGGGGCAGCCGGTGTCAGGTGTGCAAGGGTGGGAGCCGAAGAGGGTGGGAGGTGATGGGGGCAGATCACGCAGATCCTTGTGGGCCGTGGTGAGGACTTTGGCTTTTACACTGAATGAGACAGGAACCAAGAGAAAAACGTGAGCAGAAGAGTGATTGGATCTAAGTTATGTGTTAAAAGGATCCTTCTGGCTGCTTGTGTTGATAACGGGCTGCGGGGGGAGGAGGGCAGAAGCAGAGAGACCCGGGCGGAGGCTGCTACCACCAGCCTGCTGAGAGATGATGAAGGCTTAGCCCAGGTGGGGGCAGCGGGGGTGGAAGAAGACAGAACCTCCTGAATTTTTGCAGCAGGATTGACCACGAGGGAGGAGGTGTCAAGATTTTTAGCCAGAGCTTCTGGAAGGATGGAGCTGCCACCGAATGATATGAAAAGATAGGAAGGGAGATACGAGAAGGATGCCCAGGAATGCAGTTTTGGACATCCTGAGTGTGAGATGCCTGTAGACTCCTCCCCACGTGGGGACTGCGAGAGAGCTCCGGGCAGAAGCCTGAAGTCTGGGGAACATCAGTACAGAAGGTATTTATACCTTTGAGACTGGCTGACATCATCCAGGGGCTTATTATAGCCAGAGAAGTCAAGAAAAACGGGGCATTCGCTTTCCTAGACCCCGTCCTCCCACACCTCAGCCATTCCACTGAGGGAGAAAAGGAGGATCAGGGCTTGACCAGCTCGAGTGTGCGGCGCGCTGTCCAGGGTGCTGAAATCTCTTACTCGCTAAGGCTTCAAACTACTGCTTCAAGACAAGGACTTTGGGCAGATGATCCACGGAATTACAAGGGATGAACTAGAAAGCAAGAAGTCAGCAAAGGGGGCACTGATGAATGGCTGTCACTGTGAGCCACTACGATTCAATCCTGTGGAGGGCCGTTTGAGAGGTTGTAGAACACCTCTGAGTCTTCTCACTGAGCAACGGAGAAGCCAGGGTATTTATACACTGACTCCCTCTCTCGCTGGTTATGGACTGCTCGTGTGGGGGTTAGACGTCTGTCACGTGGGCCCAACAAACCCCTGTGGTGCTGGAGGGGACCCTCCAACAGAGAGGTAGAAAGATGAGCGTGTTGGAGGTACAAAGAAGTGAGCTTGCCCAGGACCCGACCACCACGGGTACACTTGGAGGTGAGTGGGATGAATACGGAGGCCGTATTTACCACACACCTCCAAAGGAATTGGTTTTAATTTTCTCCCTTCAGTTAATCAACTCCCATTTATGGAGACCATGCAACGGTCCAGGGGCTCAGTTCACGGTATCTGTCACAATGTTGCCTTCTCCAAGCCCTACCATAGCCCAAGAAGGCAGACCCTATCACTACTCCCCCTCTTTCCAGGTGAGAAAACTGAGGTGTAGAGAGATCCACGCACATTCTCGAGTTCATCATCTCATCACAGAGATCCCTCCGACTCTGAAGCCCAGGTCTTAACCATTAGCCTATGCCAGTCTCCCATTTCTGGAAACCTCTTTCGCCCATTTTTTTTTTCCTTGCTACAGTGGAGTCCAAGATGGGGAAGAAAAGCAAAGATGTTCCTGACTTCCCTGGAAAACCTGACTTTAAAGAAACAATGTAGGACTCGAGAAAATGGATCCTGGTTCCAGAACCACCTGAGTTCAAATCTTGGATCTACCACTTTCGAGGTGGGTGAATTGGGCAAGGTGTTTAATCTCTTGGAGCCTTAGTTTCTTCATCTGCAAAGTTGGGGGTAATAATGATACTTCATTCGGAGGGTTGTAAGGATTAACTGAGCATATACACAAGTACAGTATATCATGTAAGTGCCTTCTAAGTTCTAATTTGTCAATGTTGCCATTGCTATTAACAACAGGTATTATGTTCATAAGGATACTGGGCTGTATATAGCTCTTTGAACTTAACTTGGGCGAGGGTCATCCTAGTCTTAGGGCACTGTCCCAGTAGAGTGGCTGAGATCCAATCTACCCTCTACTAGCTGTGGGACCCCTTGCAAGCAGCTGAACCTCTCTGAGCCTCAGGTTCATCTCTAAAAAAGGCTCGTGGAACTGAAATGTGGTAACGCACATAAAACTGTTACTACAGTGAGAGCACATAGTAAGTGCTTAATCATGGCAGCCCGCATCGTTACTACCTCTGTCACTATTATTAGAAGACAGAGAAACTAGCTCCTACCGCTAGGACATGAGGCTGTTCCCGGTGGAACACTGGTTCAGCAAATACCATGACGACCAAATGCTTTGAACAATAAAAAAGATCAACGCTCTCTCAATGCTAAAACTCCGAGGGATAAAAAGCACTTGTGCCACAGGAGGGACTCCTTCGGACACCAAGGGTGACTGACCCACTGGGGGAGAAATTAATGCAGGGGGACATTAAAACAAAACGCAGCTGGTATTTATGGGAGCTGTTTGTTAGCTGGTCTCGGGAGTGCTGATTGTGTCTTACTGTTGTTGTGTTTAGAACGCTGTTTTTATTTTCAGGCAACTCAGAACAGCAACATAGGAGGTGGGAGAAGGAGGAGAAGGTAAAGAGTGGTAACATGCATTTGCTACATTAATCAAAAAGGAAAGACAGTGTGCGGTGTGTGAGTCTGGTCAAGTCATTTTGACCCCTCTGGGCCCTAGTTTCTTCAGCTGTATAAGGAGAAGCTAGGATTACTTTTTGGAGGCTCGCTTTCTGTCTCTCTGGAAAAGGGCCACAGGCTGGGCACTTGGGGGCAGAAGGAGGAAAAAGGCAGAGCTCTGATGGCAGAACCTCAGGAGTGACATTAATCATCTACACCACTCCCACTGCCCCCAAACTGGGGTTCTAGGCTCCTTGACCTGAACATACCTTCTGCTTCTGGAAGTTTCCTGATTTGCCACCATCTCAGTGTGACTTTGGGCAAATTACTTAGCCTCTTGGTGTCTTAACTCCCTCATGAGTGAAATAAAGGGTTTGGACCCGCCAAAGTTCATTGAGTCCCCAAATTCAGTGATGCTAAGAAACCAAAGCCAATGTCCTTTCCTGATGGTCCCTGAGCACTTGGGCATTTTTCTCAATTTTGATCCCCAGTGAAACTGCCCAAAGCCTGGGGCAGTTCATAGGACCTTCCAGAAAAGAACCTCCATCTTTACAGAGTCAAAAATGTCAGGGTTGGCAAGGACCCAGAGCTCATCTGTCCCATGCCTTATCTGATGTCAGAGTATCTGTCATAGATTCCTGGACTGTTTGACTATCAATGCCACGGTCCCCAGCTTCATAAACAGCTTAGTGCATTTCCCAGAACCCTCTGATTCTCAGAAGTGTTCCCACTTGCCAGCCATTTATTTTGCTAAACATCTATGCCAGGTACAGTGCTAAGCCTGTGAACGTAAAAACAATTGTCTTCATCCCTACCCTGGTAAGTCTCTTTTGTGAACACACACCCTTGTATTACTTGACCTCCTAGATGTCTATATATATATTTGAGCATTACAGTAAAAGCTCTGTCATCTCAGAAATATAGCCAAGCTTCTGAAATTTTCCTCTTACACAGTTTCAATTTAATGACTGGACCTTCAAATACAATAGAAGCACACTTCAAATGGGGGTTGACAAAATTACAAAGTTAGAATGTCTCTGGGGCCTTGAACTCCACAGAACAGACCAAACTCCACGGGGAAGATATTTTCTGCCAAACTACACAAGAAGGCGGCAAAAACCTTCTTAATCCATGAAAAATGAATGGTGTTTTAATGCTGCAGTCTACTTAGAAATGTGAGAAGACAATGAGTTAATCAGAAAGTGCTCGTTAAAGCCACTGTTGTCCCAGCGTCAGATTAACGCACTCGGGTCCCCTCCCCCTGGAATGGGGAACTAAGAGGGTACTGCATTTGCCTGGCGTGGCATTGCAAAGAGAGCTGGGTCTGCGGGGTTTTTAGTCCCCACTCTCTGTTCCATGCTTACAGCCCAACAGGAGACTAAACAGCCCCTTGGAATTTGAAGTAATGAAATTTGAGCTGCGTGCTTGATTTGCAAGAGACAGAACCACTAGACAATAAGAGAGGATGGCTGACTGCTGGAGAAGCAACAGAGAGACAAGCAAGAGAGAGGAAGGCAGGGGAAATAGAGAGGGAAAGGAAAGGTGTTTGAAAGGAACAGAATAGTGGCTCCTGGTGGTGTTAGGAGCAGGACCCCCTGGGAATCTAATGAAAACCACAGGCCAGAAAACTATACACGTACACATAATTTTTGCGTGCAATTTCAGAGGGCTTGTGGATCCCATTAGTTCCAACTACAGACTTCCATCCTTAGGGCCTATCTGTCCGAAGATGGTCCGGATGAAGAATTTCTCCTCTAGAGTCTTAGCAGATGGCAAAAACCAGGGGGGAAAAAGGTCACCTTGTTGTCACAAAGACCCACACCCAAGTGGCTAACTACCTTATCAAACAGCCACCTCTCAACTTAATGACCACTTACTGAGACGTACTAGGCGCTCAATGGTATGTGAGCTTCTTTAGATGTTCCAAGAACCGTGTTATGAAACACCAGGGATTTTTAAGGCTTTTTCCCTGCCAGCAAGGTCAAGCCAGCCCCTGCCAGCAAAAGTCAGCCCCCAGGGAAGCATAAATTGGCACAACCACTTTGCAGAGCCATTTGCCAATGCCTCGTGAAGCTGAGGATACACAGAGTCCACGACTCAGCAACTCCACTCCCAGGTATACGCCCTAGAGAAATCCACTGGCGAGAACGAAGGGACAGCTTGGTTCAAAATAGCCCAAAGCTGGAAACACCCCAAATAGATAAATACATGGTAGAATATTCATACTGGAGAATACTATGCAGCAGTGAAAACAGACGAATGAGACCTAGCCTTGTCAATCAGATTAATCTCGTGTGGAGTGCAGAGGGAAGGCTGGAGAAGGACACATTTACGGAGAAATTTAAAACAGCGCAAAAACAGCACTATATATATTTTCTTATGTGGTCACAACGTAGAACAGGTGCTACCTGTTTCTCACATTCTTTTTTTTTTTTTTAAAAGCAGGCTTTATGCCCAGCACAGAGCCCAACGTGGGGCTCGGACTCACAACCCTGAGATCAAGACCTGAGCTGAGATCGAGAGTTGGACGCTCAACCAACCGAGCCACCCAGTCGCCCCTATTTTTTATGTCCTTATTTATACGTGTATAAAAGGGCAAATACATATAGACACAAAACTCAGAAAGTGCTTCCGGATGGGGAAGATAAAGTCACCAGGCCAGGGAAGAGAATGCAGGGGACTTACACAGCCCAGCCCCAGGGCCTTTGCATGTGCTATTCCCTCTGCCCGGCACTTTCCTCCTTCAGCCATCCTCAAGGCTCATTCACTCACCAGCTTCAGCTGTTCATTCGAATACTGCCCTCCCCGTGAAGTCTTCCCCGGTTTCCGGCCCTCCTGCCCGTAACACATCCTATCCTTTCTCTGATTTATTTTTTCTCTGTAGCCCTCACTGCCATCTAACACGCCAGACATTTCATTCATTCACTCGTTCATTCGCTTAGTCTTCCTTCACCATTGACCATCTGTTGCACACAAGGAGGGACTTTGATCTGTTTGCTCACTGCTGTGTCCCAGAGCCTGGCGCGTAACAGGTGCACAAAACATACTCCTCGAGTGATTATTTGCGTACGTGAGTATCTGTCATGTTATTCTCCACCTTTTGAATACCTGAATATTCAACAACAACAAGAACAAAGTCAGCTGTTAGAATGGTGCACAGATGGATCTCCTAGTAAGCTATGAAAAAGGTGCCCAACACCGTAACGTCTCCCTGGACCCTGTCAAAGTCCCAAGCCACGGGACTGTGGGCACGGCCAACAGAGGCCCCTCAGTGAGCACTCAGGCCCACCAGGGCTGGCCCAGGTCCTCCTAACAGACCACTCACATCCGAACGCCTCTACTGAAACAGCCCAATATTACAAGGCTCCTTTTGGGAAAAGCAACGTTGCTCAGAAACAACAAATGTGCTCAAGACCTGAGCTGCAGGAGCCCAGCCATCGCGGCATGGGTGCTGAGACCCGTGACATCTGCCAGGAGAGACGGGATCTGGAACAGCAGCAGAGCCCAGAGGAGGAATGTTATCTTAGAAGAGAACCATGACCCCACAGAGGAGAGCGATGACCCCACAGAGGAGAGGGGTGACCCCATAGAGGAGAGGGGTGACCCCACAGAAGAGAGGGGTGACCCCACAGAGGAGAGGGGTGACTCCATAGAGGAGAGGGGTGACCCCACAGAGGAGAAGGGTGACCCCACAGAGAAGGGGGTGACCCCACAGAGGAGAGGGGTTACCCCATAGAGGAGAGGGGTGACCCCACAGAGGAGAAGGGTGACCCCACAGAGGAGAGGGGTGACCCCACAGAGAAGAGCGGTGACCCCACAGAGGCCAGTGGTGACCCCACAGAGAAGAGGGGTGACCCCCAGAGGAGAGGGCTGACCCCACAGAGAAGAGGGGTGACCCCACAGAGGACAGCAGTGACCCCACAGAGGACAGCGGTGACCCCACAGAGGACAGCGGTGAATAGGGGTCTTGGAGGACAAGAGCCAGTCTCAGCTTGGAGGAGAGGACCGGGTGGGCCGACGGGCCAGAAATTCACATGAAACAGCACTGCCTACGCTGGCATCTAATACAGGACTTTCGGGTCCACGACAGAGACTGACTGGCTCCCCACCAAATCAGTCTCCCTTTCCTCCTAAGCGCAGTCTGATGTTTCCCAGCTTCCCCTGCGGTCATGTGTGTCCCGTGAATAAATTCTAGCCGAGAGAATACGAAAGGAAGAGGCAGGTGCCGGGCCCGTAAAACCTCCCAAGTACCCCTGTCCCTGCTTGTTTGTCGTCTGTGCTGTGACGCAGAGAAGCACAGAGTCCTTGGAAGATGTGGGCCAACAATGAGGAGCCTCAGCGTGGCCAGGGCCTGGGTTCCCTCAATCCCTGCTTGGAGGACAGAGCCCTGCCGACAGGGACCAACCACTTGGGACCTTCAGTGAGAAATAAACGTCCGCCGTGTGTAAGACATTACCCAGTTTTTTTTTTTTTCCTGTTGCTGTCGTAACAGCTAATGTCGCCTCACAGACGGTCCTTGGAGGAAAGCGTATACACAGTCGCCTTTCAACCACGGTGCGCTATACGCAGGTCTGAAAACCCTTCGGAGGCAGTCACTGTACCTTACCTAGACTGGTTTTCTCCATAGTTCTACCACAAACCGTTGCCCCCAGAAGTCCTCCACAGACATTTACCGGCTGGAAATAAAGACCGCCTTGGAAGAAAGGCGTCGCTAAGTGAGGCGGGAGGACCACGTGCGCGCAATTGTTAAAAACTCGAGTTCTGGTTCAAATTCCAGCTCCGCTGGCTAGGTGATCTTAGGCCAGTTCATAGCTGCGCTTCGGCTCTCTCTGCCGTCACAGGGGAGTATTAAGATTTCCTGATCCATTGGGTCGCCGAGAAGATTGGATGAGAATGCACGTAAAGCTCTTTGGAAGCTGTCAGCTCCTCCTAAGCCCTAATTCTAACTGTAGCCGAAAGCGTCTGCTGTCACAGGCAGCCAGGCTCCAGAGGTGGGTGCGAGAAGGCTCTAGACGCATACTGAAGGAAGAAGAACACAGGGACTCAGCCCTTCCTGAGCCCAGCCTGACACGCCAACCATTATGGGTCCCAAGTCTTGTTAGTTCGAGATAATTCTAAGAGGCACAGCATCTGACACTTACCCTGTTAGCACCACCACGAAGTCCATCACATTCCAACCATTCCTTAAGTAAGAGCCTTTATGGAAGGCAAACCCGAGGGCGATGATTTTAATGCCGGCCTCGAAACAAAAAATTCCAATGAAGTATGGTTCTGTGTCATCCTGGAAGGAAGAGAAGGTCAAGGTCAAGGTCTTTGGCTGGGCAGAGGGTGGGCTGATCAGGGACCCCGCCCACCCGGAGACCTCTGCCCGTTTTCCCTCACCTCTCCTACCCCACCCCTGCACTCACTGCGCCCCAATGCATCCTGCTTGGAGTTCTCTTGCCTGAAGGCTCTTGCAAGGGAAGCCGAAGCGTGGAGAAGGCACCCTCCTTCTTTCCCTTCGGCCAGCCTCACCTATCACTTGGCCAAACAGAATTGCTTGCTTGGACCTGTGTTGACGGCCGCTGGTCACATGTGTTTATTTTTTTATTATTATTTTTTTAATGTTTATTTATTTTTGAGAGAGAAAGACAGGGACAGAGTGCGAGGTTGGGGGGGGGGGTGGAGAGGAGGAACAGAGAGAGAGGGAGACACAGAATCTGAAACAGGCTCCAGGCTCTGAGCTGTCAGCACAGAGCCCGACGCGGGGCTCGAACTCACGAACCACGAGATCACAGCCTGAGCCGAAGTCGGATGCTTAACTGACTCAACCGCCCAGGCCTCCCTAATTTTGAATTAATTTAAATGAAATCACAAGAGATTCAGCGTCTCAGCCACACTAGCCACGTGCCGGTGACTGCTGTACTGGACAGTGCAGACCCAGAGCACGTCCATCACTGCAGAAAATTCTACAGGAAAGGACTGGTTTGGAATGTTTGTCACATGCATCACTCAACACCTTTAAGGCTGGACCCTCTACACCAACCTCACCCCCAAATCTGACATTCGTGATGGTTCTCAGCTGGTATGCACCAGCACAGCTGTTCAGGTTGTGAAAATATTGGAATAACACTTCTGCATTTGCTGGCAAATGGCCAGTGCCCTGGCCACCAGCCCCTCACTAAACCTCCTGCCAGTTCTGGCTTCCAGCTGATAGTCTATAACCTTTGAAATTAAGCTATCATCTCGGCTCCATCAGAGCCCCTACATGGATGTTTTCCAATTTGTTACGAAGTTTCTCAAGCTTCAATCACTTGAATTTTGCCTTCACGATGCTTTCCATATCTCCTTGCCAGGCTACTATTTGCTTCCTATTTTTCCAGTTGACTCTTTTTGCTTAGCTTCATCTTAAGCAAAACCAAAAAAAAAAAAAAAAAAAAAAAAAAGTCCTGAAATCATAGGTTTGCCGGGTTAGTGATATTTTTTTTAGAATACACATGATAATTCATAACTATTAAAATTTAGATGTCTTGAGACCCATCCATACTTTGTGGATTAGGAATGAGTAGATTCTTACATCCCCCTACCTACCCTTGAGTCATTACGGTGGTTCTGGAAAGGTGACAGAAAGGAAAGAAGTCTCTTTCACTGCACTGTGAGAATGCCAGGAGAGGAACCAGCGGGCTCGGGGATGGGTAAGGGGATCGAGAAGGATCTCGGTGCTAGTTTGAGTAACTTTTTTTTTTTTTTTAACCCCCAGAGCTGGCATCCATGATAGGAAACACAGAGGACAGAAGAACAAAGCCAAATGACATCATATACAAACAACCAGGCTAACATCAGAATGTGGGACGTTCCTTAGGGCAATCAGACTAGTTTCTGCAATAAGTCAAGGGTAGGAGGGAAAAAAAATAATGGCTTTAGATTAAAAGGCTTAAGCGATGTTACAAAATCCAGTCCCCGCTTGGATCCTGGTTTGAACAAACCAACTGCAAGATGCTATTTCTGAGACGATCGCAAAAATTCGATTCCTGACTGGTCTTAGATGATTCCAAGGAACCACTGTAAATCACGTTGGGTGTAAAAATGTCACTGTGGTAATGTAAGAAAATGCCCATATTTTTAGCAATGCAAGACTTCAATGAATTGACAAGCTGTCTGGGATTTGCCTTAAAATATTTTGGCCAGGAGAGGTGCCTGGGTGGCTCAGTCGAGTAAGCGTGCAACTTCAGCTCAGGTCATGATCTCATGGTTTTTGAGTTTGAGCCCCACATGAGGCTCTGTGCTGACGGCTCGGAGCCTGGAGCCTGCAGCCTGCCTCGGATCCTGTGTTTCCCTCTCTCTGCCCCTCCCCCGCTTGCGCTCCGTCTCTCAGAAATAAATAAACGTTAAAAAAACAAAAAATATATATGTATATATACACATATACACACGCACACGTATATATATACATACGTGTGCGTGTGTATATATATATATATATATTGGCCAGAAAAGACAAAACCGATGAAATGAAAGGGGACAGAGGACACGAATAAGGCAAAATCTTGACAACTGTGGATCTGGGTGATGGGTTCATGGAGGGGTTCATTGTACCGTTCTCTCCATTTCCACATACAGTCGATCTTTTTCACAAGAATTCTGTTTCTCGTACGATGTTCCTGTGGCCAGCGTGAACATCCGTCACCCGCTGCCCTCCTGGCTGGCACCAGGTTTTTCAGGTCTGGGGGGTGAGGAGCGAAGGCATCTTGCTCCCCAGATTATCGGTGTTCACGAATTTAGGGGCCCCGGGTGGGAGGCTCACGATCCAGCTCCTGACTCCGAGTCCGAGAGCCCGCTCTGCCCTCTGCTCCCGCGGCCACAGCAACTTGCCTCTCAAGCGAAAGAGAGACCCCCTCAAGACAGGGAGACATCACTCACCAGTCGTTCAGACATGGGGGTCTTGTCATCGTCAGGCAGGTGCTGCTCCAGGGCAAGGACAATGCAGTTTGCTATGATGGTGGCTAAAATCATATATTCAAAGGGAGTACAGAGGAATTAAGGAAAATCCTTCCAACTTGTTGAGGTGCACAGCAAAACTCGGCAGAAGGTCAGGGGGGGTCCCCATACGCCCCCTGCCCCCTCCCCCATTCTCAACACCCCCCCACACACACACCAGCGCAGAGCATTTGTTACACTCGATACACTGACGCATCATTATCACCCCGAGTCCAGAGCTTACGTCACGGTTCACTCTCGGCGCCGAGCATTCAGGAGGTCTGGACAAGTATACAATGACACGTATCCACCGTGAGATGTCCTACGGAGCAGTTTCCCTGCTCTAAAAACCCAGCAGGTAAGTCTGTGAGAAAAACGCAGACGTGATTCCTCTATCGCACCTCCAACATCCAACGAACAAATATTAATTCAGCACCCACTGGGTGCCAAGCCCTGTTCTGGGCAGTGGGGACACACCTTATAGCCAAACAGACAAAAATCTCTGCCCTTGGGCCACCCGAGTGGCTCAGTCAGTTAAGCATCGGATTCTTGACCTCGGCTCAGGTCATGATCTCACGGTTCATGGGATGGAGCCCTGTGTCGGGCTCTGTGCTGACAGCACGGAGCCTGCTTGGGGTTTTCTCTCTCCCTCCCTCTCTGCCACCTCCCCTGCTTGCATTGTCTCTCTCTCTCAAAATAAATAAATACACCCCCCCAAAAAATTACAGTAGTCAGGTCTGACACCGAAAGCGTGAGTTAACAAAAGAAAATACCGATAAACCAGACTTCATCAAAATTAAAAACTTTTGTGCATCAAAGGGCATTATCAGGAAAGTGAAAAGGCGATGCACAGAATGAGAGAAAATACTTGCAAATCGTATCTCTGATAAGGGTCTGGTATCCAGAATATATAAAGAACAATCACAACTCAACAACAAAAAGACAAAAGAGTCCCATTAAATAACGGGCAAGTGGCCTGAAGAGATATTTCTCCAAAGAAGATATTTAAATAGCCAATCAGCACACAAAAAGATACTCAATATCCTCAGCTGTTAGGGAACTGCCAATCTAAACGCAATGAAATACTGCTCCATAGCCACTAGAGGAAAAAAACCACAACAGAACAGACCAGAAATCAGTAAGTGTTGGCAAGGATGTGCGAAACTGGAACTTCTGCGCTTGGCTGTTGGGCATGTAGAGTGGTGCGGGCTTTTTAGAGACAACCGTTTGGTGGTTCCTCAAAAAAGATGTACAGAATGACCGTAGGATCCAGCGATATATGTCCTGGGGACACATCCCGGAGGATAGCAAACAGGGCACCGAAAGGCACGCTCATGGCAGCAATATTCTCAAGGGCCAAGAGGTGGCAACAACCCCCACGTCCCTCGGTGGATGAACGGGCGAACACAACGTGGTCTGTCCCCGCAGCGGGATATTACTCCGCCATAAAAACGAAGTGGTAATACACGCCACAGTGTGGACGGACCTCAAAACCGTAAATGCGGTGTGAAAGAAGCCGGACGCAAGAGGCCGCGCGGTGTATGATTTTGCGCATGTAAAATGTCCAGAACAGGCAAATCGATGGGGTCAGGAAGTAGACCAGTGGTGGCCAAAAGCTGGGGGAAGGGGTTGGGGAGTGACTGCTTATTGGTTTGGAACTAGACAGATCGTGTCCAAGAAACACTACGAACGTACTAAATGCCACTGAATTCGTCACTTAAAAATGGTTAATACGGTCCTGTGAATTTCACCTCGATACAAAAAAAAACACACAAAAAACCAATATGGTGGTCAGGGCAGGTGTCTGAGAAGCCGACCTTTCAAGATCTGACAGAGGGAAGGGGTAGTCCACGCGGCTATTTCCAGAGGTACAGACTGTCCAGGCACAAACTCCTTCCTGCATCGCGGGGACGCTCCTCTGGGTTGACGAGGCCGCCAGAGTCCCGCTGGAGCGTCTGTACTTGGGGAGGGTCTGTCCTGCTCTGTTCACATTAAGGCCTGATCTGCTGATCAGGCGGTGAGCCGGAATGTCTCGTCTCCCTCCCCGCCTCATGCCAGACCCACAGAGGCACCCCCTGACCAATCTCTGAGAAGTGGGTTATAAGCGGGTCGTGTAAGGAAACAGATGTCGGTGGGGAAAGCCATAGGGTGTCGGTTACTCTGGGGCAGAGGTCCCCTACCTGCGGTTCACTGCACGGCGATGAGTAGAGCCCTGGCCTCCACCCACCGGATGCCAGGAGCATCCCCCCCTCTCCAGCTATGACAACCAAAAATGATCTCCAGATAGTGCCAAGTGTCCCCCGGGAACACAGAAACCCACTGTTCTGCAGAAGGATCAAAGAGCAGGTGTTGATGAGGTTGGTCCCATGAAACCGCTGGGCTCCTCCCAGTTTTCTATGTTGGAAGCTTAACTTGCCTCGTTCCCTCTTTGGGCCCTGAAGTTAGGTCTGGCATTTGGGGAGCTGCACAAAACCAAGGGATCTTATAGGTTGGACTCACTTCCCAGGTGGGGAGAAGAAAGTCGGAAACAGACAACCCAAGAGCAAGAGTCTAAGAAAACCAGGAAAACCAGGCCTTCTTTGTCACCAGCCTCGGCCTTTGCCTCCAGCTCACAGCGGCTGAGCTGCGCTCCGTGCACACTCTGAAAAGCAAATCTGACGCCAACAAAAGCCGGCCCTGCCGACGAGCGCCTCTGATTGGCTTCCTGCCTCCGAGCTGACAGTCATTAGGAGCACAGAGAACAAAGCTGGGCTGTGTTGCACAAATACTCCATTCTGCCTCACCCTGCAGCCCAGAAAATAAGAGACAATATTTGTATACAGAGAAGCAACGCCAAGCCCTTCCCTGGCCTCCCCTCGCTGAGGCTTCTGAAGCCATGATTTGAATCTGATGATTTCCCTTCCCTTCCCCGCCAACTAGCTCCTTGCCCGCTTCGGCACGGAGCTGCCGGCTCCCTCCTGGCGGGGAGCGGGGGAGGGGGTACGTGGCCTCCTGCCCCTTAACAGCTGGGATGTGACTTCCTTTCCATCAGACTTGAGCTGAGGTTCCAGGAAGAGTCCCAGAAGACTGGCAGCAAGCAGCATCTTCCTGGGCTGCGTTATCAGGGTTTCAATTGCCCAGTGTCGCCTGAATTTCAGACCCGGGGCCCGCTGGGTATGGTGATGAAGCCTTAGTCAGCATGGGGGAGAAGAGGAGGAGGCTGCCCGCTCCTACCTTATTTCTGTTTCTTATTTCTCGTCCAACGTGGCAGTACTGGGTGTCAGGTGTTACCTCCTTCCCCCTCCACGCACACACAGGCCCCGCCAACGTCCACAGACCTGCCCCAGAAGGGACCCCGCGACGCTGACCTTATACCCTCACCGGCTGCCTCCTTCGGGAATGCAAAGTCTCGGGCCCCTCGCTGACCTGCTGAGTCAGAATCTGCATTTTAGCAACACCTTCCCGGGGTGGGGAGGGGGTCTGTGTGCACACCGAAGTTTGGGAAATGCTGCCCCAGATCTATTTCAGAGGTGGGAGGGGAAAGGTAACTGTGGTTCTGAGTCATCCCCAAAGAGGTGGGGGCTCCTCTCTCTCCTCCACTTTCTGACCCCAGGAGGAGAGTTCAGGAGTCCTGGACGAGCCTTCCGCTCTCACCCAGGCTACGGGGGCTGGTAAGAAACCCAAGATCTTGAAGACAGAACAGCAGCACTGAAATGGGACAAGCATGCAACAAAGAAAACTCCAGCTTAACTGACATGGAAGGACTCACAGCGTTCCCACGGCCCCCATCTCACTCAGAAGAAGAGCCAGTCCTGCCGGTAGCCAGTGAGACCCCGCATGACCTCCCCGCATCACCTCCCCGCTCTCATCTCCTTCCATCTCCCCTTGTTCCGCCAGCTGCAGCCACAGTGGCCCTCCTCCGTGTTCCCCAAACACCAGCCACGTTCCACCGCAGGACCTTTGTACCTGCTGTCCTCTCTCCCGGAATAGGCTTTCCCCACAGACCCAAATGGTTCCCTCCCTCACTTCTTTCAGGTCTTTCCTCAAAGGCTGCATCCCCACTGAGGACTTAACCCCCTTGCCCTGCTTCCCCCCCCCACCTTGGCCCCGGTCCCCAGTCAAACATCTGCTCTGTTTGCCTTCTTTATCTTGTTCACCGTTTGTCTGCCTTACTAGACTCGATGGCAGCAGAGATTTTTGTCTACTTTGCTCACGGCTTGGTTCTCAGCACCTAAGAGAGCGTCTGCTTTATAGTAGGTGCTCAATAAACACCTGTATGAGGAAGAAAAGGTGGGTAGGTCCTGGTCTTTGCATCTCTCCCCCCACTTCATTGCATGCCAAGTCTCGATGGGCACGTTAGGCACACAATCAGCTTCTTGAAATATGCACTGATGTGGCTGGCATGCAGACACAAAGATGGGGCTCTGGGCTCTCGGCACGGCAGCAGATGCCTTGCCCCAGGCAGAAGTCAAAGGTAGTCCAGGCAGGGGGAGGTGAGGTTTTCTCAGCCCAACCCCAAGTCGTGCCCGATCCTCCCAATTTAGAAAGCCTGGGTTCTAACTCACAGCTGCGGTGAGCAATGCCTCTGCTCGCTGCGCTGAGCCTTCCTGCTCCCCGATTGGTTCGGGGAGAAAGCACCTGTGTCAGCGGGATCCAGAATAATCAGCCAGCCAGCCGAAGAGGCCAAGGCGGGCGGGGCGGGTAGCTGGGGGGGGGGGGAATGTGGGGAGAGGAGATGAAAGGAGAGAAGCATCCCTGATGGGAGGAAAAGCTGGCTCCTGAAATGGCTTGTGGAAGTCAGGATAGCAAACAGCCCTGCAGGCAAGGGCAGATACACAAAGCTCCGCCCACAATTAGATTGATCAGGACCCACAGAGGCCCCAGCAAGGGGCTGCGTGTGACACTGAAAATGACCAAGTGATTCTTCCCAGGGAAGAAGGGCTGCGTCTGCTAACAGGAGCTGCTCTTGGGGTCCAGAACATCAAGGAAAATCAATCTGCAAAGTGTAGGCCTGGCTGAGGGCTCCAGCCCCTTAGCAAGACCTTGCAAAATGTCTAAGTCGTTCACTCTTCTCTTTGTGAGGCCCCATCCCTATCTCATTCCCAGCCTCCTGTGGTGGTTGTGAAAATCAAATCAGGTTTGTTAACTCATCAAGACCTTTTCTCTACGACGGGGTCTGCCTGATGTTCTGAGGAAACAGATATTTCAGTTAGTCAACCAAGCAGTTGAACTTGTGTGGAGAAGCCAAAGAGACCTTATTTTCATGTTCGTTCCGTGCTCATCACAATTACCAGGAAAAGAGCGGGGGGTACCAGGGTGCTCGATGTATGGGTTTAGGACATATTCCTTGCTTCGCTAAACAAATGCCACCATTTAACTCGGCAATATGATAAACTATTATGGGGCCATTAACAGGCACAACAACCATAATTACAGCTGCTGTTTATCGAGCGCTTCACTGGGCAGACACCGTGCTAAGCATTTTACACTCGTTTCAGTTAATTCTTTGCAACAATTCTACAAGGTGGGTTCTGTTGCAAGCCCCATTTTCCAGATAGGGAGATCAAGGCTCAGGGAGGTTAAATAAATTGCTCAAGATCACACAGGCTATACCGGAAGAGCTAAGGGCTCACCCCAAGATCTATGCTTGTAAGCTGGTGGTCCCCAAAGACCACTCAGCTGCTTACCCTTATTAGAAGAGGGATAGTTTTGTCTTTATTTGAAAACTGGAGTTGGGGCACACCTGGGGCCTTAACCATATGGATGAGACCAATGGATTAGACCTCACCTGCGTCCCAACGGCCACCATTTAACGCATGCTAATCCATGCCCTCAGAAACCTATCCCAAGTGGGTTAGATTAATGAAAATTTTAACCTCCAATACCCCAAAGAGTCTCCAGTTCTCAGACACAGGGTTCAAAGTCTCCAACGCACAGTACCAACCAAAAATCAAGCCTAGGGAAGGGCGTTACACCAGCTGATCAGCTTGAGACTCTAGTGGCGAGGACGCATTAACAAGGGCAACTCTGGGTACTGCCCGGGATGTTTTCAGCACCGCGGCCAGCGACAAGCGGTGAAGTTTAATTTCACATCCACCCCAGACAGTACAAGCCTGGGGCAGAGCAAGGAAACCCAGCGTCAAGTATTAACATTCTCTGTGACATTTGTAAAGATCTACATTTCACATCTGGGGTAGAGACAGAAAAAAAAAAAAAAAAAAGATTCATTATGTCACCAGGAAAATCAGATGAAGAGAAAATTAAAAACCCAACACCAAATAGGTGTGATGTGTCATTTTTTTAAGTTTATTTATTTTGAGAGAAGGAGGGGAGGAGGGGCAGAGAGAGAGAGAGAGAGAGAGAGAGAGAGAGAATCCCAAGCAGGCTCTGCACTGCCAGCACACAGCCCAACATGGGGAATGAACTCACAACCGTCATGACAGTATCATGACCTGAGAAATCAAGAGACGGACACTTAACTGAATGAGCCACCCAGGTGCCCCTGTTTTTCTAAATATTATCTAAGGATTCTCAACACGTTGGTCCCCAAAAGAGAAGTCTACCCAGGGCAGCTGGATCATGCTTCTGCTCAGAAAACTGGAAATACATGCACGAGAAATCGTAGAGCAGAGTGATTAAAAGGGTTTGGGAGTCAGACGTGGTTTGGAGATTTATCTTCCTTCTCTGAGCCTCAGTTTCCTCACTCATAAAATACAAAATGTAGTGCCTACCTCATAGGGCTGCGTGAGAACAGAATGAGTGGACACGGACAATACACTTAGAACAGGACCTGGCATCGCAGTACGTGCTCAATAAACGTTGAGTGTTTAGTTACAATTTACTCTGGTTCCTGCAATGGAATTTAATATTAAGAAAACTTAACATGTTTACAAAAGCAGAAGATGGGGTGCATCTCATTGTGATCGTGCAATCGATGCTTAAGTTAGTATTTTTACCGTAGGGGCACCTGGGTGGCTGAGTCGGTTGAGCGCCCGACTTCGGCTCGGGTCATGATCTCACGGCTCGTGAGTTCAAGCCCCGCGTCGGGCTCTGTGCGGACAGCTCGGAGCCTGGAGCCTGCTTCCGATTCTGTGTGTCCCTCTCTCTCTGCCCCTAACCCACTCGCGTTCTGTCTCTGTCTCTCTCAAAAATAAATAAACGTTTAAAAAAATTTTTTTTAATTATTGTTTTTACTACAATTGCAGTGACCAGTATTATAAGCCTTTCCTGGTCCTTTCTACCCATGTAAGTCTCGGTCTCTTCCCTTCACTGGAGGCCATCAACACCTACTCTCATCGTGGGATTATACAATGTGACTTTGTGTGTGTGTCTGGTGTCCTTCATTCAGCGTCATGTTTCTGTGTGTCCCAGCACTTTGTTCCTTTTTACAGCTGACTAGTATTCCTTTGTAAGGATGCGCAGTGCAATTCCTTTATCCATTCACCCACCGATGGCTGTTCCAATCTCTTGGCTACCCAAAATAAGTAAATTAATAGAGACAAAACGCAGATTCACATTTGCCAGGAGGTGAGGGAAGCAACTGCCTGATGGGAACAGGATTTCCTTTTCAGGGTGGTGATTCGGAACAATGAGAATATACTAAATGCCACTGAACTATTCACTTTAAAATGTTTAATTACATTACATGATAGAATTTCTCAACAATTTCTTCCATTTGTAAAAAAAAAAAAAAAGAAAAGAAAAGAAAAGAAAAGAAAAGAAAAGAAAAGAAAAGAAAAAACCAAAAAAAAAAGTCTTGCTGGTTTGCTCCTTTTCTTGCTCCTAGATTCTCCGAGGTTCCGCGATAATGTGTTTACGTGCTCATTCTCTCCTCTGAGCCATGAACTATGAACAGAAACCCCACCCAGACAGCCTTCAAGATCGTTCTTTTTAAATAACAAATGGGTTCAGTTATAAAAGGAATACGTGCTTATTGGGTTTTTTTTTCCATTTTACAATTTATATCGTGTCATTTAAAAAGTGAAGAGCCCGTACCTAAGCCCACTGGCCACAGATAGCCCACCACTAGCAATTTGCTGCTTATTTTTCAGATTTTTCCCTACACGCATTCTTTACACTGCCTGCCGTCTCTTCCTGAGTTACTCTTCCCCTAAATACGGGCAGGGCTCATTCCCTTGCATCCATCAGGTGGTACAAAAACATCTTCCCAGCGAGGTTTCCCTGGGCTCCCAGATCTGAAGTCTCCGCCCGGCCAACATCACCATCCCTCTTCCCTCTTTGTTTTTTGCTGTTTTTTATTTTTTTAGCAACTTATCGCTTCAAACTACACATTTTATTTATTTGTCTTACTGCCTCGGTCTCTTACTGGAACGTCAGCCCCTTCGGGGGCTTGTTCTCAGCTGGCTCCCCAGCATCTAGGGCCCATCACACACCAAGCGCTCGATAAATACTACCGAATGAGTGAAAACAAACGTACGACATTGCATTTTCCCCTTTTATAAAAACGGGATGGTGCTACGCAAATTCCACCGCTTGCCGCGCCCCTCACCACACTGGACACATTTTTCCCTGTTGGTACATTGGCTCTTCCTCTTTTAAAAGGCCGTGCGGTATTCTTGCGAAGGAACGCCCCATCATTTAATATTCCCCTAAATGCTTCCAGTTTGTCTCTCTGACAAGCAGGGCTGTGATGAATAACCTGACCAGGCAATCACATTCCCTGGGATGTCCCCTGTGTCCAGGGAGGCCTTCTCCTCACGTGTTGTACTGTCGCCCTGGGCAGTGGGCAGTGAAGTCCTGCATTTCCTGGCGTCTCCTCTGTGCATTTCATCTACCCCTTGGCTTAAACGCAAACTTGGAAATTCCCTGTAGGCCATCAACTCCAAGGCCAAGAGGACCACCAGCAGCTTCAAATTAGTCCCCAAGAACGAAAGGGAAATCCAGCCCAGGGAGAGGTCTGCCGTGATTGCCCCCAAGGAAACCCAGTGAGGCCACGGAGAAGGGCCCCAAGAAGTGTCGAAAAAGCCAAGACATCTCCATGAAGGTTCCCTCCCCCCAACCAGTGCCACTGGGCTCAGCAGGAAGTCTGAAGTCCAAAGTCCAAGACGCTGAGGCCCCCAGGAAAACAAAAGCTGAGAGCAAGACTCTGGTGGAGCCGGTTACTTTCTATGACCTTCCATTTCCATTGGAAAGACCACCGTCCACAACGGTCCATTCCTTCTTAATCACTGGAAAACATCCCTACCTCCTCATCAGTAACCGCTGTCAACTCCAGCCACACGTGCCTAGAAGCGACACCAGCCACCTTCAAAATACCTTTGCCCAGCACCCTCTCCTGCCTCCATCTCCTTCCTTGCCAGCCTTGCACAGGTTGGCTGTATATCATTTCCCTGCATTTCCTTCCCTCCGGGAAAGAGCCCGCCCCCGGATGAACCACACCAGTTGCCTTTCCCGTGCTTCAGATCAGTGATCTGGGCTGATGATGTTAAACTCATGATCTTAAATTCGAGAAGTCTAGCATCCTAGCTGGGAGAGAATACCAGGGCATACTGGAGCACTGCTAGGAATGACCCCATTTAGGGAAATTAATATCCTCCCATCATTAGAAACCCCACCTCTGTCTCCAAATTTCCCTCCGGCCACCAATCCATTTCTCTGCTCCCCTTCGTAAAGAAGGAGTTGGCTTCACGCGTTGCTCCCGCTTTTCCACCTTGATTTTTCCCCTATCCTCCCCTCCCCCCTAGACTGGCTTCTGCCTCCATCACTTAACCGAAACTCTTCCAGTGAGGATCACCAAAGACCTACCTCCAGGCTGCCAAATCCCAGGCCCACCTTTCTGTGCTCGGATTCCTTGGCCACACATTCCTTTTGTGTTTGCTCCTGTCTTCCTCTGTCTCCCCTTCCCACTCCTTTTCTACTCGATCTCGAAGCGTTGGTCTTCTCTGGGGCTCGGCCCTAGCTAACCTCTTCTCTACCCATATCCGCCTTCTAAAGGCCTCACGCATTGGGATATGTTGTGCCATCCTCCTAATGCCCTTCCCTCTCCCCCCAGTATCTATCCACTCATCACTCTTCTTGGTGTCCTGGGAGAGGCAAGGTTGGCTCTTGGCTCATCTTCCTGCTTTCCAGGTAGGTTTGGTCAATGGGAAGCACCAACAGGAGACCAGAAGGAAGAAGGAGGAGTTCACCCCATTTCCTCCCTACTACAGCTGGGTCCCGTTGTGCCTTCCCACAGGCACCTCCGACCGCACGGAACTGTCTGTATCCATTTCCGAGGGCTGCCATGACGAATTACTACAAACCGGTGGCTTGAAACAACAGAAGTCTATTATTTCAAAGTTGTAGAGGCCAGAACCCCACAATCAAGCTATCGAGAAGACAGAGCCGCCTCCGAAGGCTCTAGGCTAGGATCCTTCCTTGCTTCCTTCAGCTTCGGGGGGCTCTGGGCATTCCCCAGCTTGTGGCCATATCACTCCATCCTCTACCTCTGCCTTCACATGACCTTCTCCTGTGTCTCTCCCCCCCCCCCCACCTCCCCTCCTAGGAAGCCTGGTCATAGAATTTGCTCACCGTCACATCCTCAGCACCCCTTCCAGTGCCAGGCACCTAGCAAAACCCCAGTCGATGTTCACTGAACGAGCAAATGAATCCACATCCACATTTCCCTCTACATCTCCAGGGCAGTTCTTTCTGTGCCTTCCAATCTTCTGTCTTTTCTCTTCCAGCTCTCTCGGCTGTTGGGCTGGCAGCCCAAGTCAAACCGACTCTCCAGAAAGTCCCAAGCCCCCGATGCGACTCCTTCACCTGCTCCCCGTGCCCTCCCCCCACACGTTTGGGTCTGTCTGGCCTTTTCCTCTGAAGCTTCTCCTTGAAGCTTCAGCATTAAAAATAATAATAATAAACCAACATATTCTATGCCTCCAAAAGAAGCTTTTACTTTTGCAAACTCTATTGATTTAATCCTAGAGGCTGCTGGCGGCGGTCCCAGGAGCTTAATCAATACGACAACACCCAGCACGGCCGGAACATCAGGGAACCTCAGCCAAGACCTTCTGCTTGGGTCTTCACTGACCCTGACTGCAGCTCTCGCAACGAAGGAGAGAGACTTACAGTAGGGCACAGGACATTTGCAATCGCTCCAGGATCCTGCTTAGGTGAGCACAAGGAAATGCCTTCAAGCTTGAGGTGCTTTGGAGCTGTTCGTTAATTTGCCACTGCAGCTGAGTCCCGGGGGGGCTAAGCAAGCAAGAAACCAAAGCTAACAGAGAAACCCCGCAGGTTCTAGGACCTGAGTAAAACCTCCCTGGTGGGATGACCAGGCAAAGGGGAGGTGGGGAGCAGTAAGACGAAGGGGGGAGAATGAAAACTTGAACGAGACAGGACTTCCTTGACCCCACAGCAGATACTAAGGGATCAGGGAAAGAGGGGGAGAAGGCCACGGAAGAAGGAGGTTGAGGGTGACTGAATCAGTGCCCAGGGATTTAGAGGCCACTCATCTGCTTGAAGGAGCGGTCCAACAGGGCTTTGCAATACCTCTCGTTTTGCAAGATGCAAAAACAGGGAGAGGAAGGGGACGCCCTACAGGAAGAAAGCAGAAGGGAGTATTTGTTAGCCGGTGTGAACGCACGTGAGTGTATAGCACACCCCCAAGAACGCTGTGCTTAGATATTAGCCCCGGCACACCGACGACGAGGTAGTTCGGCCCCGGTGTTCTACATCCTGCCGTAGTGACAAACGCCTCCCGAATCTCGGTGGCCGAAAGCACCACAGGGCTCTTTTCTTGCTTGTGCTATGTGCCCACTGCAGGTGGGATGGGGACTCTGTTCTGCACCCCACCCTCTCCCCAACACCTAGCCCGAGGGAGGCTCCATCCGTGTGCCTGAGTGAGAGCAGGGGCAGGCAGAAGGAACCGTGGTGAAAACACACAACGGCTCTCAAAGCTTCCGCCCAGAAGCGACATGTGTCGCTTGTCCTCGCATCCCGTTGGCCGAAGCAAGTCGTGTGGCCGTGCCCAAGTTCAGGGAGGCGGGGAAAAGAACACTCTGCCGTGTGCCCACGGAAGAACCAGCCATGTTAGCTGAGCAGGGGGAAGGATCTCTGCTCAGGGACCCGAAACGACTTGCCCAAAGTCAAGCAGCTTCAGAGCTGGCAGAGGGGGGATCAAGGGTCAAGACCATAAGGCCCCACGTTCCTTCTTTAAGTGCTACGGCCTCTTGACCGGGGCACATGACAGAAGCTGAGAATAAAATTTAGGCAACGCTAAGGAGAAGCATCAGCGGAGGCAGGGGGAAGAAGGGGCAAGGAAAAAGAACGCATCAGCTGAGGAAGAGACACAAGGAGCCAGAAAGTTTAGAGACCGTAACACAGCACAAACACGGCGAAAGGGGGTGGGGGGGGGAGCTTCCCACTACTTTCAGGGAGCTCAACAGCAACAGGGAATGGAGAGGCCACTCCTATGAGGCCACACAGGGGCACAACCACGAAGGGAACCCAAATGCTTCTTGTCCTTTCCCTGAAAGCCGCCCAGCAGATGCTATTCGGGGCTACAGCAGCCCAGGAAGCCGAGGCCACGGCTTGCCAGGACTCCCGTCGGCCGCACTGTCCCTCCCTGGACATTTTCCTGCCTGGTTCTGGGAAACCTGGACCGGAGTCGGATGGTGTCCCACCACGGACGGTGCTGGCTTGTTCCTTCTGACCACGCCTTCCCCGCCCCCCCCCCCCCAACCCCTAGGCGGGCTGAACGGGAAGGGTGACAGGTTCTGGTGCCACCATGCACCCAGCCAGTACGCGGGAGGGAGCTCCAAGTAGATGGTAAGCCGGTTCCGCCCCAGACCAAGGCTTCTGGAAAGCACTCCCCATGGCTGCCAACGCATCACGGCCGTCGCAGCTGTGAGCACGTCTCAGGCACCGCCTAAGTGCTGTCTGCACGTCGGTTCCCTGAGCCTTCTTCTCCTATCTGTCCAGAAATCCTACTGGTCAACCTTCAGATTATATCCCGAATTGGTGGTTGCCAGGACCTGGAGGGAGGCGGAGTGGGGAGTGAGTACTACCGGGTATAGAGTTTCCTGTTTGGGGAATGAAAGGTGAGTCTCAGTAGAGGTGATGGGGGCCCCACGTCGTGAAGTCCCAAAGGCCACTGAATGGTACACCTCAAAGTGGGAACTTTTATGTTACACGTATTTCGCCACAGTAAAAATATTTTTTTAAGTTTATTTATCTTTTGAGAGAGAGAAAGAGAGAGCTACATGCATGCAGGGAAGGGGCAGAGAGAGAGAGGGAGAGAAATACCAAGCAGGCTCCACACTATCAGCACAGAGGTCAGCTCAGCACCCAATGAGGGGCTCGAACTCATGAACCGTGAGATCATGACCCGAGCCGAAACCAAGAGTCGGATGCTCCACGGGCTGAGCCACCCAGGTGCCCCCACGGTAAAAACATTTAAAATTTTTTTTTGCTAGGGTCCAAACACTCTTCATTATGTCCACAGCCAACATTTTGGCCCTGCCCCGACCTGCCTGGACCGGAACAGTCACTTCCTCCCGACTGTTTCACCTCCCCACGGTGGTCGGAGGGACCTGTGAACATCGGAGTCTAGTCACAACCCTCCTCTGTTCAGAACCCTCCTCGCCCCCCACCTCACTCACAGCAAAAGCCAAAGTCATCCTCAAGGTCCATGAGGCCACGCCCAACTGTCCTGTCCTCTCCCCGCCCTCCCTTCTGTCCACTGTCCCCTTTGCTCCTCCCTTTCAGCCACGCCAGCCTCCTCGCTGTTCCTCAGATACAGCACGCATGACCCTACCTCAGGGCCTTTGCATACGCTGTTCCCGCTTCCCCCAGACACCGCCATGGCTTCCTCCTTGGCTCAAATGACAGCTCCTCAGGGAGGCCTTATCCAACACAGCCACTGGCCTCCCCCTGCCCTTTCCTTGCTGTTTCTCCCCACAGTACTGTGCAATTAACTTGTTATTTTGCTTCTTGTTCATCCCATGTCTCTCCCAGTGAGCGTGCAGCCCCAAAAGGGCAAGGACTTTTGTCTGTCTCCCGTGTCTAGAAGAGTGCCTTGCTCACTACATGCAGTCCTAGGACGCAGACACTATTTTCCAGACATTTTATAAAGCAGGAAAACAGAAGCCCAGTATCAGGCACGCAGTGAGTAACGGAGGACCAGTCACCAAGCTCAGTCTGATTTCACAGCCCTGGTTCTCAGCCACAATGATTGCTCTTTTCAATACGCACACAGCAAGGATACACTGAACACCTACTAGGGGCCAGGCAGCATTCTAGGCGCTAAAGATGTGACAGGGGACGACGCGGGCAGAGCTCAGAGCTCATGGAGGTGACACTGTCCCTGGCTCAACGTTTTCCTGCCCCAACTCTCACCCACCTTTCCATTGGGGACGGACATCATTCTGCCCCATGGTCTGAGATGCTCCAAGGCGTGGGCTGGGTATGCGATCTAAGCCACCTCCCCGTGGTGCTTCTAGGCCAGCTTTCATGACGGTTTGTCATTGTACAACATCATATGACATCACATGACAGCACAACAACGACTCATCAGCCCCACTGTCTTCACAATGGACAGGGATCCCCGGGAACTCAGGGACCTCATGATGGATTTCTTTCCATCCCATGTTTGCAGATTTACGGGTGAAGGGGGAGCCCGGAGCCCCTTTGTCCGACAGGCAGCCCCTGATTTCTCCACTCCAGACAAATCCTCAGCTCTCTGTCGCTGGAACCTGAGACCTCAGCCCCCCCCTTGAGCTGTGTTACAAATTTTGTGGTGGTTTTTTTTTGCCTTCCATATTTCACTCTGGACGTAGACAGTTCTTGCCCAAATGTCACCTGCACCCCAGCCACGTCCACACATCCCTGTACGTTGCGATAAGTGCTCTTGAGGAATGATGGGGGAGGACGGGGTGGGGGGAGGCCTGATATCAGGACGCCCCACATGTCCCGCTGGCCCGGCACGCTCTCCTGAAAGACAGGAGCAAAGGAGAGCAAGAAAAGCTGGCTTTGTAAGTACAGGAGGGTATAAACAAAGGAATACGGAAAAAATCGCCAATACACAACATCAGACCTCGGCAAACTGTGGTCTTCGCAAACTAGGGCCCGTGGCCTGTTTTTTAAATAAAGTTTTATTGGAAAACAACGACCCCTGTTCATTTCCTTATTGTCCTCGGGTGCCTTCGCGACAACAGCAGAGCTGAGCGGTCCCAACGGAGACCCGTGGCCTGCAAACCTTCAGACCTTCACTGTCCAGCCCTTGGGCAAAAACTGTTTGCTGGCTCCCGTAGTCTAAGCGTAATACAGAACTACGTGTTGACAGCCTAAGTACTCGCAGCACATATTAACGTATAATTGTATAATATAAAATAACACAATCTGCAAAGTAACTAACATCTGGATTGAGGGCTTCTTCTGGGTGGGGCGGTGGACCAAGCTTTCCTGCCTATGCTATTGCATTAAATCTGTTCAACAGCTCCTGGAATGAGGACATCATCATTGTCGTTCTCACTAAGGGCACAGATCCTGGAGCCGAGCAGCCTGGGTTCCAATCCCACCTCGGTCACTCATGGAGCACGAAACTGGAGAAGAGGTACTCTCCCCGTCCTGCTTTTCTCTTCCGCCACCTGGGAGGATGACAATGGCACCTATCCCTCGAGGCACTAAGAGGACAAACCTATTTGATGCAAGTGAGGCGCCCGGCATACTGTCCAGAACTTCCGAACAGAGGCACACAGAGGTGAAGCCGCTTGCCAATGCGGTCAAGCCCAAGCGGTCGAGCTGGGATCCGAACCTGTGTGGCCATCGCTGCCGGAAGCTGGGATCTGGCAAAGGGGGGAGGAAGGTGATGAACACCAGGAACCTCGAGCTCATGAGAGGCGGGGCCAGCACACCACCCTAGGGGACTTGGGTCTGTCCGCCTCCCTCCCCGTTGCTGTCCCGGACCTTGGGAGGGTGGCTGGAAGGCTGGAACCTGGCTGGTGGCTGCCAGAAGCAATGAGGGGCTGTTCTTCCGCTCTCCACCGAGGGGAGGACAGGCCGGTTAAACTTGAATGGAGGAAGGCAAGCCAGTGACAGCCCCTATCATCACAGAGCTTTGGAGGATTTCAAAGAAGGAGGCAAGGCTGGGAGGGGACCGGCCAGTGTTACAGCTGCTGGGCTGACCCCGGAGGGGGCTGGGTAGCGGGAGCCACTGCTAACAAAGCTGGATCAGAACTGGGGGGCGAGGGGGGGTGGCAAGAGCCGTTGTTGGCACAGCCAGGCTACAATTTCATTCGTGCACCTACTTGTGGCTGCTAAGACAGGCTCCAAAGAGAGGGAGGGCAGGAAGCAACCAGGGGACTTGTTCCTGCCCATGGGACCCGGAGTCCGCCTCCCTGGACTCAGCCCAAGGGGCCTCTCCTAGGAGCGACCTCCCACAAGATGGTCACTTGCTTCAGGTAGGAAGCCTCCCTTGCTGCCTCACCCAGGCGCCTTCCCTCCACCCCAGGGGCAACGGGCTGCCGGCTAAGACCCCAACTACCAGCTCTCCAAGCAGAGGGCCCCACTCTCAAAGCCTGGCAGAGAACCGAATTCCTTTTGAAGCTTAAAAAAATTTCCACTCGGCAAGAAAAGAGCGAGGGAGAGAAAAGAAAACGAGACAGGAGGCACAAGCAGGTAGAGGGACCCAATGACCACCGTCAACAACAATAATAATAGCAAAATTGACTTTCGACGCCAGGGGACTGGTTGCTCCTTGTGAAAAAAAGACAATGTGATGGGTCTGCTAAGCCTTGTCTCCCTGGATGCACACACGGCCTAAACGTCCCAGCCTCCCCTGCAGTTCAGTGGGCCACAGGCGCTGGCTGTCTTCTGCTACCCAGGGGCCACGATCCCTCCTCTACCCCGCTACGCCTGGGGAGCCTGACCTGTGTAGACGGCCTCATTCGACTCCCTGCCTCTGGCTTCCACCTGGGTTTGGACAATGGGGAGCCGTGGCAGGAGCTGGAGAGAGGGCATGATGCTGGGGCATTTATTCTGTTGATTTTCTCAGGTGGCGGCTTGAATCAGGTGGCTTTCTCTCTCTCTCTCTCAATTCCTCCTTTCTTCTCTTGTGTTGGTCAACTGCCCACACCTCCTAATTCAATTCTTGAAGGACGTCTCCCGATTCCTACCGACATCCTCACTGATACACCACGGGGTGATCTAGTCAACAGAAGGCTGGCGGAAGGCGGAAGGGAGGTTCCCTACTTGTGCTCCAGCAGGCGGCACGCAGGGACGCACCTTTAAAGGGGTCACTGCCACCTGCTCCGCGAGGCTGGCTCCACCTCCAACACCAGAGGCAGACCACGTGACCCAGGCCTACGCCAATCAGAGCGCCCCTTTCCCCGCTTCCTAGTTCCCCACGAAGACTGGGGTCAGGCCTGAGCACGTGACCCCCGGCAGAGCCAATCAAAAGCAGCAAGTCATTTACTGAGAAGGCTGGGGTAAGGGCTGGGAAAGAGAATTACTTCGGATGTTTGGGGAGGCCCAAAATACTGGAACTGCCGCCGCGTCCTGGCCGCAGGGAGAATGGAGCCAGCTTCGAAAAGCACAGCCCGGAAACCAGGGCCTAATGATGTCATCTGATCCCCGGATCCAGACGAGCCGGTCATTCCCTGGACTCTTCCGTCTATGCGCTAGTATATTAAACTCCCGTCTGCTTGCTTAAGCCCCTTTGAGTTTTCTGCCCCGGGCAACCCAAGGGCACTAATGGATTCACGTAGGGAAATGTGGTGAGTCCTCAGTCTGTGTCACGTCTCAAGTTTCGGAGGCACGTATTTTATTTTAACTCTGACTTGACAGTCAAAGAAACTGAGGTCTGGTAAATTACTCAGGCGCGCCCAGTAGGAAATGGTCTGCAAGCCTCTGTTTGGGGAGCTGGTGCGTGACCTTGCAGAAACCGCACGGGGCCGAAGGTCAAGGACTGGATTCCAATCCCCAAACCAACATCTTGCGTGTGATCTCAAGAGTGCCAATTAGGGGAACCTCATCCTATCGTAAAACAGACAAAAATCCTTGCGTGTCTCCCCCACGCATCTCCGAGGGTGGGTGGGGGGTGACCCATGAAGCCATAACTAAAGGTGTTTGGAAGGAAAGGCTATCAACTCGTTGCTGTTATTGTCAGTAATAAACGACCATTGCTGAGTTGCTTCCAGAAAACCCTGGGGGCCAGGGGCTGTCCAGCTACTCTCTTGGCTAGAATTCCAAAGACCATCTGTGGCAAACACGTCCTCCAGAGCACATACCCTTGGCAGGAACACAAACTGCTTTCCTCACCCAGAAAACTCAACCAGAAAAGGAACAGAGATAGAGAGAGGGGAGAGGGAGGGGGGAAAAAAAATCACATCTTGCTCAAAACATCTTGCTGTCTGATCAATGGTTTCTATCTCCACAATCACCATCCCAGTCCAAGGTCTTCCTTGAAGGACCAAAGTCACTTCCTCACTGATCTCCTGGCTTTCGTTCTCGCCCAGGGTCCAATCCATTCTCCACGCAGCAACCAGTGGGGCTGTTCATCTCATTGCATCGCTGTTTCCGTGGCTGGATGGCGCCTTTAGGATAAATACCACATTCCTAAACATCTGCCACAGGACCTTTCGCATGCTGTTTCCTCTGGTCACAACAGATTTCTCACCACTCCTGCCCCCACAACCGCATGCACGGAAGCACTGAGCGCACCTGTTGTGTCTGTCGCTGTAACCCAGTGCCTGGTACATAATAAGTGCTCAAAAAAAAAGTATTTGTGGCTTGACTAGCAGATCAGACCTAAGGAAGTCGGAGTTAAACAGTCAGAGAGGTTGTCTTCTGGATCATGAGGCAAGTCATTGGACTTTATAATGAATGGTGCTGGCACAGCCCTTCTGGAAATTGGGTCTCTACCACATGCTGTAGTCCAAAATCAATTCCAAGTTGATCAAAGACATACGGCGAGAAAAACTGTAAAACTTTTAGAAGTAAAGATACAGTATCTCCCATGACCTCACAGTAGAAACGGTTTTCTCACAGAACATACACAACCCACAAACTGTAAAGGAGAAGACTTCTAAATTCAGATTAGAAGATCAAGATTAAGAATTGCTGTGTCGGTGCCTGGGAGGCTCCATCAGTCAAGCGTCCGACTCTTGGTTTTCGGCTCAGGTCATGATCTCTCAGTCTGTGAGTTCGAGCCCCGCATTGGGCTCCACGCTGACAGTGTAGAACCTGCTCGGGTTTCTCTCTCTCTCTCTCCCTCTCTCTCTGCCCCTCCCCTGCTCATGCTCTCTCCCTCTCTCTCTCTCAAAATAAATAAACTTAAAAAAAAAAAAAAAAAGAACCACGGTTGATCAAAAGACATCATAAAAAAAAAAGGATCAAAAGACAAGTCAAGAGAAGATACCGCACAGCATATAATGATGGACGACCTATTTCCAGAATAGACAGGGGTCATCTAGAGATCGGTATGGGAAAAAAAAAAAAAAAAAATCAACCCAATAAAAAAGTGGACGCGACGTGAAGGGCGCCTCCCAAAGGAAGGAACTTGAATAACCAATAAATGTATGTTCACACCGTTTTGTGATCGGGGGGCACAGGCAAATCACAGCAAGAAATCACGCGTTTCTTAGAAGGGCTGCAGTTCAAGGGTGCCGATGCCCAGTGTTGGTGAGCAGCTTGGGCACTCGGTCACTGCCAGTGCAAGCGTAAACAAGGACGAGCATGGAACATCGCGGTTCAGTCCGTTTAGCAAAAAGGAAGAGGCGCTGATTTTAATACCCCGCGATCCCGCCGGGCCCGCGTGCACGCAGCAAAACCCACGCACAATGAGCCACGTGGCCCATCATGGCGCCCAGAAGGGATACAAACCCACGTGTCCGCCAGCGAGCGCGACAAGGATGAAACGTACAAACGGAACTGCCCGCCAGCGCAGCAAAACGCACGACAGTTCGTATCGCGTGAGTTTATTTATGCAAAGTTCAAAACCACAGACCACGTAAGGACGCTGCTTAGGGCTGCACACCTGGGCGGTAAAACCACAAAGGAAAGCCAGCTAACGACTCCCATAGGATCCTCCCCGGCGCTTTGTGACGCAGAATGGGGGGGGGGCTCCGAGGGGACGGGGGTTCTGGCTCCGGAGGGGCACTTCGTGGTTGGTCTTTATTTATTTATTTAGAGAGGGGGGAGGGGCAGAGAGAGAGAGAGAGAGAGAGAGAGAGAGAGAGAATCCCAAGCAGGCTCCGAGGTGTCAGTGCCAAGCCTGACGCGGGGCTCGAACTCCCGAACTTCGAGATCGTGGCCTGAGCTGAAGTCAGACTGAGCCACCCACCCCAAGGCTGGTCTTTAAAATGTCCATCTACGTTCCTACATTCTTCCCTGGGTTCTGTGCCTGTGTCTCAGACACACAGGCACATGCGTGCGTGCACACACACACACACACACTCTCTCTCTCTCTCTCTCTCTCTCTCTCTCTCTCTCTCTCAGCCAGAGACTGACAAGAAACAATAAGATGCAGGAACCAAGGGATGGTTTACGAAGAGAAAGGGAAAAGGGACAAACACCCAGAGAGAAAGTGAAAACGTAACCGGGACACAGGAAATGAAAATGGATGAAGACGAGTCTGAAAGCAAGACGAAGGAAATGAAAAATGGGAAGACAGAGGGAGAACATTGTCAAGGGTCCCTGGGCCGGGGGGGGGGGGGGGCGGGGGGAGATACAAGACACAATATTCTCCCTCTTCTGTATTGTCCGTCTCCCT
This sequence comes from Panthera pardus, assembly GCF_024362965.1. Classification (NCBI taxonomy): domain Eukaryota; kingdom Metazoa; phylum Chordata; class Mammalia; order Carnivora; family Felidae; genus Panthera; species Panthera pardus. Next base: position 9,732,984 of record NW_026527013.1, read on the forward strand.
CCCCCCACCACCCTCCCCTGGGTCCCTTTCTCCCCCCTCCCCCCCAGCACTATCCCATCCCTCCAATTCTTTTCTCCTGCTTCTTCCAGTCTCTGCCTCTCGTCTCCCTCCTCCTTTTCCTCCTCCACCTCCCCTATGCACACGCGCACACGCCCTTTGAACAGACATTTGTCAAGTGGCTGCTCTGTGCCCGACACAGTGCGAAAGACAGAGGGAGGCCACAGCTGGGGGACACGGGGACGGCGGCACTCAGGCAGGGACCCGTGGGCCACCTGTGACTCTCTCCCCCTCATTAACTTCACTATCAAACGCTCCCCGGCGTCACAAGTTGTAGGTCTTCTTTATGAAATATTTAACTAGGAGAAACCCAACTGGGATGAAACCTCTCATTGGTGGCGGCCCCAGGAGAGCAGAACACGGGCCCTGCTGCTGGCATTAACCTGGGCTGCCGGCAGGCCCAGGGCGGGGGGGGAGGGGAGGGCCACGGGTGGGGGTGGCAACGACACCAGGGCCAGGAAGACGTGGACGTGCTCCCAGCACCCCCCTTGGGTGTCCGGGGGAGGGGGCCGCAAAAACTCCGAAAGCGGAATCGCTAAATCCAAGAGACAGAACCAGACTAGCCATGGCCAGGGGTCGGGGGAAGGCAGGGGAGTGACGTGATGAGGACGGGGTGTCCTTTTGGGAGGTGAAAACGTCTTGGCACGAGACAGAGGTGACGGCCACACAACTCTGCGGACGTGCTAACCAGCACTGACCTGTGCACAGCAGAATGGTTGGTTAATGGTCAGTTTCAGGCTATGTGAATTTTAACTCAACTTTCAACAACCATTACAAAAAGAGCTTAGCTTCCTCCGCTCCGACTGTTAGCTCTCAGGCTGCTGACCTCAATTTTCAGAAACGAACCCTGGGAGTGCTTACCCTCCATGTCCCAGCCGCCCCCCCCCCCCCCCCCCGCTCAGCATTTGGAACTGTCACATCGTTTGCCCCTCACAGCCTTGGGAGGGAGGCGCCTGCCAGGAGGTCCCGGGTTTTTACGGTGGGGGACCTTGTGGCCCAGAGGCTCAGAGAGGGTAAGTGACTTGCCCCACCTAGATCACACAGCTCCAGCTCCAGCCTCCCTGCCTTCTGAGAGTCCTCAACCAGCTGATGGGACACTTTGCCAATCCTGGCTGAACTTGAGAATCACCTGGGAATTTTTAAACAACCCCCATGTCCAGAGGCAGCCCTGGACCAATCTCACCAGCATCTGTGGGGGTGGGGCTGGGGGCATCCGCGTTTCGAAAACTTTCAGGTGATTCCAAGTGGAGCTAACCTGGGGCTCTTGCTGAGACGCAGATTGAGATTGAACAGATACGGCGTGGGAAGAGGGGAGGAGGATGGGATTCTCTATTTCTTTTTATTTGTTTATTCATTTCCTTTGAGGGAGAGAGAACGCGCGAGAGTGGGAGAAAGAGAATCCCAAGCAGGCTCTGAAATGTCAGCGCAGAGCCCGACTCAAGGGCTCGATCTCACAAACGGTGAGATCATCACCTAAGCCGAGATCGAGGGTCAGCCGCTTAACCAACTGAGCCCCCCGTCCCCCCCGGGAGCCCCTGAGATTCTGTATTTCTAACAAAGCTCCCAGGAAAGGCTGCAGCCGCAGGGTCTAAACAGCCTGTCCTACAGAATGTCCCACGGTGATGGAACGTTCTAGATCTTACACTATCCAGGACGGTCGCCAAGTGTGGCTGCTGCAGCTGAGGGCCTGACTCTTTCATTTTATTTAATTTTTAAGTTGAAAGAGCCCCACGTGGCTACTGGTTACCATACTGGGCAGCTATACAATGTCCAAGGAAAGAAAGGAAGGAGACATCAAACAGGTTAAAAAAAAAACAAACAAACAAAAACGGTGCCCTAGAACCTTAATAAATAACCTAGAGACAAAAACAACCCGGAGCGTGGCCTCCTTGTCTGCGTCTTGAAGAATGAGAGGCACCGTGGGGCGCCCGGGGGGGCCCAGTCTGTTGAGTGTCCGACTGCGGCTCAGGTCACGATCTCACAGCTCGTGAGTTCGAGCCCCGCGTCGGGCTCTGTGCGGACAGCTCGGAGCCTGGAGCCTGCACTTGAACTCTGTGTCTCCCTCGCTCGCTCTCCTCCTGTTCCACACCTTCCCTGCTCCCCCGAATCGTGCCCACACCTCCCCTGGGGTCCCCTCCTGGCTCAGCTCGGCACCGACACCCCCTCGGCCCTCACCGTCCTGCCGTATCTCCCGTCCCTGCTTTATTTTTGCTCGAAGGCACTTATGTCTGTCCCCTGTGCCCAGCATGACATTCTGCGTTCACTGGTGGCTTCATCCGTACGCCATCCCTGGGAGTTCAGCGGTGCTCTAAGCACAGGCAGTGCACAGATGAAGAAACCGAGGAGCTGCGAAGTTAGGCAGCGTCCCAAAGGCCACACCGCTGACAGAGAGAAACCCAGTCCCGGCGGACCTCAAACTCTGTCCCTCAACCCCTCCCTCGTACCATCTGTTGCCCACGGGCACTGCAGCTTCTCTGGAGTGTGAATGCTTTCCCAGACGCGACCGGAGCTCTGGCCCCCCCCACTCCCACCCCGGGCCTATGTCCCTGCTGAGCTGATTCCCCTGTGAGGTTTCCCCGCTCGCCAGATGCGTGACCTTGGCACGCGAAGTTAGCTCTCTGAGCCTCAGTGTGCTCATCTGTAAAATGGGGGCAAAGATAAACCCACGGAGCTCTTGGGGCTGGTATCGGATTAAGTCTGAGAGTCATAAGCTTCCCCAGAAAGAGAAGCTACTCACCATCGTGCCAAAGGCAGACGGCTCCCACGTCCTCCCGGAATATCACACTTCTTGAGTGGGGCTCCAAGTGAAATCCTGGACACGAACACGCACGGGAGGGAGGAAAGGGCCCACCCATCACGCATGTGGAAATTGGGCTAGCTGCTTTTCAACCAGACGAGCCGTGACTGGCACTAAGGCTCAGAGAGCTTGCTCTGAATCGCACGGTGGCTGCCGCGCCCCGAAATATTTCAGCACTGACGGACGTACACGGAAACACACGCCGTAGCACTGAGGAGGGAGGAAGCCACCGCCAGGCCCAGAACAGCAGAGAAGCCAAACTTATTCAGCACCCACCGTGGGCCAGGCACCGTTCCAGCTGCCGCCTGAGCCTCACGACAACCCCATGGGGTGGACGCTCAAGTTATATGCATTTCACGGATGAGGAAACTGAGGCCCAGGAGGTTAAGCAACTCACCCGGGATGAGGCGACTGGGAGGAAGAAGCTGCCGAGATTCAAACCCACGGAGGCTGGTTCTGCAGCCCTTCCTCTTAACCACTAAGCTGGACCGCCTCGGCCCCAACACAGAGCCACGGAACCCCTCAGGGTCCACAGAACCCAGCACAGTCTGCACAAAAGACGACGGTGCAGAACATCTCTAGGGGACACGGAGCAAAGAATGTGACGCGGGACATCAAGAAGGAAATGCAAACAGCCCGCCCAGACCTGGGAAATGGTCCACTTCCTCAGTTCCCGAGGGTCCTCTGCACCACAAGGGGGTTCCGCTTTTCACCTGTCTGGAAAAGACGCAAAATCAAGGGCCACCCAGTCGGGCCACATAACCAAGGAAAGGGGACCTCAGAGTTTGAAAGGACACAGACACACTGCTCCTTGCAATCTGGCCCCAAAGCCTGACACATGACCCTGCTATGCCACTTCCAGGACTCTGTCCTAAGGAAGCGGTCACAGACGTGTGCAAAGATATCATCACGGGGTGGGTCTCAAGACGTATACACAAAAGGACCCCATTTTTGTTACAGAAAACCAAACAGTATAGGCGTGCCAAGGGGAAAACACGGGAAAGACGATGCCATTTCCTCTGGAGTGCAGTCCCCACTGTGGTCCACAAAGCCCTGCACGATCTATCCGGTCACCTTCCTGCCTTCATCTGCCCCCATCCGCCTGGCACGTACTAGGTGCTCAATAAACATTTATAAATGAATGATCTCACCATGAATGAATGCACTCCTCTCCCCGCTCCCATCTCTAAGCTAATCTGCCCCAGGGTCTGTCTCCTGTTTGTGGGCAAGGCCAGCCCCCCGCGGGGAGGGGGGGAGAGGGGGGACTAAGGGAACAGAGGACTAAGGGACCAAGGGAACAGAGAACCACAGTCTACACCGGCAGCACCCACCGCACCAGGAGCCCAGAGAAGTGAGGCACGATCTGAAAACTGGGCAGCAGAAGGAGAAGGAAGGAGAAAGAAAGGCCGCGGCAGCTTTCATTCCAACATTTTCCAACTCCGGTTGAGATTTCCTTCTATACACTCGTCTATATTTACATCAACGAATCTGTCGGTAGCAAGCCTGTTGCTGATTGTGTGGGATCTAAAGTTCACAGAAAGCTGGCTTAGACACCCAGCTAGGAAGAGAAACTGTAAATTCAATTTAAGTCACCCAAAAACCCTAAATCCACCCACTCCCCTCCAGGAAATCTGTGACATCTTTTACATCAGGATCTCTCCGTGTCAGCCCTACTGACACCTTGGGCCGGATAATTCTTAACTTGGGGGCGGGGGGGGGGGCAGGTGGGGGTGTCCTGAGCATTTCAGGACACTCAGCGGCTTCCACACACCACACACCAGTAGCCCCCTTGCCCTCCACGGTCACGGCAACCGGAAAGGTCTTCAGACATCGCCAAAAGTCCCTGGGGTGGGAGAAATCGCCCCCAGGGCACAAGCGCTGTTTTACAGGCAGCCCAAACCCAGCGGTGGTTCCCTCCCCGTTCCCTCCCCGCGCCTGCGCCTTCCTCGTCAACTTCGTGAACTTTTGGAGCCGCCCGGTCTCCAAATCTCTCCTCCAGATCAAAGAAAAGTGCAGGTAACAGTTTCCAGCCTCGGGCACCTTATCTACATCAGAATCTGACTCTGAAAACAGCCAGAACCTTGGACAAAGGGGCGCAAAGATGTTCACTGCACTGTTGTTTATGAGCACAGCAAACAAACAACTGGAGGCGTTGACACGAAGCGTGACACGTCCATACAGCGGAATACTGTCAGCGATCAACACCAGTCTTCTCCAGGGTTGCTGCCAATCCATACGGCAGCACTGTGTGGGTTTAAATAAGACACCCTTTTTTTTTTTCAAGTTGTTAGGTCCATCTGTCAAAAAGTTGTCATAATAGCTTCATTTTTCTAGAACAAGATACTGAGCTTTCATCAGCTGGGAAATCGAAACACTAAACGTACAGCTCCATGATGCCTAGAAGGTAGGATCCTCTTGTGCAGTGTACAGCCTGTGCAACGGTACATGGTAGCTCTGATGCTTTCCAAGGATGTCTAGTGGCATGGAAATGTGTTCGCACAAGCTTCTATCCCATTAAAAGGTGTGGAAAGAAATACGTTAAAACGTCTCCAGAGACTCCCTCTGGATAGGAGAGTATGCGTATATTTTAGAGTCTACTCGGTATTTCAGGTGTTCAGTAAACGAAGAGGACAGGCCTCCTGGAGGATGCCAGTCTTGCACGGAGACCTAAAATAAAAAGGAGTCGGGCGCAGGGAGACGGGTGGAGGGAACAGCCATCACATCACACGCGCGCCTTCGGATGCAGATGAGCTGGGTGTGGGCAAAAATGGCCAGCGGAGAGCGGAAGGGGTGGAGAATGGAAGATAGGAGGCTAAAGATAAACCATAAACCGGGCACTAGATCGTGTGGGGCCTGATAGGGCCCTGGTGCATCTGTAATCTGTTATCTCTGCTCAGTGCTAAGACCAGGGGGCAGGGCATGTACCTAATCTGCTCAGGAGAGAGACATTTCCACCAGCCCGCTGCCGTTCACGGACGGGGCAAAGTTCAAGGAATTCCGCTTGCAGCCCCAATGCTGAAATAAACAAAACCAGGCATTTCCAGAATTTGAATGATCTCTGTCAACAACACTGCTCATTTTCCTCGCCGTTACTCAATGAACGAACATTTATGCGCCATGTGGCACGAGAACGGTTGGGGGCGGGGGGTGTGACGCAGGGAAAATCGCTGTCCCCTGCCCTCAAGGAGCCTCCTAATTAGAGAGGGAAGACTTAAGCAAACAGTCCCTCTGATCTGCATAAAAAGCAGGTAAGACTCACTTATGCCGAGAAAGGTACAAGGAAGGTGGCAAGCGGAGGTCAGGAACAACCCAGTAAGAGCACCGAATATCAGAGACACCCACCGTGGACAACCACCCTGCCATACACACCGTTCTCTTCAACATCCATCCGTGCAGCCACCCATCCACCTTCTCACCCTCCGATCCAGGGTAATCATCTGCCCATCTCGTCATCCACCCATATATCTACCCATCATCCACCAATCGACTTCTCCATCCACCCGTCCATCCAATTGCCCCGCCATTCAACATCACCCATTGTCCTCTTTCTTCCTCTCCCCCTCCTTCCCTTCCTTCCTGCCCTCCTCTTCCCCCTCCGACCCTCTTGCCTTTTATGCCGTCCACCCATCCGTCTGTCCAACCATCCACAGATCCAACCAGCCACCCGCTCGTCCGATACCGACTGCATTCCTCCCCGGTAAACCCCACACGTCCATCCACGATCTGTAACTGAAAAGACTGCGCTGTGAGGAGGAACGGGCCGGACTGTTAAACATTTTGCATTGCAGCTCTCCCAAAGATAATTCAAGTCCATGAACGTTTTTGACGATTCCAACTGGTTCAAGACCCAAATTCTCCCGAGCAAGAACGGGGGGGCTGTCTGGCTGACCCAGCCCTTAGAATGAGGAGGAGACTGAGGAATAGGGTGGCCAGTGCCCATCCGAGGTCTGGTGCTCCATCAGGGCTGGTGCGTCTCAGCAGATTCTAACTAGAAACCGCCCGAATGCCCATCACCCAGGAAAATGGATACATTGTTGTATCATCACAGAATGCAATACTAAACGGAGAAAAAATAGGGGCGCCTGGCGGGGCTCAGTCGGTTAAGCGTCCAGCTCCTGATTTGGGCTCAGGTCCTGACCTCAGTTTTGGGAGTTCGAGCCCCCTCTGGGGGGCTCCCCCTCCCTCTCGTGGGATTTCTCCTCTCTGTCGGCCCCTCCCCCGTTGGCACTGTCTCTCAAAATAAATACACTTAAAAAAAAAATAAATACACTTAAAAAAAAATAGAAGAAATACAACCTACCGCTACACTTCATAGCCGATGAATCTTAGAAACATACAGCGGAGTGAAAACAGCAAAGCACAAGTTCCAGAAGGCTAAGAAGTTCAGAAGCCAGGAAAATTAAATTTACATTAAGGCGCGTGTAAATATGTGATAAAACTTGTTAGGAAAAGAGAGAGAGAGAAGAGGGAGGGTAGGAAGGAAGACGTATGCCTCGGAGAGACCGTAGTTGCCTTTGGGTAAGTGGAGTGAGGGAGGGGCAGGGGGAAAAGGAAGGTCCGGGACCACAGGTAGGAGTCAGTCACCGATCATATTCAGCTCAGGGTTTCTCAAGGCGTGCTCCCACACCGGCAACATCAGCACCGCCTGGGAACTCGGGAGAAGGGTTAAGTTCTCAGGCTCCAGCCCAAACCTCCTGAATCAGAAACTCTGGGGGTGAGATCCAGCCACCCGTGTTTAAACTGCCCTCCTGGGGCGCCTGGGTGGCGCAGTCGGTTAAGCGTCCGACTTCAGCCAGGTCACGATCTCACGGTCCGTGAGTTCGAGCCCCGCGTCGGGCTCTGGGCTGATGGCTCGGAGCCTGGAGCCTGTTTCCGATTCTGTGTCTCCCTCTCTCTCTGTCCCTCCCCCGTTCATGCTCTGTCTCTCTCTGTCCCAAAAATAAAATAAACGTTGAAAAAAAAAAAAAATTTTAAACTGCCCTCCAGATGTGCTCACGGGTGAGAACCTCTGCCCTAGAGCCGGCGATGCTGACCCTGGAGGGTCGGGGACCAAACTTTTTTAAGTTTATTTATTTTGAGAGAGAGAGAGAGCACATGCGTGAACATGAGCAGGGGAGGAGCAGAGAGAAAGAGAGAGAAGATCCCAAGCAGGTGCCTCGCCACCAGCACAGAGCCTGACCCGGGGCTCGAGCTCACGAACCGTGAGATCATGACCTGAGCCGAAATCAAGAGTCAGACGCTTTCCTGGCTGAGCCATCCGGGCGCCCCGATCATTTTAGTTCTTGACTTTGGTACCTGGTCAAGCAGCGTTTCCATACATTATTACAATAAATAAGGGGGAAAGTAAGTGCAAGGAGAGACAATATTGAGAGTGTGTTGTGAGCCTCGAATAGGAGGAAAGCAACAGGCTATTAGCGGGAAACACAAGAAAACACCCCACGGATATGCATTCAGCCCCCGAAGGTGCCGGGCTCGGGGCAGAGCGGTGGTCACACGGTCCCAGCCCTTGCGGTCGTGGGGTCTGAAGTCCTTCTTTTTCACTGCATGCCACACGCTTTCTGTGCACGGTATCTTTCAATCCTCCCAGGATTCCCTGGACGTAGGACTGCTCTGCCCATTTTACAGATGGGGAGACTAAGCTCCAGAACTGTGGGCTGGAGCTGAGATTTGCACGGGGGTCACCTATCCTCAAGCCCTGTGTGCTTTGCCCCCACCCTAAGTCACCTCCCTGGCCCTGCCTCTTCTCAGCCTCCACTCTCCGGTGCTGTCGCTCAGACAAGAACATTCCTGTGGACTCCATGACGTGTCACAAACATTTCACGGGAGCAAGCGAAAGTCGGCATAGCCTCCCACACCCGTTATTCTTAATAAAGAAAATAAAGGTTCGATGAGATAAAAGAACACGGCAGGTTCTAGAAGGTCAGAAACCACGTCCTCCCTTCCCTCCCGCCAGCAAGTTCTAGGGTCTGTCTCTCCTCTAAGACGGATCTGTCAATGTATTCTTGAAATCAGACTTAGCCCTCCTGCAAAAGCTACTTGTATAAAAATACTTTAAAAATTGGTTTAAAATTATATACACTTTTTACACACAGACCTAAAATGAGAACAGAACAGCGTGAATATTATTTACTGGCAGGTGGGCGAGGAAGAGGAGTTTCCCTCACGGCTCATTCGGGGGAGGGAGTGCTAATTCCCAATCCCAGGTCCGACCTGAGCACTGAGCACCTTCAAGGACGCTCCCGGTCTGAACAGCAGATAAAAGCCATCTCTGACCCAAGAGAGACAACAAACTTGATCCGGACTTAACTCGGGAATTTCACTTCAGAGCCGGGATCTCTCTCGCATTAGCTGCCTTAAACAGGCAGCTTCCAAAAGCACAATTCATTCCGATAAAAAGTCTCAGCTCTTCAGAGGGGGAAAAAGCCACCTATCTTTCCCTTTCCTCCTTTCCTGGCACTGTCTCACGATCCCCTGCTCTCTCCCTTCTTGGGTGTTAAGAACTCACCAGTAGGGTGACCAGTGTCCTGGTTTGCCCAGAACTACCGGCTTTCCCAAGATGCTAAAAGCAGGACAGTCCTAGGCAAACTGGGACATCTGGTTGTCCTTTCCAGACAAGGACTAATGCCCAGTGGTTTCTGAAACCCAGGCTGTAGAGCCCACCCCCTGGTTCCCTCTCCTGGAACGTTCCTTGCCTTCTCTATTCTCCTAGGAAGTGAGGGAGAGGGGAAACATAAGACAGGATTTGGGGGGGGCGGGGACACATTCTAACCCCAAACTGGTGGCCCGGGTTGGCCACAGAAGCTGTCCTAAGGCGTGTGGCCTCCGTCCTGGGCTAAACTCTTGGCCGGCTCAGAAGAAGGAGATGGGCTGGAAGGGAGAACAAGGAAGCTAATTATACACTTTAAAACTCCCTCACCTTGTCACCCACAAAGGGAGGGATCAAGGGAGAGGGAGAAAATTAATTTTATCTGAGACCGAAGGGAATAGAAAAATGGGTCAAGTGGGCACGGCTTCTTCTCCCCCTTAAAGCCTCCAGAGAGAACAGAGAACACAGAACATCTGAGGGGTGCTTTAAAGAGTGCCACACTCAGATTAATAAATCCAAATTGGCCAGTCACAGAGGGGCCCTTTGTGCCCACTCCAATCCAGCCAGAGCCTTGTTTCTAGCCAAAGTCTCCAGAAAAGAACACCGGAGGGGGGCGGGGAGCACCGTCCACCATTACGGCTTATGTAGCCTGGAGCTTCTTTGCGCCAGAAACCGCGCAGAGCATTTATGAACCCGCTTAACCTCCCCCAAGGGTTCTCCAAGGGAGATGCTACCAGAGGCAAGATCCTCAGCACGTACGTGAGGAAACTGAGGCCCCGAGGCCCCCAAAGAGACTGGCCGGTGAGCCGCTGGAACCCGGGCCTGGCTGTCCCAGGGCACAGAACGGTTCCCCGCTCCCCTGTCCTCTTTCGTGGCACCGCACACATCCTTCCTCAGGAGCTGAGTTGGCATGCTCCAGAACGTGTTCACTGTGGGGCTCTGGGGCTTCAGCCATCTCCGGATCGAACCCACCTGCCCGGTGGCGCCTTCCCGCGTCGAGCGAGTACGTGTGCTCGCAACTGGGGGCCGGTGGGGAGGACGTGCTAGAAAAACCCCAAGCAGCCAGCAGACATCCCCCCGAGCCCCTGAAGGAAGCCTGCACCCTCAAAGGTCCACCGCTGCCCAAATTCTCAAGCACCCTAACTTCAGAGACCTTCTTTGGCCTGATACCCTCGTGCGCACGTGCTCTCCCCATCTTCCCAACCCCCCGCACCTCAAACCCCCCGGAAACCTACAAGGGTGGCATCGAGGGCAAAGCGGATCTGTGTGCCCGCATACGGCTGATGAGAGGCGCTTTTGCACTCCCTGGACAAACACTTACGGGGGACTTCCTTTGTGCCAGGCGGGGTGGGACTGCCGTGGGGAACGGGGTGACGGGCACGAATGAGTCTCAGGTCCTCAGACCCGACTTTTTACTGCGAATGGCAGAACGGACGCACCCTGCAGGAGACCCCGTTTCCCCACACCAGAGACCCCCGCCCCAACTCTTTCCCATTTCCCTGACTGGTCCTTAATGCTACCGTTTTCCGGCACCATCTACACACCCACAATCCTTTGTCTAAACCCTAGAGGCCAGATGTGCTCTGGAGGTTAGGATTCGGTGCTTTTGAAGGGATAACGAGGACGGGAACAGAAAATGGCACAGCCGCTTCGAAAAGCAGCCTGGCGGTCTCTTATCAAGTTAAATGTATACTTTCCACCTCACACCCCAGCAATCTGACTCCGGGCTATTTATTTACCCAAGACAAACGCAACGTATATTCCCAGTGTTGCCACTAAAACCCGACTGCCAACGTTTACAGCGGCTCTAGTCATAATCGCCCCAGCTGGACGCAACCCAAATGTCTTCCAACTGAGAAACGGATGAACAGACTCTGGTCCAGCCATGGAATACTACTCAGCACTAAAAAGAAATCAACTACTCATACGCACAACGACATGAATGGATCTCAACGGCTGCACAAAAGCCAGGCTCCGAAGGCTACATTCGGTATGAGTCTATTTATACGACCTCCTGGAAAAGGCACAAATATAAAGATGAAAAATAGACGGGCGCTTGCAAGGGTCTTGGGCAGTGCCGACCCAGAAGGGCATTTGGGTATCTCCTGGGATGCTGAAACCGTCCCCCATGTTTCTCTCTCTTTGTTTTTTAAGATTTTATTTTTAAGTAATCTCTCCACCCAACGTGGGGCTCAAACTCGCCACCCCGAGATCAAGAGCTCCACCGACTCAGCCAGCCAGGCGCCCCGAAACTTCCACATCCTGATTCTGGCGGTGGCTACGTGACCGCACGCATTTGCCAAAACTCACGGTCCTGTATGCAGAAAGGGTGAGTTTTCCTATCCGTAGTTTATACCTCAATAAACCCGATCTCGGAGAAAAAGAAGAAAAAAGTAACTCCCAGTGTAACCCGCGGACCAACAGCCCAGGAAAGCAAAACCCCGGGCCCCACCCCAAACCCGCTGGACCAGAATCACCATTTTAACAAGACGATCGTCACACACATGTGAACGTTTGGAAAGCGCCACAGAGCGGGAACAGCACCCCATGAGCCAGTGTCGGTAACATTTCTGCACCAAAACGCACCCCGAGGGGGATAAATTCAAGCTGTACGTGAAACCTAAAAACTCAGGCCAATTCAAGGTAGGTTTTTTACCCCTATATGATCCGACCTTTTGGTTTTCAGAGCTTCTGCGGCCTGGGGCTTGCGGAGGAGAAACTGCACCTTTGTAGGGGGAAAAACAATCCCAACGCAAAAGCCACACTGATTCCTACTTCCCCGAATTTTGCTCCTCTGGAAATACCAGCCACGCTGATCTAGAAGAAGGATCCGTGGGATCACCCTGCCCTGCCTTCTACAATGGTATCTTCTAGCACGTTCTACTTCTCAGGACAAGCGGAGCCTCATAACACGCTCCAACTTCCCCCGGGGCTCCCTCTGTTTCCCATAGAGAACATTCCTCTTGGAAAAAACTGGGGAACACCCATCGGCCAACGTCTGTAGGTTCCCTGAGGTGATGGGACTCGGCTTGTTGGTGAGACTGCGGGAAACATGGGTGAGAAGCTGGAACCCCGTGTGCGGTGCAGGGGACCGAGTGTGACAGCACAGAGACCTGGCTCCGTGGCTCTTGCAACGGCCTGAATTCCTACACCGCGCTCAGTGGGAGATCTGCTGACATCGGCAGGACTGGAGGAAGCTGACAGTCACACTGGCTTTTGGTGGCGCATCAGAAGGACCGAGTGGCATTAAACGGGGGCTCCAGCAAGGTTGACAGATGCACCTTAGTGAACTGACAAGATTTGAGCTCTTTAGAAGCCAGCCCCAGAGCCCCTCCCGGCCGTACTGAAATCAGACGCCCGATCGACGAAAACACGGAACCCAATGCGCGTGGTCAACGCGGCCTGCTGGCCAGCATCCTCCAAGAGGCAAAGGTGGCCGTGTCAAACTGAACATCAAAAGCTCCCACTTGGGTTTTCTTGCTTAAAAAGAGAGCACTAAAACGAACGAGAGACACCCGATTCTCGTTGCCGGCTTCCAGCTCGAGCCGCCCCGAGAGGAGGGTGCAGAAGGGCAGAAGGCTTTGCGGTGGCAACGCGCCCAAGAGCACGGAGAATGCAAGGCTGTGCCCTCCGCCGGCGTGCCATGCTGGAATTTGCATTTGGAAGTAACACTCTTGGGCCCCACGAGCATGCAGCCAAGTGCGCAAAACATTCGCTCACTCCTCCTCCCCAAGACGGTCAAGAAGGTGCTCTCTGGATTCAGCTGCAGCCCCCAGGGCGGGCCACTTGCAGAAACACGTCCTGCCACGAGTGCATCAAAGCACGGCAGGGACAGCTCCACTCCTAGGTAGAGAGACCCGAGAGAGGGTTAAAACAAAAACAAAACCAGAAAGAGTTCACCCGAAGACGTGCACGAGGATGTCCCTGACGGCACAATCTGGGAACTACCCAAACGGCCCCCCAAAAGCAGAGGGGCCGAGCCCACAGCGGTGGAGTCACGCGGCAAAACGCCACGCGGCGAGGAGAAAGAACCACCTCGGGGGGTGAATCTCGCGGACGTGCTATGGAGCAAGAAAAACACAGCCTGTGACTCCACAGGCAGGAAGTTCAAATGGAGGAAAATGAATCTGTGGGGCTAGAAGTCAGGGTAGTGGTTTGCCCTGTGGTGGGAGCGGGGGAGGGGAGGGGCCCGGGGGAGGGGGGGGAGGGGCCGGGGGGGGGGTCTCTGGGGAGCCGGTCACATCCTTTTTCTTGCCCTGGGCACTGGTGGTGCGGCCGCGTTCACTTTGTGACCACGTATGAAGCTGGACTTGACCTGTGTACTTCTGTATGCGTACATTAGACTTTCTTCTGGAAGTTCGGAGTAAGTACTTGAATACAGCTTTTTAAACGGCAGAAGCATTTGGATATAGAAGCAAACGTTCTGCCCTGGCGCCTTCACTCGTCAGCATTTCCAGCCCCGATTCTCTTATCCAGCGCCACCCCCCCCCCCCCCCAGCTCTCTGTCCCCTCACCCACCCCCCACCCAGAAAGCTCAGACCTGGATTACCCTGCTTGGTGACAGATTGGGGGATGGGGAGCTCTTCCTTCCAGAGCGGGGCTGTATAATGTGTTTGCTACCTCGGGCCAAAGAGAGAATAAAAACTGTCTGCAGACGGCAAAATGCACAAACTCATCACAAAGCTACCAAGAGCAAGAAAGCCACAGAAAACCTAAAGAACTAATAGAACGCTCCCAATTCACCTGCGTCTCGCCCCACAGATCTTCCCTCTGAGGGGTCGCGAGCAATCCCTTCCCTCCCCAGCAGCCCCCTGATCTGCAGGATTCAGGCTGGACGGGGTGAGCTAAGGACACGACGTTAGGACTCCCACCTCCTTCCTTTCCTCTTAGAAGACTCCAAATCCAGGCTCCAGAAGGCAATCCAAAGCCATTTTCAACATGGAAACCTGTCAGCCCAGTGAACCCCTCCTGGACACCCCCCTGCAGTTATCTGAGCGTGCACACGTTGAACCTTGCCACCCCCAAGCCCCCATCACTCCCTGGTGGGGGGGGAGGGGGAGGCCGGCAGAGTGATCACAAGACCCCTGACTATCTCAGTGGGTCTTCATGAGGTTGGAACTTGGGAGGCAGCCACCGGGCTCCTGCTTCGTGCACCAATCAAGATGACCTCACGCTTAGGGGTGTGGCCCCCCAGAAAGACCCCAGCCAAACCTAATTTCCACCACCCTCAAAAGCAGACTGTTCACACACTCCAAAACCTCAGAGCCCTCTTACAACTGCAGCCCCCGCAAGCCGAAAGCTGGTTCGATTTTGAGTCTGCCTAAAAACGACTCCACCGGCCACAGAGCTCCCCAAACAAGCAACCCTGGGACCACCTGAGGCCCAGCCCCGTTGAGCACAGAGCAGTGGAAACCAAAGACGATGGCATGGGGGCTCGTCCAGCCCCGTTCATTTGTACCCGGAAGGCAGCCAGTTGGAACCAACCCGACGAACAGCACATTCGGGCATATGGCACAGTGGCCAGTCAGCCTGGGGGGCAGGGTGCGTCCCCCCACTTGGAATCTGGGTCACGCTTAAATAACTGCTAGAAAGCCCAACTAATTACCCATCCTTGCCTGCCTACATCTTAACAGATGTTAAGCCCTCCTCAAGGTTTATTTCAAGCAGGCACAGATTTAAAGAAACACAAGGGGGATCTGCATTTTGACAGCATCTCCATAGAGAAAAATGTGGTCTTCACCTACTTCCTCTGGACCTTCGATTTCACAACAACAAAAAAAAGGCGTTTACCTGCTGGAGGTGTCCACATGGAGGCTGATTCTCCCGGTGTCCCCTCCCGGCTCCCTAGGGTAGGAGAAGCGGAATCCAACCCACGGCCTGACGCTCTACCCTAGGAAGGACCTGCCGCTCCATTTCCGCTTTGCCCTATCTTTCTTATTGAAACGGTCCATCTGGGTCTTTCCGTTCGGGGCCCTAGATGGGGCAAATGGGATGCTTTGTACACCCCGAACGATGATAGGGACCCTGAGCAGTGGTTGGCAGACACAGGCAGCAGAAGTGTCCCCCAACCCATCACTGCCTTCCCCGGATCCGGGCCGGTGGCCCGGCCGGGGATATTACCTAGGACCAGCGCTGGCCCCTCAGTGTGAAGGCCACATGTTCGTCCACTAGCTCTTGGCCCTGGGCACCCCTAACGCCCTGCCCTCAGAGAGCGGCCCCCTCCTCCTCAGGGAAGGCAGGGGTGGAGAAGCCAGGGAGCTGGGTTGGGGCTCCTCCAGGCTCCGGCGGATCCCAGCGAGGGGCACCTAAGGAAACCCGGCCGGAGCCCCCCACGGTTCTCCTGCCCTGGCCAGAGAGAGCGCCCAGGCCCCGGCCGGGTCCATGCTCATTTGGGAAGACTCTGACCCATCCGGACCTGGCCCTGCAGCCCCCCACCCAGGCCCCTGTGACGACCCCAGGGCCCAGCCCTCCTTCTGGAATCGGTCCTTAGGAGGAATCCGCTCCCCCGGCTGCCCCGGCTCCCCCGGCTCCCCCCACCCCAAGCCTCCACGGTAGCTCAACCCAGCTCGGGGTGGAGAGATTCTCCACACTCCTCCCCGGTGCCCCCTCTCCCAGCCCCTGGAAGACCCCCCCACCTCCCATCAACCCCCGGGTCTCTCTCCCAGCCTGGAAGAGGGGAAGCGGAGGGAGGAGGGGGGAGGCGCAGCTGCCGGGGTTCGCTGCCGGGTTCGGGCAAAGGATATGGCCATTCGGTGATCTTTTTGGCGTATTTTCTCACCACGTTGTCCTCGCTGAAGAGGAATAGAGACCGGTTGACCGTGAGGCAGTTCTGTCGGACGGGGATGGGGTTGTAGAGGGCCATGGTCCGCGCTCTCTGCGCCATTGACTGCTTGTACATCCTTTGCGCCCCGGGCTGCCCGCCCTGCCGGCTGCCCCCGGCTCCTCGCCCGCCTCCGGCGCCCACGACCACCCCGGCGGCTGCCCCGGAGCCTCCTCCCCCGTAGCGGGCCGGCATCTCGTCTCCGAAGCGGGCCATTCTGCAAAGAGCAAAGGGCTCCGGGTTACGCTGCGGCGAACGATGCGGAAGACGCCGCCGCCGCCGCCGCCGCCGATGCCGATGCCGATGCTGCCGGGGCTGTGAAGACGGCGGCTGGAGCTGCGACTGCGGAGACGCTCCACGGCCCAGCCCATCGGGCGGCGGCGGCTCGGCGCCTCGGGTCGGGGGCTCACAAGGCGGCTGCCCGGCCCCAGCCGGGGATAGCGGCTCGGGACATCTTCCTGGCTGACCCCGGAGAAGGAGGGGCGGGAGGAGGGTGCGGGGGCGGGGCGCGGGGGCCGGGGAGGGGGGAGGGGAGAGGGAAGCGAGGCAAAAAATAACCGAGGAAGGAATCCAGGCAATCCCCAGTCCACCCACTCCGGAAAAAAAAAAAAAAAAAAAAAAAAAAAAAAAGACAGTTAAAAAAAAAAAAAAAAAAACAACGCACACCCCCTTTAAGACGCGAACGGTTTGCAAAGGACGCCCCCCCCGGGACGCAGTGGAAGCTTCAAATTCCTCCGAGGTCCGGGTCAGGCTGGCATCTTGCAAAAGGAGTGCGCTCGGCCCATTAGAAAAAAAAATTTTTTTATTGAAAAAATAAAAATAAAAACGAGGTCTTTGCGGGGGGGTGGGGGGAGGGCAGCCCCCAAAATTAAAAAAAAAAATCCCTCTTTCTGTTTTGCTTGAGTTCCTAGACCTTAAAAATGCTCAAAGATCTGTAGCCAAAAATAATGATAATAATAATGATAATGATAATGAAATTAAAGGAAAATGAATATTAACGGGAAAGGAAAGAAGGGGAGGGGGAGGGAAACGTTCCGGAGGGGCTCTTAAGGAGTCTTGAAGCCGCAGGGTGCAGGTGATTTTTTTTTTTCTTCCTGAATCACGAGCGGCTGCCTCTTCTGCTCACGAAGGAGTGTGTGTGTGTGTGTGTGTGTGTGTGTGTGTGTGCGCGCGCGCGCGCCCGCGCGCGCGCACGCAGCCTTTCGCTTAACCGTGCCTCATCTCGGGGTTAAATTGCAGCAATGAAATCCTGAAAATTCCCAACAGGGGAAAAAGAGAGAGAGGGAGAGAGAGGTATGCGCCGTTCGCTTAGCCACTCAATAGCTGCTCCCGGATGCTGCAGTGCCTGGCGTCCCCCCCCCCCCCACCCCCCAATGCCTCCTCCTCCTCCTTCTCTTCTAGGTTTTGCTAAAATAAGACTGGTGGGGAGGGGTGGGGGAAGAGGAAGGAAGAGGGAGAATGGGCTCAAAGGTCTAAACCACTAGCCAGCGAAGCTCCAAAGAGGAGCGATTGATGAGTTGAACGGGAGAAAGACCCACCCAGAATGCCGACACATGATGGCCCGCGACCAATCGCGGAGGCGCGAGGGCACCCGGCTCAGCGGAGTTTGTGGGGGAGAAGAGGGGAGAGCCGGATGGTCGGGAGGCTGGGGGGGAAGTTGGGACGACAGATTCCTCCTCCCCTGGGAGGAAACCTTGTTTTCCAACGGGTTCCATTTCTGTTGCAGACAACCGGACGCTCTCGGCATCTTGCAAAGAGGAGCTTGGGAGGAAGAAACTTCATGATAAAAAGAGAAGGGGATTGGAGTCTAGGGGTGCAATCAGTCCCTAAACAAATTTGGTCTGTTTAGCAGAGGACACAATTTTGAGGAGAACGGTCTGGGGGTACTTCTGTCAAAGTTTCAAATCACAGAGGCCCTGCAAGCTGGCATAAAAGGTCCGGCTCATCTTTGAAAAGATTCCAGAGGTGGCAAATCTTAACTGCCAGCGGCAGATCATTAAACCAGGTCCTAGTTGGCTGGACAGGGTTTCCCGGTGGTATTTGGGGCGTGGTGTTCGCTTCTTTCCAGAACCGCTGCAATTTACTTCCCATTCCCCTTTGTATACTACGAAATTGAATCAGCACACAGAAAAAATGTCTAAAGCATAAATGTACAGGTGAAGATGTTGCCCTGAAACTAATACTCTTGAAACTAACACCCAGGTCCAGGGCTATAAATGGAACATTGACCCTTTCCCAGAAACACACACACACACACACACACACACACACACACACAGAGCAATAATCACTATGGTGACTTTATAGTATTAATAATCTTGCTTTTCTTTATACTTTTACTACCTTATTGTGCATTCCTAAACAATACAGCTCCACTTTGCATCTTTTTGGACACACAGTATGTATCCCGTGATGTCTGGCTTCTTTGGTC
Source organism: Panthera pardus (assembly GCF_024362965.1). Lineage (NCBI taxonomy): Eukaryota > Metazoa > Chordata > Mammalia > Carnivora > Felidae > Panthera > Panthera pardus. Next base: position 9,751,675 of record NW_026527013.1, read on the forward strand.
CAGTATCATGTCTTTAAGATTCATCTGTTGGGGCTCCTGGGTGGCTCAGTTGGTTAAATGACTGACTTCGGCTCAGGTCATGATCTCACAGTTCGTGGGTTCGAGCCCCGCGTCGGGCTCTGTGCTGACAGCTCAGAGCCTGGAGCCTGCTTCAGATTCTGTATCTCCTTCTCTCTCTGCCCCTCCCCCACTTGTGCTCTGTCTCACTCTGTCTCTCAAAAATAAATAAATGTAAAAAAAAAAAAAAGATTCATCTGTTGTTACGTGTAGCTGGCTGGTTCACTCTCACTGCTGCATAGTATTCCATTGAAAGAGTACGCCAAAATTTGTTTATCCATTATCCCCTTGATGGACATTTGGATTGTCTCCAGTTGGGGCTTTCAACATTCCTGCCTCAAATACTCTTTGTGCCTATAGGCATGCATTTCTGTAGGAATAGCCCTAGGAATGGAATTTCTGGGTCCCAGGGTATGCCTGTCCTCAGGTCTATAAGATGTCACCAAACTGTCTTTCAAAGTGGATGTACCCAGAAACCACTGAATTTTCAGAAAGCAGTGTACAGATTTGGAAGGCAGGGATGAGGATAGGGGTTGGGGAAGAGGACGAAGGCGGCAAATTATTTTCCAAGCCTTAGCTAGGTGAATCTGAGTTGGTGCCCCGCCCCCATCAGTAATTGAGTTCTTTGGAACATTCTAGAAAAGATACATCTTTATATAAATTCCCCATTCTGTGCCTATGAGTCAGCTTTTACAGGTTGCTTATATAGCACCTTCAAGTTTTCTAACTCGGGGTGCCTGGGTGGCGCAGTTGGTTGTGTGTCTGACTCTTGATTTCGTCTCAGGTCATGATCCCAGAGTCGTGGGGTTGAGCCCCGTGGGGGGCATCATGCTGAGCGTGGAGTCTGCTTAAGATTTTCCCTCTCTCATAGGGCGCCTGGGTGGCTTAGTTGGTTGAGCATCTGACTTCGGCTCAGGTCATGATCTCACAGTTCACGAGTTCAAGCCCCGTATGGGGCTCTGTGCTGACAGCTCAGAGCCTGGAACCTGCTTCGGATTCTGGGTCTCCCTCCCTCTCTCTCTCTCTCTCTGCACCACCCTCCCCCTACCCACCTCACTTGTGCTCTCTCTCTTGAAAATAAATAAACATTAAAAATTTTTTTTTTAAGATTTTCCCTTTCTCTCTCTCTATCCCTCCCCCCTCCCCCCCCCCCACTCCCACACTCTCTCTATAAATAAATAAATACATAAATAAGATTTTCTAGCTTGTCAAGGTATGGGCGAAATGATTAAAACAAGCAACCAGAGATGCAAGGAGATGGTATATATAGGATTCTCGACAAATATTAATGATTTTTGTATCTGATGTCGTTTCATATCTCAAAGGCAAATGGGAGCCAACGTAAAACGAGAAGTAACCCCACGTACATGGATGCAAACAGCCAGTCGTGTAAGAAGACTGCATCATGAAAAGTGAACTTTTATATTACTTGTTTTTGTGGACTTGCCTGAGAAGACCGTTGCGTTTTGTCACAAGAGCGTCACCTACCCAGATTTCTAAAGACCCCAGAGTTTTTCAGGAAAGAGTGGCCTCCCGCTGATAAAGTCCACACCAGGGTAAAGATTCTACGGAGTGTTCACAGAAGCCCCAGTTTACAGATGAAAACACTGAGGCTGAGAGAGGTTTTAAAACTTCACCAGGGGGGCGCCTGGGTGGCTCAGTCGGTCGGGCGTCCGACTTCAGCTCAGGTCACGATCTCGCGGTCCGTGAGTTCGAGCCCCGCGTCGGGCTCTGGGCTCATGGCTCGGAGCCTGGAGCCTGCTTCCGATTCTGTGTCTCCCTCTCTCTCTGACCCTCCCCCGTTCATGCTCTGTCTCCCTCTGTCTCAAAAATAAATAAACATTAAAAAAAAAAAAAAAAAAACTTAACCAAGTCCCCGCCATGGATCTGAAACCACATGGGACTTGGGCTCTGTCGGCCGGAGTGTAATCTGGTACAACCCCTTGGGAACGCTGGCCATTTCTACCAACACTTGGCGTCCGAATATCCTGCGGTCCGGCATCGGCCCCCGTGGGTACGTGCCCAGGAGGGACGAGCTCGTACGTCCGCTGAAAGACACGCCCTAGAATGTGAACAGCAGCACATTCCTACTAGCTAAGCACTGGGGACGTCCCCGATGTCCTTCGACAGTAAAGTGGACTGAGTGCGCCGTGGAACATTCGCACGTGCGGTCCCCGGGCAGTAGCGGGAGTGGTGGTTCCCCAGCTGCGTACAAACGCACGGGTCCGTCTCACGATCATGATGCGGAGCCAGAAGACCCAGACACGCAGTAGAACATAGTGTCTGATTCCTACACATGTAGTTTGCAAGACGATACATGTCCCTGTCCCTCTTATGTTCACTGCAGCGTTATTTACAATAGCCGAGGTATGGAAGCCACCTAAGGGTCCATCAGTAGATGAATGGATATCGGATACACACACGCGCGCGCGCGCGCACGCGCACGCTAGAATCACCCATCTATGAGTTACGCAGTTTTCTACGTGCGCTACACTTGAAAAGCAAACGTCTGTAATCCTTCTGAATGTGGATCCCATGTGGCACCACTTGTCATAGTGACCTGTAATCCTCACTCTGTACTTTGACTGTGAAGTCCCTGCAACAGACACCGTTCTTTTGTTTTGTTTTGTTTTACGAGAAGACGAAGAACGGTCCTCCGGAGCGCTCTGACCCACGCCTCGAGAGCAGGCAGGCTGGCTGCTTATCAGAGCCACCTGCAGGGTGTTGTAAAAATTCAGACTCCTGGGCCCTCCCCTCTACCCTGATTTTCATTCAGCAAGTCCTTGGGGGTACGGCCAGCCTTGGCAGTCGCTGCCCTGGAAGGGACAAATTTGCCATCATTGTCTTGGCATTCTCTGGAACTATCGGCGGGGCATTTGTGGCGACTGTGGTGGAAAGATTGTTGCTCGGGGCTGTCGGGTACCTGGTGGGCTGTTTAGTACGCCCGGCCCATGCCTGCTGTCATCTGCACCCCCAACCTTGTGACAAGCACAGATATCCACACACATTTCCAAATGCTCCCCACCAAAGTGCCAGGAGAGTCTACCCTTTCCCCCCACCAAATGACCTCCCCCAAACTCACCTGACTACGAAGTTCGACATGTTTGAGTATACCTCTCCTTCCTCAGCATCACCCCAAGTCCTCCAACCCCCTCAATTGCTCTATCACCCTTTTCTAGAATGAACTCAAAACTCAGGCACCCAAAAGTGTGACAGGCCCCCACGGGCATTATCCTACGGATTCACTTTACAGAGAACCACAACAACAACAAAATTCAGCTAGCCGAAGGAATGAATCTCTAATATGAGAATCTTACTATCACCTAGCCAACGGGGATGGGTGAGCAAGAAATCTTCACAGGCTTCTCGAATGACTGCAGTTGGCAATTCCTTGCTCCCCCTTCATCCACATTACTAATGTTGACCAGGTAGAACGACGCAGAATCTCATTAGCATCATAGAAGCGGCTTAGCAGCAGGCCTCCGGAAATCAGCCTCAGCCATTGGTTCTAATCTTTAACACATCTGCCAGCTGGAAGTTTCATTTATCAATCAGCAGCAGCATTACCATACTGGCTTTGAGCACGTTATTCCAGTGAACAGGGCTAGCATCTCTGAAATAGGTGCCCCAAATAAATAACTGTGGATCGCATTCATTTGGCTTCTAAAACAATTACCAGCTAATCCGGTCATGTTGAGTTGCGAAAATGGATCAGCCAAAAGGTATTTGGTCTCTGCCTTCTGGTCTGGATACCAGTCAGGGAATGAGGACCAAGATGTCTGGGAGACGGAGGGTATAAATGACAAAAACGAGATCGTATGACCCAGACATTTGTGGGTCACGATGTAGGCAGTAAGAGTGAATCCAGAGACGGAATGCGGCCGCCACTCCAGACATAACTTTAAAGAAGTACATGCCCTACAAATTTCCAAAAACAAATGAGGCGTGAGCCTATCTCTGGATGCAGAGTGGGGTTCAAATCCTAGCTATGGCACTTCTTCCTAGCTGTGTGTTTTTGGAAAAGCTCTTAGCCTCTCTGAACTACGGTTTCCTTGTGTGTAAAATGGAGACACAAATCTTACCCCGCAGGTTCCTGTAAGGATTGATTCAGATCAAGCAGCTAAGCGTGTAGCACAATGACTACCACACAACAAGCAGTCAAGAAAAGGTAAGTGGACTTTTGTCAAAACCACCACAATCTGGAAAGATAGTCCATGTTCATGGATGGCGAGACTCAACATAATCAAAATGCCAGTTCCTCCCAACTTGGTCTGCAGATTCTATGCAACCCCCATCAAAATTGCAGCCAGTTGTTTTGTGGATATCGACAAACTGATTCTAAAGTTTATACAGGGGCGCCTGGGTGGCTCAGTCGGCTAAGCGTCCGACTTCGGCTCAGGTCACGATCTCACGGTTCGTGGGTTCGAACCCTGAGTTGAGCTCTGTGCTGACAGCTCAGAGCCCGGAGCCTGTTTCCGATTCTGTGTCTCCCTCTCTCTATGCCCCTCCCCCACTCAGGCTCTGTCTGCCTCTGTCTCAAAAATAAATAAACGTTAAAAAAAAATTTTAAGTGTACACAGAGACGCAAAAGACCCAGAGTGGCCAACACAAACAACACTGAGGGAGAAGAACAAAGTTGCACTAGACATCCCCCCATAAAAATGAAGGAAATCTAAGCACAGATCTCACACTCGTCACGTAAATCAAAATGGATCACAGACTAAATATAAAACGTAATACTGCAAAACCCCTAAAGCATGACATAGGCAGGCTCCAGGCTCTGAGCCATCAGCACAGAGCCCGACGCGGGGCTCGAACTCGCGGACCGCGAGATCGTGACCTGAGCCGAAGTCGGACGCTCAACCGACTGAGCCACCCAGGCGCCCCTCAAACTTGATTTTTCAATGAGCCAAAGACCTCAACGGACACCTTGACAAAGATACACAGATGGCAAACAAGCATATGGAAAGAGTCCCCACATTACACGTCCTCGGGGAAATGCAAATTAAAGCAAGGAAATACCTCCGCACACCTCTCCGGATGGCCCAGATCCAGAACACTGACAAAGTCAAATGCTGGCGAGAACGTGCAGCAACCGGAACGCTCATTCGCTGCTGGCGGGAACGCAAAATGGTACGGCTACTTTGGAAGACAGGTTGGCGGCCTCTTACAAACCTCAACTTCCTCTTCCCACACGATCCAGCAACTGGCACTCGTTGGTATTTACCCACAGGAGGTGAAAACTTACATCCACACAAAGACCTACACACGGATGTCTAGAAGCAGCTTTCTTCGCAACTGCCAACACCCGGAAGTAACCAAACTCCGGACTTTGGGTGTTAAGGACGCGTCGCTGCGTGTACATCAGTTGGAGGAAATGTACCTTCCGGTGGGGCTGTTGATGGTGGGGGAGGCTACGCATGAGCGGGGCAGCGGGTGTAAGGGAAATCGTTGTACCTTCTGCTTGGCTGTGAATCTAAAGCCTCTCCAAAAAATAAAGTCTGCTTTTTAAAAATCACCGCAAGTAGGGGCGCCTGGGTGGCGCAGTCGGTTAAGCGTCCGACTTCAGCCGGGTCACGATCTCGCGGTCCGTGAGTTCGAGCCCCGCGTCGGGCTCTGGGCTGATGGCTCGGAGCCTGGAGCCTGTTTCCGATTCTGTGTCTCCCTCTCTCTCTGCCCCTCCCCCGTTCATGCTCTGTCTCTCTCTGTCCCAAAAATAAATAAAAAACGTTGAAAAAAAAAATTAAAAAAATAAAATAAAATAAAATAAAAATCACCGCAAGTCAACTTTCCACACCTGGAATCGGAGTCTGTGAGTATCACTGACCCAGACTGATTCAGTACTGGCTTCTTTTTAGTTTTTTCAACAAACGTTTTAGTTGGGAAGACTTTCAGATTTACCGAAGGCTGGAAAAAATAGTACGAGAGTTCCCATACGCCCTTCACCCAGCTCCCCCGTCACGTTAACATCTTACGTAGCCCAGGTACATGTGTTAAGACTAAGAAACCAGGGGCGCCCGGGTGGTTCAGTCGGTTAAGCATCTGACCTCGGCTCAGGTCACGATCTCACGGTTCGCGGGTTAGGGCCCCGCGTCGGGCTCTGTGCCGACGGCTCGGAGCTGGAAGGCTGCTTCCGGTTCTGTGTCTCCCTCTCTCTCTGCCCTTGCCCCGCTTGCACTCTGTCTCTCTCTCGCTCTCAAAATAAATTTTAAAAAATACTAAGAAACCCACATCAGGGCAGTGCTACTAACTAAACCCTCTGCGACCTATGCTCAGATCTCACTAGTCTTGCCGCTAATCACCTTTCCTGTTTGCCACCTGCCATCGAGTCACCTGGCCTCCCTAGTCTTCTCTGTGACGGTTTCTTTCCTCGTTTCTCACAATGTTGATCATCTGTAGGAACATCTGGCCAGGTATTTTGTAGCGTGCCCCTCGCTTTGGGTTTGTCTGCGATTTGCTCGCGATTAGACTGGGGTACTCCTGGGAGTCAGATTTGCCCGCTGGCTGCATGGCTCTGGACTCGGGAGAGAAATCCCAACAGGGACACGTATTTGGGAGTTGTCACGGGTCGAATGGTGGCCCCTAAAGACCGGGCCACATCCTGATTTCCAAAACCTAAAAATGTGATCTAATTTAGAAAAAGTGTCTCCACAGACGCCATCAAGTTAAGGATTTTGCGAGACGAGCTTATCCTGGACTCTGCAGGTGGGCCCTAAATACAATGACAAGTGTCCCTACAAGAGATAAAGAGAAGACACAGACACAGAGGGGATGGCACATGGAGACAGAGGCAGAGATTGGAGAGATGCTTCCCTAAGCTGAGGGATACTGAGGATTGCCAGAAACACCAGAGGCTAAGAGAGAGGCAAGGGACAGATTCTCCCCTCGAGCCTGTGTGTGATCTCACTGACATTTGCTTTGGGACTTCTGACCCCCAGAAGAGTGACAGAATTAATTTTCTGTGGCTTTAAACGACCTAGTTTGTAGTAAATAACGGCAGCTACAGGAAATTAGCACAGGGACTATCAGTATGGACACCTTGGAAGGCGGATGGAATGTTCCCGGACAATGGACCCAGAGAGGGTTGAGGCTTTAGGAGGGATACATGAGAAGGGTGGACACTTAAAGGCAGAGCGGAGGGGCACCTGGGTGACTCAGTGGGTGAAACGTCTGACTCTTGCACTTCGGCTCAGGTCGGGATCCCACGGTTCGTGAGTTCAAGCCCTGCATCGGGCCCCGTGCTGACAGCATGGAGCCTGCTTGGGATTCCCTCTCTCTGTCTCTCTGTCTCTCTGTCTCTGTCTCTCTGCCCCTCCCCCGCTCTCTCTCTCAAAATAAATAAACTTAAAAAAAAATAAAGGCAGGGGCGCCTGGGTGGCTCAGTCGGTGAAGCGTCCGACTTCGGCTCAGGTCACGATGTCACGGTTCATGAGTTCGAGCCCCGCGTTGGGCTCTGTGCTGATGGCTCAGAGCCTGGAGCCTGTTTCAGATTCTGTGTCTCCCTCTCTCTGACCCTCCCCCACTCATTCTCTCTCTCTCTCTCTCTCTCTCTCTCTCTCTCTCAAAAAGAAATAAAAACATTAAAAAATATTTAAAAAATAGGGGCACCTGGGTGGCTCAGTTGGCTAAGCGTCCGACTTCGGCTCAGGCCATGATCTCGCGGTCTGTGAGTTCGAGCCCCGCGTCAGGCTCTGTGCTGACTGCTCAGAGCCTGGAGCCTGTTTCAGATTCTGTGTCTCCCTCTCTCTGACCCTCCCCCGTTCATGCTCTGTCTCTCTCTGTCTCAAAAATAAATAAACGTTAAAAAAAAATTTTTTTTTAAATATATTTAAAAAATAGGGCGGAGCAGAGAAACCGAAGCCTCTAGTGGGGACTGAGAAGGTACCCTCAAGGAGGAAGAAGGAAACGGTGGCGTGTGATCCAGAAGCCCCACGGACGGGGAGTCCAGGGTCAGACGCTGCCAGACATAAAGCCAGACGAGGACTGAGAAGTACCACCCTGGTCCCGCCGCACATACGAATACCGCCAGGGTTTTTTAAAGGAGCCAGTCCTTTTTTATGGTAAAGTATGCGTCGCATAAAACTTACCATCGGAATCTTTTAAGTTTATTTATTTATTTGAGAGAAAGAGAGAGAGAGCACAAGCAGGGGAGGGACGGAGAGAAGGAGAGACAGAACCCCAAGCAGGTCCCAATGAGGGGGCTTGAACTCGCAAAATATGAAAATCGTGACCTGAGCTGAAATCAAGTCAGACGCTTAACTGGCTGAGCCACCCAGGCGCCCCTCTTAGCCAATGTTTTAATGTTTATTCATTTTGAGAGAGAGAGAGAGAGAGAGAGAGAGAGAGCGAGCATGAGTGGGGGAGGGGCAGAGAGAGAGGGAGACACACAATCCGAAGCAGGCTCCAGGCTCCGAGCTGTCAGCACAGAGCCCGACGCGGGGCTCGAACACACGAACCGGGAGATCATGACCTGGGAGAAGTCCGACTGAGCCACCCAGGCGCCCCCATCCTAGCCATTTTTAAGTGCCCAGGTCAGAGGCCCTGGATACATTCACACTGTTGTGCTACGGCCCATCTCCAGAACCCCATCCTCTCCACTGAAAATGAATTCCCGGCCCCCTCCTCCAGCCCCTGGACCTGTCACTCTAATTTCTGTCTCTAGGGATTTGATTCCTCCAAGGACCTCATATGAAGTGGAATCACACCGCATGTGTCCTTCTGCGACTGGCTGATTTCCCTCGGCGTTATGCCCTCAAGGTTCTAACCCACGTTAGAATCTCCTTCCGTTTTAACGCTGAAGAATCGCGTGTGGCTGAACTGCTTTTCTCCATTTATCTGTCAACGGACGCCTGGGCTGCGTCCGCCTCTCGGTTATTGCGAACGATCCTACGAACGTGGTTATACAAATCTCTTTGCGTCCCTCTTTGGGGCATATTCCTCATCCCAAGGCGGGACGCCGGGGCATATGGTAATTTGATGTTTGATATGTCAAGGAATGGCCATACACGCGTCCCACGGTGACCGCAGAGCCCTTCGCTTTTCAGAAGTGCGTATTAAAATAGTTACAGATGAGATCACGCGATGCCTGAGGTTTGCTTTAACGTAACCCGGGGTTCCGTTAAAGCAAATCAAAGGTCTGCTTTGATGGGCAAAGGAAACTTATGTTACAAGTTTAGGTTCAGTATCACAAGATGAGTCACGAGTTAATAACAACTGAAGAAGGACGGGAGGAATACGGCGGCTCTCATTCTGGCGTCTCGTCTTTTGTGTTACGTTTGAACTTTTCCGGAAGGAACAGCGTTCTTTGCACCTAAGCCACTTGAGGTGTTCCTGATTCACGTGGCGACAGGAACCTCGCACTTAATTATGGGAACAAGGGTGTTCCAGCTTACTATATTCTCAGGCAATTGCAAATTATATTCAGCATCTCACCTCTCTGTTAACTCGGGAGCTTGATTAAATGCTAACTTATACATTCACGTGGATCCTGAGACGTTAGCAAAGGGGGATTCAATCAAACGAGTTACATCTGCTTCGGGAAACCCCGTGTTGGTTCTTCTGGGCTGAGCACTGAGCTCAGTCCTGACCTCAGCTGGAAAAACAACACAAGTTCTGCCACGTCTGGAGACAAAGGTACAGATAACAGAGTCAAACCTGCTATTTAACCTGGTCAATTTCATTTGCCCGTTTCTTCATTCATACACAAAATGGGTGTTTTTTTTTAAAAGTATTTTTGTATTTGAGAGAGAGAGAGAGCAAGCGGGGTAGGAGTGGAGAGAGAAGACAGAGAGAGAATCCTAAGCAGGCTCCACACGGTCAGCACAGAGCCCGATGTGGGGCTTGAACTCATGAACCGTGGGATCATGACCTGAGCCGAACTCAACAGCCGGTCACTCAACCGACTGAGCCACCCAGGCGCCCCTACAACAAATGTTTACTGAGCATCTATTAAATATCAGGCCCTACCCCCGGGGCAATCAGGGATACACAGAGCCATGAATAGAACAAATATGAAATTTATGTTTTAAGGACAGAGAAACCAGAAAACAACGAGTGAACTCGGGTAGGTCTATCACATGTCAGGTAGAGATCATTTTTGTAAGAAAACTGGAGCGGGTAGGGGGTCAGACAGAAGAGGAGGGGAGTTCTTTCACAAGGAGCTCTCCGAGAAGGCGGCGTTCAGGCAGGGATCCTCGGACAGGAAGGAACAGAGGCGCAGACATCGGGGACGGTGGCCGGGCCGAGGGAACGTCAACAGCACGGACCGTGAGCCTGGCGACCGGCATGGGGGAGAGCAGAGAGGAGGCTCCTCCTGCCAGAGCGGAGACAGGGACACAGGATGAGAGGAGGGAGGTGACCAGGCTGACCAAAAGCTGTCATCCAGTGTCAGACCCTTACTGTTTTCAGGTAGAGGCTTTAGGGACGCCTGGGTGGCTCAGCCGGTCAAGCGTCCAACTCTTGATTTTGGGCCAGGTCATGATCTCAAGCCAGGCTCTGTGCCGACCGTGTGGAGCCTCCTTGGATTCTGTCTCTCTTTCTCTCTCTCTCTCCCCCACTTGCACTCGCACGTGTGTGCGTGCCCGCCCTCTCTCTCAAAATAAGTAAACTTAAAAAAAAAAAAAAGAATACATGTTTTCAAAAAATAAAATGCAGGTTTTATTACGATCCAGCTATGGTGAGGCCACCAGAGGAGGAAATGACGGCCATCAAATAGCTCGTTCTCCTCCCAGATGCCAAGAGGAGGGACACGCACGTCGTGCGGGGCCACGGAGGGAAGCAGAGGGTTGCTGGGGGGCGGGGAGGCGGGGGGGCAAGAACAAGGGAAGAATGTGGGCAAGACCCTGTAGTGTGGTTTCCCCAGGGAAGGGGCAGAGCGGAAGAAGCGGGCTCAGGATTGGCTGGTCCCAATGACTCCAGGGCTCTGGGACACCAGGCTGTCCCTGATTGTCTGGTACCTGGCGCTGGGGTGATCAGGGTAGGTGGCCCTGAAGTGCGAGAGCCCCACAGAGGAGCTGCGGGGCGTGGGCTCGGGTTGGTGGGTTTGCAGTTGGAACACATGTTCGCTCGTGAGTCCTTTACTACGTCTAGTGATTGGCCAGCCCTGGGACGCGCAGTGAAAACACTCCAAGCCCACGGCTAATGCGTTTGTCTTCCGGAACTCCCCTGAGAGGCCTGTTCTCCCGCAAATTCACAGCGTGTCCCTTAAAATGTTTTGAGTTCTGGGGCCCCCCAGGTCCTGCCTATCCTGTTCACCGCTCCAGCCCCAGCAGCCAAGAGACGTCAAAACAGGAATCCAGGGGCGCCTGGGTGGCTCAGTCGGTTGAGCGTCCGACTTCGGCTCAGGTCACGATCTCGCGGTCCGGGAGTTCAAGCCCCGCGTGGGGCTCTGTGGCGACAGCTCGGAGGCTGGAGCCTGCCTCCGATTCTGTGTCTCCCTCTCTCCCTGCCCCTCCCCTGCTCGCACTCTGTCTCTCTCAAAAATAAATAAACATTAAAAAATTAAAGAAAAAAAAAAAAAGAAAGAAAGAAACCCACTGCCCCAGAAAGCGAAAGGGGGACGTTGTGGGGAAGTTCAGAATGAGAACGATCTTTAAGAGAGAGAGACGGAAGACGTGAACGTTTAAAGACACTTGTGCAGACTTTTTAAGAAGAAGCAAACGAATAAGCCAAAGGCCAAATGCAAACGATGTCACCACAGGGAGAAGGGGAGGGGCTGGGGACCGAGAAGGGAGGAATCAGGCGCTGACACCTGCTTAGATTCACAGCGGCATCAATTTGCCTGGGGTACACTTGCCCCTTTTATTTTCTTCTGTCTTGACCAACGACTGAGAAAGAGAACAGGAGACACACACACCACGACAACAGAGGGGGCGGCAAGAGTTAAGCACCGCGACGACACAAATGCGGGAGCACACAGGTGCCTGCGGGGTCACATGTAAATATCCGCACACGTCTGCGATGTCCTTCCATAGCTGTTCTGCCTTTTCCGTCGCTGAGATGACAACAGACAAACACTCTCACGTCCCATGCGGCGCCCCGACTGTCACAACGTTAACACGCTTCGAGTTCAGGAGGGCTTGCGATGGGGAAGGAACGCTTTGGAGCTACGAGGAGGCAGGGGCGTCACCGGTGTGGTCGGGGAGGGGCTTTTTCTGGCCACCACAGTGTCCACACGGCAGGCTGGGATGCCGGGAGAGCATCCTTCGACCCCTGCCAGGGAAGTTGGTGGATAAGGACCCCAGCTCTCTGGGTCCTGGGGTGTGGTCGCGGGGAGGCAGGTGCTCTCTGCTGCCCACTAGAGGTCCCCGCTGGTAACAGAGGACCAGGCGCTCATGCTGTCTTGACTGATGGCACATCCATCACTTTTCCCTCCTCTGCCTCCTCTGCCAGCCTGTCCTGGGATCTGCCCCCAAAGCAACTGCCTCCTTGCTTCCAGATCTGCTTCTGGGGGGAACCCAAACTAAGACAATGGAGTTGGACAGAGTCTGTTACCTCTTTCAAGATTTGGGGACCAGAGGAAGTTCCATCCTTCCTTCTTTCCTTCCCCTCTCCTTCCCTTCCTCCCTCCCTCTCTCCCTTCTTTTCTTTCCCCTGCCCCCTCCTCCCTCCTTTCCTCCCCTCCCTCCTCCTTTCCTTCCTTCCATCCTCCTCCCGCTCTCCCTTCTTTTCCCTGCCCCCTCCTCCCTCCTTTCCTCCCCTCCTTCCTCCTTTCCTTCCTTCTATCCTCCCTCCCTCTCTCCCTTCTTTCCCCTGCCCCCTCCTCCCTCCTTTCCTCCCCTCCTTCCTCCTTTCCTTCCTTCTATCCTCCCTCCCTCTCTCCCTTCTTTCCCCTGCCCCCTCCTCCCTCCTTTCCTCCCCTCCTTCCTCCTTTCCTTCCTTCTATCCTCCCTCCCTCTCTCCCTTCTTTCCCCTGCCCCCTCCTCCCTCCTTTCCTTCCCCCCTTCCTCCTTCCCTTCCTTCCATCCTCCCTCCCTCTCTCCCTTCTTTCCCTTGCCCCCTCCTCCCTCCTTCCCTTCCTTCCATCCTCCCTCCCTCTCTCCCTTCTTTCCCCTGCTCCCTCCTTCCTCCTTTCCTTCTTTCTTTCCTTCTTTGCACCGTCCTTCCTCTCTTGCCTTCCTTCCTCTCCTCTTCCCTCTTCCCCTTTTCCTTTCTCTATTTTTCTTCCTTCCTTCTACAAAAAAAATATTGAAGGGGATTACAGGATAAAAGCTGAATATAAATCAGGAACCCCCAACATATGTGCTGCCCTAACTTCATCGTGTAACAGAAAAATCCCAGAACTGCTTATAGAAGATTCGGACTCACTCTCCCCAAAATACAGCCCCAAGCCTCAGGTGGCCACTGAGCACCTGAAATATGACTGATCCAAATCAAGACCGAAGTGTAAGAATCCGCAGCAGATTTTAAAGACTTAGTACCAGAATCAAAACGCAAAATATCTCATTATGAATGTCTATATTCCACCCAATCAAGAGTCAGTGGCCTAAGAGCCACCCAGGCGCCCCTGCTGTTGTATTTCTATTGGACATCGTCCGTCTGGGTAGTCACCCCAGCTCTGCACACGACCGAGCTCCCTAGAACCAGACCTTCAACGTCACAGAGGTGGTCTCCCCGCCCAGAAGCAGCAGCAAAGAACGACAACACCATTCCTCCCATCCTTGATCCTCCCTGAACCTCAATTGCCTTTTCGGCACAACGGAGATGAAAGCAGGACGTGCCCCGGGGCGTCACGGAAGCGGGATGCACCGGCCACAGGGGAGCGAAGACCCAAGCACCGGTTTCCTCGATGGTCTTTACTGCGCGTCGGGTGGAATTCTATCTCGCGTCCAAAGGAAGCCTCCCACGCTCCCCAAATAAGGAGGTCAAACGCAGGGAAGGACTCGTCAGAGACACAGACAAATAAAGGTAACGGAAAAGAGATTCCAACGCCACTCCTCCGAAGGGACTGAAAGTCCCATCGAAGAAGTACCTGCGGAGAGAAACACGAATGCATTTCTGTTCTGTCCCACAGAGACACCACAGGGGTTGACTTGACAGAAGGTTAAGCCTCTTTTCTGCGTCTCTTTTATTCCTTCCCCGGGCATCATCTGGGTCTTTTGTGGAGGAAATGCTTTCAACACACGCCGACAGGAATCCCTTCACTCTCCCACCTGAGATGCTCGCTCAAGCATCAAGTGTCTCGCGGTGTCAGGAGTTCCCATTTCCAGGAAAAACCCAGGTCGCCCCGAGAAAGAGATTTCAGTTGGGCTCGCAGATGGGTTACAAGGCAGCATGATGTGTGGCTGAGCTGTGTGGCTTTGGGCAAGTTGCCCAACCTCTCTGGCTTCAGGGTGTCCATTTACAAAACGGGGAGATTACAGTGTTCACTTTTTTGGTGGTCGCAGGGATTAAATGAGATAGTCCACACAGCAGGTCAGAGAGACAAAAAACTGTTTTTGAGAGACAGAGAGAGCATGAGCAGGGGAGAGGGGCAGAGGAAGAAAGAGAATCTTAAGCAGGCTTCAGGCTCAATACAGAGGCCGGTGTGGGGCTTGATCTCACGACCGTGAGATTGGGACCTGAGCCAAAATCAAGAGTCCCGTGCTTAACTGACTGAGCCACCCAGGTGCCCCATCAAAAACAAATTGAAGCCACTGTCCCCTGACTACCCCAGTACAAACACCGGGGGTATTCCGTGGTATTTCTGTCTGGCCTCCCCACCCCCGGACTTTTATTTGATAGAGGTAATTATAGCAGAAAGATGTTTTATATACAATAGTTCCTCATCATCTGAGTATTCATTATATGGTTCATTATCCCGATAACCACACGGTTAAGAGCTTAGGGAAGCCGACGTCATCCTAACATAAACATTCTCGCTAATGAACCGACAACTTCACAACGATCCCTTCCCGGGGCGCCTGGGTGGCTCAGTCGGTGAAGCGGCCGACTTCGGCTCAGGTGATGATCTCGCGGTCGGTGAGTTCGAGCCCCGCGTCGGGCTCTGTGCTGACCGCTCAGAGCCTGGAGCCTGTTTCAGATTCTGTTTCAGATTCTGTGTCTCCCTCTCCCGTTCATGCTCTGTCTGTCTCTGTCTCAAAAATAAATTAACATTAAAAAAATTAAAAGAAAATAAACGTTAAAAAAGTTTTTTTTTAAAATAAACGTTAAAAAAAAAAAAATTAAAAAAAAAAACAACAACGATCCATTCCGGGCTAGCACAAACATCGCTCCGGAGCCCATCAGATCGACGAGTTTGCCAATGTTTATCTCGGGTTGTTGATGGTCGTCTGAAATGTGACGACATGACTCGAAATGATGTGAATCGACGGCAACGTGAGAAGAGAGAGAGGGA
Source organism: Panthera pardus (assembly GCF_024362965.1). Lineage (NCBI taxonomy): Eukaryota > Metazoa > Chordata > Mammalia > Carnivora > Felidae > Panthera > Panthera pardus. The sequence continues at coordinate 9,767,066 of NW_026527013.1, forward strand.
GACACGGAATCCGAGGCGGGTTCCAGGCTCCGACCTGTCAGCACCGAGCCCGACGCGGGGGTCGAACCCACAAACCGCGAGATCATGACCGGAGCCGAAGTCAGAAGCTTAAGCGACTCGGCCACCCAGGCGCCCTTGCAAACTGGATCGGATGTAGTGTCTCTCTCCAGACTGGCCATACAAATATGCCCTGCTTCACATATTAAATATATTCGTTGAGAGGCGCCTGGGTGGCTCAGTCAGTTAAGCGTCCGACCTCAACTCAGGTCACGATCTCACGGTTCGTGGGTTCGAGCCCCGCACCAGGCTCTCTGCTGTCATTGTGGAGTCTGCTTCAGATCCTCTGTCTCCCTCTCTTCCTGCCCTTCCCCTGCTCACATGCTCTCTCTCTCTCTCTCAAAAACAAATACACATTCACAATTTGTATAGAGAGAGAGAGACGTTTGTTGAGCACCTACTGTGTGCCAGGAGCTGTTCTAGGCACCTGGGGCACAGCGCAGAGCCACATGGCCTCACATCCCTGCCCTCATTGAAGGGACATTCTAACAGGGGACAATCAACAAATAATTTTGTAATACGGCAGATGCGGTGAGGAAACCTACATCGGGGAATGGGGACCGAAGTGGGGTGACTTACGGACAGGATGGCCAGGGAAGCTTCCGTGGTAAGGTAATATGCAAGCAGAAACTTGAAGGAAGTGAAGGAGGGAGCCATCAGACATCTGCAGGAAGAGCATCCCAGGCTGGGGGGGCGGGGGCAGCACGTGCAAAGGTCCTGCGGCCGGAACATGCTCCGTGTGTACAGACAAGTCGATAAGGGTAGAACGTGCAGAGCCTTACGGACTGCAGTGAGGACTCTGGCTTTCATTCTTAGTAAACTGGGGGACCACGAAGGGTGCCGGGAGGAGGAGAGACGTGAACCGACTCAGGCGTTCGCCGTCTCTCCCTGGCCGCTGGAGCGGAGAGAGAAGGAAAGCAAAGCTGGGCGTCTGCAGAAGGGGCGACAGCACCGGTCCATGATGGGGGGCCATGAGCAGGTGGGTGCCCTGCAGGGTTATTTCTGCATATCTTTTAAAGGCAAAGCAGACAGGCGCTGCTCACGGATCGGACGTGGGGTGGCAGTGAAGGACAGGAGTCAAGGACGCCTCGGGGATTTTGACACTGAGCAGCCTGATGGAGGAGGCTGCGGGAGGGGTAGCGTGGGAAGGGTAGCAATCCACACTACCACGTCCCTCTTGAATTACAGAATCACCCCACAGCAGCACTCACAAAGAATGAAAATGCAAACATCTATTAATAATTATTTGCAAACGCCGCACATTAGGTAGTTTAGATAAACCCTGCTCTCTGGGAATTTTGCCAGAAAAAACCCCGAACTAAGCTGCCACAGCTATCGAAGCCAATAAAACGCCATCAGGGAGACTATGGAGAAAGGCAAAGCCTCTGCCTCCTGTGAAGATCTATTTAATCTAACGTTATCATTCCTTCATCTACCCTCTATAAGACCGGGGATCGTCTGAACGCAAAGACAAACATAAGGAAGCTGAAGAAGGATTGGAGGCGGCCCACCCGTTATCCACTCACGCCTTCCTCTCCAGCTCTCGGAACTACATTTCCTGGGCTCCTCTGCGGGGAGGTACGGCCACGTGAACGATGCTGGCCAGTGAAACAGAAGGGCACCGGTCTTAACTGGCCTTTGTCCTTCCACCTTCTTCTTGCCTGAAATGCAGATGTGATGTCTGGAGCTACAGCAGCCATTTTGGGACGGATCATGAGAGAAAAAAAAAGGTCCTCGGGTCACTGCAGTATTTTATTTTACATACAACCAAATAAAATTCTTGGCTGCTACGTACAAACGGTCTGAACAAGCTATCTTTACGTGTTTCTTCGCATAAGACCCCTCGAGTACCAAAACCAGTTTTATTTAGCCTTGTTAAGCCCTCAAGAAACATGAGCTAAGGGCGCCTGGGTGGTTCAGTCAGTTGAACATGCGGCTCTTGATTTTGGTTCAGGTCGTGATCCCAGGATCGTGGGATCCAGCCCCCCGTTGGGTTCCACACTGAGCGTAGAGCCTGCTTAAGATTCTGTCTCTGTCTCTCTCTCTCTCTCTGCTCCTCTCTCCCATTCACACTCTCTCTGTCTCTCTAAAAAAAATTTTTAAAAAGATAACATTGCCTTAAAAAAATAAAAGAAACATCAGATGAATTAACAAATGAACGAGGGAGCTCTACCTATACACAACTGAAAACCAGTGGGCCAGATTTCGGATGACAAAATGCGCACTGGGGACCATCTGAGCTCCCCCACCCCCCCCGCCCCGCCACCGCTTTCCACAAGGAACTCCTATGGCCTTAGAAAACCTCATCTGTGAGCGATCCCAGTGCCCATCAGGGGCTTTTTGTGAGGATCGAGGTAGTCGCCACGGTCAAACCTAGAATGCCACCTACAATGGTCTCTGACCCGTTCTCAGGGCCACTCAACGTGCTGCCCTTGCTGTCCCTCCCTGACATCCCCAGCCGAGGCAGATCCCCCCGCCCCCCCACGCCACCTCTCTTCCCCGTCGCTGCCTCCCGCTGCTTTCCTTGGGAGCGCTCCTTGCAACTATTTGTTGACGGTCTATTTATTTTCTGAGCATCTCCTCCTGAGAAAGTGGTTCCCCACGTGCCCACCCCGCCCCTGCCAGACCCATCGTCTGCCCTTCCCTCCTCTGAGCATCACCCAGTTCCCAGGCCCCCTGGATTCCCGCTGCTCTCGGCCAATGGGAGGCACCTGCAGGAACTCAGAGCCGGGAGAAGGAAGACAGGACAGTTTTTCCCCAGTCCCCTCTCTGCTTGGCTGCCCGGTCTCTGGTGAGTGGCTGGGTCCCTCCACCAGGACGGCTCCTGCCAGGCAGCCCCTCCCCCATAGCTCCAGCCCTCCTTGGCTCTAGCCCTCCCCGTGCCAATGCTACAGCTCAAGGGTGGTAAAGGCTCTCCGTTATTGCCAGCTCCTGAGTGTCCCCCTGCCTTGCGGGCTCCCTTACCTCTGTCCACACTTCTTCAAGCACGTCCCTCCTTAAAGCCTCTGCATTTGAACTATAGGGAGGGAGGTGAATTCTCTTTCCTCTTTGGACCTCGAGAGACCCCTCCCACCTGGTGGTAAACTCCACGCCTCCGGGCACCAGAACCCGTATCTGCTTACTCACCAGTCCCCCGGGGCCCAGCACACGGGCCTAGCGCGGAGAAGATGTTTAATAGATATCTGTGGAATGACTAATGTCAGCTCCCATCAAACAAATCGGGATTCCAAGATAATAAGGCGGTGCTATTTTTGTCTATTAAATTAACAAAAATAGTTTAAAACGGTACTCGATACTGGTTAGTGTCCCTTCAAATGGGCAGACACAGGCATTGCTGGTAAATGTGTAAATTGGTAGGCCCTTTGGAGAAGCCATTCGGCCATATGTAGGAGAAACCATGAAAAATGGGTCCTATTTCCGGACGCCTGGGGGGCTCAGGCGGTTAAGGGTCCGACTTCGGCTCGGGTCATGATCTCACGATTGGTGAGTTCGAGCCCCACATCGGGCTCTGCGCTGACAGCTCAGAGCCTGGAGCCTGCTTCGGATTCTGGGTCTCCCTCTCTCTCTGCCCACCCCCCACTTCCCCTCTGTCCTCCCTCCTTCAAAACTAAAGAAACATTCAAACAAAAAAATTTTTTTTAATAAAAAAGGACAAGGGGGAAAGAAGCAAGGGGTTGCTGGGGCTGGTAAGAGTCGGTGCTGTCGTGGAGTAACCTTCGCCTGGGCGGGCCGGGTCAGGGAACAGTCACCGGAACACCGGAAGGAGTGGGGGGGGGGGGGGGAGGAGGAGCCAAGCAGGCGGCAAGGACGAGTCACAGGAATGGGAAAACCCTAAGGGAGGACTGTTAATAATTAAGGTATTAACGCCTGTGCATTGATCAATACACATTTTTGAGCTCCTGCTCTGGGCTAGGAATGCATTAAAAGAAAAGCTGGAAAAAAGAAAAAGAAAAAGGAAACAAGGGAAGAAAAACTGGACGGAGCCCTTAGCTTCTTCTCACTCAAATAATCGTTATCAATAAAAGCTAAATGGCAATGTTGACAAGGACAACGAAGGCAAGGCGCGGGCTGCAATAAAACAGGGGTGGTCGGAGAGAGACAGAGACAGATGGCAGAGAAAGAGAAGGGGGAGAGAGACAGAGACGGAGAGAGATGTCAGTAAGGTGAATTATATTTGGGGTTTTCTGAAGGCTCTTTTCCACAGCTGAATAATAACAGTAATAGCCTGGTAATTAGTATCACAGCAGCTCAGTCTCTCTCTTGCCCGGGGCTGGCAGGGAAAAGAACCAGTTGTGCTGGAGAAGGGACCAAGGACTTGGGGAGACATTCGAAAGAACAATCAGCCTAGAAGTCACGCATTGGAGAAAACCAGTCTGAAGGTTCTGGCAAAGTAAAAAGACCCTGGGGTCAGGAAGGAAGGTGGCGGGTGCTAAACAAGAGGGGGGCGGGGAGTGATTTCCAGAGCAGGTCCCGGCGTTCAATACGATCTTGGGAGAGTACGTTGGTAAGACCTGGCTCTAAAGCTCTCTCTGACTTCACAGGTGATGTTCCTAACCCTTCGCCACCACAGCCATACCCTCCGTGTGCGTGTGCATTTTCCCCCAGTTACGGCAAATCACGGAGATGGTGAGCCACATGTAAGCCTGACCCATGATAAATGTCCGGTCCTTCTGTTCTCTCTCTTTCCTTATCTGCCAGGCAGATTCAGAAGCGCCACCGGGGAACTCAGATGCCCTACTTAGGACAAGACAAAGGCACACGATGAAAGGACCCCCGGATCCTCAAATCACCACCCGGAGAAAAGCCACCCAGGAGAGGTCATCCATCTGGGACAGTCGAGCAAGGACATTTTCACCTTGTTCCGCCACGGAGCATTCAGGGAGCGTATGTGTTACAGCAGCTAGCATTACATTTCCTGTCTAACGCCCCAGCCACCTTGGACAGCGACGTGAGCAAGAAGGAAACTCGCTCGGCGTTCAGCCCCTCAGTGTTCGGGGACTACTTGTTACGCAGCTATCACTGCTTAACCTGTTGAACACAGCCTTTCAGTAATGGTGTGCGTAGCACTCTACTCGTTTTGAGTAGAGTTGACATTCTCTCCAATTCTGCTTCTAAACCTTCCCTTTCCTGCCCTCGAGGAAAAATCCATCTTCCTTTGGGACTCAGCATCCCCACGATCTCCTGGGCACCCCCATCGCTCGCCCTCCGCCATGCTCTCCAAGCTGTTTCTTACTTGGTCTTGTGCCTGTGGAACAAACAGGAGGTCTACTGGAAGCCTCACACCCATGACTTTGGCCTTGCTGATAACTGCTCTCTAGCCACTAGACAAACCCAAGCACGGAAGGAAGCTTTTAAGACAACCCAGTCACTGGGGCGCCTGGGTGGCTCGGTCGGTTGGGCGTCCGACGTCGGCTCAGGCCATGATCTCGCGGTTCATGAATTCGAGCCCCGCGTGGGGCTCTGTGCTGACAGCTCGGAGCCTGCTTGGGATTCATTCTCTCTCTCTCTCTCTCTCTCTCTCTCTCTCTCTCTCCCCCTCTCTCCCTCTCTCTCTGCCCCTCCCCTGCTCTCTCCCTCGCAAATTAAATAAATAAGCTTAAGAGAGAGACAAAGAAACCCAAGAGAGCTGTTTGAAGCACAGGGCAGACAAGTGGCAGGGTAGGGGAACAAGATGCTCTAGGGTCACTGTCACATCACATCCAGGCCCCCAAAGAGGGTACTCGTGGTTGGGACAGAAGAAGGAGCCTCAGTTTCTCCCTCCTCCTTAGCTACCCCTGCTCCCTCAACCACACGGCCACAACCCTGCCTCTCTCAGAACAAAGAAGCTCTCCCTGAACTAAGCTGGAAAGATCTCCGAGAACATATGGGTAGGTGGGAAAAAACACAAGCTACCCAACCGCGGGCTGAGTATATGCCCTTTTGCGTAAGCAAGGAGGGGAAAGCGGGGAAAGGAAGGATTGATATTTGCACACACTTGACGGGCTTGCACGAAGTAGGTCTGGAGAGACACGTAAGAAACCAGTGAATGTTGCAGGCACGGGGGGTGGAGGCAGTGAGGGCTCTGGCCCCGCTCGGGGAGGTGAAGGAGAGGTAAATGCATCCCATGCGGGAACAGCAACAACTCACGCAGCAGCCAGAGAGGCTCCCAGGTGCTCAGGAGAAGCATCTCTCACCCGGTAAATGACAGGGCCCGTGCCTTGCTGTTCGCCACAGTCCCCCACCGCGCCCTGATGTCTGCCTGTAAATGGGCCTCACCTAAAGGGGGCACTTGCTCTCAGCTGGGTTGTGGGCCCCGAGTGGCCAGATTCCCTCCTTTTCCAAGAGGAGTGGAAAAGCCAGGTTTTTCTGTCAAATCTTCCAGATTTTAGGAGTTAGCAGAGACTGTTGTTTTGTTTTGTTTTGTTTTGGAAAGCAAAAGCTGGAGTCTGTACACAATCTCTGATCCAGAGAAACGCAGAATCTGTGCCTCCTTGGGAAATCTTCTGGAAACTTCTTCTTGACGGCGTGGCAGCCTTTGTGGCACTTTAGGGACCTGCAGGGCAACTGCTGGATGTGCTGTATGACCCCCGAGATGCCAAGAGGCGATCACAAATGCTGGAGAGAGGCTGCCACGTACGGTTGCTCAAGGCACGCACTGCACAAGTGCTCCCAGCCGCAGAAGAAAGAGGAAAGCTGAAATACAGTCCACTGATGGAGAGACCTTCATGATACGTGGCCCCAGCTGGTCACATCAGAATCCCTGTCAAATTCCACGTCACTAAAAGAGACAACCAGATGTGACGTGCCACCTGATGAGGCAATGGGAAATACCCAGCACTGTCAAAGAGTTATTCTTGCAAAAAGAGCACCAAACCACCAAAACTGAATCCGATTAATCCTCTAGTGCAGGGATCATCACACCGTGATCTCCCCGCCAACCCCAGCCCTCCCCCTGATTTCGTAAAGAACGTGTCGTTGAGACCCAGCCACATCCATTCGTTTTCCTACTGTCTATGGCTGCTCTCCCAGCACAATGGCAGAGTTGAACCCATATGAACTGCAAAGACTAGAATATCTATTGTCCGGGCCTTTAGGGCTTTTTCACCAGCCCCTGTGCTAGATTGAGGCACAGGTTCACAGGAAGTATGGAGGACAGAGGAACCTGCCCAACCAACACCACAGAGGATGCGATAGGCAAAACCTGAAGTGTGGAATGGTCTCCAGGGAAAATGATCCGGTCCCTCCCATAAATAAGTGGCAAGAAAACAAAAAGAAGGTGGCAGAACGGTTCTAGATTCCAAGACACTTGCAAGATGTTATCAGCCAACCAGGGATATGGGGATAATTATTGGATATTTGGCAGTATTAAGGAACTAGTCATTTTGGGGTCGGTGTGAACAGGGATCCCGAAACAGCAAACGGGGCATTAATGGAAAATCTGGTAAAACACAAATAAAATCGTAATGGATTGCCCTAATGTAAGATAATAACATTAGCGGAAATTGGATGAGGGACATACAGGAACTCCCTATATTATCTTTGCAACTTTTCTGTTAAATCTAAAATTACCCGAGGGGCGCCTGGGTGGCCCAGTCGGTTAAGGGTCCGACTTCGGCTCAGGTCGTGATCTCGTGGTTCATGAGCTTGAGCCCTGTGTCCCGGGCTCTGTGCTGACGGCTCAGAGCCTGGAGCCTGCTTCAGATTCTGTGTCTCCCTCTCTCTCTGCCCCTCCCCTGCTCATGCTCTGTCTCTGTCTCAAAAATAAATAAAAACATTAAAAAAAAATTTGGAAGGAATCCTGCACACTGCAGACAGTAGGTGTAGAGAAACCAGACTTGCCAATGTTGGTAATTATTAAAATTAGGAAAGGTCATTTTTAGAATTCTCTCCAATTCGCCGTAAGTTTGAAATTTTTCATGATAAAAAGGTTTTCTTGAAAACGAAAGATTGGACCTACGTCCTCTTATAAGATGTTCCCCAGGATAGACTGTTGTAAGCCCAGAGGGAGAGGCAGCGTCGTCTCACCTGAAGGAACCCTCCAGTAGCCAGGCCACATGTCCTGAACTGCAGACCATCCCCCCCCCCCCACTGCCGTCCATCAGGATACCCAGGCCTTGGCGCAGCTCCCCATGGAATGATGGGATGACGTGGGTCTCTGCCCTCCGGGCTGCTAAGTTCCTCCCCCGAACCCAGCCTAACTCGACCACCTCTGTGTGACATTGTAGAATCTGCCTCAAGCCATGTCACATGATCAACAGGGACCACAAAAAAAATCCCAACGTGCCCCACGCGTTAGTTAATTTGGACCATAAAGTCCATAAGAACATCTCCTGGGGACAGCTGCAAAGAGTGTCTCTTACAGGAGCCATGGGAAAACTACCTTTCTTCTTCCGTGGGGCACGAACAGGGAAGCAGGTAGCCCCAGTTACAATGGCAGCCATCCTAAGACCTTGGATCCTTGAGAAATTAAAATGGTGCTGGATCAACCCCATCCTGAAGCCCACGCCACCCCTGCACTTCCGGTCACGAAAGCGCGTTACCTTCCCTTCCTGCCTCAGTTTTCTACGACCTGCAGCCCAGCACCCACCCTGGTCTGATCACATCAAGCGTTCTTCACGGAGGCCCGTGCCTCTCAGTTTACGCAAACCTGTACAGACTTGCCAGCAAGGTGGGCCAGAAGGGCAACCGTGCGTCTGAAATCGTCACACCCGAATCCCAGTTTCGTTCAGATGATGCAAGTGTTTAGAAGCAAGAATAATAGGTCTAAACAGATTCAGAACCCTCTTCGCCACCCCTCGTCCATTAACCAACCAGTCACTCGCCAAAACCCCCTCTAACCCATCCCTTCCTGTCCATGCCGTAACCGCTCCGTCCAGGCCTCCGTCGCGGCTTGCCTGCCATGCGGCAGTGTCCCCCTCACCGATCCCCCTGCCTCTAGTATCTCTTGTCTTCGATCATCCCTCACACCGTCCCCCGAGGGCTCTTCCTCACCCACACACCCCGTCCGAAAAAAACTCCCTGGCTCGAAATTCTCCACGGACTCTCTTTCCTTATCTTGTTACCATGTTTGAAGTGCCCAGCTCAGTGGCACTGAGTGCACAGAGCCCGATACCGGGCTCAAATTCACAACCCTCAAGATCACAACCTGAGCCGAAGTCGGACGCTTAAACCGACTAAGCCAGCCGGCGCCCCAGAATTTTCTTCCTTTTGAAGGCTGAATAATACTCCATTTTATATACATATAAAGCATTTTCTTTAACCCATACACCCGCTGACAAACACCTAGGCTGTGTGGTGTCCAAACATCTCTTCCGGACCCTGCATTCAATTCTTTTTTTTAATTTTTTTAACATTTATTTATTATTGAGAGACAGACACAGAGCATGAGTAGGGGAGGGGCAGAGAGAGAGGGAGACACAGAATCTGAAACAGGCTCCAGGCTCCGAGCTGTCAGCCCAGAGCCTGACGCGGGGCTCGAACTCACAAACTGCGAGATCATGACCTGAGCCGAGGTCGGTCACTTAACCGACTGAGCCCCCCAGTGACCATCACTTGCTTCTACATTAAACCCCTCTCCTCTGTTGCTGGAGGCTGCCCTCCGCCCACTGGGTAAACTCAAAAGCCTTGATTTGACTTCTAACAGACGTCTGTTTTGCCACATCCTCCTTGCACCACAAACTCTAGCCCAGAGGTCCTGGGTGCCTACTAGAATCCCCGGGAAAAGGGAAGCTTTTAAAATTGCTACCCTCGGGGACAGTACCGCGCACTTGGTCTCGGGTGTGGCCCTGGCTTCGGTGGCAGGTGGGCAGGCCGCTCGGAGAAGCACAGGCGGGTATCCATACTGTTACTTTCCGTTCCTCCAACACCGAAGTCATCCCCACTTCTAGGCCTCTGGGTACCAAGTTCCCTCCACCCTGGAAACCATTTCCTTCCCCGAGCGTTTGACCACACACCAGCCCACATCAAGAATCACACACTTCAGGGGCGCCCGGGGGGGCTCAGTCGGTTAAGCGGCCGACTTCGGCTCAGGTCGTGATCTCACGGTTCGTGAGTTCGAGCCCCGTGTCGGGCTCGGTGCTGACAGCTCGGAGCCTGCAGCCTGCTTGGGATTCCGTGTCTCCCTCTCTCTCTCTGCCCCTTCCCCGCTCGCTCTCTGTCTCTCTCTCTTTCAAAAATAAATAGACATTTAAAAAAATTAAAGAATCACACACGGCATAAATTCTTTTCTAATACTTCTCAGGAGAATCAACCAGTCCCTCCCGGAGTCCCAATCTAACAAGGGCTTCCTTCCCCCCATCTAGAACATAAGCCCTCTGAGAAGAAGGATCACATCTTATCTTTACTCGCCCGATCTAGAACCAGTTGCTGGCAACCCGGAGCCCTCGGCCAAAAGTCATCTCCTTAGCATACCAACGACCCTCTTATCACTCAGAGATTCCAAGAGTTTTAGGAGGTGTATGCTGGGAGCTGAGGCAAAGCCCAAATATGTTTTTATTATTCCACAAGCCGATGGCCTTATTCCAGTGCCTGAAGCAGCCATTCCTGAAACCTGACCTTATTTCAGCGCCTGGATGCAGCCATTCCTGAAACAGACTTTTTAAATTACTTGAGTCAACACACACACACACACGCCCCTTCACACAAAACCCTTTTTGCTTTCAACCTGACTCAATGTGCATCGTGTTTCTATCTCTCACAACCAAACAAATGCTGTCTGATCTCCCCATCCGTCTGGAATGCCACACACACACACACACACACGCACACACACACGCACACACACACGCACACACACACACGCCCCTCAGACCGACAACATTTATCAGCCTGGCAAACTCGGGCTCATCACTCACATCTTGGCCAGTGCTTCCTCCAGTGGGAGGGCTCCCCTGATTCCACAGAGCAAACCCAGGAGCTCCCGGTGCCCGCGGCCTCCCTGCGGCATCCCCCCTGCCACCTTGGTGACCGCTGATCTGTGTCGGCCGCACCGGACCATTCTTCCCGAGGAGGGGGGCGCTACGGCCTTCGCACGTTTGTGCGCCCAGCACTGGCCCCGGCAGCCTCCCCTGCAAACAGCTGTTAGGGTCGAATGAACGAGTAAGTGAACGATTGAATAGTCAAGGGTCACCTTCCTCTGACAACGGATTTATTTTTTTTTAAGGCATCAGAAAAACCAAGAGTCTCTGCCGCGGATGGATGGCACCGATGCACGCATTCTCTCCTCTGATGAAATAGCAGGCAAGGTGTGTGGGAAGGGAACAGAGGGACCTCGGAGACAGGCAGATAAAGGAGTGGGGTGCCTCCTGCCAGCACAGGCCTTTCTTTCAGCCTCTGCCGTGTGGCCAGCCCCTGCCTCCAGTGCCCCCCCTGCCAGGCTAAACTCCTCTGGAGCCCCGGAAACAATGAGAAACCCTGTGTCCGAGGAGGGGGCAGGGGAAACAGGACGGGGAGAGGGAGGAAGACGGGTCCGGCTCCTTCCAGCTGGCTCTGGCTCTCCACTACCGCTCCGGGAGCGGGCCAAACACATCTAATTTAGTCCTTTCTTCCCTTCCCAGACGCTGGTAATGGACCCACACAGAACACTGTCAGCATTCAACCGCCCCTCCTCCTTACAGAAAAGGAAAGATGAGAAGGCAGGCAGAAAGAGGAATGCAGAAGGAAGGAAGGGAAAGTGGCAAGGAGGAATCATCCCAGCAATCCTGACAAATACAGAGCTTGCCGTGTGTCAGGCCCTTGGCTGAAAGCTCGACACGCAGTAACTCAATTCACCCTCCTCGAAATGCATGAGGTAGGTGGGAGCATTATCCCCATTTTGCAGATGAAAAGGGGGAGGGAAAATATGGCGAAAGACAAAGCACGGATTTTTTTTTTTTAAGTTTATTTATTTGTGTTAAGAAATCTCTACACCCAACATGGGGTTTCGAACTCACGACCCCGAGATCAAGAGTCACAGCCCAGGGGCGCCTGGGTGGCGCAGTCGGTTAAGCGTCCGACTTCAGCCAGGTCACGATCTCGCGGTCCGTGAGTTCGAGCCCCGCGTCAGGCTCTGGGCTGATGGCTCAGAGCCTGGAGCCTGTTTCCGATTCTGTGTCTCCCTCTCTCTCTGCCCCTCCCCCGTTCATGCTCTGTCTCTCTCTGTCCCAAAAATAAAAAAAAAAATAAATAAAAAAAAAAATTAAAAAAAAAAAAAAAGTGATAAAAAAAGAGTCACAGCCTGCCCTGACGGAGCCAGCCAGGTACCCTGACAAAATAGGGATTTTGAAAAACCGTTTTGTGGGGCGCCTGGGTGGCTCAGTTGGTTGAGTGGCCAACTTTGGCTCAGGTCATGATCTCACGGTCTGTGGGTTCGAGCCCCACATCGGGCTCTGTGCTAACAGCTCAGAGCCTGGAGCCTGCTTGGGATCCTGTGTCTCCCTCTCTCTCTCTCTGCCCCTCCCCCCCCTTTCAAAAATAAATAAACATTAAAAATTCTTTTTCAAAGGAAGGCACTCGTGGATCCCAAGCCCTGAAACATAGATCAGCACACTGTAGGTACTCATTAAACAACACGGACTGAAAGTTCAGAAGAAATCCTAGCCCCCCATCATAAAGACATCAATCTCATCCCCTACTGAGTGGGACAGACACATTCCAAAGCAATAGGGATGTAGAATGTTAATTTTGCTTACTACACAAAGGGGCCCATCACCACCATTAATGAGAATCATCTCGGGCAGGGAGGAGGGGCGGGGTAAATTCAGTTTTAAAAACATTTTTTAAAACACTGAGTTTTTTAAAATAAAAACGCATTGACTTCACAGCAAAACATATTTTGGGGTGGAAAGACAGTACGTCCCATCCTTCCTGTTGCCCTTAGTTCAAGGCCACCACATCCAAGGTTGTTAACAATTTTGGACCAAGTGACTGGGGCTGAGGGTGGGGTTGGGCTTTTTTGTTAACTTTGGCCTTCAAGGCTCAAGGGGCTCTGGAAATTCTACACTGAAAAGGCTTCGGGGCATCGACAGGATCGGCATTCGGTCTGGAGTCGTGACTTTGAAGTCATGCTTGTGGAACAAAACTGCTTCTGTTCGGTTTAATCGCTATCAAATGCTGTGTAACAAATTCCCCCAAAACTTCACAGCCTAGAACAAACAACTGAGGACTTCGTCGTTTCTGGCAGGGCTCAGCGGCTGCCTCTGCCTTACGTTGTGTCATGAGATGTTATCACCCAGGGCTGCGGTCTCATCTGGGGACCCGGCTGAGGAAGGGCCTCTAAGCTCACTCACGTGGTTGTTGGCAGGATTCAGCTTCTCTCAGGCTGTTGGCTGAAAGCCGCTCTCTGTTCCTTGGTCGCTGGCGTCATCAAAACCAGCAAGCAAGAGAACCCCAAGGCAGAGCAAGACAGAAGCCGTGGGCCTTTTGTAACCCAATTGGGAACTGGATCCCATCACTTTGCTGTATTTTCTTGTTAGAAGCGAATCGAGGGGCACCTGGGTGGCTCAACTGGTTAAGCATCCTACTTTGGATCAGCTTATGATCTCAAATGCGCCTGGGTGGCTCAGTCGGTTAAGCATCGGACTTCAGCTCAGGTCATGATCCCAGTCTATGAGTTCGAGCCCTGCGTCGGGCTCTGTGCTGACAGCTCGGAGCCCGGAGGCTGCTTCAGATTCTGTGTCTCTCTCTCTGCTCCTCCCCCCACTTGCTCTCTCTCTCAAAAAAAAAAAAAAAAAAAAGATTTAGGGGCTCAGTTAGTTAAGCATCCAACTTCAGCTCAGGTCATGATCTCACAGCTCATGAGTTCGAGCCCCGCATCTGACTTACTGCCGTCAGCACAGAGCCTGCTTGGGATCCTCTGTGCCCCTCCCTCTGCCCCTCTCCCATGCTCTCTCTCTGAGACAAACATAATGAGAAAAAAATAAAATTATTTCAAAAAGTAGCAAGATTTCCCAGAGACGTCTTATTCACACAACTAGAACAATGACCACGGTCTATGACAAAGAATAAGAACGCCACGGGGTTTCTGTTTACTGGAAATTCAGGAAGAGAGGCAAACCCTACCCACAGTGAGAGAAAATTGGGGTTGCGTCTGAGCAGGAGCTCCAAGGAGCCTTGGGAGGAGATGGGCTGTTGTACATCTGGAGGTGAGCAACGTTCCCAGAGTTGTGTAGCTTCGCAACAATTCGTGGCGCTGTGAACTTGAAGCAGATGCGTGTTAACACATCTCGCCCAGTGCATCTTAGGCTTCCATTTTTAAAAACGTTTTTTTAAAATTTTTTTAATGTCTTATTTATTTTTGAGAGCGAGAGAGAGAGAGACTGAGTGTGAGTGGGGGAGGGGGCAGAGAGAGAGGGAGACCCAGAATCCGAAGCAGGCTCCGGGCTCCGAGCTGTCAGCCCAGAGCCCGGCGCGGGGCTCGAACTCACAAACCGCGAGATCATGACCCGAGCCGAAGTCGGACGCTTAACCGACGAGCCACCCAGGCTCCCCAATTTTTTTTAAAAAACTTTTAAAATACATGTATTTATTTATTTATGAATGTATTTATTTTTTATTTATTTATAAAAAAGCATGATGAGCTAGCTGCTGTTGGAAACAGAAAGCCCCAGGTGGAGACGTGGCCCCAGGTGCCGGGGGGCCCCCAAGGAGGCAGGAGTTAAGTCTTTCTTTGCCAGCTCCCTTCGCCATGACAACAGGAGGCCAGAGCACTCAGAGACACTGGCCTAAGCACTTTTTAATCTGAGAGCTTTGGAAAAAGGCTCTGAGTCGGGGGAGGAAGAGGAGACTGCAGAACTGGTTGGCAAGCTGCTGGGGTGGTGGAAAAAAAAAAAAATGCTTCCAAGCAAAAAGGATTAAGAACCAGCTCTTCTGGGTTCTGGATGCATCGCCTGGCAGGCTGTGGAGACATTCCCCCCCACCCCCCACTCCATCCCTGCCTCCTCTAGAGAAAAGAGGAGGCGTGATGTTAAAACTTCACCAACCTCCCCCCGACCAAAAAAAAAGAAAGAAAGAAAGAAAAGAAAAAAGAAAGAAAGAAAAATAGAACTCACTTTTAAAATATTTTTTGAAAGCCTTCTAAAAAATATTTAGCCAGAAAGTGTTCCCAAGCCAGAAAGTGTTCCCAAGAAAATTGGGTACAAATACTAGGTCAGTCTAACTGAAGAAATGCAGGCGTATTTTTGGGCTCCGTGACTGTCTGGTCGGCAGTCTTGGGTGGGGGCAGGTATCTTAGGGTCCAGATGCTTAATCCCTAGATGTGTCATCTAAACAGAAGAAAAAAAAAAAAAAAAGATTTCTGTGTGCTTCACTTTTAAGCGCCGTCATACTAAGATTTCAGAGCTGGGAACTGGCTTTTGCTCCCCGGCGTGAGCCAAAAAAGGAACGTTTAAGTTAACCCAGGCAAAAAGACGTGATCGTGAACGCGTTATCCGCAGGTGAGTTATGCACGTCGTGAATAAGGGTTGACAACTTCTGATCCTCGAGCGATCGCCTGTGCGGAAGGGGACTGCTGTGTCCACCAACATCCCGGCAGGCGGAGGGACTACATTTCCAGCTGCCCTGGCCACTCCGTGTGGTCATGTGACCCGTGAGATGCCAGCCGAAGTTTTAGGTGCCGATTCTGGACCTTGAGGAAAGGGACAGGGGCCACGTCTTCCCATTTGGCCGTCACCCTTGGTGAGCCCAGGGCATGATGACAGCCGGAGAACCGTATTTGGTCCGAGTTCCCCCAAAAGGAGACCCGGAGACAAGGATGTGAAGTGACCCCAGAAAACCCCAGTGGGGGAATGGGGAAGTGAGACAGAGTAGGGGAGGCAGCCAGTTACCACCAGGGACACCTGGGATGCCATCCTGCTGGAGAGTTCTAGAAGGCAGCATGGAACACACACACACACACCCCCTCCGAGCCCTCCTTCCCAAGGGGGGGGGGGGGGGCGGGAATTTGGCGCAAGTATCCACCACGCCTCCAGGGGGAGGGGGTGGTCTCCCCAACACTTCAGGCTCGCCTTGCTTGTACCCACAGCGAACTCTGGCTGCCAGGCAGGGCTCGGAGGCAGACAGAGGCAGGCGCCGTCCATGGAGAATGGGGCGGGCAGCTCCAGAAATGGTAGGTGCCAGAGGCGCTGCGTGGGGAACGGAACTGCGTCTGCAGCGGCGGCAAAAGCCACACGACCTGCATAATCGCCTGGCGCAGAGCCACCCCACCGCCGCAACAGGCTGAGACCGTAACAGGCGAAAAGGAAGAGACGCACCGCCCTCTTTCAGACCTTGAATTTGCCTTGGGCCTCTTGTTATAGCTGCCTAGCCTCACCCCGGTGAATCGATCGGCCTTCTTTCCATTGAACTTGGGGGCCACAGTTGCAGGGATAATAGCACCTGTGGTCTTCACCCCAGTATCTCGGCGGAGAGTCACAAAGGCCCTAGGCCAGATGCTACCGGTGTCCCACCCGCCGTATCCCTCAATGAGTGTTGAAGGTGGAGGCCAGCCAGAAGTGTCCTGGGAAGCAATTAACGTCCTCAACTGCTGACAGCCCAGCCCCCTTGCCGCTCGGCGGGGTGACTCTGAAAAGCATGCTCTCTGCTGCCTCCCAGAGGCCTATGATGGAACTGAGCCCCGTTACCCACTGTGGTAACTGCCTTGCTAACATTCCCTTAACCGCCTGCCTGCCTGCCTTCACCTCAACGCCTCCTTTCCCTCCTGGTGTTTCCTGGGCCACCTCCCAAATAACTATTTGCACTTGAATTCTTTTTTTTTTTTTTAATGCTTATTTATTTTTGAGAGAGTCCGAGCGTGGGGAGGCTCAGAGAGAGAGGGGAACAAAGGATCTGAAGCAGACTCGGTGCTGACAGCAGAGAGCCGGATGTGGGGCTCGAACTCATGAAGCATGAGATCATGACCTGAGCCGAAATCAAGTGTCAGACGTCCAACCGACTGAGCCACCCAGGGGCCCCCGCACTTGAATTCTTGTCCCAGGATCTGCCTCAGAGAGCCCAAACTAAGACCCCGACTATTATCACCTCCAACTTAAAGACCAGGAGACAGAAAATTCATCCCAGGTTCACAGCGAGGAGTCTGGTGCCTGAGCCCCAAAGCCACGTCTGCTGAGTGTATGATCCTGCCTTGTCCATCAGGCTGCACGCTTTCAGGAGAAAGTCCTCACATCAAAAGCATTCTGGGGAGAATCAGTCTCACCACCTTTTTTTCCCCAAACCCTATTACTCTCCAGGCTTTAGATTTCAATCCGACAAACATTTATAGAGCACCCACAGTATGCCGTGCACACGCTAGGGCCACGTAGATAACAGATTCGTGGGCTCCCCTCTCAAATAGCTCCGGGTCTAACTGGGGAGCTAATATTTAAAGGAAGAAACACCAAAACGACCAGGAGTTCCGATCGCAGCTGCTGTTGGCCCTCTGGGTTGTTCAAACTGTGAGATGCTTCCATTCCGGTTGATAAACAGCCACTATCGTTGGTCTCCCCGAGGGCTGCCCATCTGCCGTCCAGGGAGTTGGCCTCCTCCAAGCCACCCTGGACCTCCCCCTGAGCCAGCATTTCCAAGGGTATTTGGGCACCTAGACGAGTCCCAGGGCCATACTCCAGGGTTACGGTCCTCATGCACTCTGACAAGACACCTGAACCGGATCTGATCACTGGGGTGGTGAGTCCTCCGAGGGCGGACCAAACCAGGTGTCATCGGCTTTACCTGAGCTGGACAGGTAAGGCCTGCACTGAGTTGTTTTTGTTTTGGCGAATGCAGAAAACAACAGCCTATAAGGGGTATGGGATTCTAAATGGCCTGAAATTAGATAGGGTTGATGGCTGGACAACCTTATGCATATTATACAAATCACTGTACGTTTTAAAGGGGTGAGTTTTCTGATATGTGCATTGTATCTCAAGAAAGCTCTTATTTAAAAGGCAGAGGGAGGGAGAGAGGGGAGGGGGGAAGGAAGGAAGGAAGAAGGAAGGAAGGAAGAAGGAAGGAAGGAAGGAAGGAAGGAGAAAAGGAAGGAAGGAAGGAAAGAAGGAGGGAGGGAAGGAAGGAAGGAGGGAGGGAAGGAAGGAAGGAAAGAAGGAAGGAGGGAGGGAAGGAAGGAAGGAGAAAAGGAAGGAAGGAAGGAAAGAAGGAGGGAGGGAAGGAAGGAAGGAGGGAGGGAAGGAAGGAAGGAAAGAAGGAAGGAGGGAGGGAGGGAAGGAAGGAAGGAAGGAAGGAAGGAAGGAAGGAAGGAAGGAAAGAAGGAAGGAAGGAAAGAAGGAGGGAGGGAGGGAAGGAAGGAAGGAAGGAAGGAAGGAAGGAAGGAAGGAAGGAAAGAAGGAGGGAGGGAAGGAAGGAAGGAGGAAGGGAAGGAAGGAGGAAAGGAAGGAGAGAGGGAAGGAAGGAGGGAGGGAAGGAAGGAAGGAGGGAAGGAAGAAGGGAAGGAAGGAAGGAAAGAAGGAGGGAGGGAGGGAAGGAAGGAAGGAAGGAGAAAAGGAAGGAAGGAAAGAAGGAGGGAGGGAGGGAAGGAAGGAAGGAAGGAAGGAGAAAAGGAAGGAAGGAAGGAAAGAAGGAGGGAGGGAAGGAAAGAGGGAGGAAAGGAAGGAGGGAGGGAAGGAAGGAGGGAAGGAAGGAAGAACAAAGGAAGGAAGGAGGGAAGGAAGGAGGGAAAGGAGGAGGGAGGGAAGGAAGGAAGGAAGGAAGGAAGGAAGGAAGGAGGGAGGGAAGGAAGGAAGGAGGGAGGGAAGGAAGGAGGGAGGGAGGGAGGGAGGGAAGGAGGAAAAGAAGGAGGGAGGGAAGGAAGGAAGGAGGGAAGGAAGAAGGGAAGGAAGGAAGGAGGGAGGGAGGGAAGGAACAAAGGAAGGAAGGAGGGAAGGAAGGAGGGAAAGGAGGAAGGAAGGAAGGAAGGAAGGAAGGAAGGAAGGAAGGAAGGAAGGAGGAGGGAGGGAGGGAGGGAAGGTGGGAGGGAGGAAGAAAGGAAGCCAGAACTAGGGCCTACATCCTTTTCCCAACACCCCTGGCACTGGGCCTGGAACAAAGGAGGGGAGAGTCAAGCACTCACTCTGGGCACAGAACATAACAGTTGCCCCGCCGGGTACTCGTGAGCTGGGGCCACCAAACACCACACGCACGCGGAGCGGCTTCAGCGCCAGAAAAGGATGGTCCCCGGTTCTAGAGGCTGGAAGCCCGAGATCACGGTGTTGGCGGGGCCCGGCTCCCTCTGCGAACCCTAAGGAAGGCTCCATCCCAGGCCTCCCTCCTCCCTGCTGGTAGTTCTCTGGTCGGGTGGCAACGTAATTCAGTCTTGACACAGCGTTCTCCCCGAGCACACGTGTCTCTGTGTCCAAATGTCCCCTTTTCCTAAGGACGCCGGTTGTACTGGGTCAGGGCCCGCCCTCCTCCAGCCTCCTCTCATCTTAACGGATCACATGGGCAACGACCCTGCTCCAAACAAGGTCACACCCTGAGGAACGGGGAGTTAGGGCTTCAACGCAGGAATTTCTAGGGGTGACACAATTCACCCCATAACACACGCCAAGCCCTACTGGAGCCTGAGGCCAAAGGGATGGTCAGAAATACTGATCTTGCCCCTATGTTCAATTTTGATATTTTGCTCATCACCGCTGTTTGTGTTGATTTTTATTTAAAAAACAGACATTGCGTTAGGGGCAGCTGGGTGGCCCAGTCGGTTAAGCGTCCAACTCTAGACTTTCGTTCAGGTCATGATCTCACGGTTTGTGAGTTTGAGCCTCACGGCAGGCTCCGTGCTGGCGGTGTGGAGCCTGCTTGGGATTCTCTCTCTCTCTCTCTCTCTCTCTCTCTCTCTCTCTCTCTCCACCCCCCCCCCCCCGCCCCTCCTCTAAGCTCGCTCTAAGTAAATAAAAGTAAACTTAAAAAAAATACTGCGTTAAAATATTTACCTTGATGAGTTTTGGGGGGGCCCCTTACATCTTGCACCCAAAGCTAACGCTGCACTAGCCTCACCCCAGTCCGTGTCTGGCATTCCCCGCAAGTTCAAGTTTTCTGCCATTGGTTCCCCAACCACACCTGCAAATTCCCTGTCTGCCCTCCGATGGGACTCGCTCAGGCCTAGGAGGTTAAGGGAGCTGGGCTCTTCCTTCCTTCCTTCCTCCCTCCCTCCCTCCCTCCCTCCCTTCTTTTTTTCTTTTCTAATGTATATTTATTTTGAGAGAGAGAACACGCACGCAGGAGCAGAGGGAGAGGCAGAGAGAGACAGAGAGGGAGACAGAATCCCAAGCAGGAGCCGCACTGTCAGCACAGAGCCGGGCGCGGGGCTCAAACCCACGAACCGTGAGCTCAGGACCTGAGCCGAGATCAAGAGTCAGCCGCTCAACCGACTGAGCCCCCCAGGCACCCCAGGTTCTTTCTTATCTGCCCCTCCCGCCTTCCTGGGCTTCACTTTCCCCTTGACCTGAGGTTGTCTTGCTGTCCGCCCTGGAAGACAGACAGACAGACATCTTCTGGTCACGAGGGCAAAGCCGACAGCGGGGAGCTCAGCGCTCTCTCTGTCATCTCTCAGGTGGACCCCTCAGCGAGCCCAGCCGTGTCTTGTTTCTCTACTGCCTGGGTCCCTCCGGTTGGTGAAAAAGCCATTCCGGAGCAAGCCTTTCTGCTTGGCCAGTAACCTTGAAAATGCGCGGCCTCGGTGACATTTACTTCGACCCTTTCGAGACACACAGAAGTGATCCTCCTGGCCCCACCTGTGTGGATGCAAACCTGCCGAAGGCCTCGTTGTTCTAAGATTTGACTAGAATGGTTCAGCACGGGGTGCCCGGGTGGCTCGGTCGGCTGGGCGACCGACTTCGGCTCAGGTCGTGATCTCGCGGTCCGTGAGTTCGAGCCCCGCGTCGGGCTCTGTGCTGACAGCTCGGAGCCTGGAGCCCGTTTCCGATTCTGCATCTCCCTCTCTCCCTGCCCCTTCCCTGCTCATGCCCAGTGTCTCTCAATCATAAATCAATGTTACAAAAAAAAATTTTAGAAGGGGGGAGGGAGGGCTGCCGGAGAGGAGGAGGGGGCGGGGACACCCTCCGGGGCGGCAGGCAGGATCCAACAAGGTTATTTCCGAAAGAGCTATTTTAATTCATTCATATATTACCCACTCTTATGCACAAAGAACGCATCTCAAATTACGGGGAAGGTTCAAACTTGACACATCTCCTAATAGCGACAAGAACACGAATAAGAACAAACAGGAAATACGTTCACAGCAGCCACGGCGCGCCAGGCACTTCACCCGTATCAACTCACCTTAGGACGCACACAGGACCACCGTCCCATTTTACAGACGAGGAAACCAAGGTCCAGAGAGGTGAAGGGACTTGCCCAAGGCCACACAGCCAGTAAGCAGCAGAACTCACACCCACCCCGTTTGGGCCACACCGTCCGGTCTCTGAGCTGCTCTGTTGCAGCCGCCCCTGTGACTGACATCACCATAATAAGAGCACGGATTATTCGAATCGTGGTAATAGGAATCATCGCGGACCTGCAACCCGAACCACTATCAGCTTGATCGTAACAGTGACCCAACCCTGCATCATTTAGAGAGTGAAAGGCGCGGAACTCCCAACAGAAATGTAAATCCTAGAATATCCAGAGTCCTG
This sequence comes from Panthera pardus, assembly GCF_024362965.1. Taxonomy (NCBI): domain Eukaryota; kingdom Metazoa; phylum Chordata; class Mammalia; order Carnivora; family Felidae; genus Panthera; species Panthera pardus. Next base: position 9,788,674 of record NW_026527013.1, read on the forward strand.
TATCATCCAACCTGGTTTTATTCTCTGAGAGGAGGCTCCTGGCGCCTCTTTACGGGGCTGGGGCGTCTATCCCCAGGCTCCTGTGAGTTGGGCTGCTGAGTTCCCAGCCCAGTTCCCAGCCCCCCGGGGATCAGTTCTATGGCAGTTCCATGGCGTTCTTCCTGTTCCAGGGCCCTGCACCCCCTGCCACTGGAATCAGGCAGGGGCTGAACCCACATCCTTGGTCTGGACTCCCCCCTGCCCTTTGCTGCTTCCCCCATTTTCCGTAGACCACCGGTTCTCAAACTGGAAAGCACCCCCACCCCCACCCCCAGAGGTTCCGGCTTAATTGGTCAGGCGTGAAGCCCGGCCATCAGGATTTTTCAGAACCTCCCCAGGTAATCGTAATGCAGCTCTGAGAAGGCCTGCCTTGGCGGTCTCTCCCGAGAACACCCCCTCGATAACTCCCTTGCCCAAGACTCCCCATCCCATTTCAGGAAACCTGACGCAAGACCGGTGTTTTAGGCAGAATGTGCCCTCCCAGCAGCGACGACCTGTCACTGGGGCGGGTGCGGAGAATTCCTCTTCCGTGCCCGGGGGGGGGGGGGCCCAACCCACAGGCAGGACGGCAGCCTGGTCATGCGGACGGAGCAGGAAAGCCAGGGGTGGCTGGGGGGGGCGTGACAGAAAGTTTGTGCACATGTGAGAGAGGGACAGAGGGAGACGGAGACAGAGAGACCCAGAGGGAGGGGGACACTGACGGAGAAGAGAGGGATTCAGATAGACAGGGACAGAGAAACAGGAGACCAGAGAAAGACAGAAACAGACAGAGAGAGAGAGAGAGAGAGAGAGAGAGAGAGAGAGAGACGAATTCACAGAGATGCAGAAAGAGGAAGACCCTTCTATGTTCAGCCCTGCCCGCTATGTCGGCAAAGACCACGACGAGGGTGTCTCTGACCCCTGCCTCATTCCAGGTGCCCCGAGACCTGCCTTGGGACCCCTGCCCACCGGCACTGGGGAGGGGACCTCCAGGAGGGCTCCCAGAGCTACCTGCTGTCTCACCTGATCCGGCCGAGGTAACGCCTCCTTGGGGCTCTGCGGTACTCACTAGCTCTGGTTCGTTCAATTTAGCTTCGGCTCCTCGGCTCTGAGTAAACTGCCTCTTCGCGAAGGAACGGACGAGGGACTAAACCTGTTTACGGTGTCTGAAACCCACTCACGGCAGTATTTTGCAACCTTCGCAATAATGACTCAGATTCCCATCTCAGAGGTCTCTCGGGCGCTCAGGTGGGCGCGGGGACCTCCGAGGCCACCTGGCGTGGGGGTTGGGGGGCCTCACGCTGGGGTCGTGGGGTCCAAAACCCGGCTCTTGCAGCTGACCTGCCGGGAGCCCGCGGGGTGGCTCGTCCATGCCTCTGTCGACGGGATCAGTGATTTCTGCCCCCTCGGATTTCTGGAACCGATGAGAGGAAATGCTGGGGGCTGAGCTCGGTGGCTGGCAGATATTGGAGGCCGACAGCTGGCTGGTTCCGACGGAACAAGAGCCGGAGTCTGGATGCCAGCGTTCGAATGCCACTTGTGCCCTGTGTGACCCAGGGTAAGTGGCCTACCCTCTCTGTGCCTGTTTCCCCGTGTGTAAAACGGGGACGATGAGCGTGCCTGACTCATGAGGCTGTCGTCAGGTTACTTAAGTTAATCCTCGGAAAGCATTTTGCAAATCGGTGCAACCCCAGAAGGCACCATCGCATACACAGTCTAGGTGAGTGGTGACCCTAGCGTTATGCAACGCAGTAATGCCTTTCTCCGCTGGGCTGCTTGTCGTGAGAACTATCCTGGGTACTTTACGTCTATCACGCACCTCACCCTCCTAAGAACCCTATGAACAGGTATTAAGATCCCCATTTTACAGATGAGGAAACTGAGGCTCAGAGAGGTTGAGACATTGATGCATGATCACACAGCCGGGACATGACGGAGTAGGGATGCAGCCCTCGGTTTGTCTCGGGCAGTGGCCAGAGACTCAGGCTTGGCCAGAGTCAAGCCACCCAGTTGGTGAATCTGGGCAGATGACGGTCAACCTCAATCTCGTCATTAGCGATTGGTTCGTAGATGGGCGGCCTGGGCCAGTGTGGATCCAGTATGACCCAGGGAGAAGTTTACCAGGCTCTTCTGGTGGTGCAGAGAGCATCGCAGGAAGTCAGTGTTTCCCTCTTCCTAAACGTGAACGGGGCATTTGTCAATTGCGGTGACAACCATCCTTCTCGGACCCATTCACGTGACCTGCTTCCAGACTATGCTTCCTTTATACTATCCCACCATCATCTTACTGTTTACTAGTAAGTCTCTGCCTAAAATTCCAAGCAGAAGTCTCTGTTCAAAAAGTCCACCTTCCTGGGGCGCGTGGGTGGCTCAGTCAGGTAAGCGTCTGACTCTTGATTTCAGCCCAGGTCGTGGTCTCACAGCTCATGGCACTGACATTGTGGAGCCTGCTTGGGATTCTCTCTCTCTCTCTCTCTCTGCCCCTTCCCTGCTTACATACTCTCACTCTCTTGCGCTCTCTGTCTCAAAATAAATTAATAAACTTTTTTTTTTTAAGTGTACATTCCTGGGAGAAAGCCGTGAGGTCACTCGTTTAATCAGCCCGTGTTTATCCAGCAACCCGCTCTCTGCTTTGCACCACACAAGGCAGTAGGAGGGATTCAAACGCGGTCCCATAAACGTTCTCATTCGTTTATTCTTCTGTCTGTTCGTTCATTCAAAAATACTTGCGGAATGCCTCCTGATTCTCCGGAAGTTTTAGATGCCGGGACACAAGAAACAGCCCCAAGTCTTGCCCACGGAGGGCTGAGGTCCTGGGACGCAGGTGGAAAGAAACAAACCATACGCACCAGAGCAGAGGATTAGGTGGTTAAATAGCGACGTCGGGACTGTAAATGTTATGAAAGTTTCAAGGAGCCTTCGCCGAAGCTATTTTTAACGAATCGATAGCATTTGGAAAGGAATTAGAAGCGAAGGGAAGAGCGTGCTCCCACATAGCAGAGGGGAAACCAGCCTGCCGGGACCTGCGGAAGTCACAAAGGCTAGCATCGCGGTCGGGATGGCCTCCCTGCGGCTGCCGCGACAGACGGGCCCAAAGCCCCAGGGGTTTAAAAGAACGGACGTTTATTTCTTGCTCCGGCGGCGTGTTCAACACGGGAGCAGGAGGAAGGGAGCGCGAGCGTGGCAGGTCACACACTGGCTTTCGTTCACATTTTCTCACCCAGAGCAAGTCACGTGGCCATCCTCCAGGTGGAGGAAGCAGAGAACCGGAAACGTCCGCTGACCTCGCGCGGTCCCTGCTGGCTGGGCGGTTACGATCGCTGCCCAACGCCCGGCTCGGTGCCCGGAACATCGTAGGAGCAGAGTAGACGTCCGATGAGAACCCAGATGGGAAGGCTTGGTGGCATCTCGAAGAATGGAAGTGATGAGCGGGGGGGGAGGCGGCAACAGTCCGAGAAAGTGACGGCGAGGCTGGTCCATGCAGACTGACGGGGACCGGAACTTGGGTGTCAGAGGCGGGGTTCCGGGATGCCCCCACCAATGCTGGCTGGACGAGCCAGGCAGTTCGAGGCAAGCACGGAAAGGGCGCGGTGACACCGCTGAGTCCCAGGGTGGAAAGAAAGAGAGGAGTCAAAACGGGACTCCCACGTGTGTCCTGACACTCGGTGAGTCGGGGACACGTGCCCCCAGCCACCACCACACCCCCCCCCCCCCGCCCCCCGCCTCTGCACACGACGGGGGCATCTAGCTTTCAGCCACCGCTCACCTGAATTCCCTGCCTTCTTCCCTCTCTCTGCCTACCTGCTCTCTCTCTCTTGGATCTCGTCACTCTTGTTCTGTTCTGGAATGATCTCCTGCTTATCTTTGGGTCTTGCCTCTTGAGTCCCTTAGAAAGCTGTGGCTAATCCCTCTGTTTATACCTCTCCTAAAGCATTTGCCTCGCCGAACCAGTCTACGGTTAGGTCTTTGGCGTCACTGAGGGCACCGACCGGGAAGCCTGTATCCTCCACATCTCGGACATACGACACAGGAGCTGAGCACCCCCCCCCACCCTCCGCCCCAACCCCGGGTGACATCATTTCTCACCACTCTCCCCCGCTCACTTGCCTTGCTCCAGCCACACCGGCTGCCTTTGCTGGTCCTCAAACACACCAGGCATGTGCCTGCCCCAGGACCTTTGCATTTGCTCTTCTCCCTACCTGGAACTTCCTTCTCCAAGAACTTTGCCTGGAAGCCTCACCCCCCTCATGCAGGACTCGACTCAAACGTCAGCTCACCAGACGGGCCATCCCTGACCACCTTTTCTAAGACACTCCAGTCAGGGTCACACAGGACTCCCTCACCCTGGATTACGCAATTGCCCTCCTCATGCTACAGATGTGTCCACTGAGGCACGTGAGGTTGGGTCATTGATTGATCCATAAGGCAATGGAGTCCGCACGTGGTGCCAGAAGTGGGGTGCTGTTGGACGCAGGATCGTTACAAAGCTGGTAAGAAGGTGGGGCAGGATTATGGGGCGCCTGGGTGGCTCGGTCGGTTAGCGTCCGACTTCGGCTCAGGTCATGATCTCACGGTCCGTGAGTTCGAGCCCCGCGTCGGGCTCTGTGCTGACAGCTCAGAGCCTGGAGCCTGTTTCAGATTCTGTGTCTCCCTCTCTCTCTGCTCCTCCCCTGTCCATGCTCTGTCTCTCTCTGTCTCAAAAATAAATAAACGTTAAAAAAAATTTAAAAAAAAAAAAAAAAAAAAGAAGGTGGGGCAGGATTAGAACACGGGCACTCTTGGCTCCCAAGGCCACAGGTTTAAACGCTCTGGCCTGTCTCACAATTCCTCCAGAATCTACCCCCTTCTCCCCACTCTGTTCTACCCTCTAACTTCTTTTTGAGAGAGAGGGGAGGGAGAGAGTACATGTGCGCATGAGCAGGGGAGGGGCAAAGGGAAAGAGACACACACACAGAGAGAGAGAGAGAGAGAGAGAGAGAGAGAATCTTAAGCAGGCTCCACGCTCAGCATGAATCCTGACATGGGGCTCGATCCCCCGACCCTGGGATCATGACCTGAGCTGAAATCAAGAGTCGAACACTCAACCGACTGAGCCACTCAGGCGCCCCTGACCTCTAACTTCTCACGGCCTCCCGGGGAACTCCACTTTGACCCTCCCCAGACTCGAAACCTCAGGGTTCCCTCTGAACACATCTCTTCTTCCGTTCACCAGACCAAGGAGGACTTAACTTGTTTTTCATTCAGGGAGTCCGTGACTTTGGCCGGGGGGGGGGGGCGGGGGGGGGGAGGCACATCCTAAGGTTCACTACCTCTAGCTGAAATTATGAATGGAGGCAAAAAAAAAAAAAAAATGCAGTAGCATTAACAGTGTTAGAGAAGCACCTGTGACTCTGTCATCAACGGAAACATTTTTATGTCCCATGACAATTGCTGCAGCGATCTTGAAGTATCATTTACTCTCATCACTACCTTGAGATTGTTATGCTTGTCACTAGAGCTTGGTTCTTACGTGTTATTAAAGAAGCATATTTGTAAGAGTAGGACAAACCCGTTGCTTACGACAGCCTGGCTACAGGGGCGCCTGAGTGGCTCATTCGGTTAAGCGGCCAGCTCTTCAGTTCAGCTCAGGTCATGATCTCACAGTTCGTGGGTTCGAGCCCCGTGTCGGGCTCTGCCCTAAAGGCGCGGAGCCCGCTTGGGGCTCTCGGTCTCTCTCTCTCTCTGTCCCTCCTGCAGAAAAAATGTTTAAAATTAAAAAAAAATTGTTTTTACTACATTTATTTATTTTTAAGAGACGGAGAGAGACAGAGCACAAGCGGGGGAGGGGCAGAGAGAGAGGGAGGCATGGAATCCCTGAAGCAGGCTCCGGGCTCCGAGCTGTCAGCACAGAGCCTGACGCGGGGCTCGAACTCACAAACCACAAGATCATGACCTGAGCCGGAGTCGGACGCCTGACCGACTGAGCCACCCAGGCGCCCCAGCATAAATAAGCTTTTTTTTTTTTTTAAAGATATTTTGGTTACTGACTTTCATTACAACTGGTCTTCTTTGCATTTGATTTTACGCATCCTAAAAACACGATTCTGAAAAGGGGTCCCCACACTTGATCGGACTGCAAAGGGCTCCTCGCGGGTGGGGCCTTGCTGGCCCTCCTCCAGGGCATGCTTCTCCCCATCTTCTGCACCAGGAAACCCTCCCGCCGTCTCCGTGATCCACCCCCCCCAACTCCCCAGACTCTCTCTCTCACCTGTGCGCCCCCATAGCTTTGCTCGTGTCTCTCTTCCAACATAGCCCTCTCTGTTACAGGAAGTTGTGGTCTCCAGCCTCAGAAGAAACATTCTTTAAAGTCAACACCCTCCTTGTCTCTTAGGAAATCCTGATCTCATTCAGGAAGTTATACCAGCTGTGCCCAAAGGCAGGGAGAGGAAGGTGCCTTTGAGGGCAGCAAACGGGAGGGTCGTGGAGGTTGGGGGATGCCCCAAGTACCCCAAGTACCGTTCCCCAAGAGGAGAAGGATGCCCGGGGCATCAGGGGTGACTGGACCCTTGAAAAAGGGCCCAGGCCTCCCAAAGATTCCTGGGTCCCAGATGTGTCTCAGAAGCAGGTGAGTCTCCTCCTGCAAGGAGGGGACCTTGCAGGCTGGGACAAGGGAGGCTCTCAAAGGTAAGCAGGGTGGACTGATGGCTCAGAGGTTTCCTACCGATTCTAGATCCCCACCTGCATTCGAGACACCCATATGGGCAAGCAGGTCATAACGCACTGGGCAAAATTTAAAGTATTTAACAACCAGGGGCACCTGAGTGGCTCAGTCGGTCAAGCATCCGACTTCGGCTCAGGTCATGATCTCACCCTCCGTGAGCTCGACCCCCGCTCGCGGGCTCCCCGCTGAGCCTGCGCGGGATTCTCTCTCTCCCCCTCTCTCTGCCCTTCACTCACTCATGCCCCCTCTCTCTCAAAAATAAAGTAAATAAAATACAATAAAATATTTCACAGGAGGCGTGGGAGGACCCGGGGGGGGGGGGGGAGGATTGCAGGCAACAGCTATTTACTAACTGGTATGGAAATATTTTAATATTTTAACAATAAGCTGTACCAATGTGTCCCAGCTGAATATCTGATTACACAGAGAAGAGATCATTGAAGCCAGAAGAGTAAGAATCCAAACGGTGAATCATAGGAGAATAATTCCGTGTTGGCTTAGGAATGGATTAGACATTATTATTTTTTTAACCCTCTAGTGTATTTTAAATTTCTGAATTGTGTGTAAGCCTGGGGACCTCCTCTGAGTATACGTAAGTGACATGAGAAGTGATGGCCTATGTGTTAGTTTTCAAGCGTGACTACGTGTTAGAATCACCTGGAAACTGGGGCGCCCGGGTGGCTCAGTCGGTTAAGCATCCAACTCAATGTCGGCTCAGGTCACGATCCCACGGTCGTGAGATCGAGCCCCACTTCGGGCTCCGTACTGGGTACGGAGCCTGCTTGGGATTCTCTCCCCCTCTCCTGCTGCCCCTACCCCCCTCGCACTCTCAAAAATAATATAAAATATGTATTAAAAAACACACACACAGGAGCGCCTGGGTGGCTCAGTCAATTGAGCGCCCGATTCTTGATTTCAGCTCAGGTCGCGATCTCACGGTTGGTGGGTTCGAGCCCCGCTTCTCGCTGACCGTGCAGAGTCCGCTTGGGATTCTCTCTTCGTCCCTCTCTCTCTGCCCCTCCCCTGCTTGCGCTCGCTCTCTCCCTCTCCCTCCGCGTGGAACAGCCAGATTCCGAGGCAGGAACTGAAGAGTTCCACAGCGTTCCAGAGGGCTCCCCAACAGGCCCCATCCACGGGTTCCGTGCCAGTTGGTAGAGAATTTCAGTCTTTACACGTGTCTGCTGAAAAACCCGACACGTTCACGTTTAGTCTTGGGCGCGTCCCCATTTTTTGAGGCATTTTTTGGCAGCTGTCAACATGTAAATGACAGCTTTGAAAGAAGGTCCCAGCCAGTCTCTGACCCTGGAGGGAAAGGCCAGATTTGGGGGAAACGGACCCCGAAGAGCCTGAAGGTTATTTCTGAGCTGTGTGCCTTCGGGAAAATTTCTCAACCACTCTGGGCTCCAGTCCCCTGATTCAAAAAGGAGGAAAGGGTAATTTAAAATATTCGCAAAGGGGGCGCCTGGGTGGCTCAGTCGGTTGGGCGGCCGACTTCGGCTCAGGTCACGATCTCGCGGTCCGTGAGTTTGAGCCCCGCGTCGGGCTCTGTACTGACAGCTTGGAGCCTGGAGCCTGTTTCAGATTCTGTGTCTCCCTCTCTCTGACCCTCCCCCATTCGTGCTCTGTCTCTCCGTCTCAAAAATAAATAAAACGTTAAAAAAAAAATTTTTTTTTTGAATAAAATATTCGCAAAAGATTAAACGAAAGTATCAGAATGCCTATTACAATGGTGGCCAGGGCATGTGCTTAATAAATGTTAATAAGTAACAAAAATAAGACGACCCTCCAATGCAAGGCTTAAGCCACCAGCGGTGGCTTTTGACATCACCATCTGCCCAGAAATCACCATACAAATGACCTTCTCTTCGTCTCCGCTGAGACAAGCTACATGTCAGGTTAGATACGGCTATAAATAAAGTTTTATTGGTACCTAGTCATCCATTCACACATTTTCAAAGGCGGCACAAAAGCAGAGCTGAGTCACTGCTACAGAGACTATATGACCACATGACCCCCCCGGAGCTGGACACATTCACTATCTGGCCCTTTGTATTGGTCTGCACCCCAGATTCAGAGGTCAGATTTTCATCTCTCGGCCACAGACTCATTCCGGTCTCCTATCCCGCTCGCGTGAACTTTTGCTGACCACCTCCTATGCACTTCGCCCTGGTGCCACGTAATCAGTAAGATTAAGGCCTAGCTAGTCCGCATTCTACAGACAAGGCAGGGGAGGCCGCTGGCGGGGTCACCGGCCCGAGGTCACACGGCACGTACAGAACCAGAGTGGCAAATCCAGGCACAGTGGCTCCAGAGTCACCAGGCTGTGAAGGCTTAGAATCCCCGGACCTAAGATGCAGACCGGAGAAGCCCCACGGCCCACACTTCTAGGCCATTCCCAGGCCACCGGAGGGGAAAGACAGGCTGTTTTTTTCTTCCAAGACCTGGCTGGCTGCGCCCCGCCGCGTCAATGCACTCTCCCCGACTCTCTGCACCGGGAACTTCTGTAACCATTCCTGGAGCCCAGAGAGGCCGTGGTACTTTCCCAGGGTCACCCAGCTCTGAAGGGAGGGGCTAAGGTTTGAAAGCAGCTCCTTTTTGCCCCCAAATCAATCCTCTCTGCAACACTTGGGGCCCTCCAGCAGAACTTAAAACTGGTAAGAACAGCCTTCTCGGGTGGCAAAGGAACAGATTTGCTTTACGAGGTGGCATTTTGGGGAGATGGTGGCATTATTTTTGTTTTTTAATTTTTTTTTTTTAATTTTTGAGAGAGAGCGTGAGAGGGGGCGGGGAGAGAGGAAGACACAGAATCCGAAGCGGGCTCCAGGTTCCGAGCTGTCGGCGCAGAGCCCGACGCGGGGCTCGAACTCACGGACCGCGAGATCATGACCTGAGCCGAAGTCGGAGGCTCAACCGACTGAGCCACCCAGGCGCCCCAACGTGGCATTGTTTTTTTTAACTCGAGTCACCGACCCGACTCGAGGCGCTGGGCTCACCCAGGGGTTATAAGACCTGCCCCCCCCACCACCACCAAGGGGGCTGTGACAAGTAGAAAATGTTAGAAGGTGAGAAATTACTACATTTTATTTTATCCCAACTTGGCCTCTCGGAGCCGATTCTGGCGACAGATTTGGAGGACGGGTTATGTGTGCCACACTCACCTTCAAGGTTTTATAGATTTCATTCGGAACCTGTCTCAGACTCAACACAGCCACATTTAGCAGATATCAGGTGTCTTCTCCCCACAAAGCGCTGTGCTGGGCAATGCAAAAGATTCAAGGATCAATACGAAAAGGATGTTCCTTCATGGAGTTTAGTACCTAAAAGGCGCGGAAAAGCTAAATGGTCACACCTCATTCATTCATGCACGCATTCAGTCTACTCTGTGCCGGCATTTCCAAACTCACGATCTTGCAAGAAGAGGAACTAAGAGCTTGGGCTTGGTACCTGGAGAGATCTGGGCTCCAAGGCGGGTTCTGCCCTGTAGTCTTCATTATTTCCCTTTCTGTGCCTCCGTAGCCTCCTCTGTGAAATGGGTGCCGGGGTGAGGACCCCGTGAATTCAGACCCTAAGCTCCTAGGCCCACGGTGATGGTGGGATAAATGGGGGCTGGTCTCTGTGTACCCCCTGGATGATGGGGGCAGTCACTTGTCTGCCTCTTCCTCCAGGCAGACCCCCCTGAGTACATCATGCAGGCCTTGGAACCAGAGGAGGCCCTGGACAGAGACCTGAAGTCAAAATGAGGTTCACTGGCTCTAACGAACTCGCAGGTCTCCAAGCCAGAGACCCAGAAAGGTCATCAACACAGATGTTCGATTCACTCAACAAACACTGGGACCAATTCCCTCAACAAACATTGGCACCTTCTATGCACCAGGGACACTGCAGTGGACAAGGAGGACAAAAAAACCTTGCCTTCATGGTCCCAGCAGTCCAATTCAGAAGGAAACACACAATTGCAGGCAATGAACAGAGTGATGTGAGCCACAGTGACAGGGCAGGAGTCTCTGCACAGGGAGCATAAGGAGCTGACATCTGTCCCGAGACTGGATTGCAAGAAGGAGCCAGCTATGGCCAGGGCATCCCAGACAGAGGCAACAGCAAGTGCAAAGGCCCTGAGGTGCAAACACGACTTAAAAATGCCAGGCATGGAAGGTAGGCCAGGGAGACTTGACCAAAGTGAGAGCAGTTATGGTGGAAACGCAGGCGGAGACGGAGCAGATGACCCCCCCCCCCCGGGAGGAAACAGTGCAGACAGCCTGGAGAGCGCAGGTGCACAGACAGCATCAAGAGAATCTTGGGGTGTTTCAAAGGTAGACTTTGGCAGCAAGAAGAAAAGATGGGAATGAGCGGTGGGCTCAGGGGACATTTGTTCACAAGCTGCTTGGGTTCCAAAAACTAGCATGGAAAACCTGATTGATCATAAGGGATGGGATGGGGGGGAGGGGGCCCCCAGGGGGGGACACCGTGGTAGGGGGTGCTCCCCAGGCCCTCTATGGCTGGCCACGGCCAAAGCTGTAACTGCTTCAGAGGACAAAAGGAGGGTCTTTCTGCACCAAAAACCAGCCAGCTTGCACTGAAAAAGAAACTCCCTGGGACCAGACCTATTTTTTTTTTTTAAATATCAAGTAGGCTAGAATTGTCCAACTGCCTCCCTTAAAAAAGAAGGGAGAAAAAAGTGCTCTGATTTCCAAGCAGGTCTTTAAAGGTCAGGTTTGGGTTTAATTGTGATGTCTAAACAACTTGCTATTCTTTTTTTTTTCTTTCTTTTTCTTTTTTTTTTTTTTACTGTGTAAACTGAGGCCTCTAGGCGCAAAACAGTCGACATTCCTGGGACTATAGCAAACCAGCATCAAGGCTCACTAGGTACCTGCATTGTTTTAAAGACCTGCCATATAATAACGCATTAAATTTCACCTTTGCAAGAATTCCAGAAATGGGTGTTATTACGTCGATTTTACAGACTGGGAAACTGACACGCAGAGAGAAGAATGCCCCTCCCCCCAGAGTCACAGAGTCATTGAGGGGCAGGGCTGAGATGTGAAACCCCGCCCCTCTGGCTCCCAGTCCAGGAATTCAACCACAACCCCAGCCCAAGGCCTGATGGGCCTCAGACTTGACCCCAGGACCCACCTGCAGCCCTCAGCCCTCTGGGAGCCCTTCAAACCCTGAGATCCCCTCATTCATCTTTATAAGCCCTTTGTGCCTAAAAAAAAAGAAAGTGCCATATACGTAGTGATGGAGGATTATATGGCAAAAATTGGACTCTCGCTTTGGGGCCGCCTTCCATTTCTCAGAACCCCAAGAGGGAAGGATGAGCCCCGTAGGTGAGTCCCCCCAGGAGGGTGAGCAGATCGCTTCCTGCCTTGGCTGCCAACGTCCGCCGGGCTCGGGAGCCACAGCGCCACCTGGTGGCTGGTCGTGGCAGCCGCAGGCGAATGGGCATCCCTTGGCCTGGGCATCCGCGACGCCAGGACCGAAGCGGGCAAACTCCTCTAAATGGCCTATTTTCAGCTTTGCAGGCCAGTCTGTTACAGACCGGACTCCACCACTGTGGTGCAAAAGTAGCCACAGACAAGAGGCACACAAAACGACCGGGGTGCGTTCCAGTAAAACTTTATGCACACTGAATTTTGAATTTCATACAACTTCACATATCAAGAAATATTACCCTTCCTTTGATTTTTTTCAACCACTTAGGTGTAAAAACCTTTCTTAGCCCATGGGCCATACCACAACAGGTGTCTGGCCAGATTTGGCCCCCTTACTGTAGCTTGCTGATTCCTGTTCCGGAAGCTAGGGTCCCAGCAAAGAACAAACCAGGCAAAACTTTCTGCCCTCGGGGAGCTTATGGAGAGAATATAAATAATCAACAAGATAAAAAGCCAAATGTATAATACATATGAGTTGGTCATCAGCACTAACCAGAAAAACAAAGTAGGGCAGAAGAAATCGAAATGTATAAAGGTTAAATTTTAAAGAAGGGGGGGGGGGGTGCCTGGGTGGCTCATTCAGTTAAGCGTCCGACTTTGGCTCAGGTCACGATCCCACGGTTCACAGGTTCGAGCCCTGCATCGGGCTCTGCGCTGACCGCTCAGAGCCTGGAGCCTGCTTCAGATTCTGTGTCTCCCTCTCTCTCTGTCCCTCCCCTGCTCATGCTCTGTGTCTCTCACCCTCAAAAGTAAACATTTAAAAACATTTTTAATAAATAAATAAATAGGGGTGGTGAGGAAGGGCTTGCTGAGGAGGTGGCCTTTAAGTAAAAGGCATTAGGCGGTAAGGAAGGAGCCATATGGGTGCCTGGGGGGAAAGCATTCCAATCAGAGGGAAGAGCCAGTGCAAAGGTCCTGAGACAGAATTGCCCTGATATGTTTGAGGAACAGTGAGGAGGCCCACGTAGCTGGAGCAGGGTGAGTAAGGGGGAGAATGGGAAGAGGTGAAAGCAGGCAAGTGACAGATCACACAGGACCTTGTAGTGGGGGAGGGGCAGCGAGAAAGGGAGACCCAGAACCCAAAACTGGCTCCAGGCTCTGAGCGATAAAGCACAGAGCCCAGCGCAGGACTCGAACTCAGGAACCGCATGTGTGGTTTAAACAAAACATGTCTCTTTGGGGTCCAGTGGCATTAGTCATTTTACCAACAGTCCCACATAACCCTAAATAATCCTAATTTGTCCGCTGAAAACCACGGAACTATTCTATGGGGTATCGAAGACGAAGGGAACAGGGGTAGGGAAGGGGCCGAGAATAAACGAGAAAATCGGTTCGCTAGAAGAACCCGTGTTGCCTTCTTCCTCACCCGGTGCGTCCCTCCTCTGAGCTCAGGCTCGGGGACCAGAACGACTCGGGCTGCCCATCCCAGCCAGTGACCTGCAGGATGGCTGGGCCTGAGCTCCCACATCCTAGAAACAGCCAGTTCCGGCCTGGGAGTCAAGGCCACACCACCCTGTCCCGACTCAGCCCCCAGATGCCTCGGTAACCCTGGGGGCCTGCCCGCCCGTCTGCATGAGGAGCAGACCAACGGCAATAGTAAGAACGACACGGCCGGCTCGCTGAGTGCACGTGACGAGACGTGCGGCACAGAGATGCTGGAAAATAATGATATTCTGCACTATCTTTTAGTAAGTGTTAGTCATGGTCCTTACGGCGGTGTGGCTGGCTCTCCTCTCGCCGCCCTCCATTCTCGTGCGCAGGCCCTCTGCTCTCTGGCGATGACGGCGACCGTGGGGATGACTTAGAACCTGGCTGCTTAGATCGCCCTCCGTGGACCCAAGGACCCACCCCACACGTGAGCCTGTTAGAAAGAAATGCAGGGGCGCCTGGGTGGCTCAATCGGTCAAGTGTCTGACTCTTGATTTCAGCTCGGGTCATGATCTCACAGTCGTGAGGTCAAGCCCTGCATCGGCCTTCATGCTAACGACCCAGAGTCTGCTTGGGACGCCCCAGGAGCCCTGCTGGATGAGAGGTGCATCTCACAAAGCCCCGCAGGGGTCTGCCAGCCGGGGATGAGAGTTAACCCTCCCCGCCCCGGTCCTTCCCCACCCTCCACACTCTTCCTGCTGGCTTCCTGTTGGTTTTCCTGCTGGGTGGAGAGCTGACTGTTGACCGATGTGTCCGAAGGCCCCACATGGAGCTGAGCACGGAGAGGGTGGCCTAAGTATTGGTAAAAGAAAGAAGTCCTGGGGGAGGCAGAGGGAGGGGACATGTTGGGGTGGGGGAGAGCAGAGGGGAGGGAAGAGGGACCTCCTCACTCAACTCGGGGTGCAAAAATCTCCAGAGCGGGTTGGGGCTCCCCAGGGAGTACATCCGCGGCAGTTTGAAACCAAATGCTCCAACTTCCAGCCCTGTGATTATCTCATCTAAAACAAGGAAAAGCTGGGGCACCTGGGCAGCTCAGTCGGTTGAGCGTCTGACTCTTGATTTTGGCTCAGGTCACCCATCTCAGGGTCATGGGATCGAGCCCCGTGTCGGACTCCACGCTGGGCGCGGAGCCTGCTTAAGAATCTTCCTCGATAGATAGATTCGATGATAGATAGATAGATAGACAGATAGATAGCAACCCTCACTCATTCTCACCCGGTGCGTTCATTCAACTGATATTTCCTGTGTAACCTACGCGGAACCAGCCTGGGTCTCAGGGGCCCGGGACATTCCAGTGGGCAAGACAGACAAGAAAGGAGATAAAGAACCATACAGCGTGTGGTGATCTACCAAGGTCTGCACGGCCCTGCGCAAATGGGTTGACAGATTCAGACAAAGGCTGGCAACGTGGGCACGTGGCCTAAAAAGGCCACTGCCCGGAGAGCAAGGGTTGAAGAAAACAGTAACGGGAGCAGGCAGGAGCAGCGAGAAACGGCCAAGCTGGGGCTCTGTCCGTTCCTGGCACCAGGATTCCGTCGGTCACAGGCAGAAGAAACCCTAGTGATCTCATTCAATCCCTAGCAGAAGGTGGCCGAAAACACGTTCGAGATTCTCAGGAAGACATTTTGAGACATGGAGTCACATTCACGACGGTTAGTTTCACCTCGGTGGATACTTTTCCTGCGTGGGATTCCTACAGATGGGCAAAGCCACCACGGTCAGCAACACGTGCAGAAATAAGGCTCCCGGGGCGCCCGGGGGGCTCAGTCGGTTGAGTGTCTGACTTCATGATCAGCTCATGATCTCACAATTTGTGGGTTCGAGCCCCGCGTCGGGCTCTGTGCTGACAGCTCGGAGCCTGGAGCCTGCTTCCGATTCTGAGTCTCCCTCTCTCTCTATTCCTCCCCCCACTCAAGCTCTGTCTCTGTCTCTCTCAAAAATAAATAAACATTTAAAAAAAAATTTTTTTTTAAAAAGAAATAAGCTTCCCAAACAGACGGTTCAGAATGGTGGATATTCTGTAGAACGAGCGATCTGGCTTCTTCTGTGAGCCACTGGGACGGTATAAAGGGCGGACAGGGAGAGAACGCTATTATTGACGAAATAAGACTTAGAGAATCCCCACGTGACCCAGCAGCACACCCAGGAGAGTTGAAAGCAGGGTCCAGAAGATATATTTATAAACCCATGTTCACGGCAGCGTTATTCACAATCACCAAAAGGCGGAAGCAGGGCCCGTCAACAGATGAATGGATACGCACGGTGTGGTACGTCCACACACTGGAATCGTATTCAGCCCTAAAAAGGAAGGGAACTCGAACACAGGCTACACCATGGATTAACCTTGAGGACTATGCTAATAACAAAAGGACAAATACCTAGGACTTCACTTATGGGAGTAGCCAAATTTTTTTTTTATTTTTTTTAATGTTTACTTATTTTTGAGAGAGAAAGAGACAGCGCGAGTGGGGTTGGGGCAGAGAGACAGGGAGACACAGAATCCGAAGCAGGCTCCAGGCTCTGAGCTGTCAGCACAGAGCCCGACGCGGGCCTCGAACTCATGGACCGCGAGATCACGACCCAAGCCGAAGTCAGACGCTCAACCGACTGAGCCACCCAGGTACCCCAAATGCGACCACAAATATTTTTTTCAAAAGACAGAATGATCCAATACAACACGCCCACCTTCCTGATTCAAACAAATCAACTGGGAAAAAGACAAGCAGAGACATTTGACTGTGGAGTGGAAATTAGGTGATATTTTAAGAAATCACTGGGGCGCCTGGGTGGCTCAGTGGGTTAAGCGTCTGTCTTCTACTCAGGTCATGATCTTGCGGTTCGTGAGTTCAAGCCCCTCATCAGGTTCTTTGCTCACAGTGTGGAGTCAGCTTGGGATCCTCTGTCTCTTCTTTCTGCCCCTACTGATGCGCTCGCTCGCTCTCTCTCTCTCTCTCTCAAGAGTAAACAAATGTTAAAAAAAGAAGAGGCACCAAAAACCATTAAAATACCTAGGAATAGGGGCGCCTGGGTGGCTCAGTCGGTTAAGCGGCCAACTTCGGCTCAGGTCATGATCTCGCGGTCCGTGAGTTCAAGCCCCACGTTGGGCTCTGTGCTGACGCTCAGAGCCTGGAGCCCGTTTCAGATTCTGTGTCTCCCTCTCTCTGACCCTCCCCCGTTCATGCTCTGTCTCTCTCTGTCTCAAAAAAATAAATAAACGTTAAAAAAAAAATTTTTTTTAATAAAAAAAAAAATACCTAGGAATAAATCTAACCAAAGAGATGAGAAATCGATACACTGGAAACTATAGGAAGCTTATGAAAGAAATTGAAGAAGACACCAAAAATGGAAAAATATTCCATGCTCCTGGATAGGAAGAACAAATATCGTTAAAATGTCGATACTACCCAAAGCAATCGACATATTCAATGCAATCCCTATCAAAATAACACCAGCATTCTTCACAGAGCTAGAACAAACAATCCTAAAATTTGTATGGAACCAGAAAAGACCCTGAATAGCCAAAGCAATCTTGAAAAAGAAAACCAAAGCAGAAGGCATCACAATCCCGGACTTCAAGCTGTATTACAAAGCTGCAATCATCAAGACCGTATGGTACTGGCACAAGAACAGACACTCTGATCAATGGAACAGAATAGAAAACCCAGAAATGGACCCACAAACATATGGCCAACTAGTCTTTGACATAGCAGGAAAGAATATCCAAAGGAATAAAGACAGTCTCTTCAGCGAGTGGTGCTGGGAAAACTGGACATCCACATGCAGAAAAATGAACCTGGACCACTTTCTTACACTATACACAAAAATAAACTCAAAATGGGTGAAAGACCTAAATATAAGACAGGAAGCCATCAAAATCCTCGAGGAGAAAGCAGGCAAAAACCTCTTTGACCTCGGCCGCAGCAACTTCTTACTCAACAGGTCTCCGGAGGCAAGGGAAACAAAAGCAAAAATGAACTATGAGGACCTCATCAAGATAAAAAGCCTCTGCACCGTGAAGCAAACAGCCAGCAAAACTAAAAGGCAACTGACTGAATGGGGGAAGATATTTGCAAACAACGTATCGGATAAAGGGTTAGTATCCAAAATCTATAAAGAAGTTACCAAACTCAACACCCAAAACACAATCCAATAAAGAAATGGGCAAAACACATGAATAGACACTTCTCCAAAGAAGACATCCAGGTGGCCACTGACACATGAAAAAATGCTCAGCATCACTCCTCATCAGGGAAATACACATGAAAACCACAATGAGATACAGCGTCACACCCGTCAGAATGGCTAACATTAACAACTCAGGCCACAACAGATGCTGGCGAGATGCGGAGAGAGAGGATCTCTTTTGCCCTGCTGGTGGGAATGCAAACTGGTGCAGCCACTCTGGAAAAGTCTGGAGATTCCTCAAAAAATTAAAAATAGAACTACCCTATGATCCACCAACTGCATTGGTAGGTATTTATCCAAAGGATACAGGTGTGGTGTTTCGACGGGGAACATGCACCCCAATGTTTATAGCAGCACTAGCAACAATAGCCGAATTGCCATTTGCAACGACATGGATGGAACTGGAGGGTATTATGCTAAGTGAAATTAGAGAAAGACAAAAGTCCTATGACTTCACTCATATGAGGACTTTAAGAGACAAAACAGATGAACGTAACGGGAAGGGAAGCAAAAACAATATAAAAACAGGGAGGGGGACAAAACAGAAGAGACTCATAAATAGGGAGAACAAACGGAGGGTTGCTGGAGGGGGGGGGCGGGGAGGGGCTAAATGGGGAAGGGGCATTACGGAATCTACTCCTGAAATCGCTGTTGTACTATATGCTAACTAATTTGGGTGTAAATTAAAAAAATAAATAAATGTTTTAAAAAAGAAGAAATATGCGTGAATGGATGGATGGATGGATGGATGGACGGACGGACGGAAGGACAGGTTTGGTGAGTAGCTAGATCGGCGGATCGGGAGGAGAAAGTCAGAAGGAACGCGGCTGTGGGCGAATCAAGTTTCATCACATTGCCCCCAACGTGCCACCAGATGTCAGCCTAACCTCAGGAAACCGCCTCAGAGGCCAAATTAGCACCACCTTTTGAGGACACTGTGTTCATCGCAGTCCGTATCTACACAGCCCTCACGAGCGCACCCTGCACCCAGCTGGCATTTCGATTCCAGGTCTCCCTCCCAGCAGACCGAACATCCAGGGAAGCCTGGGGGACAGCCCTGTGGGGTGCCGGAGACCGTGTCTGTAACTTCCCAGGGGTCAGACCGGTGCATGGAGTGGGCGGGAGGGGCATTTCTGGGTGCCCAGGAGTGCTTAGCGTCCAGGCCAGCCTCAGCTCCGGTCGCCCTGAAATCTGCACTGGGAATCCCACCTTCCTGATGTCCGTCCAGGAACCCACCCCCGTCTTAAGCCTTTGCCAAAGAAGCGCTTGAGAAAAAGAAAAAGAAAAAAAAAAGCGCCAGCTCTCCTTCTGTACCCGGGACTGAACGGTTCACGCACTGCTTTCCAGCCTCAGCCTAGAAGAGCGACTTCAAGGTGAGGATACGAGCCCAGGGAGGCCTCTCGCCCAAGATCACAGGAGCAGAGCCGGCTCAGAGCCCCCCCACTTCCTCGCCAAGGCGACTCCCAGGAGAAGACCCACTTTCAGGGTCACTGGCAGAGGGAAAGGGGGCCCAGGACCAGCGCCCCCGGAGCCAGCACATCCCCCCCCCCCCCCCCCCCCCCACCAGCGCCTCTCTCTGCCTTCAGCACAAACTTCACCTCCAGCCGCCAAACCCTCGGGTTTAGTTCCAGGGCTTGAAGTAGACATGTGATCCCCGCCCCCGCCGTCCCCCCCCCCCCAAAAGAAACCCAGCATTTCTCAGCCAGGTTCAGGAATGCCTCCCACCGGAAAGACTGGCCAACCCATCCCAGGGGACACCCACCGACCCGGACGCCCTGCCAAGCCAACCAACTCCCCCCTTCGCTGGGGCACCCTGGGCTGCGCGGGGGTTCACGTGGGGGGGGGGGGGAGGGGGGCTCCCAGGCAGGGGACGGGGCTTCAGCAGCCATCCTCGCCCTAGGAGCGCGCTCCCGCCCCGGAAGCCACCCCCGGGGGCGCGCCCGCCCCCCACCCGCCGTTCCAGCCCGGACTCACTCCCATTCCTTCCTCCGGGCCTGCGGCGTGCTGTGGACTTTGTGCGCCTGGTGGGCCAAGATGACATCTCGGTGGTCCACCACGCCGCCGCGCCGCTTCAGAGGGGGCCCGGGGCAGGGGCCGCTCATCCGGGGGCCCCGTGCGTCCTGCGGGGCGCCCGCCGTGCCGTCCGCCGCCGGGGGGCCCCGGCCGCCGTCGTGCAGGGCGTCATAACTGCGCGGGGAGAACATGGGATCCGGGACCCGGGAGGCCTTCCACATCCATGGGCCTCGCTCAGAACTCGCAGGGTCTTCGGCCTCCAGCACAGGGCGCAGCTAGAGGGGAGAGCAGAGAGCGGGCGGACGGTGAGCGCGGCGCACAGCGAGCAGGGACGGGAGGGAAGGGAGCCCGGGGACAGCCGCTCGCGCTGCCCCCGGGGCCGGGGGTGGGCATCTCCTTGGCAACTCGGGGCCGGGAAGCGGGTTCTCGGGAGCTGCCCGGCAACCGACGAGGCCCTGATGGCGGGACGCACCACGGAAGGTGGGACTCTGGGTGGCTCAGCGCCTCGGGGCTCCTCGCTGCAAAATCGGTCATGGAGAGGCTGCTGGTGGCCTCCCCTCCCGCCCCTGGGTGTCGTGAGCCCCACAGAGTCACTGGGAAAAATCAAAGGGCGAGGTCAAGGGTCGGCTTTAAAAACCCACGTGGGGCGTGGCCATCTGTCCGGTGAGCCTGCCTGCTCTTGGCCACCTGGCTGGGTTTTTGAAAAGAGAAAAGGGATAAGGGTGGAGAGGTGATGGGACAGAGCTTGTGGGACCTTTTGGACCGTGGGGAGGACTCTATTTGGTTTCTCCTGGAAGGAGATAATCCACGGCTTTTGGAACGCCCTGGAACACTCCACCCAAGCAATTCTTCAATCTCAAACCTATTTCTCCCTCCTGAAAAGTGGCCTCTCAGCGTCCGTCCAAGAAAAGCAGACCCACTGGAAGGCTAGCATGAGTGAAACAGAGTTATGAGGCTGAATCTCACGCATGAATGTTGATAAGCCACCTCAACACCCAGAGATGTAAGGAGAGAGGTGCAGAGGAGGAGGCCACCTCTGGATTGCCAAACAACAACAACAATAACGTATGTGGGAATGGAAGCTCATCTTCCCCAACCCACGCCCCCCCCCCAACTATTTCCTGTTTCCTCTCCCCCTGCTGGAAGCATCCAAAGACTGAGAGCTCTCCTAGCCTGTCCTGAGCCGATCAGCTCAACAGCAGTTTAACGTCAACAGTTACCCTCTGTTTTCTTTCCAAATCGTGTACCTGATGGGGTTTAATAGATCTCTCCTTCACAATGCCTTTAAGCTTCAATTTACTCTCATGAAATCTTACGCTAAGTCACCTACAGTCGTGCATTTAGAAAGCCTTTGTTTTTCCACATGCATTCCCCTTGCGCTGAAAAAAAAAAAATCTGTAATTTCTCCATGAGCATGTACCCGGGGAAGGCATTTTCCTTCCCGTTTTACAGAAATACAACTGAGGACGGAAGGTGGATTCAAGTGCCTTGCTACCAGGTTCCATTTCTACCTGCAGAAGTCCCCCCTCCCCCCCCAAAAAAAATATTATTACTGCCTCAGGATTTAAAAAAAGAATCTAGCTTACAGGTTGGGTGTGCTGTAAGGATCTACCACTTAGCTAAAACCCCAGAGACCAGGCACAGCAGAAGCACCTTGATGGAGAAAGTTCTGCCCATCTACAGAAGATGTATTTGCACCTGGGAAGGTGGGAGGAGGAACAGGAAGGACAGAATCGAAGGCACACATCCCAGGTGACACCCTCTGGGACATCCCCCCGCTTGGCCTGCAACCCCAAAACAAGACGCTCCATACCCCACCCCACCCTACGGAGCATGCTCCCGGTCTCCCCATTTCCTTGCAGGCTTCCCCATTTACCATGTAGTCACTCCCCTCCCGCCCCCCCCCCCCCCCCCCCCCGGCTCCTGAGCCGCCTCCACTCCCTGGGTCACAAGCATCACCGGGTCCCAGCCGCGGGCCTCCAAAAATATATCCTGGATCTGATCAGTTTTCTGGCCACTGCCTGCCCCCTCCCCCAACAATGCTCACTTGACCTTGGGCAGCTGCCTCGCCCGGGTCAGCGGGCTTCCCAAGTCCCACCCTGTACTCGGCTGGGCAGTCAGTGGGTCCTTCTGAAAGTCTTCGGTCAGCACTTCTACTGTTACAGGAATAAAAGCCACACCCTACAGGGCTGTCCCGTCTCCCTGACCTCATCCCCTTCACTTCTCCCCTCTGCCTTCCCACTCCAGAGTCACGGGCCTCCTCACCATTCCTGGTCTCTGCCGAGCTCATTCCACCTTTGCACCTGCTGTCCCCCTCATCTCCGATGGGCTGACTCCCTTTCGTCATTCAGGGCTAGGGTCAGATGCAGGCACCCCCCCACACTCCCCCCCCCCCCCCCCGTCGCATCCTCCAGTGCGGTCAGTCTCTGGGACTGGGACCTATGTGTAGCCTTCGATAACATCTGCCGCCCCCAAAGGATGTCAGCACCACGGAGGCAAGGATCACGACCTGTCTTGTTGGCGTCGGGTCCCTGCCACCTTAAATATCTCTTGCCTGGATGAACGAAGGGTCTTAGGAAAGGGTCTCCCCAGCAAGACATCACGAAGCGCCTTGCGACTGCCTGGGGTCCCGGGCTCCACCTACGGAGGGAAGGGACGAAGTACGGTGGGAAAGAGGCCAGGTCCTACCCCAGCACACGACCGACTCGCTGTGTGGTCCCCAGCAGTTTGCTCAACCTGCTTCCTCCTACACAACGTGGAGGCGATGGTGAGTGCCACGGAAAGCCACAGGGGTCGGTGAGCTAACCTGTGGGAAGACAGCATCCTGAGCACGGCGCCGGGCCACGGCAAGTGCTGGTGGCCGAGGGGACAGCTGCCCGAGCGACACCATCCAGCGTGCTCTGCGGTGCCCTCGCGAGCGGTTCCAGCGGGGCCCCAGCTGTTCCGCGTGTACACACGAGAAACAAACACATCCCGGGCCAACGGGCACTTGCCGGCCGGGTATCTGTCCCTGGCACCTGCTGGGCCCCCTGGCCAGGTGTGCTGTTCCCCCTCTCTGTTTGCCCAACCACTGCCCAGAGGAAATGGCAAAGCATATGGGGTTTGCTTCCCCCTAGAAGCAGTGAACAGACGGCGCAAAGAGAAGACAATGGGGGAGAAAAGCAAACAGAAGAAAATAAGGCATGAAGCCCGAGGCCACAGAAAGCCCTGTCGTTAACGTCACAGGAATAGAGTTTTACAAAGCACCAGGCATGCTTGTATCCACCACAGCACCGAATCCCAACTGAAGAGCCACCTGAGAGGGGGGACTGACCCCCTACTGCCATGCCTGGACCAGCCCGAGTTTCCATGGCAACCGGATGGTGCCCAGAGATGCCGCGATTAATAGAGGCTGGTACTGGTGCTCGGGGGAGGGAGGAAGGACGGAGGGGACCGCAGGGAAGTCTGGGGGCCTCCTGTGACCCCCTGCATGTGGACAGGGACATTTACACAGCTGTGCTGGCCACCAGGCTTCACCGCCCGTGGGCGAAGTGCTAGTAACAGGTAAAGCAGCTTCATCTCTGGTGAAAATGCATAAAGGTACAGCAAGGAAGCAAAAAAGCAAAGGAAAACTATTCCCTAAAACTTCTCAAGCTCACCATATACGTTGGAAAGACACACGATTCTCCTAAATATAGACAGGATGGGAACTGAAAAATGCCCCAAGGGGGCGCCTGGGTGGCTCACCCGGTTAAGCGTCTGACTTTGGCTCAGGTGATGATCTCACGGTCCGCAAGTTCAAGCCCCGCGTCGGGCTCTGTGCTGACAGCTCAGAGCCTGCAGCCTGTTTCAGATTCTGTGTCTCCCTCTCTCTGCCCCTCTCCTGCTTGTGCTCTCTCAAAAATAAAAACATTAAAAAAAATTTTTTTTTAAATCAGAAAGGAAGCGGGGCGCCTGGGTGGCTCAGTCAGTTTGGCATCTGACTTCAGCTTGGGTCACGATCCCACGGTTCGTGGGTTCGAGCCCCGCGTCGTGCTTGGTGCTGACAACTCAGAGCCTGGAACCTGCTTCAGATTCTGTGTCTCCCTTTCTCTCTGCAACACGCCCCCCCCCCTCAAAAATAAACAAACATTAAAAACTTTTTAATAAAAATAAACATTTAAAAAAAAGAGAGGGACACCTGGGTGGCTCAGTCAGTTGGGCGTCCGACTTCGGCTCAGGTCATGATCTCACCGTCCGTGGGTTCGAGCCCCGCGTCGGGCTCTGTGCTGATGGCTCAGAGCCTGGAGCCTGCTTCGGATTCTGTGTCTCCCTCTCTCTCTGCCCCTCCCCTCCCCCACTCATGCTCGCTCTCTCTCTCTCTCTCTCTCTCTCTCAAAAATAAACATTTAAAAAATTTCAAGATAAAAATAAAAAATAAAAAAAAAGAGAGAGCAAAGAAATAACACCTCCACATGGACTCCCTCCCCCCACCTCTTCTCTCTTACTCTCTCTCAGTCTTTACTCTCTTCCATTTGTTGCTTGAGCCTCTCCCGGGTGGTTTCACGCCTTCCTGCCTTGGCTGTGTGGTTAACGTGCACACGGTCAATACAGCATCTTAATCTAGCCCTGGACAAAGAAAGGTTGCTAAGTCCCCGCGGAAACAGTGTCCCCTCCAGAGTCCTAGGCTGAAGAGTGTGAAATGCAGCAGACCGTGGCTTCTAACAGCCAGGATGACGGTAATCCAGATGTCATTTTCAGCCGACCTTCAGACGCATTTGTCACCTTCCGGATGATGGTTTACTGGGCTGATAGTAACAGTGATTTCCGAGCCCTGAGCAAACACACTCTCCCGAGCAGGTAGCCAGGGATGGGGCGGGTGTTACGCCTCCGCCCCGGAGTAAAAACTCACAATGGGGAGGAATAAAAGCAAAAATCAAGAAGTTGGAACTACATCAAACTAAAAAGCTTCGGTCCGCTGCCTTTCAGCCTTTTGGCTAAGATCAAGTGTAAAAAGCTTCTGAGTGGAGGAAAATATTTGCAAATCATAGGTCTGATAAGGAGGGAGCATCCAAAAATCTACAAAGGCCTCGTGCAACTCAGTATCCAAAAAAAAAAAAAAATCTAATTAGTGGGCAGAGGAGGTTAATAGACATGTTGCAAAGAAGAAATCCCAATGGCCCTTGAGCATGAGCACGTAAAAAGGAGCTAAGCGTCCACTCGCCATGGGGAAATGCAAATCAAAACCACACTGAGAAATCACTTCACACCTACTACGATGGTTGTTATCAAAAGGACAAGAGAAACATCCCCGAGGGCTTCCGGAAAGGCAACCCTAGGGAGGCCTGGCTGGCATAGTCGGAAGAGCGTGCAACTCTTGATGGTGGGGCGCTGGAGTCGTGAGTTCAAGCCCCACGTTGGGTGCAGAGAGTACTCACGTAAAAACGTAAGAAAAAAATTTTTTTAAAGAAAAGAAAAGGTGACCCTGGGCACTGATGGCGGGAGTGACAACTGGTAAAGAGGAAAGCACCCAAATGTCCATCCACAGAAAAATGGACGAGCGAAATGTGGTGGAGTATTATTAAGTCCTTGAAAAGGAAAGGGATCCTCGGGGCGCCTGGGTGGCTCAGTCGGTTGAGCATCTGACTCTTGATTTTGGCTCAGGTCATATGACCAAAGGGTGGTGGGATCGAGCCCTGCATTGGGCTCTGCACTGAGCGTGGAGCCTCCTTGGGATCCTCTCTCTTTCTCTCTCTCTCTCTCTCCCTCTCTCCTGCCCGCCCCCCCCCCCCCACCGCTTGTGCATGTGGTCTCTCGCTCTCTAATTTTAAAAAAAAAAAAAAAGGAGTTGTTTTTTGAGAGTTTGCTTTTGGCACACCTGGGTGGCTCAGTCGGTTAAGGGTCCGACTCTGGCTCAGGTCACGATCTCACGGTTTGTGAGTTCGAGCCCCGCATCGGGCTCTGTGCTGACCGCTCAGAGCCTGGAGCCTGCTTCGGATTCTGTCTCCGTCTCTCTGTCCCTCCCCCGCTCAAGCACGCTCTCATTCTCTCTCTCTCTCTCTCTCTCTCAAACATAAATAAAACATTTTAAAAATTAAATAAAAAATAAAATAAAAACGAGCAAGTCTCCAAACCACAAAAAAAAAAAAAAAAAAAATCCCTACATCTTAATAAAGGTACTTACATATCCACAGCTGCCCCGGTGTTCCAGCCTTCTTGCCTCACATCCTGACACCCACCAACCGAGGACGTACCGAGCAGGGACAAACACATACAAAGGCTACCCGATTCGGGCCGCATGGGCTCACCCCACATCCCACCTTTGCACAGAGAAGCAGAGAGCAAGGTTACGTGAAAAATAAACCCCGGGCCAGCAAGAACTCTCCCTGCTTGGAGCAAAAGTACAGAACTGCCCCCACATACGTAAGAACACAGCTAAATAAAACGCCAGGCCAGACGGCAGAGAGCAGCCGGCCAGCAAGGCCCTGAGCTTGGCTGCAAAGCTCCAACCCCAGCGAGATGCGCAGCTGCGGTGGGTTTTCACCTGCTTTCTCCCTCGCGGGCCCATCGCGGCACAGCCGAGACACGTGCGCTGCCTCCCACTGGCATGAACGGATCGCCTGGGATCGCTGGGTTTCACAGGCAGCCCCAGGACATTGGCTGGGACTCAGGAGGGAGACGGGGTGGGGGGCGGGGAGACTGCCCGTGGGGGCTGCTGGGCGGGAATCCGTGTGAGCCGCTGAATCTCGAGCTGAATTCTTTCTCCCCACTTCAGGTCATGCCTCCATCAGCCTCCCGTCACTGGCTCAGGCGTGCATTCACCCAGCAACATTTATTGAGCACCTACTGTGCACCAGGCACTGTTCTAGGCACTGGGAATCCAGCAGTGAACAAAAGAGACTCAAGCAGCCTGCATTCGTGAAGCTGATATTCCAGTAAAACATGCAGACGGCCAGATTGGAAAAAAGAAAATGGGGGACTGAAACGTCATTTAGAGAAGGTGGCCAGAGGAGGCCCCAGTGAGGAAGAAGGATTGGAGTAAAGACTTGAAAGAGGTGAGGGGGGAGCCATGAGGGTATGTGGGTGGAGAAAAGCATTCCAGGCAGAGGGAAGAGCCCGTGCAAAGGCCCTGTGGCTGGAGCTTGCCTGGTGGGTTCAAGGAACGGCAAGGAGGCCTGAGTGGCTGGAGGGGAGTGAATGTGCATGAATGGGAAGGAGGTGAGGGGCAGGCCCGAGGCACTGGGGAGTTAAAACCTTTGGATATGCCTCAACCAATGACTATCTGGGCGTTGGTGGAGAAATGCCCCCCGTCTTTGCAGGCAGCCGGCTTGGGACTGGATCCTGGATCTACCACCCCTTGCTGTGTGACCTTGGGCAAGTCCCTTCACCTCTCTGGGCGGCAGCTGCCTCCTCGGTGAAATGATCACTGACTTCACAGAGTTGTAATTGATGAACTGATTTCTACGTAACATGCTTAAAACCATATCCCAGACATGGTAAGTCCTAGATACCTGTTTGCTTTTATTATGCCTGTGGCTGCCAGTAGGATTCCATTCTCTGCAGAATCGCCAAAGCCTACTGCGGTGCCGGGCCTACAGGACAGACACAGGAAGTGCTTGTCGAAAGGCAGGTCAATGATCCCTCTTGTCCGGGCCGGGCAATACGGCAGCCAGACCAACAATCTGGATGCTCAATGCCATTTATCTTCTCTCTCTCTCTCTCTCTCTCTCTCCCTCCCTCAAACTTGCTTGACCCCATCCGTGCTGGAAGATCAAAAGTCAAAAAGGACAGATGGCCACGGGGATAAAAAGTTTCTCCCAGGGGCGCCTGGGTGGCTCAGTCGGCTGAGCGTCCGACTCCGGCTCAGGTCACGATCTCGCGGTTCGTGGGTTCGAGCCCCGCGTCGGGCTCTGTGCTGACGGCTGCGAGCCTGGAGCCTGCTTCGGATTCTGTGTCTCCCTCTCTCTCTCTGCCCCTCCCCCAGTCGCGCTCTGTCTCTCTCTGTCTCCCAGGGGAGACAAAATTTGTTTAAAAAAGTTTCTCCCAGGGGAGAGGGTTCCTTCAACGTGTCTTCTTGAACTAAACCACTAAACGGAGGAGGTGGGGAGTGTTGCCTACACTCTGCATCTTTGGATTTTGTTTCCCCCCCACACTCGAGGCATATTTTTTGACCTCTCAGGTAAGGGTTTCACTATCCCCTCACTCATTCTGCCCTCTGGGCCGGTCACTGGCTGTGCATGGCACGCACACATTAATACGTTACAACACGAATTCGTCACGATGGCAGTCATCGGTGCTGCCGTGCGTCGTGCGTTCAACAACTATTTACCGAGCACCAACTGTGCGCCCCTGTGATCCAGCTATCGTGTGCCTCGGCATCTTAAAACCCTTGAGAAATCGTCTAGAAGCGGTGTCCCCTTAAGGCTGCACGACACCTCAGTGATGGTTTTTGCTGGAGAGAAATAGCCAGCTACCGAAGTTGGAGCCCCTTTGGACTCCTCAAGACTCTCACGTCCAGTCTTGGCAAATGTTCGAAGACCCAGTCCCCCTACGCCTTTGTGCTTGGTAACTAAGAGTTGCCGTGTGAATTCATAGGTCCGTGATGGGGCTCTGCGGCTCTTATCTGACCTGCATGATTTAGGGCAGGGGCAGGTGGGTCATGTGAAAAGAAGGGGAAAATACGAGCTACAAAAAAAAAAAAAAAAAAATAGAAGTCAAAGTAGCCAGTCCCAAAGGCTACCCATTGAATAATTCCATTTATATGAAATATGGAGACGAGAGGGACCCCCAGAGGCAGAGAGGAGACTGGTGGTTGCCAGGGAGGGGTGACGCAGGGTGACTGCTTTCCTTTTTGGGGGATGGAAATATTCTGGAACTAGACAGAGGGGGGGGTCGCACAACAGTGTGAAGGTACTAAACACCATTAAATGGCACGCTTTGAGGGGCACCTGGCTGGCTCAGTGGGCGAAGGGTGCAATTCTTGTTCTCGGGGTTCCAAGTTCGAGCCCCCAGGTCGGGTGTAGAGATTACTTACAAAAGAAATAAATCTTAAGAAAAAGCACGCACTTTAAAATGGTTAAAATGGAAGGGACACCTGGGTGGCTCAGTCAGTTAAGCATCCGACCCTCGATTTCGGCCCAGGTCATGATCTCGCGGTTTGTGGGTTCGAGCCCCTCGTGGGGCTCTGTGCTGACAGCGCGGAGCCTGCCCGGGATTCTCTCCCTCCCTCTCTCTCTGCCCCTCCCCTTCCCCCACCCCCCTCAAAATAAATAAATACATAATTTAAAACTCAGTGTAACTACATCCAGTGATAATTCCTTTTTAAAAAGTAACGCAACTTATATTTTCTTTAAAAATAAATAAATAAATAAATAATGGGGCGCCTGGGTGGCTCGGTCGGTTGAGCGTCCGACTTCGGCTCAGGTCACGATCTCGCGGTCCGTGAGTTCGAGCCCCGCGTCGGGCTCTGGGCTGATGGCTCGGAGCCTGGAGCCTGCTTCCGATTCTGTGTCTCCCTCTCTCTCTGCCCCTCCCCCGTTCATGCTCTGTCCTTCTCTGTCTCAAAAATAAATAAATGTTAAAAAAAAAAAATTTAAAAAAAAAATAAATAAGAAAGAAAGAAACAGGAGCACCTGGGTGGCTCAGTCGGTTAAGCCTCCGACTTCAGCTCAGGTCATGATCTCGAGGTTCGTGAGTTTGAGCCCCAAGTCGGGCTCTGCGCTGACAGCTCGGAGCCTGGAGCCTGCTTCGGATTCTGTGTCTCCCTCTCTCTCTGCCCTTCCCTGGCTCAACGCTGACTCTCTCCCAAAAATAAATAAACATTAAAAATTAAAAAACAACAACAACAACAACAAATTTTAAAAGGAAGCCAGTGAATTTAAATAGAAAAAAAATTGCTTACTAAAAAAAGTAGCCAAGACTTAGTAAGCACCCTGTTGTGTACCCAGGACTGTGCGTCACCTAGCCAGGCCTTCCCGAAACCCTAGGAGGGAGCCGCCAGTGTTAGCTGGGTGGTCAGCCAGGAACCCTGAGGGGTGGAGGGTCAAGTGATGCCCCAGGGCTTCTCAGACTCTGACCACCTCCGGGCTGCTCAGGATGTGTTCAAATGCAGATTCGAACTTGGCAGAGCTGGGTGGGGCCTGAAACTCTGCGTTCTTTTTTTTTTTTTTTAATTTTTTAAAAATGTGTATTTATTTGTGAGAGAGAGAGAGATAGAGTGTGAGGAGGGGAGGGGCAGAGAGAGGGAGACACAGAATCCAAAGCAGGCTCCAGGCTCTGAGCTGTCAGCACAGAGCCCGACGCGGACCTCGAACCCACGAACACCGAGATCACGACCTGAGCTGAAGTCAGACGCTTCACCCACTGAGCCACCCAGGCGCCCCTGAAACTCTGCATCCTTAAAGGCTGCCGCTGGCCCAAGGCCAACACTTTGAGGGGAAGGTCTGATGCTCGACAAAACCAGTCAGCTTCCTCCATCAGACAGGCTTGGCCTTGCCAGAGGGGGCAGAACAACCCAAGAGCCCCTGCCTGTCACTGTGAAGGCAGAGACAGCTGAAAGATCCTGGAAGAGAATCTTCCTCACTTGCCCCGGGGCCTTAGGGGCCTCTGGTGCTGTAAGCTAACATTTCAAAAAGAATGATGAAATCAATAAGTAAAATCCTCTGCCAGAGTTTTTACTGTCCCAGAGCTGCACTTGCCATTACTTTGCGGGTCACTTGCACAGCACTTTGTTCAATGTCAATTCCACCCTTTGTCCCTGGAACCCTGGTCCTGATCTGTTTCCTGGGCAGCGGCGGGGGGCGGGGCGGGCAGACACACGACAGCGTGTAGTTAAATCCGTCTTATTAAATAAACCCTCCTAGAGGAAGGACGGTATTTGCCCCTAGTGACACCTTTAGGCGTTTCTGCAAATCTCTGCGACGCCGCAGAGGAAAACAAAATTGTCAACAGGGATAAACTCAGCTACTTAAGACGTTTGCAGATCTGGGGGCCTTCCTGCCGCCTGGATTTGGGGGTGTAGGAGGGACTAGAAGCCAAGCGGGAAGGGAGGGGCCAGCATCAGTCACAGACCCCCAGCCACCCACCCCACCCCCGCCCCAACGGCAAGGGGCTTAAGACTGTCCCCGAAAGAGACGGCAAGGGTGCTGTGAAGTCGTCGACTCTGAAAAAGAATCCGGACGGAGCCGCCTGCCCAGCAGAGACCCATCCCCAGGACCCCGGCTCGGAGCTCAGGAGCCAGGGGGTGCAGATAGGGGCTCCCCCTCTGTGGGTTCGGCCCCAGCTTGAGGCTGCCGCCTCCAGGAAGGCCCTCTGCCCTGTTTACATTCTATTCTGGTTCCTACTCCCGGCGCAGTCTCCCACGGCCCCCGAAGCAGGAGCCCACCCCCCTCCACCCCCCAGAAGGCAGGAGCCCCGCCGCCCGCTTCCCCCGCCCGCCCCCTCGGGTCGCGGCGACACGTGTCCTGCGAGGCTGCCGCTGTCAGCAGCTCGAGCAGGAGGGGAGAGGGATCCCGCTGCCAGTCTCACGTCTTGGGGAACAAAAAGCCACCCCGAGAGTCCACCGTGTCCAAAATAGAAAGGGGGAGGCTGGTCTAGAGGGGTGACGAGCGCTGTCCCCGCTTGTCATTTGGCGCAAGGGAGGGGAGAATATTAAATATGAAACACAGCAAGCGGTTTCCTAAGACGAGGTAATTATTCTCAACAGCCTAAACTCCACCTGCCATCTCCCTCTTTCCAACATTCACGCTGCCCTGAGCACAGAAAACAAGGCCGGGCCACACCGGCGAAGGCAACTTTTGTTTCGGGGACCCCCCCCCAAAGACAGAGGCGATGGGGGAGGGGAAGGCGCGCGGGACCCCGAGAGCCCTGTCGCCTGTCCAGCCTGCCTGGGTCTCCACGCAGAAAGAGGCTTAATGCAGACCCGAGGGCGGGGGGGGAGAGGGGGTGGGGGCGGAGGACACGAAAAAGTCCAATTTGGCTCAGATCCGAAACTACTCACGGGAAACCGCGCAAGCCCAGGGCAGGTGGCGAAGCCGGGAGGCGCTCCAAGGGGGGGGCTCAGGGCCGTTGACAGAAAATGGGTTTTTAAGAAAGAAATGTTCAAAGTATACGCTGGAAATGAAGGCTCTGCCCCCCGCACCTCCCGCGTGCAGAAAAACTATCCAGAAAGGGGCAGCGGTTTTTCAGCCAGAAACAAGGAAAATCTGGAGATACACGGTCTCCCCTCCACCCACCCATCCCCCCCCCCCAAAAAAAAAAAAACCACCACGATTCATAGGAAGAGGGTGAGGGAGGTCATGGCGTTTCCACCTCTGCAGACAGAGGGAAATGTTGCAGCTGCGGGAGAACGGATTCGACTCCCGGCAGGACCGGCCCCAGCGGCCCCAGCTCGCTCACCTGTATCGCATGGGCTCCGGGGCTCCGGCGGTGTAGCTAGTGAGCGGCGCAGCGCACCCGCCAGCTGTCCTGAGGGTCCCACCTTGCCAGCGCCCGGGGAGCCGAGCCAGCTGAAGCCCACGCACCCATTGCCCATCCAATGGAAAGGAGACGAGCAGAGAGAAGGGGGGACGCCAGCAGCAGCCGTGTTCCGAGCCGAGGGCTCCCCACAAAGGCAGGCGCCAAGCTTGGCTGTGCCAGCTGCAGGGAGGGGGTTGGGGGGGTGCAGAAAGAGGAGGAGGTTTCCCTGATTCTGGGAGGGGGGGGGGGGGAGGACTAGCAATTCATCAGCAATTGCTCATTTCCAGCCAAGCGCTCCTCGGGGACCCAGCACGGGAGGCTGGATACGTTGCGCCCCCCGCCCCTCCATTGCTCCTAAGGGAAAATTAATTTCTTGCTCTTTTCTCCAGGCCCCTCAGCAACTGGCGCCGCGCGACCTCCCAGCACGGGGCAGGACACTAGTTTCTAGAAGGATATGCTGTTTATCCTGCAGGCCACCTCCTTTCAAGACGGGCTTCTCTTAAGGAGCAGGGGAGGGAGGGTAACACGAGGGCTCGCTCTCTTCCTGGGGGGGGAGGGGAGGGGGGGGGTCTGCGGAGGGGGCGTGTCCAACAGGCGGGAGGCGGCAGGGCTGTGGAATCACGCTCACAATTTAAGCGTCTCCCCTCCGCCAATCGCAACCTAAATTATTGATGCCCTTACAAAAACACAATCATTAGAAGACAGCTGCTGAGCCCCTCCCTGAGTCTTTTCTGTTCTTTCCCCAAACAGCTTCCCCTTCCCCCACCCCCCACCCCTCCTTAGCCCGAAGGGTCGTATTCTTGGAACGGAAAGGCAGAGAGAGAAGGAAAACAGCCTTTCCAAGCAAAAAAAAAAAAAAAAAAAAAGCAATTGATTGCAAGTTCTGGGGTTTCGTTGCCACAGGCAAACACTTAGGTTCCAAACACTGAGATGACCCCCAGCCTGACTCTATTTACAGGGGGCCTCCTGTTAACAGTGAGGGTTATGTTTTTCTTCTAAGAGGCTTCTAGGGTACAGAGAGACCCCATAATTTTTCCCAAGGTAGAGTCAAAGTCGGGATATCTACCTTCCTGGGGATAGCAACACTTTTTTTTTTTAATTGAGATAATTATGTCAGTTTCAGGCATACAGCATTATGATTCCATAGTTGTATAGATTGTGAATCGAATATCTAAGAATGTGGCATTGTTTAGACAGAATTGAACCTGGGCTGGATGTTAGGGAATCCTGAGAAATTAGTGTTCGTTTGGGGGGTTTTTTAATGTTTTTCTTTTTTTTTTAATGTTTATTTATTTTTGAAAGAGAGAGACAGAGAGTCAGCAGGGGAGGGGCAGAGAGAGAGAGGGAGACACAGAATCCAAAGCGGGGTTCCAGGCTCTGAGCCGTCAGCACAGAGCCTGGCTCGGGGCTCAAATCCACAAACCTTGAGAGCATGACCTGAGCCGAAATGGGACGCTTAACCGACTGAGCCACGTAAATGCCCCCTATTTGTTCGTTTTTATAAAGGTCTGTTGATAGTATTTTCATCATGGTATTTTTTTTAGGTCCTTATTTCTTAGAGATTCTTATTGAAGTGTTTATGGGTGAGGTGGGGAGTGACCCTAATGGATACAAGGTTTCCTTGGGGGTGGGGGGGGGGGGGAGATGAAAGAGTTCTGAAACCAGCCAGAGGTGGGGTCCTCAGTGGCATTGTCAATGTACTAAACTCCACAGAGCTGTTCCCTTTCAAATGGTTAATTTCATGTGACAAGAATTTCAAAAATAAAAAAAATAAACTCCAACAAAAAAAGGAAGGAAAGGCAAACAGAGCAAAATGTTGCTGAGGAAGAGGCATGCAGTGCGTGGTTTTTTGTTTTTTGTTTTTTTTTTTTTCCATTGTCTTCTCTCTGTAGGGTGTGTGCTTGACATTTTCTCTTTTACAGAGAAAAGTGGGAGGGGTGACTCAGTGGGTTGAGCGTCCGACTTCGGCTCAGGTCATGATCTCACGGTTTGTGGGTTCGAGCCCCGCGTCGGGCTCTGTGCTGTCAGCTCAGAGCCTGGAGCTGCTTCAGACTCTCTCTCTCTCTCTCTCAAAAAATAGATAATAAACATTAAAAAAAAAATTATAAAAAATAAAGAGGGAAGTGGGGGTGGGGCGGAGTGGGAAGAATGCAGCCGTGGAGGTAGTTTGAATCGACAGATGAGGGTCGGGGGGCTCCCCTGTGGGTGAGTGCCGCCCCCAGTTCAGCAGTGAGGCCTGCAAAGCGAAAAGAACAAGCCTGGGGGCCCCGGGGTCTGGGAGAGCAAGCTGGCCCTGCCACCTTAGATGAGCCTCGGTCTCCTCATCAGTAAAACGGGGCTCATCCTTCTGGGACTTTTGTGAGAATTGCGTGAGACCCCGTGGAAAAGTGGGAGGGAAAGGATACTAAAACCATCTCTGGAAAGCGGCTCAAGAACTAATCACAAGGGCTCTAGTGGGGGCGGGGACCCTGCTTGAGACGACAGGGGTGGAGGCAGCTTTCCCTTTTCTATTTAGGGGGCTTGGAAACGTGTGCGTATGGCAGAGATTAAAACATTAAATTAAAAAGTGAGGTCGTGTCTGTCAACAGAGGCACCACTTTCTCTATAAAGGGCCGGGTAAATACCCTAGGCTTCCTCATCACACCGTCTCTGTGACCTACACTCAGTTCTGCCAGTAGGGGCGCCACAGACAATGTGTAAATATGCGGCATGGCTGTGTGCCAATAAAACTTTATTTATAAAGACTGGTTACAGACTGATTTGGCCCCTGGGCTGAGGTTTGCTGACGTCTGATGTATGTAAGTCCCTTTACCTTGTGCCACATATCAAGGGCTTTTCTTCTTTTTTTTTTTTTTTTTTTAAGCCTGTTTTTTTTTTTTTATTTTTTTTCGTAACCTTTATTTATTTTTGAGAGAGAGAGAGACGAGTGTATGAGTTGGGGAGGAACAGAGACAAAGGGAGACACAGAATGCAAAGCAGGCTCCAGGCTCTAAGCTGTCCGCACAGAGCCCGCTGCGGGGCTTGAACTCACGAACGGTGAGATCATGACCGGAGCCAAACTCGGACGCTTAACGGGCTGAGCCCCCCGGGCGCCCCTCAAGGGCTTTTCTAAATCCCAGGCTCTGCCACGGGTAAGCCGTGTGGCCCTGGGCAAGTCACGGAAGATTTCAAAACCAGGAGAATCATACTCGAGGGGGGTTGTTTTGAGTATATACTGAGACATTGAGTATCAACGCGCACTGTGCACTCTAAAATGCTGTATATGTGAGATATTATTATTGTTATGCCGGAAGCCGTAAGTCTGTGCAATTAGCATTGAATTTTCCTATTTTTAAATCACACAACTTGTATGAGTCACGTCATGATGAACAGAAATAGCCATCCTGGTTTCCTTAAAAGTCCTCTGAGAATGTAAAAAAGTTCTGCTTTTTCTCCCTGACGCGAGTGAGACCATCCTGAGTCAATCGTCTTTTAAACCCTGGTGTCTTTTGCAAGAATTGGTGACCGTGAATAGATTTGAACAATTGGCCCCAATTACTCATGCCTTCCTGTCTCCTTATCTCTCCCACGTTCACCTTGTGGGTGACGTGTGCTTCCCCGACCCTTGGCTTTGGACTTGCTTCCGTCAACGGCACGAGGGCAAAACGCAATGAGTCGGTCCCAAGCCTGGGCTTTCAGAGGCCTCACGTGCTCCCTCCTGCCCTCTGGCGCCTCCGTGCTGGCCGTGACAACTGTCCCCGGAGGAGGATGACAGACACAGGGAGCAGAGTCATCATCCAGCCCGTCCCACTCAGATTAGCCGGCTCTGGCTAACTCCCAGGTGCAAGGGGAAATATGACCGTTGCTTTAAGCTCCGGAGCTTTGGGGGGTTTATGCTGCAGCGTTCTTGCACCGATCCACTGATCGTCTGACCCAGAAAAGAAGCACATCAAACCTGTGAAATTCAAGCAGAACCAGACGGAATCTAACGGAGTCAGCCCCGGAGCCGAAGTCTGGGCCCCCACTCCACTAATTCCAAGGAGCTTTCCAATTCCGCCCACAAAATGATGCCTGAGGGGAAACATTTTAGAAGGCAACGTGCTGTGCCCATCGAATCGAGAGACTTGGGGATCAGGGGTCGGCTGGCCCAGAAGGAGTACGCAAAACGTTACATCACTTACCTGATCCCCCCCCCACCCCCCCGATTGGCCGCCCCCAACAGCAAGGAAGGCTGGGGAATGTGGATTTGGGTGCCCGCTCCGTGGCCTCTGCCACAATGATACGGAACGTGGTGAGATCACCTGATAAGGTTTTGGGGAGATGGGAGAGGTTCGCTAAACGCGTTTCCCCCTTCCCTCCCTGTTGAACTTTTATCTATTTTAAGTTTATTATTATTGAGAGCGAGAAAGAGGGAGTGGGGTAGGGGCAGAGAGCGAGGGAAAGGGAGGGAATCCCAATCCCGACGTGGGGCTTGAACCCACGAACCGCGAGACCGCAGTCTGAGCCAAAGCCGGACGCTTAACCGGCTGAGCCACCCAGGCGCCCCTTTAATGTTTTATTTATTTTTGAGAGAGCACGCGCGCGAACGTAGGAGGGACAGAGAGAGAGGGGGACAGAAGATCCAAAGCGGGCTCTGCGCTGAGAGCAGCAAGCCCGATGTGGGGCTCGAACTCACAAACTGCGAGATCGCGACCTGAGCCAAAGTCAGAGGCTCAACCGACTGAGCCGCCCGGGCCCCCCTCTTTATTTATTTATTTATTTATTTATTTATTTATTTATTTATTTATTTTTAATGTTTCTTTATTTATCTTGAGAGAGAGACAGAGCAAGTCGGGGAGGGGCAGACAGAGAGGGAGAGAGAGAATCCCAAGCAGGCTCCGTGCTGTCAGCATACAACCCGGCGCGGGGCTCGGGCTCATGAACTGTGAGATCATGACCTGAGCTGAAGTTGGATGCTTAACCGACTGAGCCACCCAGGCGCCCCTGAAGCTCCCACCATCTAGAACAATCTCGGTTACCGCGGCGGCGAAAAGGGAGATGGAGAATTGTGCCCCGGCTCTTGAATACTCTCTCAGAGAAATGACTCACATCACTTCTGCTCATTTGTCATGGGCCAGAGCAAATCGGATGACCACCCTCGACTTTGGCAGTGTAGACGAGAGGGGTCCCCTGTGTCTGTGTATCAGTTATCTCTTGCTGTGTAACCACACCACCCCAAAATTAGTGGTTTAGAACGACAAAAGACTGATTGTCCGTCCCCATTTTTTTTTTAGGTTAACTCAGTGGCTCGTCCGATCGCGGCCAGGGTAGCTGCTCTCCGTAGTCTGCTGGTGGTTTGGCCGGGGCTGGGTGAGCTACTGTGGCCTCATTCGTGTCTAGTGGTTGGCCTGTCTTAGCTGGGAAAACTCACCTCTGCTCCATGTGGTATATCATCCTCCAACAGACTAGCCCAGTTGTTTTAACCACTGTTTGGAGACCTCCATTCCAGGATACGAGGCGACTGGAATCAGAGATAGGAAAGGCAGAGATTGGCATCACACCAGGTCTGCTGCGTATAGGTAGGGCAGCCTCTAGGTTTGTGCAGTGCACAACCTGTGCAACCGATACATGATAGTATCTCTCCCCACCCGCCACCTCCATTCTTTTGACCCACCTCCAGAGAATGATGTGTGTGAGTGGATGGCTCTGAGCCTAGAACGGTCAAAATTCCTGTGCCAAGAGGAATGTATAACAATGTATCGGCTGCTTGGGCTTCCTTTCACCTCTACCTGGCCCTCTTTTCTCTCTCTATATCTTCAGTATATAGATTTCTGACCCATCCCACCAATTAACATCCAGCCGGTTCTTGCAGTGGGCCAGACACATGTGGTTGTGCTGGGGGGCCCCAGCGGCCCCCAAACCTGCCCCAATGGGACATCTGGACTCAGACTTGAAGGAGTTTTGCATCTTCAAAGAAGACAAGATCAGTCAAGATCGTACCTCCTTTTTCTATTTCTTCCTCGGGACGTGAGAAAGTGGGAGAAGCAGCTCGTTGATCTCGGATGGGATGTTAGACTCCGAAGTCCTGTTTGTATAATTCAAAACCCACCCTGAGAGCCCGTCTGGTGGTTGGCGGGCCCACTAACTGTCTCTCGAGCTCCATTCCCCCCACCTTCCACGCTAAAACAGTTTGAGCCGGGCGCGTGGCAAAGGCCAGCATTTCCACATCATCCCTTGCAGTCGGGTATGGCCAAGGCCTCACCAGGGGAACGTGAGCGGAAGTCACGTACGTAGCTCCCAGGTTGCCGGCTGAAAGGGGATCCCCTTGTCCTGAACTTTCTCTCTCTCCGTATTCAATGTGGAATAGTAGCGACCAGCTTCAACCGTGCCCGTGAGGACAGCACCCTGGTTGACGACAGAATCACAAGACGGAAAGAAGCTGGGGCTTGGATGATCTCCAAGGAGCAGAGCCATCTACCTGGCCCCAAGACGTCTGCTTGGCTATTAGGTGAAAAAAGAAATTTCTATCCGGCCTGAGCCATTATGTTTTGGCTCTCTTTGCTACGGCTGCTTAAGCTGTATGCTCACTATTACAGCAAGTAGTGACCATAACTATTCTCCTTACCCTCTTAATGTCTCCTTAATATCTCCTAAAGCATACTGCTCTTTGGAGGACCTAGGTTGGAAGTGAATATTTTGACTTCTGGCCCTGCTTCATGTTCCCATGCCGATGTTTGTGGACACTGACCTTTTGTTCCAATGCCCGTGTGCCCTATGAACACTCTGACCGTATCTTTCTGAATCAAATAGTGAGATACAGATGTGGGTGGCCCAGTTCTGAGCCAGGCATCTGCCGTCCTCCAAGTGCCCATCCGAATCGTCAGGCTACCTCAGGGTGGCACTCAGGCCGTCTCGTCTCTCTGACCCTCAGTGGACACTGCTGTAACCTGTAGATGGGGGGGTAGTGCCTACCACGAGGAGTCACGGCAAGGATTCCATCAAAAATGTAGACTGAGGCGCATCCGGGTGGCTGAGTCAGCTGAGCGTCCGACTCGGGCTCGGGTCACCATCTCGTGGCTCGTGAATGCGGGAGCCGGAGCCCTGCCTCAAGCTCCCTGCTGTCAGCGTGGAGCTCACTCCGGATCCTCTCTCTCCCCCTCGCTCTCTGCCCCTCCCCCACTAGCGTCTGCACACACACACACACACACACACTCTCAAATAAATAAACATCTGAAAAAAAAATGCAGATTGAGAATGTGGCACGGGAACGGGACACAGCAAACGTGCGTTATATGTTAGCTTCTGCCATCGTCATCATCATCATCCTTGTCTCTTGGAAAAGTCCAGAGCAATAGTGAATGGTTAAGTCTCTGGAGCCAGAGGACCACTGCCAGAATCCTTGCTCTAGCAGTTACTGGCCCTGTGACGCGGAGGAAGTCACTTAACCTGTACGTGCCTCCCTTCTCATCTGCAGGATGGGTATGATCGTAATATCTGCAAGGCCTTTGTGAAGTTAACACGTACAAGGCACTTAGGCCAGCCCCCGACGCATAATAAAGGCTACGTGAGTATTAGTTGTTGGTGCCGTTACGATTATTCCTAGATTATTACTCTTTGTATCCAGCGGAATCCATGCAGAAACCGGAGGGCAAGCTCAAACTGGGCAATCTGAGAAGCACTTAATAAAATATATTTACAACAAGAGCAGGGAGGGTGAGATCATTCAGCCCCCACCGGCTAGCAGCAGCGGGGAGCGGTTCCCATCCACGCCTAAGGGAGCAAAGAGGGGGGAACAGTGTTCAGATCCTGCAGAGGGACAGATGTACAGAGCGCGGCCTGAAGGAGCTGTGGCCTTCAGTAGAGGGATGCACACACTCCATAGCAACGTGGACTAGAGGAAGCCAAGAAGATAAACTCCCCAACCGCACTCTTCTCCCACCTTTGCTCTGGGAGTCCCTCCTGTTGGCTCAATCAACTGGAAGCTGTGCGTGGTGGTTACCTTGGTGTATCGACTCGACCGAGCTACGTGGGGTGCCCAGATGGTTGGCCAAACACGATTCTGGGTGTTTCCCTGAGGGAGTTTGCTGATGAGATTGACCTTTAAATCAGTGTGCTTTGAGGAAAACAGATCGTTCTCCATAACGTGGTGGGCCTCGTCCAATCAGTTGAAGGTGTGAACAGCTCAACAGATTGACCTTCCAAAACAAGACAGCTTTGCTCCAAGAGAGGCCTGTGGACCAGAACTGGGACATTTGGTCTCTCTGCCTTCGGGCTCAAACTGAAACACCGGCTCTTCCTGGGTCTCTCGAGCCCGCTGGCCTTCAGACTGGAACTGTACCATCAGCCTTCGTACATCTCTCATTTTCAGGCCTACGTTGAAAATTACGGACTGGTCAGCCCCCCGCCCCCCAACAATTGCACGCGCTAATTCCTCCGAATAAATCTCTTGCTTCTTTAACTGATTCTCAGTTACCAGTTCATCATCATTTACATTCTGAAGCCCCGTGATTTGGGTCATTTTTCTCCGCAGTCTTCTTTTTTTTTTCAACGTTTTTTTTTTTTTTTTTTTTTTTATTTTTGGGACAGAGAGAGACAGAACATGAACGGGGGAGGGGCAGAGAGAGAGGGAGACACAGAATCGGAAGCAGGCTCCAGGCTCCGAGCCATCAGCCCAGAGCCTGACGCGGGGCTCGAACTCACGGACCGCGAGATCGTGACCTGGCTGAAGTCAGACGCTTAACCGACTGCACCACCCAGGCGCCCCTCTCCGCAGTCTTCTTGACCGGATTATTTCCTTCTCTGGCCACCAAAGGAAACAGATAGAAAAAGGAAAATTAGAGGCTCCAAGGAATCCCCAGTAAGTCTCGGGGCCCTGTTTTCCCTATACACGGGCGTTCGCCTTGACGTCCGGTTTTGAGCCAGCTCCCCTGAGAGAGGAGGGCCTACTACACTGTTTACGTTCTCCTGAGCACATTTCTCTCTGCCAAAGGAGCAGACAGCTGGCCAAATTTAAATGCCATCCACGACGGCACAGGCCTCTCTCCCAGCCCGACAGCTGACGATCTATGCACACAGAGCGATGATGGGACGTATAACATGCCCACCATTGGCCCCCGGCCATCTGCCCAGGCAAGACAAAGGCTACTTGTCTGCCCCGGGCAGAGTCCAAGGGCAGTAACAGCAAGGGAAAGGGCAATCCCCACGCGCGCCAGTCGTCCAAACCAGACTTCCGCTTTGCCGCTTCCCACCTCCATCGTTTCCAGGTTGCTGTTTTAGTTTTCTGGGGCAGCCGGAACACGATACCACAAACTGGATGGCGGAACCAACACAAACGTATCCTCTGCGAGCAAAATCAAGACGGCAGCCGGGCTGATGCCTCCCAAGGGCTGTGAGGGACAGATCTGCTCCAGGCCTCTCTCCCTGACCTGCAGGGGGCGCTCTTCGTGCTCACT
This sequence comes from Panthera pardus, assembly GCF_024362965.1. Taxonomy (NCBI): domain Eukaryota; kingdom Metazoa; phylum Chordata; class Mammalia; order Carnivora; family Felidae; genus Panthera; species Panthera pardus. The sequence goes on from NW_026527013.1 coordinate 9,830,271, forward strand.
CCCTGTCCTCTCCACACACAGTCCAAACCTCCCCCTTTTTTGATAAGGACACCGCTCACACCGGATTAGAGGGCCTACCCTTACAACCTCATTTTAACTAATGACACCTGCAATGATCCCAATTCCAAATAAGGTCACATTCTAAGGTGCTGAAGGTTAGGACTTCCATATACATGAATTTGGGGGGGGTGCTGTAGAATGAATGTGTGCCCCCCCAAATTCATTTATTGAAAGCCTAACCCCAATATGACTCTACTAGAAGATGGGACCTTTAGGAGATGATGGAGATCCCTCGTGAATGGGATTAGCGCCCTTATAAAGGAGACCCCCCCCCCCCCCCCAGAGAGAGAGAGAGAGCTCCCTTGGCCCTTCTGCCTTATGAGGCCACAGCAAGAAGGCACCCATCTACGAACCAGGAAGCTGGACTTCACTGGACCCCGAATCTACCCGCACCTGGATCTTGGATTTCCCAGCTTCCCATTATTTCTGTGGGAAATAAATGTCTGGCAGTCTGTATATTCTGCTATCGCAGCCTCAACAGACTAAGACGGCGGGGGGGGGGGGGGGGGGGGGCGGAGACACAATTACTTAACCTGGGTCTCAGTTTCCTCCTCATAAAACAGGTGAAGGGGCGCCTGGGTGGCTCAGTCGGTTAAGTAACCGACTCTGGGTTTCGACTCAGGGCATGATCTCACGGTTCATGAATTCGAGCAGACTTCCAGATGGAGCCCAGCCGTTGGACAGGACATGGAGAAAAGCCTGTGTGTATATCAAGGAAGGATGCTGGATAACGCGTAACCCCTTGTAATCAACTTCACTGAGGTATAAATTACCTGTGACCCAAGGCCCCAAGCTTAAGTGGCCAGCTTGATGAGTTTTGACGAAAGCATACAGCACAGAACCATCGCCACCATCAAGATTCGGAACATCGCCACCGCCCCAGAAGTTCCCTTGTGCCCGCTTGCGGTCCACGCTCCCGTTCCTGTCCCCGGACACCCACTGATCTGTTTTCTGTCACTAGGGCTTAAACTCAACCATTCAATAATTTTATCAGAATGGACAGGTGTCCTATGTCCTCTTTGGTGTCAAATTGCTTTCACTCAACATAATGCTCTCGAGACTCATCCCTCCCGGTCTGTTTATCAGTATTGGTTCCTTTTTATTGTGCTCTGTTTTATGGCCCGACCCAGTTTGTCCACTCACCTGTGGATAGACATTTGTCCTGTTGCCGGTGTTTGGCTCTTACCGAGAAGACTGCGACAAACATCCGCCTATAAGCCTTTGTGCGGATGTGGGTTTTCATTTATCCTGGGTAAATACTCACAAGGGGAACTGCTGGGTCATCTGGTGAGCGTACGTTTAACTCCAGGAGAAGCTACTGGACTATTTTCCACGCGCAGTGGGCCTGTCTCTCTAGCCTCATCAGCACGCGATAACGCCCGTCTTTCTGACAATAGCCATTCTGGAGGCAATGTGTACATACTTCACTGGGGTGCTTTTCTGCATTTCCCTAGCAGTGAAAGATGCCCTACACAGATACATGCACGAATGAGCCCTAAGGACACAAAGGGTTGCCCAGGAGTCAGAGAAGAGAAAGCCAAGAACCAGGAGGTAGGCATGCAAGATGAGAGCCCCAAAACTTGCAGAGCGTAAGGGTGGGGGTTTCTACTGACCCTGCGGGGTGAGAGAGGAGGCCTCATGTCCCTGGTGAGCAGATGGTGAATGAGAATTGACATTCTTTGGGGCGCCTGGGTGGCTCAGGCGGTTAAGTGTCTGACTTCAGCTCAGGTCACGATCTCACGGCTCATGAGTTTGAGCCCCGCATCGGGCTCTGTGCTGATGGCTCAGAGCCTGGAGCCTGCTTCAGATCCTGTGTCTCCCTCTCTCTGCCCCTCCCCCGCTCACACTCTGTCTCTCTCTTTCTCTCTCACAAATAAGTAAACATTAAAAAAAAAAAAAAAAGAATTGACATTCCTCACAGAGAGCTGGGGTGCTGGTAGGATGACACCCTAGGGAATGGGTACCAGGAAAATTTTTGTTTACCAGCCCAGGAGGCTCACGAGGAAGCTTGTCTCTTCCCTGTACGTTAAAATATATTTAAAATAATACCCTGTGTGGACTAGGATGTGGGAAGGTGGGCATCAATTTACTCTGCAGTGGACACACGCATCGTTATAAACTTTGGGGAGAGCAACGTGGTGATTAAATATTAAATATGATTTTAAAATCGAAACACGCATGCTTATATTTATTTGGGATTTTTGGAAGTATGTAACAGAAATTAACTAAAGGAAGTGTAAGCCTTTACGATGATAAAGGGGAAATAACATAAGAGAATGCGAGATCAAGTCTCAGACGGGCCTGTCAGAGGAACCAGGACCAGTCATCATAAAGCCATCGGTACCCTACAGAGCCTCCACGTGTCTTTGGCCATCGGAGGTCAAGATTAGGAGCCTTCACTATTATCAAAAAGACAAGGGATCACCAGTGTTGGCAAGGATGTGGAGAAAAGAGAACACAATGTTGGTGGGACTATAAATTGGTAGAAAATGTCCATATTATTATGGTAAATAGCATGGAGGTGCCTCAAAAAATTAAAAAGAGAACTACCATATGATCCAGCAGTCCCGCTTCCAGATATATATCGGAAAGAAAGAAAATCTGGACCTTAAAGAGATATCTGCATTATTAATTGCCGCATTTTTCACAATGGCCAAGATAAGGAAACCACCTAACTGTCTGTCAACCGGTGAATAGATTTAAAATAAAAAAATAAAGCGGGGTGGGGGGGGGGGAAGTGGCCTGAAATCCGTGACAGTAGCCGTTAAGTTTTATTTTGGAAACTTTAGAAAAAAGGCTTCCCCGCTGTAATATCATTTCCATAGGCTGCAAAATCAACTCCTGCGCATGATGCTGGAAATCCCGGTGACCAGGCAGTTAAGGGGCTAAGACGTAAAACAGATTCGGAAGTCAGGAGTATATAAGTGATAGCTCCAAAAGGCTTGATGAGCTCCCCTAGGGAGCTCGGGGAGAAATCAGAGTAGAGGACAGGCAGGCGGGTGCGGAAGGATGGGAAAACAGAGCCGCCAAGGACAGCCAAGGTCAGCGGGGACCGAGTGGCATCTCGAGAGCCGTGGGCTGGCCCAGGTCCAAGGCAGCAGGATCTCCAGTGCCAAGTGGTAAAAGTGGTCAAGGAAGTTAGCGCTGAAAATTAGCCACGGGCTTGAGCAGAGATGAGGTCAGCAGCGACCTTGGCCAGAAGGATTTGAGACGACTGGTGGGTCGGGAGGCAAGGTTTGGGGCGAACGGGAAGAAGGAAGCAAAACCTCTCAAAGCGCTTGGCTGCAAACCTGGACCAAGCGCGCCCGATTGCCCCAGCGTTGTTATGACAACCAGGTGAGACAAAGGTGGGGAGTGCTCTGTTCTTCAAGGAGGCGGAGGTATAACGTTTTTTTATTAAGGTACAATTCATCTCCCGCCAGATCCACCCTTTGTTGCGAGCTTTGACGAATACACATCGTCACGGAGCCATCGTCAAAATCAAGGTATAGCACAGCTCCATCACCCCAAAGGGTTCCTTCCCGTCCCTTTGTAATTAATCCCTTCTTGCACCCTCAGCCCCTGGCGATCATTGGCCTATTTTCTGTCCCTATAGTTTTGCCGTCCCGGGAGGTCCTATATAAACGGGAGCATACGGCCTGTGGCCATTTGGGTCTGGCTTCTTTCACTCGCTCAGCGTAACGCATCGGAGACGCATCCCTGCTGTCGTGTCCCTCCGTATTTTATTCTGTTTTATTGCTGAATAGCATCCCGTTGTATGTGAAGGCACCTTGGACGCCGTGAAACACTATAGACAATCAGGACTGACTATTCTTGGCATAATATTTACAGGCAGGAGCGGGGTGTGGGTCTTACTTTGGGCTTCCCTCAAAGACAGTCCTACACGCTGTGCAGTGAAGGTTGTTCATTGTAGAGGTAGCTCCAGGAGACCCAGGAGGGGACCGGCAAGCGAGGTGGGGCAGGAAGGCAGCCAGTGCCGAGGGCACTCTAGGGAAGTCACCTCGGTGGGCAACTGGAAGTCGGTCCCGCTGGGGGACCTCTGGGAGGTGGCAGAGATCACAGACCTCAGTGTTGTGCAGCTACGGGGTGAGAGAGCCGGGGTATCTGGCCACGGCCACTCATAGAAGGCATTCTTTCCCTGGCGCTTCTGGAATGACTGTATAGCTACTCAAGGCACCTACGACCGAGCAGATACACAGGCAGATCGTGAACTCTTTCTCGAGCTGTAAACATCAAATATTTTTTTTTAATTTTTTTAACGTTTATTTATTTTTGAGATCGAGAGAGACAGAGCATGGACAGGGGAGGAGCAGAGAGAGAGGGAGACACAGAATCGGAAACAGGCTCCAGGCTCTGAGCTGTCAGCACACAGCCCGACGCGGGGCTCGAACTCACGGACCGTGAGATCGTGACCTGAGCCGAAGTCGGACGCTTAACCGACCGAGCCACCCAGGCGCCCCTAAACATCAAATATTTCTATAGCTACTCAAGATGTTTCGCATGAAGACCTTTTAAATTGTCTCTCTGTCCTCTAACTGGGCTTGTCACTCACAGCTAACGTTGCTATCTTTATCCTCTCTCCACATAGGGTCCGAGGGGCTATTTTTGGATTTGCGAGTCAGGCACGCATACCCCAAGTATGCGCGTTCGTGTCGTAATTTATCTGTCTCTGTGGGAAAACAGAGTGTCATCTTCCCTTTTTTCTCCCGCCTTGCTGGGCCTACCTCTGACTCTCATCTGGCAGCTTTCTTGTTTGTATCAATTTTCGGAACTATCTTCCACGAACCGCATGTTTTCCCCAATACGCTCAAATACATCATTTTACTTAACCTGCGTGGTGACAGTAGGAGGCCAGAACGGACCTCCTGTGTCTTCAACATTTTTCAGATGAAGAAAATGAGACTCGGGCTTATTAAAAATCACTAGTTTCCACTTCACCATTTAGGAAGCTTCTGGTTGTGAATAACTAAAATCTCACACTGAATTGAACATTAAAGAGAACACTGGCTGCTATAAAGTGAATTATGCCCCCCACTAAACATCACATGTGAAAGCCCTAAGCCCTGATGTGGCTGTATTCAGAGAAAGGGCTTTGAGGAGGCAATAAAGGTTAAATTAGGTCATAAGGGTGGGGCCCGAATCCAATAAGACTGGTGTCCTTATAAGAAAAGGAAGAGGGGTGCCTGGGTGGTTCAGTTGGTTAAGCATCGGACTCTTGGTTTCGGCTCAGGTCATGATCTCATGGTTCATGAGTTCAAGCCTCGCCTCAGGCTCCACGTTGATCGCGAGAAGTCTGCTTGGGATTCTCTCTCTCCTTCTCTCTCTGCCCCTCCCCTGCTCATTCTCTCTGTCTCTCTGTCTCTCTCTCTCTCTCTCTCTCAAAATAAATAAATAAACTTAAAAAAAATTTTTTTTAATAAAAGAAAAGGAAGAGAGAAAGATCTCTCTGTCTCTGTGTGTGTGCACCGAGGAAAGGCCACAGTGAGGGCCAAGTGAGAATATGGTCGTCTGTGAGCCAAGAAGACAGCTCTGGAGAAAAAAAAGGAAAGGGAAGGGAAGGGGAGGGGAGGGGAGGGGAGGGGAGGGAAGGGAAGGGGAGGGAAGGGAAGGGAAGGGAAGGGAAGAAACCGAATCTCCTGGAATCTTGATCTCGGACTTCTAGCCTCCACTAATGAAAGAAATAAATTTCATGAGGTGTCCGGCTGGCTCAGTCAGAAGAGCATGTGACTCTTGATCTCGGGGTCATGAGTTTGAGCCCCATGTTGGGTGTAGAGATTACCAAATAAATAAATAAGTACGAAAGAAATTTCTATTGTTGCAATCACCCAGTCAAGGGTATTTGGTTATAGTGGCCCAAGATACATATATTTGTTATATAATAAATATAACAAATGAAAAGTAGGGTAGGTTTCCAAGAGAGAGGTGATATGCCAGCTCAGCCGTTTCTTTTTTCTTTTTTTTTTTTTATTAAAAATGTGTTTTAATGTTTATTTATTTTTGAGAGGCTGAGACAGACAGACGGTGAGCGGAGGAGGGGCAGAGAGAGAGGGAGGCACAGAATCCGAAGCAGGCTCCGGGCTCCGAGCTGTCAGCACAGAGCCCGACGTGGGGCTCGAACCCACAAGCCATGACCTGAGCCAAAGGCGGATGCTCAACCGACTGAGCCACCCGAGCGCCCTTCTTCCTCTTCTAATAAGGGCCCCAGTCCTGTGGGTTTAGGGCCCACCCTTCTGACCTCATTTAACGCTAATTACTTCTTTAAAGACCACATCTCCACCTACAGTCACATCCAGGGTGAGGGTTTCAACATACCGGTTTGGGGAGGACACAGTTCAGTTCGGAACAGCGGGCAAGCCATGGTTTTTAAAGGCCCTATCCCCAGATACAACCACATCCTGAGGTGCCAGGGGTTAGGCCCTCGACATACGAATTCAGGAGGAGGGACACAATTCAGCCGAGAACACCATGATTTCATTTTCTTTTCACTTTGTTTTATTGGTTTTTTTTTTTTTTAGTATTATTTATTTCTTTTTGAGAGAGAGCACGAGTGAGCAAGGGGCAGAGAGAAGGAGAGAGAGAGAGAATGGGAAAGAGAGTGTGGAGCCCAACTCGGGGCTTGAACTCACGAAGCGTGAGATCCTGACCTGAGCTGAGTCAGATGCTCGACCAACTGCCCCACCCAGGAACCCCCATGATTTTGTTTATTGAACCATGCTTGAAAAGGCATTTGCTGGAAGAACTAAAAACTGATCTATAACCTTCTAGATAATCCCAATGGGGTGTGTGTGTGTGTGTGTGTGTGGCCATAGAATTCAAACAGTACAGGGCTACCCGGATGGCTCAGTCGGTTAAGCATCTGGAGACTCTTAATTTTGGCCCAGGTCATGATCTCAGGGTCATGGGATTGAATCTCGCATCGGGCTCCACGCCAAGCATGGAACCTGCTTAAGATTCTCTCTCTCCCCCTCCCTCTGCCCCTCCCCTGCTGTAAATAAATAAATAAATAAATAAATAAATAAAATTCAAACAGTACAAAGAAATTCAAAAGGAAAGGGAAAATCTTGCCTCACCTCTAATTCTCTCATTACAGATAATGCATTTATTAGGAGACCAGGATAGGCTGCTGTAACAGCGAGGTCCCGCGGTAGATATGCCCTAATGAAAACAGTGTTTGTTTCTCTTCGGCAAACACTCCAGAGAGGGAAGTCCTGGTTCCTGGTGACCTGCCACTGGGGAAAAAAATGAGAAAAACCGAGGTAAAAGCACTTTGGCATCTGGCAAAGATCCAATGCAATTGAATATCCTTCCTTTGTCACTGTACATATATCTCACTTCCCCTCTGCTTATTGAAGCCTGGTGCCTAGTCTTAAATGGGATCCTCTGGAAGCAGAGCCTGAGACAAGGATTCAAGGTCAAGTCGTTTATTTGAGAGATGGACCCAGGATGCATTAGTCGGGTCGCGAAACAGGGAAAGGAAGGAGGCCGATACAGTCGGGTTAAGTGAGCAGGTTACCATTCACCGCTGATTCCACTGGGAAATTTTGGGAGACAGTGTAGAACACAGACCTCAGTGTTCTTGCACCAGAGGGGTGAGGGAGCTGGGGTATTTATCCTCCATGCATCACTGGATGAGGGCTGCTCTTGGGGGTGTCTACTCTCCCACACATCTAGCCACTCCCCTAGGTGATTAGAAAGCCCTCAGGCTGAGTCAAAAGCCATTGATGTGTATAAGAAAGTTGAAACCCAAGGGGATATGGGCAGCCCACCCGCTGTGTCCGTACTCAGTAAATATTCGTGGACTGAGGGGTTAATCCCGCAGGATTTCTTTACTCCTTGTAAACGCGCAGAGCCACAGTGATGTTAGAAACGGTACGGCCACAGGTTTTTTTCCGATCAAAATCGGGACGTGCATAATCGATCTTACATTGGGCAGTTGAGAAATCAGAGGCTTTGCGGCTTGGGGCGGAAGCACGCGGCCGGGGAGGCCGTGTGTGTGTGTGTGTGTGTGTGTGTGTGTGTGTGTGTGCGCGCGCGCGCGCGCGTTTCATCCAATTGTATCCCACGCGTAGATCTGTAGAACCTCCGTCACAATCAAGAAACCAGTAAGGCTCCTTCTCCACTTAAGAACCCCCTCCTGCTAACCCTTTGGAACCACAAACTTCCCTTCCTTCACCCTTGGCAACCGCTAATCTGTTCTCCATCTCTATAATTTGGTCACCTCAAGACTGTTATATGAATGGAATCACTCCACGCGTGGCCTTTGGAGATTGGCTCTTTTCACTGTGCATAATGCCTTGAAATCCAGCCCAGTCCTTGTGAGGGTCCATAGTTTGTTCCTTTCTACGGCCGAATAGGATTCCACCTGCGGGGGGGGGGGTGGGTGGGTGGGGGGGGGAGGGGACTTTTTAATCCTACGTTGGCACACTCTCAAAGACCATCCACCCTTCAGGGGACTGCCCCATCGCTGTTAAAAATGGTTAGCCTACAACTACAGTGTTTCTAAAAGGGCTGTGTCGTATCCCTTAGATATGCTGGGGGGGGTGAATAGGAGGGGAGGAGGGAAGGACAAAAACCTTTGTGTTTGGTTTTTACATTTTTTTAATGCTCATTTATTTTGAGAGGGCAAGCACACATGGGCGAGCCCAGGCTGGGCAGAGAGAGAGAGGGAGAAAAGAGAATCCCAAGTAAGGCTCCGCACGGTCAGCACAGAGCCCGATGCGGGGCTCGCTTCGGGGCAATATCTGTGATATGAGAGCGACAGGAAGGAAGAAACGCTTCCCTGAAGGGCTGTACCCATAACTGCTGGGAGTTGTACATAAATCTGTATACGGTGTCTGGGTTTTTTTTTTTCTTCCCTCGTTCTGGGAACTCAGCCCCCGCGGTGAGGGGGTTACGTGGTCAGAGAGAACTTGAACCTCGCTGCCCCGGAGACCATGTTTCTCACTCACTGGGGAAAGGGGAGTTTACAGGAGGATTTCCTACGGCGATAAGGCACCTGCCCGTGGGCGAACCCAGGTACCCGATCAACAGGCAGGAAATCGTGGGAATTTCCTGGGATTGACAAACAGAAAGGGAGTCTTGGGATCTGAAGCTGTGATTTCAAAGAAGAAATACGCTTATTTGTTCTCGGTCCCCGTTTCGGGCCTAGAGCTCCTAAATCCTGAGGAAGGTCTTAGGATAAGCACCGATCAAGGTGTCTTTTGTTATGTTAATGAGTTGACGGGGGGGGGGGGGCACTTAAGGGTGGGGGCTGGTTGCTAGGGCAGCCAACCGTGTGATCAGTGGGTTGAGCTCTCAGTCCCACCCTCCAACCTCCGCACAAGGAAGAGGCTGGAAATGGAGTTCAGTCATCAATAGCTAATGAGTTATTCAATCACCCCTGTGTCATGCGGTTTCCATAAAACGCAAAAGAATGGGGTTGCCAGAGCTTCCGGGTTGGTGAGCCAGAAGGCTTCCAGACTCCATGGGGACAGAAGCTCCTTTATTTGGGACCTCGCCCTATGTATCTCTCTTCCCCCGGCTGTTGATTCATACCCTTTAATATTCTTTGTAATAACCAGTAATCTAGTGAGGAAAGCCGTTTCCTGAGCACTGAGAGATACTCTGGCACATTAATCAAAGGGGGGGGGGGGGGTCACGGGAACTCCTGATTTATACTCAGTCGGTCAGAAGCACGGTTACCGGGGCGCCTGGGTGGCTCAGTCGGTTGAGCGTCCGACTTCGGCTCAGGTCATGATCTCGCGGTCCCTGAGATCGAGCCCCGTGTCAGGCTCTGTGCTGACAGCTCAGAGCCTGGAGCCTGTTTCCGATTCTGTGTCTCCCTCTTTCTCTGACCCTCCCCTGTTCATGCTCTCTCTCTGTCTCAAAAATAAATAAATGTTAAAAAAAAAAAAAAAAAAGAGAAACACGGGTACCAACCTGAGGCTGCATTATCTGGGGTGGGGGCGATCTTGGGGCACAGAGCCCTTAATCTGCGGAATCGCGTGCTGTCTCCAGGTAGCAAATGTCAGCATTGAGTTTAATTGTAGGCCACCCAGCTGGCATCGCAGAATTGCTCGGTGATGTGGGGGGAACCCGTACCCTGATACTGGAATCGGAATCATCAGGATCAAAACGTTTCTCTGGAGAGAGGCCTTCTCTACCTCCTCATTTTATAAGATTTTTTTTTTTAAGTTTATATGTTCATTTTAAGAGGGAGAGAATCCCAAGCAGGCCCCGCACCATCCGCGTGAAGCCCGACGTGGGGCTCGAAACCACCAACCGAGAGAGCACGACCTGAGCGGAAACCGGGAGACGGACGCTCAACCCACTGAGCCGCCCGGGCACCCCACTACCTTCTCCTTCTAAACCAGGCGCCCGGCTCTGCTCCCGAGGCCTCTCCCTTCAGAGAAACTACCACCATTTGCAATCACGCACCGTTTTTGCCCTCCCCGTAGGTGAGCGGCGTGGGTCAGAGAGCATGTGGTCTCTGTTCATGGCTGTGTCCCCAGCAGCATCCCCCAGAAACTAGTCATACGTATCCACAGAACAAACGAACTCACCAACTGAACCACACTTCCTGGCTTGCTGTGGTTTCTGATTTCATGAAATCATTAACCGACCATCCCGGTTGGCCCCGAACAGAACGAGTTCCTGGCATCCAGACCAGCAGTGCCAACACCAGGAAAGTCCGTGGCAAACCAGGGCGATGGCTCACCCTTTCGTAAGGAGCTGGATGACAGCACGGTAACTCCTCGAGCCTCGTTCCTAACTCAGGAGAGACGCTCCCCAAGAGGGGCACCCACGGCTTTTCCCAGAGCGATCTCCACGCAGCCATGGAAGCTTCCTTGGGGATTTGGTTCTTCATACTCTTGACAAGTCCCGTCGCTCAGTCTTGCCGGGTGGGAGGCCGGTGGGTCCAAATCCAGGTTTGGGGAAGCATCCCTCTGCAGCGGGTTGGCCAGGAGCTGGGGCCATCGCTGACCGAGGACCCCTCCGCCTCTTCTCTCTGAGTGAGAGTCCCAGACTCCCTGACCCTTACCGAAGCTCAGCGTCCCCACTGAGATGCTGGTGGCGTCCCCGTCCATGAGCGCCCTCTCCCGCTCACACTGCTGTTTCTTCCTGCAAGGGGAGATCCCTGTCGGGGTTGACATCCGCAACAGTGTTCCCAAGAATGCACCCTTTCCTGGCTCTGCTTCTGCAACAGGAGGCACCTCCCAGTGTTGTCATCGCACTGTGTCCCCGAGCAGGGTGGCCTGGGGCCTCAGTCTCCCAACGTCTCAGGAAAATAGCTTTCTCTTCACGTCCACACGTAGCTTCGGAACCTGTTCAAGGATCCTTCTGGGACCAGCACCCAGGCCACCCCTCCCCCCTTTTCTCCCTGCGTGCCAGATCGGTGAGCGCCAACAGCCTCTCTCTCTCTCCCTCCCGTGAAAATCTGGAGGCCGGGTGCAGAGCCACACGGCAAGGACACTCAGGGCCCCTTGTCCGGGAGAGACGGCTGCTGAGAACACTAGACAGGGGGTCACACCCACCTCAGTAGGCACCACCTCGTCTCAGCTCAACTTTGGCAAACTCTGGGGAGACCAAACCTCTACTTCGTGAGTTTTCCTTTTGTATGCGGATCAATGATCTTTCTTTCCTGTTGTGCTTTCTCTCTACAACCTCCTGAAGCAAAGCTTCCCTTCACCGTACATTACGGTCACCTGGAGAACAGAGGGACCCCCCCCCCCGCCCCCGGCCCCAGTGCTCAGAGTTTGATATTGATGTTGAAACTGATCAAGGTGTGGCGCCCACATGCCAAGGGGGGGATGAGAAAAAAGGGCTTATGACTCACATAATTGAGGTCTCCGGGGAGAGCAGGGGCGGCCCTCTCAGGCGGCTTTGAAATGGTTTGAGAGCAAAGAAACGTGGCTGACTTTCATCAAAAGGACAAGAGATAACATGTTGGCGAGGACGTGAAAAAGGTGACCCTTGGGCGCCGTTGTGGGGAACGTCAGTTGGAAAAGCTATTGTAGAAACCAGAAACGGAGATTCCTCACGCTATTAAAAAGAAAACTACCTGGGGGGCTCAGTGGGTTGAGCGTCAGGCTCTCGGTTTCGGCTCCGGTCACGATTTCATGGTTCGTGAGTTCGAGCCCCACATCGGGCTCGGAGCTGACAGTGCGGAGCCTGCTTGGGGGGGGGGTCTCTCTCTGTCCCTCTCTCTCTGCCCCTCCCTTGCTCCCAATCTCTCTCTCTCTCTCTCTCTCTCTCTCTTTCTCTCATAAATACATAAATAGATAGATAGACAGATAGATAAATAAAATAGAACTACCTATCTGTACCCCCATGTCCATTGTAGGGTTGTTCACAATAGCCAGGACTTGAAAACAACCGAAACGTCCATCCGCAGATGAGTTTTTTGAGGAACACCCACCTAGATTTGTATGTCCAGGCAAGCACCGTCTTTAAAAAGCTCCATAAGCAGGGGCCCCTGGATGGCTCCGTTGATTAAGCATCTGACTTCGGCTCAGGTCATGATCTCACGGCTCTCATGAGTTCGAGCCCCGCGCCAGGCTCTGTGCTGACAGCTCAGAGCCTGGAGCCTGCTTCGGATTCTGCGTCTCCCTCTCTCTCTGCACCCCCCCCCCCCCACTCACACTCTGTGTCTGTCTCTCTCAGAAATAAAGAAAATTAAAAAAAAAAAATGTTTAGATCTCTGTGAGTGATGTGGATACGCAGCCAGGGAATCTCCCTGTCACTTGAGGGTATATTCCTGCCTCTGGGAGGGGCATTCCTAGAGGAGTCCACTGGGTTCCTGCCCCTTTGGGGAGATACATGCTGACATTGAACCCCATCAGTGAAAAGCGGACAGGGCTTTCCATGCAAACATGAGGGGTCGGAGAAAACAGTGGGTGAGGGATTCAAGCTTTACCCAAAAGAAGACCCCTCCCTCGAATGTGTCCTTGATGCAGAACAGCTATTTTGATGGGCTTTTTAAAAAAAAATGGAATCGAGGGGCGCCTGCATGGCTCAGTCTGTTGAACGTTGGACTCTTGATTTCAGCTCAGGTCACGATCCCAGGGTCATGGGATTGAGCCCCACGTCAGACCCCATGCTGGACACAGAGCCTGCCTATGATTTTCTCTCCCTCCCTCTGCCCCTCTCCCCTGCTCACATGCTCTCTCTCTCTCGCTCTGTCTCTCAACTTAAAAAAAATAAAGTTTTAAAAATGGAATTGAGAATTACGAGTGAGAATTGCCATGTTTTGCCCACCGCACCACTATCCTCGGTCGAATTGTGTACCTCCCTACCAAAAAAAAAAAAAAAAAAAAAAAAAATATATATATATATATATATGTATGTATATGCTGGAGTCCTAACTCCCCCAGAACCTCAGAATGGAATCTTAATTTGGAAATAGGGTTGGGATTGGGCTCCTCGGTTGCTGAGTCAGTTAAGCATCCAACTTCGGCTCAGGTCATGATCTCATGGTTCAGGAGTTTGAGCCCCGCGTCAGGCTCTGTGCTGACTGCTCAGAGCCTGGAGCCTGCTTTGGATTCTGGGTCTCCCTCTCTCTCCACCCCTCCCTCGCTCATGCTCTGTCTCTCTCTCTCTCAAAAATAAAAACATCAAAAAAAATTATTTTTTTAAGTTTATGTATTTATTTTGAGAGAGAGAGAGAGAGAAAGAGCGTGTGAATGGGGGGAGGGACAGAACGACGGGGAGAGAGAGAGAGAATCCCAAGCTGAGAGGGTGGAGCCCGAAGCGGGGCTCGATCCCACAAACGGTGGGATCATGACCTGAGCTGAAACCAAGAGCCGGACGCTTCACGGACTGAGCTGCCCAGGTGCCCCAATAGTGCGGACAAATTAAAAATAGCCACTCTAGTGTATCGAGCACTCTGGGTATTCCGCTTAGACGTCTGGCTGCCGAATATCACCCCTCTGCACTGTACCCACATGTAATCCAATAGGAATTCCCGCGATTTCCCGAAGGAACGTTTTGTCTCTGGGTCATCTGGCCACGGTTTTCCAATGCTGTTCCTTTGGCTTTGCCCATGATAAATCACTGTGGGTTTAGCTTGCTATTGTCAGTGTAATTTGCTGTGGGGTGTTTGGCAAATCCGACAGGGCTTAATAACACTCATTTGCAGCAGCAACACTTTTGGCCTATAATTTTTCAATAAGCAGCCTTGAAGTCATGTACGCATTGAGGGGAAATAGGGAATCATCTATACGTGTATCGCGAAAGCCGATGTACCCACAATTCCCCGGCTTTGAGGGCGACACTCCCATTGTTTTCCACTGGAAAGTGGGAAGGGGTGGGGTCTTCATCCCCCCCCCCCCCAGTTGTGTCGGGGACAATAAAACATTAGAGCTAATGGCTTAGGGGGCTTTGTGCACACCAGTTTTAACTCGCTGCAAAGTTTCGGTGGCAGAACGGTGGAGTCTGTATTTGAACAACTGGTCTTACGTTGCGGAAGGACCGAAAGCTGGCAGGGGCTGGCAAACTCCCGTGGAGGACCAGGTAATGAGTCCTTTTGGGGCTTTTTGGGAGTCGACGTTGCAGCTGGGGAAATGCGGCACAAAAACAGCCACGGACGATATGTACGTGAGTACAATAAAACTTTGTGCGTGCCCGTAAAACTTTCATTACAAACACAGGCAGCCAGCAAATCCGGCTGGTGGGCCAACCCCTCGTCGAGGGGTTTGGACTTCCTTCTGCTGAACCCTTGAGGATGCTGTAAGTGTGAATTTCGGTTCCCGATGTAGCTACCTAAGAGAATGTGTAATTTTCTTTTTTTTTTTTTGTAACAATTTCATTGCCGGTTCAACCCCCCCCCCCCCCCCCCCCCCCCGTTCTGTGGGCCCATGGAAACTTCATCCCAGCTGATTTGGGTACATCTAGTCAAAGATCCAGGAGGATCAGGGGCGCCTGGGTGGCTCAGTCAGGTAAGCATCTGAAGTCAGTCAGCTCAGGTCATGATCTCGCCGTTTGTGAGTTCAAGCCCTGCCTCGGGCTCTGTGCTGATGGCTCGGAGCCTGGAGTCGGCTTCGGATTCTGTGTCTCCCTCTCTCTGCTCCTCCCCTGCTCGCGCGCTGTCTCTCTCTCATAAATAAATAAACGTTAAAAAAAAAAACTTTTTTAATAAAAAAAAAAGATCCAAGAGGATCAAGTGGAGAAAACAGAGGAAAGGCAAAACTGAGAGATAAGAACTGCGAATTTTTGAAAGCTTATGAAAAACATTAAGTCTACTGGTTCAAGAAACATCACATACCCCAAGTGGGATAAATACAAATAAACGTACGCCTACGCGCGTCTTGGTGAAACTGTAAACACCAAAGACAGAGAGATGGTTAAAGCGGCCAGAGAGAAAGTTCACATCACCTACAAAGGAATGTCAGCATTAACGGGCACACTTTTCCATAGCAATGATGGAAGGCACATAGCACTGAAATGGAATCATGACAGCGTTGGAGCAAAAGCCACCCCCGCCAAAGACCCTTGGCAGCTTCGGTGCCGTGAGAGCTGAGAAGTCCATCCCCAAGGATCGCTGGGCCCCAGCCTCCAAAAGAACAGGGCCCCCGTGGAAAGCACTAGAGAAGGCAGCAAGGCGGCTGCCGCTGGGACTCGAACAGCAGCAAACCTGTTGTCAGTAAGGCTTACTGAAACATAGTGTTTACAATTTTTTTTTTTAAGTTTATGTATTTATTTTGAGAAAGAGACAGAGCGTGTGAGTGGAGGGAGGGGCAGAGAGAGAGGGAGAGAGAGAGAATCCCAAGTAGGTGCAGAGCCCGACATGGGGCTCGATCTCACGGAACATGAGATCATGACCTGAGCCAAGATCGAGAGTTGGACACTTACCGACTGAGCCACCCGGGGGGCCCCTAAACTTTAAAGATTTTTTTTTTAACGTTTATTGATTTTTGAGACAGAGAGAGACAGAGCACGAACAGGGGAGGTGCAGAGAGAGAGGGAGACACAGAATCTGAAACAGGCTCCAGGCTCTGAGCTGTCGGCACAGAGCCCAATGCGGGGCTCGAACTCACGGACCGTGAGATCATGACCTGAGCCAAAGTCGGACGCTTAACCGACCAAGCCACACAGGCGCCCCTAAACTTTAAAGATTTTTAAGTAGGCTCCACACCCAACATAGAGCCCAATATGAGGCTCGAAGTCACTTCCCTGAGATCAAGACCTGAGCTGAGATCAAGAGTCAGACACTCCACTGACTGAGCCACCCAGGTACCCCTAAGCCCTAAGTTTTTTGGTTTTGGTTTTGGGTTTTTTTAGTTTATTTATTTTTGAGACAAAGACAGCATGAGCAGGGGAGGGCCAGAGAGAGAGGGAAACACAGAATTTGAAGCAGGCTCCAGGCTCTGAGCTGTCAGCACAGGGCCCGATGCAGGGCTCGAACTCATGAACCATGGGATCATGACCTGAGCTGGAGTCAGATGCTTAACCAACTGAGCCACCCAGGTGCCCCTTAACTCTAAGTTTTTTTTAAACAAAGCTTGGCTCACGTTAAGAATTAAATTAGGGTGCTTGGGTGGCTCAGTTGGATAAGCATCTGACTCTAACTCAGGTGATGATCTCGTGGTTTGTGAGTTCGAGCCCCATGTCAGGCTCTGTGCTGACGGGTCAGAGCCTGGGGCCTGCTTCAAATTCTGTGTCTTCCTCTATCTCTCTCTGCCGCTCCCCTGCTCTTTCTCTCTCTCTCAAAAATAAATAAACATTAAAAAAAATTTTTTTAAAGAACTAAATTTATTTCAGGACACCTGGGTGGCTCAGTCAGTTTAGCATCTGACTTGGGCTCAGATCATGATCTCACGGTGCGTGAGTTCAAGCCCCACATCGGGGCTCTCTGCTGTCAGCACTGAGCCTGCTTCAGATCTCCTGTCCCCCTCTCTCTCTGCCCCTCCCCAGCTCGTTCTCTCTCTCTCTCTCTCAAATAAATAAACTAAAAAAAAAAAAAAAAAGAACTAAATTTATTTCCCTGAGATATACTCTAACGCCCAGATTGTAAGTGATGTGTTATTGAGCAGGGAAACAAGAAATAGAAACAAAGAGACCCAGGAAAACAATGGCTCAGATAAGAAACAGGTTTTGTTCTCTCTCACCTCGGAACGCAGACGTGGGCAGGAGGTCTGACGCAGGCAAACGGTTTCATTGTACAAGGTCATCTGGGGACCAGTTCCCTCCGTCTCGTAGCTCTAACACGTCTCCGAGAGTGTCTTCATCTATCTGCCCAACCTGGCCTATCACCGTGTCTTTATTCCAGCCATCGCGAGAGGGGGTGGGGAGAAAAAGTGGAGGGCGAGAATTTCCTCTTAAGGAAGGAGCACAGGAGTTTATGTATTGTTTCCACTATATTCTGCTAGGAAGCTGGACCACCGTGTCCTTTGCCAAAACTCTGGGGAGTTCAATTACCAGAAGTATGAAGGGGGGAGGGATTCCCCGGGGGTGGGTGACGATGCCTGAACGCGGGGTGGGGGGGGTGGGCAGGGATAAAGGAAGACCATGCCCCGACTCACAATTGTTTGCAGTAATAGTAAAATCATACCAGCTGATGTTTACATATGATACGCCAGGCGCTATTCTAAGTCCTTTCCTTGCAATAACCCATTTAATCCTATTACTATTATTATAGTTACTATTTTAAAAAATTTTTTAAATTTATAATGACACCGGGGTGCCTGGGTGGCTCAGTCGGCTAAGTGTCTGACTTCGGCTCAAGTCATGATCTCACAGTCGGTGAGGTCGAGCCCCGCGTCGGGCTCTGGGCCGACAGCTCGGAGCCTGGAGCCTGCTTTGGATTCTCTGCTCCTCCTCTGCTCGCGTTCTGTCTCTCTCTCCCTCAAAATAAATAAACATTTAAAAATTTTTTTATTTATAACCATGCCATTTTTTTTTTTAAGTTTATTTATTTGGAGCGAGAGAGAGGAGAGAGAGAGAGCCAGAGGGAGCGCTTGAGCAGGGGAGGGGCAGAGAGAGAGAGGGAGAGAGAGAGAGAGAGAGAGAATCCCGGAGCCCGACTCGGAGCTCAGTCTCACAAACCACGAGATCATGACCTGAGCTGAAATCAAGAGTTAGATGCTTAACTGACTGAGCCACCCAGACACCCCTAGAGTTACTATTTTTTTAAGATTTTTAAAAAATTCTTTTTTTTTAAGTTTATTTTAAGACAGAGAGAGAGAGAGAGAGAGAGAGAGAGAGAGAGAGAGAGGGCATGCACGAATGGGGAGGGGCAGAGAGAGGGAGAGAGAATATCCCAAGTAGGCTCCACACTGTCAGCCCAGAGCCCAATGTAGGGCTCGATCTCATGAACCATGAGCTGATGACCTGAGCCAAAATCAAGAGTCGGACACTTAAACGACTGAGTCACCCCAGGCATCCCTAAAAGATTTATTTTTAAGTCATCTCTACACCCATCATGGGGCTTGAACTCACAACCCCAAGATCAAGAGTCACATGCTCCACCAACTGAGCCAGCCGAGTGCCCCTGTGGTGACTATTATTAATCTCATTTTATAAATGAGAAAATTAAGATATAGGAAGTCTAAGTGATGTGACCAGTGACACACAGCTAGTAAGTGGTACAGCTGGAGTTTTGTTTTTTTTTTTTTTGTTTTTTTTTTTTATTTTTGAGACAGAGAGACAGAGCATGAACAGGGGAGGGGCAGAGAGAGAGGGAGACACAGAATCGGAAGCAGGCTCCAGGCTCTGAGCCATGAGCCCAGAGCCCGACACGGGGCTCGAACTCACGGACCGCGAGATTGTGACCTGAGCTGAAGTCGGACGCTTAACCGACTGAGCCACCCAGGTGCCCCACAGCTGGAGTTTTAAGACGTCAGCCAAAGGGCACCTGGGTGGTTGAGCGTCGGACTCTTGGTTTTGGCTCAGGTCACGATCTCACGGTTTCGGGGGTTCGGGCCCCTGAGTCAGGCTCTGTGCTGACGGTACAGAGCTTCCCTTGGGATTCTGTCTCCCTCTCTCTCTGCCCTTCTCCTGCTCTCTCTCTCTCTCTCTCTCAAAAATAAATAAACATTTAAAAAATTTAAAAAAAAATAAAAGACCTCGGCCGAAAGTCTTAAGACAATCCATTTCCAAAAATGCGATTTTGCACTCCCCTGCAAATTATTTGGAGGAATGCCAAGGGCATTCCCAGGACTGTGAACAAGAAAGCTCGCAAAGCACCTGATTGGCAATTTTAGTACAAAGAAGGCAAATTGCTCTTGGACACAGAACAAAAACCTTCGCCCTGCTTCATCTCTAAAGGCAAAAGCCTGGGGCGCCTGGGTGGCTCGGTCGGTTAAGCGTCCGACTTCGGCTCAGGTCATGATCTCACGGTCCGTGGGTTCAAGCCCCGCGTCGGGCTCTGTGCTGACTGCTCAGAGCCTGGAGCCTGTTTCAGATTCTGTGTCTCCCTCTCTCTGCCCCTCCCCTGTTCATGCTCCGTCTCTCTCTGTCTCAAAAATAAATAAACGTTAAAATTTAAAAAAAAAAAAAAAAGGCAAAAGCTTGAAGAGAACATACTCCGTTCGCCCATGGGATAAAGTGAGAGCAATTTCAATCTCAGGGTTTAATCTTTCTGCCAAATACGGGCTTTGTTACTAACCCCTTGGCTAGAAATCTTCAGGATCCAGAGAACATTCCTTTCGGGTCCCTCACACCCAGATGCTGAAAGCAAATGTCTGTCCCCTGGGAACCCTGGCAGGGAAAAATCTGAGACCGGCCTTTGCCACTGAGCTACTCTGGGAATTAAGATCATTAAAGGCTAATAGCAGCTGTTAGGTACTTAGCAAATGTAGCTAATCAGCCTCCTACACACGGGGAAGTGTTCTAAATACACCATAGCCGCTAAATCCCCTGGTAACTGCCGTGCTGTCCCCCTCCCCCCCCCCCCCCCCCCCCCCCCGCCCCGACCAATTAGAAAGAACTGGATAAATAACTTGGCCAAACAGCAGAGACAACGATACGTCCCAACTTGTGATTTATCACAAGCGGTGTGGCAGGATTACAGGTTGAAAGTCGCTCAGGACCGAGAACTATCACAGTAAAAATGATGCATGACAGAGGTTGAAATTTGTCGAGGTTTATCATGCTCCAAAGCCCGTGCAGAAAGTTCTGATTCAGTGATCCGGCATTTCCAGAAAGTTCCCAGGTATTGCCAACGCTGGTAAGCCACGGGTCACGCTTTGTAGAGCAAGGTTTTCAACCAGCTCATGCCCCTGCCTCCCCCTAAGAATTAGGAGCCAAGTGTCCAGATTCCCAAATTCTGGTCTCAGATCTCAAATGACCATGAATTGTCTCCCAAAAATATGCTCCCCTTTCTGTACTCCTCCCTTCTTCTGGAAATTAGTTGGATTCATACCGTGAGGGTGTTTTGAATAGGCAAATTCTCTTTCAAGCATTAGATTTCTCCTAGGAAGGTGTCACGCTTCCAAAGAGCAGTCACCATGAAACTGTGAAATATGATGCCACTTTCCCGGGACCTTGTGACAGCTGTCTCACCCTCTGTCTTTCTCTTGCTCTCTAACCCAAAATAACATTCATTGAGGCTTTGGAAAAGGTGACACAAGGCATTCTGTGCTCATTTCAACAAGAAACATTGGCTACGTAAAGGTAGCAACACTCTCAGCCTGGAGGGATATTATAATCAACGGCAAAACCACTTCAGCACCCAGAACTCTTGGGAAACGTATCCCTTTGGCAAACCCAACTCCAGCTTGAAAAATCAGCACATTTGGAAAGTAAGCCAAATTCAGTGCACAAAGGAGAGATACAACCCATCAGCAGGCGAATGAAGATTTTTGATATTACTGCCAAGGTGCCGTTCTTCGCCTGGAAAATTGGCAGAAACCGAAAAAGAATATTAACACCCAGTGCTGTTGTTGGTGAAGAGAAACGAGCATTCTAATGTACCATGAGGGAAAGCGTATGTTAGGAATCATGTGGTCATAGGGGACAGGATCCTGATTCAAAAGAGCTTAGTCATAAAGGGTTGGGGCCGGCGGGGGGGGGGGGGGGGGGGGAGGGCAGCAGGTGGATATATCGACTGGGGACGCTGCAAAGTCCAAAGTTGAATCCAGCTCCAAGTATGACCAGATCCAGGGCTGCCAAAGATGTCACTGGAACTCACGCTATCTCTCACATCTGTTGCGCGTTGGGTAAGGACCTCCTGCCTCCCATAACCTATCCACAACAGCTATAGTAGACGGGACTGCACTTCTAGAAATGCAGTACATCCACACCCGCTTGTATGTGACTGTATAGTGCCCTCCCCCTGTGGGTGAAGTATATTTCCCCAACTCGTTGACAGTAAGCTTGATCAGATGACTTGCTTTGGCCAATGGATGTTAGCAGATGCGAACAAAGGATTTAAATGTTCCTGCATGATTTAATTTAACTCGTGTGCTCCATTATCTTGTTAGGAGAAGAGCATACCCAAGGAGTCGCTTCCCCCGTTTATCGGGGCCACAGAATTGACAGGCATGGAGAAGAGCGAACCCAATCCTTGGCACCAACTAGACCCAAACAATCCACAACGTGAGGCAGAATCACCCAGCCTGTTCAAGGTTTTTGCCCATTCTGTTATTCATTGATCCATCTTACCGCTTTGTGAGAGTTCTTTATATATGCTGAATATGAGTCCTTTGAGACAAGTATATGTGGAAAAAATATCTTCTCCAAGGCCATGGCTTGACTTTGCATTCTCTCAATGGCTTTTTTTTAAGTTTATTTATTGATTTTGAGAGAGAGAGAGAGAGAGAGAGAGAGAGCGAAGGGCAGAGAGAGAGAGGGAGAGAGAGAATTCCAAGCAGGCTCTGCACTGTCAGCAAGGAGCCTGGTGTGGGGCTTGAACCCACAAACCATGAGATCACGACCGGAGCCGAAATCAAGAGTCAGACACTAAACCAACTGAGCCACCCAGGCGCCCCTCAGTGGGCTTTTTTGATGAAGAAAATGTCTTAATGTCATTTGTCTAATTTGTCAATATTTTATGGTTCACGGTTTTGGGGGGTTCATTCACCTTCTTATTCCAACAAAAGCATATGCCTTTTCATTGAAATTCGAATTTTAGTTTACTTTTAGTTTACTTTAACTAGCAAATGTTCAAAAAATGTTAGAAGCATTTCTTAATCGTTGCCTGAAAAATGCAGAGGAAAGACATTTTCTGATATTAATTATTTTCTGTCCTGAAAGACAGTATGGGCCCACAAATCACATTGATGTTGCCTTCCTAAAAAGGCAGTTTGGGCCACATGCAGCTCTCGTCTTTTCCACTGTTCTTCTCTGAAGAACCTAATCATTATATAAGGTAAACTCCGCTTCTAAGAATAAACTGTGGTTCCCCAAACAGCCCATGTGCGCCCCCACATTTCCCAATACCCCTTGCATTTTGATTAGGATCAGACGACTAGTTTCGACCCAAGAACTGTGAGCAGAAATGATGCGTGCCATTTCTGGACCGAGCAGTTACGAACATGTGTTTCTCTGCTGCCCAACAACCTCAGAAACCATGTGTTTCATTTGGCACAGCTACAAGACGGAACACAGGGCTGCCCAACTTACCGCAGACCACAGGGGAGGAAGAACTAAACCTTTGTTGTGTAAAGCCACTGAGATTTCAGGGACGTCTGGGTGGCTCAGTCGGTTGAGCGTCTGATTTCGGGTCAGGTCATGATCTCGAGGTCCGTGAGTTCGAGCCCCGCATCGGGCTCTGTGCTGACAGCTCAGAGCCTGGAGCCTGCTGCGGATTCTGTGTCTCCTTCTCTCTCTGCCCCTCCCCTGCTCATGCTCTGTCTCTGTCTCTCAAAAATAAATAAACATTGAAAAAAAATTTTTTTTCAGCCACTGAGATTTCAGGAATCGCCCAGTGTAGCAGCTGACATTGCTTAATCTGCCGATTACCCAATAAGACACACTAACCGAATGTCTGCAAGTGAAATTCATTCCCCAGTAGTCTCTGTGTCCTCCACTCTGATTACCTTTGGGGAAGTTCTGCATCACTGATTTCTTAGGTCAGATATTCCCAGAAGCAGAACTAGAGACAAGAATTCAGATGCTCTCCCAGATGACCGCGAGGGAGTGGGGGATCAGGACAGGCAAAGGGAGGAAGCCACACAAGGACGTAAAATGTCAAGTGCAGCTCTGAACGAGGACTGACCCAGTGGAGAGTTGCGGGGGGTGGGGGGGGGGGGGTGTAAATTACACACCAGGCGAGGAAGTTTGGCTTTGGGACCCTGTGTTCATCTGCTAGGGCAGCTACAACAAAGTATCACAGACTGGGGGGCTTAGACAACAGAATCTTTTCCCTCACAGTTTCGGAGGCTGGAAGTCCATGATCAAGGTGCCATCGGGGTGAAAGTCTAGCGAGGGGTCCTGTCTTGGGTTGCGGATGGCTGCCTTCTCACTGGGTGCTCACGTGACCTTTCTTCAGTGCAAGCGTGAAGAGAGAGAACTCCCTGGTTTCTCCTTCTCTTCGTGTGAGGACACTAATCGTCCCTGACCAGGGCCCCACCTTTAATACCTCATTTAATCTTAATTACCTCTTAAAGACCCTGTCTCCAGATATAGTCACGTTGGGGACAGGGCTTCCACAGACGAATTTTGTGGGGACACAGTCCATAACAGACTCCAAAACCCAATAGCATGCGTCCACCCAGGATGGGGGGACGGAGTGAGATAAACTCCCAGGTTCTCTGGCCCTCCATATGAGCAGGCTGGCTCCAGTGGCCATGAGCGACCCCTGAAGGTCACAGGTGTGAGAAGGTAGCAGGTAAGCTTGAAGCGGGAGGACGCGCACACAGAGCGGGGGTCAAGTACTTCCTGCTGAGAAAGTAGGAACGAGAAATGAAAAACACCTTATCACTCTCTTTTGATGGGGGAAGTACGTTTTAAATGGGTGTCGGCAGATGTCTGTCACTCCAGGCCAGGCTGCAGAAGTTTTCTGCCTGAGTCAAAAATTTCCAGAATTAGTCTCCCATCTCCTCTCACAGCCCGGGCAATTTGACCAAAAGAGTTCTCGGATTTTTTTTTTTTTTTTTTCTTCACAAAATCCATAATGGTGACCACAGGGCTTTGACTTCCCCCTCGTTGAGATGGTCCCAAAGTATGGCCAAGACCTGGGTGACCTCCTGGGTTGGTCCCCCCGCTTGATCGCCGAGAGCGAGCGAACATACGAGAAGCTTCTACCCGAAGCCTACTTGAGCATTCGTCTCAAAAGCATTTGCCTTGAAAGCCAGCCAACTTCTGCGCAATAAAAAAGAATCCATTT
This sequence comes from Panthera pardus, assembly GCF_024362965.1. Lineage (NCBI taxonomy): Eukaryota > Metazoa > Chordata > Mammalia > Carnivora > Felidae > Panthera > Panthera pardus. Next base: position 9,854,575 of record NW_026527013.1, read on the forward strand.
TCTGCTTCTCTTTCTTGACCAACCCCCAGGAAGAAGCAGTGATTCAAGACTTGGGCTCCGTGGACGTCAGGGGCTGGCACCGGGTGATGAGACTCCTGTCGGCAGGCTGGCAGCCTTTGACAACGGTGTGTGCCTACAGAGAGGCTGTGACTCAGGAGGGCAGGCACCAGTCCATCATCCCCCAGAGCAGCCAAGCCAGGTATGGTGCCGACGACAGCAGGTGCTCCTGAGCTGGGAAAAAAACAAAAAAAACCCTACAGTTTTCTTTCAGTTGAAGTTGTGTTTAGCGAAGAAATTGTTCAGCCTTTTACAGATACCGACAGCCTTGACATTTTCCAAGTGGGGTCAGAAAATGGAAATTCTTGGATGGTGTCAGTGGGTGGGCACATAATGGGTGTGCGTTTGGTTCTGCACTCAGAAACGTCTGCGGGCCCCTCCAGTGGCATGCTGGGGGGATGTGGGGGGCTGCCAACCCCTCCTGGACCCACTTCAAAATATAAAAGGAACGGTTTAGCAATTCCGAGCTGAGAACAAAGGTAGTTCTTTAGTTTTCTCTCCCCGCTTCGAGTCACAAATCAACTCAACCGTTTCGAGGACACAGAGTTCTACCGGGGGTTCTAGTCTACGTGCTACGGGAGACATCAAGACAACGTCTTGTGTTGGGGCAATGCCAACTCTTTGTAGAGTTTTTGCCTTTCCAAATTGTGCTTTCTTCATATACGTGCACGCGCGCGCGCGCACACACACACACACACACACACACACACACACGACTAAGTTCAGGCTGGATAGACTTAACATACTCAGTCTACTTTGAGAGTATCTTAATCTGAATTCCCCCAGAAGTCAACCCTGAGACAAGGATTTGAGGATAAGTCGGTGTTCAGGAAGTAGCCCCCAGGAAGCATCAGTAGGGAACAGGGAGGTCAGGTGAAGAGAGAAGGTACCCAGTAAAGCACCCAGTAAAGGATGCATTGGTGAGCAAGGTACCGTGTGACCCAGTTACCCATGTGGGTAACTGGAGATTAATCCCCCTGGGGAAGTCTGGGAGCCAGTGGAGAACTTGCCCCTGAGAGTACGCCCATCTGTGGGGTGAGGGATGCTGGGGTATTGATCCTTTGCCTTCTGTCGGTGATTACTGCAAAGGCTGCTCCCAGGGGACGTTGATGCCCCAGCATTTCCGGCTGCCACAGGGCCAAAACGGACCCTGGCTGCAAGAGAAAGCCCCTGGGCAGAGACATTCCGGTCATTGTTCACTAGGATGTTGAAGAAGAGGGAAGCATGTGACCTTGAGCTTCTGGGGATGAGAATCTTGCCATAGAAGCCACAGTAAGCTTTTGTGGCCCATCAATCGTGTGATGCGTGTAAAACTGAGAGGTTCCATGAACCAGGCAGGGTAAGTTACAGGAGAAAAACACCCCCCCCCCTTTTAAAACTGTGGTACAGGGGCGCCTGGGTGGCCCAGTCAGTTAAGCGTCCGACTTTGGCTGCAGTCATGATCTCGCGGTTTGTGAGTTCGAGCCCCGCGTCGGGCTCTGTGCTCACAGCTCAGAGCCTGGAGCCTGCTTTGGATTCTGTGTCTCCCTCTCTCTCTCTCTGCCCCTCCCCTGCTCATACTGTGTGTGTGTGCGTGTGCGTGTGCGTGCGTCAAAAATAAACAAAAATTAGGGGCGCCTGGGTGGCGCAGTCGGTTAAGCGTCCGACTTCAGCCAGGTCACGATCTCGCGGTCCGTGAGTTCGAGCCCCGCGTCAGGCTCTGGGCTGACAGCTCGGAGCCTGGAGCCTCTTTCCGATTCTGTGTCTCCTTCTCTCTCTGCCCCTCCCCCGTTCATGCTCTGTCTCTCTCTGTCCCAAAAATAAATAAAAAAACGTTGAAAAAAAAAAATTAAAAAAAAAAATAAATAAACAAAAATTAAATAAATAAATAAATAAATAAATAAAAATAAAACTGCGGTACAAATGCGTAAGATTTACCATTGTAGCCATTTTTAAGTGTACATTTCAGGGGCATTAAGTGCCTTCACACTGTGGTGCAACCATCCGTCTCCAGAACTCTTTTCATCTTGCAAAACCGGAACTCTGTCCCCATTGAACGCCGACTCCCTAGCCCCTCCCCCAGCCCCTGGCTCCACCCCCCCATCCTACTTCCTGTCTCCATGAATGTGACTCCTCCGGGGACCTCATAGAAGTGGGTTCGTGCAGTCCTTTTGCGACTGTCTTATTTCACTCGGCGCGGTGTTTCCACGGTTCGGCCCTCTTGTAGCAGCTATCAGGACTTCAGTTCTCTTTAGGCTGATTAAAATTCCGCCGTATGTGCAGACCCCTGTGTGTGTAGACCCCGTTTTGTGTATCCGCTCCTCGGCTGACGCTGACACTTGGGCTGTTTCCATTTCTTAGCAGTTACGATCAACCCTGCTGTGAAGATGTTTTGGAGGCGAAAAAGACCCCCCACCGTTGGATTCTGAAGTCCATCACGGCCAAGGCCATGCCTCCCATGAGCTGCTTCCTGCCAGTTACTGAGTAGAACAGGGACATTAAGGCAGGCCAGGTCCTGGGAGACACAGGACTCCTCTGGGACAAGAAAATGAGCTTGATGGCCTGGCCAGATCCCTCAGAGCTGCCCTGCCACCTAATCTGCTCCCCTCCCCTCCCTCCCTTACTCTCCCTGCGGTACATCGCTGATGGCCCTCCGTCACCATCCCCACCGATCTGTCACATGGCTAATCGCATCTTGACCTCCGCGCCTTGGATGTCCCAGATCCGCAAGGGAAACCATTTGCCGAAGGCTCCACTGACTTCCCATGAGCAAAACAATCGTCCTTCGGATGCCATGAAACCACAATTCCCAGGTCGATTCAGAAACCAGGAAGCTGGACCAAAACCTCTCTTGACACGCACAAAGCTAGGCCCCGGGCATTGGAATTCTGCTGGGGAACAAAAACGAGAAGCCAAGGTCTCGCCAGGCATCCTTGCTACTGCCAACCCCTAGAGGCGGCAAAGAGCTGGCCCCCAACTCACCGCACCTTCCAAACCTACTGAGCTTCCAGCTGGTCGGACCTAATTCATCTCCAGCATTCTAGCTACAAAAGGGATGCTTGGAAGGGCCACGTTTTGCTGCCCAGGCTCTGCGTCACAAGAAACTGGGTCAGAAGGACATTGGGACGAGGCCGGGTACACATCCGCCTACACTGAACGCCAGACAAAACCTTTTAGGACACTCGTTCCTTGACATTTTCCAACTTGCGTGGATTTTCCTATAAACAGAAGTAGCTGTCCCGCCGTCCTCATGACGGGTGTCTTCGTCCGGATGGCCTCAAGGGCAACCCTGCGGATTAAGCATCCCAGCGCACGTGTGGTTTACGGGGGAGGGGAGCCCAGGAAGCGGGGTGAAGGAGCGGAGAAGCCAGGTACAGAAGGGAAGCCAATTAAAGGTGGGACAGTGAGCGCTGTATTGGTTAGCTACTGCTGTGTAACAAGTGATCCAAAACCTAGCAATTTAGAACAGCACACTTTAGGGGCAGCCGGGTGGCTCAGTCGGTTAAGCGTCCGATTTTGGCCCAGGTCATGATCTCGCGGTTTGTGGGTTCGAGCCCCGCGTCAGGCTCTGTGCTGGCCGCGGAACGTAGCGGGATTCTCACGTGGAAAGCCAGTGACACCGAGGCTTTTCTTTCCAGGAAGCAACTTTATTCCTGCTGGGGCTGCTCAGGTGGGTTCCGACCGAAGAACTGACCCCCAAGCCCTGAACACCACGTGCTGTGGTTTTTTATTTATGTTTCACTTGTTTGTCTCCCATATATGGGAACACACAAAGGCGTAGTCTGATTAAGTGGTCTCGTGTTACAAGGTCGTTGAGGGCTGAGGTCGCGTAGGCATATAGCCAGGTTGCCTTGAGGGTTTTTGTTTTTGTTTTTCCTTAGGGAGGGGACCCTGCCACAACAGCTCGGGGCCTGGAGCCTGTTTCTGATCCTGTGTCTCCCTCTCTCTCTGCCCCTCCCCCATTTGCACTCTGTGTGTCTCTCTGTCAAAAATAAATAAACATTAGGGGCGCCTGGGTGGCTCAGTCGGTTGGGCGTCCGACTTCGACTCACCTCACGATCTCGCAGTCCGTGAGTTCGAGCCCCGCGTCGGGCTCGGTGCTGACAGCTCAGAGCCTGGGGCCTGTTTCGGATTCTGTGTCTCCTTCTCTCTCTGACCCTCCCCCGTTCGTGCTCTGTCTCTCTCTGTCTCAAAAATAAATAAACGTTAAAAAAAATTTTAAAAAAATTTAAAAAATTAAAAAAAAATAAATAAACATTTAAAAAATTAAAAAAAAAAGAGAGCTCTGTGGGATTTCTTTTGTAAGGTTACTAATCCCATCGAGATGGGTTCTACCCTCCAGACCTGATTACACCCCCAAAGTCTCACCTCCAAATGCCATCCCATCGGGGGTTAGGATCTCCACGTATGAACTCTGGAGGGATGCAAACATTCAGACCGTAACACCCACACGGGCTGAGAACAACGGCCTTAATCAGGGTAGTGGGTTGAATGACAGTCTTCCAAAAGAGATGTCCATGCCCTAAACCCCAGAACCGGTGAATGTGACCTCATTTGGAAAAAAAAGAGTCTTTCGGGATGTAATCAAGGATCTCGAGATGAGACCATCCCGGATCGCAGGTGCACCCCGGTTCCAGTGATTGCCGTCCTCCTCAGAGGAGGTAACACACAGAGAGACCTGCGCAGAGAAGGAGGCTGTGGCAGAGGCAGAGATCGGAGTGATACGGCCCCACGCCAAGAAACGCCCAGGGTCTTTGGAAACCACCAGAAGCCAGGACAGAGACGCACGGGGTGAATTCTCCCTCGGAGCGTCCAGAGGGAACCAAACTTGCCAACACCTTGATTTCGGACTCCTGACCTCCAGAACTTACAAGTTTCTGTTTCTGAAGCCACTGTCTGTGATCAGCTGTCACAAAAGCCTTAGGAAACCAACACAGGCTGCAGGCAGTGGTTGGTGTAAAAGGGAACTCTTACACGTGACCTCTGAGGCGGTCCAAGGTCACAGGATCGCCAATAACGCCCGCTACAGCAGGTTGCAACTTTTTTTTGCCTATCTCTGTAAAACTGTTATAAATGCTACAAAGAAATCACGAAGGCGACGGGGCTTCATTCCCTGCGGAGAGCTGGCATTGGCTGTATTTCTGACTATACAGCATCTAACCTTCTACCTTCCCATTAGCACCCCTTTTTCCCTTGGCGGGGCGCGGGGGTGAAATTCCCCGCGGGGAGGAGTCTTCCCACAAGGGCTGTTTCCAACACCAATGTCCTGGGGCAGGCATGGGATCCACGCGTGGCCAACCCCGGCCCCGGCTCATTGCTTTGACTCCAGGATCACTTGGGAATGCCTAACGGCCAGTGGCAGGGTAGCACGTGGCCAGCACCGTCTTCCGTGCGACCTTGGCTCTGACGCCTCTTGCTGGCCCCCAAGGAGGCAGGCTCATCCAACACAGACATGCTGAGGATAAGCTTCCTACAGACCCTTTAATCCAGCCTGAATGTGCACAGGCATCCCGTGACAATACACAAGTGACCGGGAGAAGGGGGGCACCGAGCCCTGCTGGGAGCTTCCCACCGGCTCCCCACAAGGACAAATGTCCGTTGCTTACTAATGGAAGGATCGCTCAGAGCGGAGCTGTGCTCCCAGAGCTGGGGAAACCCGCTGTGCCCGGCTTCTGTTTCAGGGGCTGCTGTCTCCAGGTAACTGGGAAACTTGGAGGAAACTTCTAGGTGCCGATAGCAACACCGCTTCTCAGCCCTTCTCTCTCAGTGGGGATTCTCAATTCCTGGGTCTGGAGGCTTCTGCCGAGGGATGCAATTGTCTTCTCTCGGGGTCCCCCCCCCAGAAGTAGACGCTGGCCCGAGGACTCACGAGCAAATCGCTCATTTGGGAGATGACCCCGGGAGGTACCGGAAGGGGACTGGGGACGTGAGACAGAAAGGGAAGGGCAGCCCATAATGGGTGCAGTGATAAACAGGCTTCCCGCATGGGCAGCTGGGGCTCAGCTCTGCTGGGGAACGCCGAGGGACGACGCGGTCCACACCGTCTCACAGTCACTGCACCTGTCGCAGAGGGAGCTGGGGTCCCGGCACCCGCTGCTATCGGTCACTGGCTGAGCGCTGCTGGTGGTGGCACGGGTGGGGCGTGGCTGTTCCTCCACAGGCACTTCTGTGACAACTTTAGAGAAGGCCCCTGGGCGAGAAGGTGCAGACACTGTCAGCCCAGAGCCCGACGCGGGGCTCGAGCCCACCAACTGCGAGATCGTGACCTGAGCTTAAGTCGGACCCTTAACCAACTGAGCCGCCCAGGCACCCCTCAAAATAAGTAAATAAACTTAAAAAAAAAAAAAAAAAAAAGGCAGGTGGATAGTGGCCCAGAGTGAGAGAACCAGTAAAAGAGATAGTTGGGATGTGGAATCTGGATTGAAGCCCTTTATTTGCTCTAGGAATTGGCTGGCGCTGTGAGGGGCAGTCTTTCCAGGCTCAGCCAGGCCCCCAATATCAGAGTGGCAGAAACCTGCTTCATCCAAACCCCTGCCCCAGCACTGCCCATGCCCCTTTGCAGCATTATTTTTCTGCATACTAATTAACGATAGTTGGGATATTGTATAGTTTACTTCCTTATTATATTGTCTGAGTCCAGGGCTGGGATGGCACCCCCCCCCAGAAGGCAGGAACATTCGTCTGTTTCCGTCCCTGCCAGAAGAGCGCACCTAGAACAACGCCTCGGACCGTGAACTGAATGAATGAACTGACCCACATATCCCTTGAGTTAGAGAATGGCTACCCTTCCGCAGTTGGTAGTGAAAGTTGAGAGCCTCCAGAGAATTTTAGTGGCCTCTCTGATTGGACCCCGGAGCATTGAATTTTCTTGCAAGCCCCGTAGAGCAGGAAATCTGCCTGGCGTTCAGAATCCAGGATTGAGGGAAACCGTATCATGTGACCATCAAGTTCTCAGACTTGAGCCATTCACAGGAGTGGGCATCTCTGGGCAGTGGGTGAGTCCCCTCGTCCTGAGCTAGTGGAAGGGAATACTTGTCCCTGGAGGTGACTCTTGGTCACATTTTTCCTTCACCCCCTCTTCTGTCCTAAAAATAGCCAGAATGCTGGGAGCTGTTGAGGCTGCACGGAGCTATTTTTAACAGATCCAGGAGTTGTGGCCAGGCTGGGCTTAGCTACAGCAAAGGGATATCAGTGGGTGGTCTCACCTCGGAGAGGTTTTTGAGCATCCCTATAATGCGCAAGTTCCAATTTCTCACTTAGCAGATGATGAACATTGAAAGTTATTAGGGAAGAAGCAGAGGAGGGAGTGAAGTGCAATCATTCATTCATTCATTCGTTCAGCGTCAGGCTCTGTTCTGGGCAAACAGGAGACAACAAAGACAAAAAGAAACCTGTGTCCGGGAAATAAACAAGAAGAGCTTAGAATATCTGCTTGTGTCAGAAAGCAAGGAAGGGACTTTCAAAAACTAAAGAATTTTGTCAAAAGAACACACGAACTAGATTGAAGGGATTCTCACTTGTCAAAATTCAGATAACATTCTACTGTTAGCCAAAAGTCACTGTCCTACAAACCTGGCTTGGAAATGTGAAATGCAATTTCTTCCCGTTCCAATTAAGGCAATTAAACAAACAGACTGGTTCACATAACAAGAAAAATAGCCAAATACCAGGGATTTTTTTTAAGTTTATTTATTTATTTTGAGGAAGAGCGAGGGAGCAGGGGAGGGGCAGAGAGAGAGGGAGAGAGAGCATCCCAAGCAGGCTCCGTGCTGTCAGCGCAGAGCCCGACGTGGGGCTCAAACCCACAGACCATGAGATCATGACCTGAGCTGAAATCAAGAGTCGGACGCTTCACTGACGGAGCCACCTTAGGTGCCCGCCACCCTGTTCTATATGCCTCAGGATCGCACTTGATCCTAACCACAAACACAGTAAGGTGGACGCCAATTACTCAGTGTCTCACAGAAGAAGAAACGGAGCTTTCGGACTCTTTAAAGCACATTGTAGCAAAGGAGGAGGAGAAGGAGGGAGGAGAAAGCATTTTAGTCGTAGCTGTTTCCTCTTTCCGTACATGAATAAGCCTATCAATTGGAATTCAATTCTGCTGCATAGATCGGAAAACTCAAATAAAACAGGGGTGAAACAAGAGAGGCGTGCTTTTCTCGCATGTACGTTTACGGTGGTAGGCAGTTTCACAGCTGGAAGGGCACCTTTCTGTTTTCTCCTCCTTGGCTTTCATCCTCAAGGATGGGTCTCGTAGCCACAAAATGCATGCCACAGCTCCAGCCATCGTATCCATGTTCTGGCACTATTAAGAGGGAAAGGGCTAGGGGCACATCTCCCAACTGAGTCCTCGCTGTTAAAGAGTTACTAGAAGCTCCCCTTGGTAACTTCCACATATATTTCATTGGGCCACTGCTATCTGCATTAAAGGTTAGGAAATGTACGTTTTGGGTTTTTGGTTTTGGTGTTGTTTTTTGTTTTTTTGGTTTTTTGGTTTTTTTTTTTAGCTGAGCACCTTGTCATCCCCAACAAATACCGGTATGGGGGTGAGGGGGTTTCTGTTGGAACAAAGAATAGAAAAGGCGGGGACTGAGGATATAGTAAGCAGTGTCTGTACATTAAGCCTGCTGCCTTTTCCTTCCGGTTTTTATTTCTTGCACAGGGATTCTAGCACCAGCCTGTCTTCCAGCTGCCCAAACTGGGGGCTTTTGTTTGCCACCAAACCCCGCTTTTGCCACACAGAAGCCACGGAATGAATGCCCTGGCCAGCAGCTCTCAACCAGTAACTGACCGAGTCGGTGGGTGAATGCCCAGCTCTCTGAGGCTGTGCCCTATGCTGGTTACCAGGCGTCCCCAGCAGGATTAAGCTTCAGCTGCTCCACAGAAAATTACTTGAAACACACCCTTCCTTGTTTTCCTTTCCTTCACACCCGCCTCCCCCTCACCAGAGTGGGGAGGGGGTGTCACCTCCAAAATAACCTACTTCACATCCTTGTCTTGGCATCTCCTTTAGGAGAAACTCAGGCTGGGGCGCCTGGGTGGCTCAGTCAATTAAGCGTCCGATTCTCGATCCTCAATTTCGGCTCAGGTCGTGATCTCATGGTTCATGAGTTGGAGCCCCACATCGGGCTCTGCGCTGACAGCGGGGAGCCTGCTTGGGATTCTCTGTCTCCCTTTCTCTCTGCTCCTCCCCAACTCACGCTCTAAATTTCCCTCTCTCTCTCTCTCTCTCTCTCTCTCAAAATAAGCATTTAAAATAAAAAAAAGGAGGAACTCAAGCTGAAAAAAAAAAAAAGAAAGACACGTAAAAAGAAGAACATCCACAATCCCATTACACTAATATTTCAACTTTTTTTTCAGACAAACTTTCTTTCAGTCCCTGCATTTAGTCTGCTGCATTCCTCAGTGTGCTCTGGCAGTTTTCGTGATGCTGGGGGTGAAGAGTGGCTCTGGTGATTAAATCATTGCCGAAAAGGACCAGCTCTAGAACCCCCACCTGCCTACGCTTTTAACCTTTTGATTTTGAAATAATCACAGATGCCCAGGGAATTGCAAAGAAAGGCACAGGAAGGTTCTGTGCACCCTTCACCAAGCCTCTCCCAAGGGTAACATCGTGCATGACTGTCATACAGCCTCAAACCAGAAATTGATGTGAGTGCAATTCTCCAATTTGCGGAACTTACTCAGATCTCGTCAGTTACAGATGCATTGGTGAATGTGTGTGTGTACCCACGTGTGTGTGTCTTGCGTGTGTCTGGGGGGTGTGCTTAGCGCTCTGCAATTTTGTCACGCAGAGCTTTATGTAACCACCACCACAAGTGAGGAATTTAACTGGAAGATCACAAGACTCTGTCTTGCTACTCTCAAGCCACTAATCTGCTGTCCGTCTCTGTAATTGTATCACAAATGTTACATAAATGGAGTCATGCAATCTGTATCCCTCTGCGATTGGCTTTTTTTCACTCCACTTAATGTCCTTGCCTGGCTTCAGCCTGGTCAACCACAGCATCGTGAGAAATAACAATGGTGATCGCTCTAAGCCACTAAGTTGGGGGACATTTTGTTACTCAGCTGTAGATAAATGGGTAGTGTGGGAGAGAAACAAACCTTATTGTTTTTCAAGTCCCTAAAATTTAGCCCATTCTGCTCTCGCTGGGTTCACCCTCCGCTAAAGCTGGGGTTTCAAATATCTGAGCAGAACACCGGCCTTAAATAAATGTGATTTACTTGGTCCTGTGAGAGATTCAGGGTCTGCCTGCTATGGACGGTCAAGAGCACTGGCTTCTCTAAATGTCTGCTTTTCAAAAGGGGGACGTGTTCTGACCCCTTTTATCACCCTGGAGATACCCAAACACAATTCTCTTGCCATATTCAAGGTACTAAGAGGCAGGTCCGTGTTTAGTGGAAAGAACAAGCCTTGTTCAAAGCTCACCCCTACGGTCTCCTACATTTCCCAGACTCCCTTGCGGTTGGGACAGCCCACGTGACTCATTCTAGCCAATAGATGATCACGACTGGGGCAGAGGCCGTAGAGAGCAGGTGCATCCCTCCAGAGATGGCAGGGTGAGCCTTGGGAGAGGTGGTGCTGGTGAGCAGTGGAGGAAGGTTGGCTGGCTGAGTCCCTGCTCCGCGGCGAGCCCTGCTAACCAGCTTTACAGAAAGGAGAAGCAATCTTGTCCTGGGGGCAGCTGCTAAAGTTTCCAATTTGCTTGTTATCGCCGCTGAATGGAGCCTTACGCTGACTCGCCAGCCTACTTTCTGGGCAAAGGAAGACTTCTCGAGGACATTTTACAGACATTACCTTTCATTTTCCCCACAGCTACAATGTGTGTAATTCATTTTGCAAGAAAAACTCACAGAACTTAGTGAAGAACCAAGATCAATGGGCAGCGGTTTGCTGATCCCATTGTTTTCATGAGAGAGGAAAAAATCATTTATTACACAGGGACTCTCAAGGAGTCTCTTCATTTCTTTTATGTTTATTTTTTTTTTTACCTTTTATTTATTTTTGAGAGAGAGAGCAAGCACAAGTGGGGGAGGGGCAGAGGGAGGGAGACACAGAATCCGAAGCAGGCTCCAGCCCCCCCCCCCCCCCGGCTGTCAGCACAGAGCCTGACGAGGGGCTCGAACCCACGAACCGTGAGATCATGACCTAAGCTGAAGTTGGACGCTTAACCACCCAGGCGCCCCAAGAAGTCTCTTGAAAGGGACTCTCTAGGAGTCCTCTCCCAGGAGTGATGCACATAGGTCATTTCGCCATTCTGGGCCTCAGTTTCCCCATTTGGGAGGCTGGATGGAAAAGTCTCTGCAATCCACTGTCTCATCAAAAAAAAAAAAAAAAAATCTCTTGATTGTAATTTCTGTCTGGATAATTTGAGAAAGGAGAGCAGAAAGGAAGTTTGGAAATAATAATAACAGTTTGGAAATAATTTCCCCTCATGTGGCAATCCCTAAAGATCACAGAAAGGTTATAATGTGAATGGAGCAAGGATTCTAAAACTTCTCCACTCCTAAGGAACCTGATGTCCTAAATTTAAACTTGGCAGAGTTTTTGGCAACCCCCTCCTGCCTCTTTCTGCCAACAAACTCTCTGAAATTAACAAATGGCCTGTTTGCTTTTATGTTTGGTCTGTCCTCAGTACCGGAAAGGTTCTGCGTGCACAAAACTGATTATATCCAAATTTACTTGGAGTTTTTCTTCTCCTGTCTGCTGTTGTGTCCTCAGTTTGAAAGGTCACATTCATCAAATTAGAATAAGAGAGGATCATCATGCAAACATTTCTTGTAAATGCCTAAGTGCCTGGGGCAGGATAAGGAAGAAAAAAAAAAAAAACTTTGCCAACAGAAAACTAATTATAATAACAGCTCAGGCACAGTCCTTGAGTTGTACATATATTAAATTCAGCAGCATTGGACTTTAACTGCCTGATCGTCTCCGTGTACATGATTTCATTTGCCCAAACCATTCCAATAAATGTGTGGTGTATAAAAATGCAGCTATTACTCTAAACTGTAAAATGTTGGGGTGCCTGGCTGGCTCAGTCAGTAGAGTATGCGACTCTTGATCCGGGGGTTGTAGGGTCAAGCCCCATGTTGGGTGTAAAACCTACTAAACATTTTTTTTTTTTTTTTTAATGTGAAAGGTGGCGTTCTAGAATCATCCAAACAGGGGTGCCTGGTTGGTTCAGTCAGTTACGTGTCTGACTTTGGCTCAGGTCATGATCTCGTGGTTGTTGAGTTCGAGCTTTGTGTTGGGCTCTGTGCTGACAGCTTAGAGCCTGGAGCCGGCTTCAGCTTCTTTGTCGCCCTCTCTCTCTCTGCTCCTCCCTGTTTGCGCTCTGTAAAAATAAAATAATCCAGGGGCACCTGGGTGGCTCAGTCGGTTAAGCATCCGACTTCGACTCAGGTCACGATCTCGCGGTCCGTGAGTTCGAGCCCAGCGTCGGGCTCTGGGCTGATGGCTCAGAGCCTGGAGCCTGCTTCTGATCCTGGGTCTCCCTCTCTCTCTGCCCCTCCCCTGATCCCACTTTGTCTCTCTCTCTCAAAAATAAATAAACGTTAAAGGGGCGCCTGGGTGGCTCAATCGGTTAAGTGTCCGACTTCAGCTCAGGTCACGATCTCGTGGTCCGTGAGTTCGAGCCCCGTGTCAGGCTCTGGGCTGATGGCTCAGAGCCTGGAGCCTGCTTCCGGTTCTGTGTCTCCCTCTCTCTCTGCCCCTCCCCTGTTCATGCTCTGTTTCTCTTTGTCGCAAAAATAAATAAATGTTTAAAAAAAAATTTTTTTTAATAGTAAAATAAAATAATCCAAACAGAGGCACCTGGGTGCCAAGCGTCAGACTCTCGGTTTTGGCTCAGGTCATGATCTCATGGTCTGTGAGATCAAGCCCCCTATCAAGCTCTGCCCTGACAGTGCAGAGCCTGCTTGGGACTCTCTCTCTCTCTCTCTCTCTCTGTCCCTCTCTCTCAAAATAAATAAACATTAAAAAATGAAGAAGAAGAGGGGCGCCTGGGTGGCACAGTCGGTTAAGCGTCCGACTTCAGCCAGGTCACGATCTCGCGGTCCGTGAGTTCGAGCCCCACGTCGGGCTCTGGGCTGATGGCTCGGAGCCTGGAGCCTATTTCCGATTCTGTGTCTCCCTCTTTCTCTGCCCCTCCCCCGTTCATGCTCTGTCTCTCTCTGTCCCAAAAATAAATAAAAAACGTTGAAAAAAAATTTAAAAAAAAAAAATGAAGAAGAAGAAAGGTTCTGGCTCGCTCCCGGGTTTCAGCACCAAAAAAACAAATAAATAAAACTAAATTAAAAAATAAAAAATAGGAAAAAAGGAAATGTTAACTGGAGAGTCAAGGCGAAGGATTTGTGGGTGTTTATTGTACTGTTCTTGTCATTTTCCTATAGGTCTACACATTTTCAAAGTAAAATGTTGACAAAAGAAGTCACCCAGTCTACTTACCCCCCAAATTCTTATTATTTCAGGTGTGGCACCTGGCGATCAAAATACCCCCTTGTGAGAGCCTAATACAGGAAACAGAGCAGGGAGCACCTGGGTGGCTCAGTCGGCTGAGTGGTTGAGCATCCGACTTCAACTCCGGTCATGATCTCACGGCTCAGGAGTTCGAGCCCCGCGTCGGGCTCTGTGCTTGAGAGCTCAGAGCCTGGAGCCTGCTTCGGATTCTGTGTCTCCCCCTGTCTCTGCCCCTCCCCCCCTTGAAAATAAATCAACACTAAAACTTAAAAAAGGAAAAAAACAGAGGAAAATCTGAGACTCTTAAAAGCGATTTGGTTTTACCACAACACATTAGCCACAGTCGATCTGCATTTTCCATCTCTCCTTGCTGGCATCTATTCAACAACATTGTGTGTGCCAGAACGGAGAGCTGGTTTCCTCCTCCGAAAGCAAGAACTCCTTCAAGAATTGCATCAGCCACTTTGGAGCCAGGGAACCTCAGCCTAATTGTGATTCTTGGAATGTGGGTTGTTCAAATAGTTTGGAGCTGGCGAGAAATCAAATCGAGGTAAAACAGGATGTCCGCGCGAAGGCATCTGCAAGAAAACTAGGGCCCCCCCCCCCACCGCCACCCCGACAAGACACGAGACCCGTAGAAAGTTCTCTGCCCCCGTGAGAACAGACTGCGTGGAGGGAGTGGCTGGGTGGGGGGGGGGCGATGTTGCCAAAATCCCAAAATAGAGCTGTTCAAGATGCCCTTTCACAGCACGTCAGACAAATGCCGGGTGGGGACGGTGACATCGTGGAGGGATTGAATGTCAAGCGGAGACTGAGAAAATGAGAGAGCGCAGAAGCTGTGGATGAAAACATACCCTTTCATCACTTGCCGTATCTGGGTCAAAACACCCAGCTGGCGAACCAAGGCATTTTCTCAGCTGTCTGGGAAGCTACACGAACTTCTCCGAGCCCTTCAGGCTACCGAGAGAGTCGGGCTTCCTATTATCAATTGCTTTGTTTGGTATACATTCGTAGGGTGCTGATGTTCCGGGTGCTACGCTAGGCTTTGGAAAACACAGTGGATTCTCCCGGTTCCTGGCCCTGGAGGCTTACAGCCGCCCAGCGAGGGAGAGACAACTAGTGACCCGTGGGGCGGATTGAATTCTGTGTCCTGCTTCACCCCTTACTCCCCCCACCCTGCCCACACCCTGCATCATGGACTTTGTTGTTACTCACTAGAGGCAGAAGCCCCTGCCCCTTGTGTTTTAAAATATTGCAGGTTTTTTTTTTTTAATTGTTTTAATGTTTATTTTTGAGAGAGAGAGACAGAGTGTGAGTCGGGGAGGGACAGAGAGAGAGGGAGACACTGCACCCAAAGCAGACCCCATGCTCTGAGCTGTCAGCACAGAGCCCCACACGGGTGTCGAACCCACGAACCACGAGATCATGACCTGAGCCGAAGTTGGACGCTTAACCGACCGAGCCACCCAGGCGCCCCATATTACATATATTTTTAAAGCTTATTTATTTGGAGAGAGAGGGAGAACATGAGTGCACGTTGCATGGGGGAGGGGCAGAGAGAGAGAGAGAGAGAGACAGAGAGAGAGAATCCCAAGCAGGTTCCCGCTGTCAGCACAGAGCCTGACGTGGGGCTTGAACCCACAAACCGTGAGATCGTGACCCGAGCCGAAATCTAGAGTCAGCCACTTAACCGAAGGAGCCACCCAGGTGCCCCTAAAATACAGTATATTAAGAGAAAGCTTACCGTATAGTAAGGCCCATAGGCCAGAAGACGATTTCCACTGACAACACGGTTTCTTACTCAAAGTTTCCAAGAACCGAGGTCACACCTGCCATGCAGGGCCAGCCGGGGGAGCACCAGGGTCTGCCTGGAGGCAGAGGAAAGGGGAGTGTGGGCAGGAGCCTTTATTGTGGTTTTCCCGGGAAGAAACAGGTAAGGCAAGGTAAGCAGGTTTGGGATGGGCTGGTTTGAATAATTTCAGCAGGCTGTGGGACACAGGGGCTACCCCCGCTTCTCTGATCCTGAGCGGTGGGGTGGTTAGAGCAGGCGGTCAGGGACCCAGTGTGCGAGAGCCCAGGAGACGGGGTGGCTGGGGTAGCGAGCTCTGGGCTGGTTGGTTTCATATGAAAGGCACACTTGGGTGCAAATTGCTTACTGTCTCCGGGAACTGGTGAGCCCTAGGGGGGGCAGTCCCTCCAAGGCCATCAAGTCCCCAGATGTCAAAGCATCACAGTCCAGGGGCTCCTGGGTGGATCGACTCAGGTCATGATCTCATAGTTCGTGCGTTCGAGCCCCGCCTCGAGCTCTGTGCTAAGCCTTCAGAGCCTGCTTGGGATTCTCTCTCCTTCTCTCCCCTCCCCTTCCCGCTTGCTCTCTCTCTCTCAAAATAAATAAAATTTAAAAAAATCACAACACAGGGGGCATCTGGGTGGCTCAGTTGGTTAAGCGTCCGACTTTGGCTCAGGTCATGATCTCACGGTCCGTGAGTTCGAGCCCCGCGTCAGGCTCTGTGCTGACAGCTCAGAGCCTGGAGCCCGTTTCAGATTCTGTGTCTCCCTCTCTCTCTGCCCCTCCCCTGTTCATACTCTGTCTCTCTCTGTCTCAAAAATAAATAAACGTTAAAAAAAAAATTTTTTAAATCACAACACAGAAAACAAAAGACATAGTTCCCTCCCGACCTGCCTTCCTCTCTCAACTCCTCTGCGCCTGCTTCCTGAAACCTACTTGCCAGATAAACTGTCAGAAAAATGAAAGTAAGAGGCGCCTGGGTGGCTCAGTCTTTTGAGCATCCGACTTCGGCTCAGGTCATGATCTCAAGGTTTGTGAGTTCGAGCCCCGCGTCGGGCTCTGTGCTGACAGCTCGGAGCCTGCAACCTGCTTTGGATTCTGTGTCTCCCTCTCTCTCTCTGCCCCTCCCCCATTCATGCTCTGTCTCTCTCTCAAAAATAAATAAACATTTAAAAATTAAAAAAAAAAAGTAAGACACAATAGGAGTGAACACTTTTGGTTCGTTTATTTTTTTTATTTTTTACTTTAATACCAGTAGAGTTCACATACGCTGTTCTATTGGTTTCAGGAGGACCATATAGGGATTCAACCCTTCCATATAATAGTCAGTGCTCATCACGCTAAGTGTGCTCCTAATCCCTTTCACCTATTTCGCCCAGCCCCCCACCCACCTGCCCTCTGGCAAACCTCTGTTTGCTCTCTATAGTCAAGAGTCTACTTTTCGGTTTCTCTCTCTCTCTCTCTCTTTTTTTCCCCTTTATTCGTTTGTTGCGTTTTTGTTCTTGTTTTTGTTTTTAAGTAGGCTTCACGGCCAGCCCAGAGTGCAACGCGGGGCTTGAACTCACAACCGTGAGATCAGGACCTGAGCTGAGATCAAGCCTCGGATGGATGCTTAACCGAATGAGCCACCCAGGCGCCCCTGTTTTGTTCCTTAAATTCCACATATGACTGAAATCGTATGGTATCTGTCGTTTTGCTTAGCGTTACACTCTCTAGATCCAGCCATGTGGTTGCAAATGGCAAGATTTCATTCTGGTTTTTTTTTTTTTTCAGCTGAAAAATATTCCGTTATGTATATATAGACCCCCACTTCTTATTTACCCATTTATCTATCAGTGGACTCTTGGGCTGCTTCCGCAATTTGGCTATCGTGAATAATGCTGCAATAAACACAGGGTGCATGTATCTGTCTGAATTAGTGTTTTTGTATTCTTTGGGTAAGTGCTCAGGAGTGCGATTACTTGATCTTAGGGCAGTTCTAGGATTCATTATTTGAGGAACCTCTATACTGGGGAAGAGAACACTTTTAATTTTTTTTGATGTTTATTCATTTTTGAAAGACAGAGAGAGATAGAGCACAAGCAGGGGGTGGGGCGGTGAGAAGGGGGGACACAGGATCTAAAGCAGGCTCCGGGCTCTGAGCTGTGAGCACAGAGCCCGACACGGGGCTCGAACTCACGAACCGCGAGATCGTGACCTGAGCCGAAGTCGGATGCTCAAAAGACTGAGCCACCCAGGCGCTCCATCAACAGAACACTTTTAAAGGCAAAGCGTGATCATGACGTCAAAAGTTGCAGACGGATCACAAATAATGGTCACGATGAGACAAGCAAAAAAACTGGGGCGGGGGGGGGGGGCTTGCGGGGAAAGAAAGCCACTTCAAATCCCTAACTCATCCCAGGGAAAAAGGAGAAGTGTTGAGTTCTATTCTAAAAATAGTGCGTTAATTCAAATTTGTAGAGAGAGCAAATAAATGTGCTCCCTTGTATTTCTACCTGTCTTTGGAGATAATGAAGAGAACAGAGTTGCTAAGGAGACACGAAAAATCATGAGAAACCTTCATGATATGAATTCATACCTAGGGGCCAGCCTGTCCCACCTGTACTCATTTGAAGACAGAGAATAAAAATACAGTTTCTCTGCTAAAGAAAAAAAGAATCCAGGTACATTATGCTAAGTAAAATAAGCTAGACACAAAAGGACAAAATGTTATATGGTGTCACTTACATGAAGTCCCTGCAGAAGTCAAGTTCATACACACAGAGAGGAGAGTGGCGGGTGCCAGGGGCAGAGGGAGGGGGAGGGGAGTTAGCATTTCACAGGGACAGAGCTTTAGCCTGGGAAGATGGAAAATTCTGGATGGGGATGGTGGTGACGGTTGCACGACAGAGCGAGTGTTCTTAATGCCACTGAGCTATATGGTTTAAGTGGCTTATTCTGTGTTATGTATCTTTTACCACAAAGTTTAAAAATCTAGGTAGAAAGGAATCATTCTTTCAGGCAAGGACCATCGGTAGGTGCTAAAGTTAGTGGCCAAAGTTTAATGAGACATGGGATATTGGCAGAATCTCAAAGTACCTCTCCCTCTCTACGGACTGTTAATATATTACAAACTTCACAGTTGGAGAAACCTAGGAAGTGCCACCTGAACCGAGATCCTTTAGCCAATATTGGGATTCAACCAGTCTGTCCATTAGATATGAGTATCTCATCAATATTAATTTCCTGATTTTGGCTATCATGCTCTAGTTTTTTTTTTTTAATTTTTTTTTTTTTAACATTTATTTTTGAGACAGAGAGAGACAGAGCATGAACGGGGGAGGGACAGAGAGAGAGGGAGACACAGAATCGGAAGCAGGCTCCAGGCTCTGAGCCATCAGCCCAGAGCCCGACGCGGGGCTCGAACTCACGGACCGCAAGATGGTGACCTGAGCTGAAGTCGGACCCTTAACCGACTGAGCCACCCAGGCGCCCCCATCATGCTCTAGTTTTATAAGAAGTTACCATCTGGGAAATCGAGGTGAATGATATATAGGAATTCTTTGTGCTATTTTTTTTTTTCATCTTATTGAGGGGAAACTCACATAACACTAACCAGTTCAAAGTCCACAATTCAAGGGCCGTCTCTCTCTAGTTCCAGAACATTTCCATGCACCCATTAAGCAGTCACTCCCCATACCCCCCACTCCACCCCCCTCCTCACCCCTGGCAACCACTATCTACATTCCGTCTGTATGGATTTTCCTATTCTGGTTTCGCGTAAATAGAATGCTAGAATACGTGGCCTTCTGTGTCTGACTTCTTTCACCCACCATGATGTTTTCAAGATTTGTTCACATTGTAGCCAGTGTCAGGGCTTGGCTCCTTGTGACGGTGGAATCCGTGTGATCTCCCACAGTTTGCTCATCCGTTGATGGAAATTTCCACCGTTCAGCTATTGTGAATAATGCTGCTATGAACATTTGTCTGGGGACACCTGAGTGGCTCAGTCGGTTGAGCGTCCAACTCTTGATTTCGGCTCAGGTCCTTAACTCATGGTTCATGGGATCGAGCCCCATGTGGGGCTCTGCACTAACAGCACGGAGCTTGGGATTCTCTCTCCCTCTCTCTGCCCCTCCCCTGCTTGTTCTCTGTCTCTCTCTCTCTCTCAAAATAAATAAATAAACTTAAAAAAAAAAAGAGGGGGGTCCCGAAGCAAAGTCTAAAACTCCGGCTGCCATGACAGATCTCCTGTACCCTCCTGTGGGCACCGTGTGCTAAAGCCCCCCGCACAGCCCTGAGTCACCGTGGTGAGAACCGCAGGGGCTCCGAGCCTTTTCAGGAGCCAGCAAGCGATCCAGCGGTCTCGGTCGCAACGATTCAGCTCTGCCCTTGTAGTGTGAAAGTAACCCGATGACACATAAACAAATGGGTATGGCTGTGTTCCAATAAAACTTTATCCACAAGCACAGGTGGGGGGGCCAGATTTGGCCCTGGGGTTATAGTTTGCCTGCCTTTGGTATACACCGTGTTCTAATTGCTTCACCAGTCTCCTCTATCAACGTAACTCCCTTGAAGGCAAGGGCAAGTTTTTCCATCCCTGCGTCTTCACCATCTGCTCCAATGCCTGCACAAAAATAAATGACTGTCCGCAAACAAACCGATGGGTGATTTATTTAATTATTTGCTCAGCTTGCCCCTAAGCGAGAAGCGCGAGAACAGCCATGTTGAGAAGTAGAAGGGCCCCATTAAGACGCATACTATGCGTCACCATGCATCCCCGCTTCCAGGTCGCCCCGGAACCACAGGCGTTCTGGCTGTTCCATTCAACATATGTTGACCGAGTGCAGGGTTTTCTTTTGGGGTGAGGAAAATGTTCTAGAACTAGAGCGAGGTGATATCTGCACAACGCCGTGAATGCCCTAAGTGCCACTGAATCGTTCGTCTGAAACGGGTTAACTTTGTGTTTTGTGCCTTCCGCTTCCATTTAAAAAAAAAAAAAAAAAAAAAAAGTGAGCTACAAATTTGAAAACTTTTGACTTTGCTGAAAAGGAAAAACAAAGGCTCCCTCTGGCTGCTGTGTGGAGAACAGACGATCCTACGAGGCCGGAGCAGAGGCTGGAGGCACCCAGGTCCCGGGGCTTCAATCCTTTTACTTCTGTTAGTGCTGTTGTAGCTGAATTATTTCCTGAGGGACACGGAATGTTTGGCCTGGGCGTTGCTGCGACTACTTGGGTTCCCTGATCTTGGGGATGGCCAAGAAATAAAGGTGCTGCCAGCGGGCGAGCTGGTGGGGTCCACGGTTTGGTGACCTCAGACAGCCCTGGCTGATGTTGGAACGTCATAGCACTGGGCAACCCCCACGGGGCGCTGGGTATATACCACCTTCAGCTTGACCATACCATGAGCTGACGGGCTGGTTTATCATTATGTCTGTTGCAGCAGACCCTCCGGTGGCCCGTGTCCCCTCCCCTCAGCCCCCTCCCACCCCCGCTTTCACCATAGGGGGACAGTTCCTGCAAGATCTGAGTAACCTCTTGCTGACAATATCACATGTCAAGCCTGTACCACACATGCATGCATGCAGTTCCTCCCATGTTTGCCAACGCCCCAGGGCAGCCCAAAAGTGTGGGGCTAACGAATGGGAGTGTAATGGGGCGGCGGGGTGGCTCAGTTGGCCAAGCGTCCGACTCTTGGCGTCGGCTCAGGTCATGAGCTCACGGTTCGTGAGTTCGAGCCCCGCGTCGGGCTCTGCGCTGACGGCGCGGAGCCTGCTTGAGATCCTCTCTTCCTCTCTCTCCGCCTCTCCCCTGCTCGCTTGCTCTCTCTCAAAACTAAATAAATAAATTTATATTAAAAAAAAAAAAAGAATGTGAGTATAATGACCACAGACAACATCAACATAACGCATGGCCCTTAATAAGACATATTCAAACTAGACGTGTCTCCCCAGATTGTATGTGTTGAAAACTAACCCCCAGTGTGATGACAGTCAGAGGCGAGGCCTCTAGGAGGTGATTAGGTCAGGAGCATGGAGCCCTTGTACATGGGATTTGGGCCCTTGTAAAAAAAGACGAAAAAGCAGGTGGTGGGTTCCAGAGGCTGGGGAGGGGGCAGGAATGGGGAGTTTGTGTTTAACGGGGACAGAGTTTTAGTCTGTGAAGATGAAAAGAGTCCTGGGGCACCTGGGCGGCTCAGTCAGTTAAGCGTCCGACTTCGGCTCAGGTCATGATCTCATGGTTCGTGGGTTCGAGCCCCGCGTCGGGCTCTGTGCTGACAGCTCGGAGCCTGGAGCCCGCTTCGAATTCCGTGTCTCCCTCTCTCTCTGCCCCTCCCCCATTTGTGCTCTGTCTCTCTCTGTCTCTCAAAAATAAATGTAAAAAAAAAAAGATTTTTTTTTTAAAGAGTCCTGGAGGTGGATGGCAGGGACGGTTTGCACGACAGTATGGTTCTATTTAATTCTAGTGAACTGGACCTTTAAACGTTGCTAAAATGGTCAATTTTATGTTAGGTCGATTGTGGTCATATTTCTGCAAGCAGTTGTGTAAAAAAAACACAACAACAACAACATCATAACCTCAATATAATTGTGAGAAAACATCAGGAGGGACACTCTCCAAAATACCTGGCCAGAACACGACAGAAATGTTAAGATCCCGGAAGACGAGCGAAGCCTGAGGGAACTTCACAGACCGGCAGGGACAAGCAGATGTGACAACTAAGTGAAACGTGGATGGTTTCCCGGATCAGATAAAGGACCCAGTGGGAAACCTGGCGAATCCTTTAGAAAGTCCCTACTTTAGGGGCGCCTGGGTGGCTCCGTCGGTTAAGCGTCCGACTTCAGCTCACGTCACGATCTCACGGTCCGTGAGTTCGAGCCCCGCGTCGGGCTCTGTGCTGATGGCTCAGAGCCTGGAGCCTGTTTCAGATTCTGTGTCTCCCTCTCTCTCTGCCCCTCCCCCGTTCATGCTCTGTCTCTCTCTGTCTCAAAAATAAATAAACGTTAAAAAAAAAAAAAAAAAGAAGAAGGTCCCTACTTTAGGGGCGCCTGGGTGGCTCGGTTGGTTGAGCATCGAGCTCTTGATTTCAGCTCAGGTCATGATCCCAGGGTTCAGGAGATGGAACCTGCTTGGGATTCTCCACCACCCCCCCCACCCCCTCCCCTGCTCTCTCTCTAAAATAATAAATAAATAAATAAATAAATACTCCAGGTTTCAACCCTCAACCAATGGAGACTGTGATCCAGTGGCTAAATAGTCATGCCTCCAGCTTTCGAATGGACGCTGTCGGGAGAAATCTTTATCCTGTGACCCCGGTGATACACCTTCTCTTGGCTTTTCCTCCTTCTTGGTCAGTCTCCCAGCTCTCTCCTGCTCCCTGGGGTCACCGCTGACAAGGACCACTCCCTACCCGAACTATAGTGAGGTTGCTCTGAGCTCTCGTCCCGCCCAGGCCTCATCAGCCTTGGCAGGCTGAGTCCCGTGTAGTAAGAATTCCCCCACCTCTTGAATAAAGTCTTCCTTGAAGAGAGCCTGTTTCACACTGCCCCTTGCAACTTTGCTTTGGCACCTCCCAAATAAACAGCCTGCACCCAAGTCCTTGTCTCAAGGGGACCCAAGCTAAGAGAATCCCTATGGAACAGATGAGGAAAACAAGGCACAGAGTAGTTAAGGAGCTCTCCCAAGGTCACACAGCCAGGGAATGGAAGAGATAAAGCGCCAACCGGATGGCCCAGCACAGAAGGTGCCCTCCTGATGACAGCACTATCCCAACTCTGAGAGTTAAAGGATTCTCCTTATTTTTTTTTTTAATTTTTTTAATGTTTATTTAGTTTTGAGAGAAAGAGAGACAGAGTGTGAGCGGGGAAGGGCAGAGAGAGAAGGAGACACAGAGTCCAAAGCAGGCTTCAGGCTCTGAGCCATCAGCACAGAGCCCGATGTGGGGCTCGAACCCATAAAACGTGGGATCATGACCTAGGCTGAAGTCGGCTGCCCAACTGACTGAGCCACCCAGGCTCCCCGAGGATTCTCCATTTTAAATTTCACTAACTTAGTCCCAGATTTACATCCCCATAATTCCCTAATACAAACCGAAACAACACTCCCCTGCCAACTTATCTGAATAATGTGTGTAAGGCAGAGAAAGTGACAGCTGGAAACCACTCCAATTTTCCTTACACATAACTGGGGTTGATTCACGTTGTCTTCTCCAAGACCTTCCCCCCCCCCAAAAAAAAAAAAAACACCCGAGTAATCTGGTTGGTGCTGCAGGATGCCAACTTTGGCGCATCTCTCTCTTACAACTTCTGCAATTCTCCGTCGAAAGCAACACGCAGAAGCAGTCGGTGGCAAAGCTGGAGTAGTAAACGAGGGATATCCCAAGAGAGGAGAAAGTTCGCTTTCTAAAACAGATGGAAGAAACCAGAAAAGAAGGGGGGGAGGGACGTGAAAGGGCAGCTTCTGGGAGAAAGGAACTTCAGTGTTCAGTGTTACGGAGTTCATTAACAAGCCAAGGAAGGAAAGAAGGAAGGAAGGAAGGAGGGAGGGAAGCAGGGTGGGAGGAAACTGCCGCTGTAACAGACCCCTCAAAAAATGTAGCAGTTTAGGGGCGCCTGGGTGGCTCCGTCGGTTAAGCATTAAATTGGTGGGTTGAGGGTTTCAGCTCCGCATCAACCTCTCTGCCATCAGCGAGGAGCCCGCTTTGGATCCTCTGTTTCCCTCTCTCTCTGCCCCTCCCTGCTTGTGTGCCCCTCCCATTCTCTCTCTCTCTCTCTCTCTCCCTCTCTCGGAAATAAACACTTAAAAACAAAGATGTTTTTACTGTAGCTAAAGGTCGGGGGGAATCACAAGGTCTGAGCAATGTGCTAGAGTTTCACATATATTTCTCCCCCTTACTCTCATCACACCCTGTGAAAAGTGGGTTATGTAAGCCATTTGGCAGATTAGAAAAACTGAGGCTGAGTGGGGATATAATTTAGTCAGGATGGCACAGGCAGTAAGTGGCACAGGCAAGCTTTGAATCCCTGCTTCTCCACCATGCAATGATGACCCAGTCCTTATCCTCAAGGGGCTTACAATTGCTAACTGTCTCCCAGCATCCATTCTCTGTGAATTCCTTTTAGTAATAGAACCTCTTGAATTTTAGGGGTGGGGGACGCATGGCCCCCCAGCTGGAAAGTACACTTCCCAGGAACCCTTGCTGCCAGGTGTGACTGTGTGACCATGTTTGAGTCAATGGGATCCAAGCAAACACGAGAGAAACTTGGAGGTCATCTCCTTAAACACAAGCTACCTGCCCTAGCCTTCCTCCTCCCCCTTTCTGCTGGTCGCAACTTGGAAATGGAGGCAGGCAAGCTCTTACCAGGTGGGTGAGGACAACCCTAGGGGAACAACAAGATGAAAGGAATCTAAGGTTCCAGATGACCCCACGGAGCCCAGAAAGAGAATTAATGCCCACCCCTACATGACTTTCTTTGCACCATGTTTCATTTTAATCACACATGTGGGTCCACATGAAATCTGTGACATGAATTAAGTGGAATTACATTTAAATAATTAAAGCTTGTTATAAGCATCCCGTAAAGCCCAAAGCCATTCAACTGGTTATTGTTTTTTTTTTTTTTTAACGTTTATTTATTTTTGAGACAGAGAGAGGACAGAGTATGAACGGGGGAGGGTCAGAGAGAGGGAGACACAGAATCGGAAGCAGGCTCCAGGCTCTGAGCTGTCAGCACAGAGCCCGACGCGGGGCTCGAACTCACGGACCGTGAGATCATGACCTGAGCCGAAGTGGCCGCTTAACCGACTGAGCCACCCGGGCGCCCCAGGTTACTGTTTAATTATGTGCAGGAAGGCACATAGGAAACTTCGGAACCTGGTGCAAATAGAAAAAGGCACCAAAGTATGGAAAGAGCCCAAATGTCCATCGAGGGATGAATGGATAAAGAAGATGGGGCATATATATACAATGTTCTCTTAAATATAGAGAACAAACAGAGGGTTGTTGGAGGGGTTGTGAGAGGGGCATGGGCTAAATGGGTAAGAGGCTTAAGGAACCTCCTCCTGAAATCATTGTTGCACCATGTGCTAACTAACTTGGATGTAAATTATACAAAATAAATAAATTATAGGGGGAAAAAAAAGGCATCCACTCCGATAGACAAACTAGAAAGTACCCTGTCTCCAGCTTGGGGAACACAGCTAAGCTGGATTTCAGCCCCTGAAATCCTGAGGGATGCCGGTGCCCTCAGCCGGGCATAACAGCACAGCCAACCACACACAGCGGTTTATGTCTAAATGCAAAAAGGGGGGGAGGGTCTTGTAGCTAAATAATTTGTTTTAATTTTTTAACATTTATTTTTGAGAGAGAGGGAGACAGGATGCGAGCAGAGGAAGGGCAGAGAGAGACGGAGACACAGAATGTGAAGCAGACTCCAGGCTCCCAGCTGTCAGCACGGAGTCCTATGTGGGGCTGGAACCCACAAACCAGGAGATCATGATCTGAGCCAAAGTCTGAGGCCCAACTGACTGAGCCACCCAAGAGCCCCTAAATAAATTTTATATAAAGTGAATAGTTGTCAGTGCACTGAGGACGTTTTCTATTTAAAGAAATCCTGCTCTGAAGTCCTTTGAAGAGACTGCTGTCCTAATGGAATTAGTCACCACTGAGTCATTTCTGCAAAATTCAGATTCGTGATTTGGTCTAAGCCAAGATCTGGCCGGAGAAGTCAGATAAATTATAGATGCCATTAATAAATTATAGAGTACTTAAAGGCAAAAGAGGAAGGAAAAAATGACACGTGAAAGTAAGCGGGATTGACACCGGGAGTTCTTGAACGTGGTCTCCGCCCGCACCCAATCGTGGCCAGGATCCGCCCGCCGGTGGTTGTCATTTAATTAACTGTCAAGTGCTCCTGGGGATAGGAAATCAGCTTTTGTCCAGTTGGAAGGGAATGAACGAAGGGACGAGGAACAACCCGCAGAAGCTTCACCGAGTTTAGGCAAAAGACCAAACGTTAAAGAACAAGCAACTGGGACTCCGCGCGTTCTCGCCCCGCCCGGGTTGCCCGGACAACCGCGCCGGCGTCCGGGCTGAGCCCCCGGCGCGCGCGCCTGCGCCTGCGCAGACCCCTAGTTCTTCGCCTGGCTGCTCTGTTCCGCCGCCGAGGTCCTCGCGGAGCCGGGAAGCGGGGTCGCAGGAGCCCAGGAGGGAGAAGCACGTCTGAGCGCCCCCTTGGTGCCGAGAGCCCTTCGGGGAGCCCTGGAGAGGACCCCCGCCTTTCCAGGCCAGCCCCTTCCTTCAAAGCTTGAGACCGTGGTCCAGTTCTGTGCTCCCAGCCTCGGTTTCCCCGTTTGTAGTATGTGGGTTCACAGCCCCTGTCTCAGCAGCCGAAGAAGATCTAGAAAACTGGGAACAAGGTGGGCTCCGTGGGGAGCGCTCGCGAGCCCTTTGTGGCGGAAGTGGTGGGGGGAGGGACCCTCTTCAAACAGCCCGAGGAGGTGGGTGTTATCATTTTCCCCATTTTACAGGGAAGGAAACTGAGGCCCAGAAAAGGGAAGTGACCCGCCCAAGGGGTTCAGCTAGTGCCTGGGCAGGACCAGGAGGGGAAGATGCCCACCTTGGGGTAACTGTCACTGGAGAATCTGGGGGTGGGGTGAGACCTCTCTCTCTCTCTCAAAATGTTAAAAAATTAAATTCTTTTACCATTGTTCTGTGCCCCAAAATATATGCTATACCGATTTTCTAATGATATGGAGGTTCTTAACAATAGCCAGATTTTCTGCAAACTAGCTGTCCAATTGGAGTTTCTGAAACCATAGATGATTGTCATGGACAGTTCAACTGAGTGGACCAAGCATTGGGCAAGAATCAGGAAACCTGGGCTCTGTCCCCATTTCTGTCATTACAGGCTCTATGGCTTTGTCTCTCAACCTCCCTGGACTCACTTTCCCCCTCTGTCAGGTGAAGATACTGAGATGATTTTTTTTTAATGTTTATTTTTGAGAGACAGATAGCATAAGCGGGGGGGGGGGGGGGGGGACAGCAGAAACAGAGAGGGAGACACAGAATGCAAAGCAGGCTGCAGGCTTTGAGCCCAACGCGGGGCTTGAACCCACGAAGTGGGAGATCGTGACCTGAGCCGAAGTCAGACACTTAACCGACTGAGCCACCCAGGTGCCCCTGAGATGATTTCTAAGGGCGTGGAAATGCTCATATTCTGACAAGACCCCTCTCCCCACCTCGCCCTGCCCCTTGGAGTTATTAAAGCCACCCGCCTCCCTCCGAGGGGTTCTCTTCACCTCCAAATGTCTTTTGTTCACATCTCTCAGCCCCCCCTCCCCCCCGCCCCGGCCTGGTCCCTCAGACACATCTTTCAGAGTCCGTCTTTCCAGGCTGTTGTTACCACTCAGACAAATGCATTATTATCCCTGATTCTAACAAGTAAATTATGGTGATGTTTAACACAGCAGTGTCAGGGGCTTGTTTGTGGCAAATTACGGTGTTTAAGCACAAGATGCCCTGATGTTTCCGTGAGGAAAAATAAAATGAAGCTTAAAACTGGCCTTTTAGGGGTGCCTGGGTGGCTCAGTCGGTTAAGCGGCCGACTTCAGCTCAGGTCACGATTTCGCGGTCCGTGAGTTCGAGCCCCGCGTCCGGCTCTGTGCTGACAGCTCAGAGCCTGGAGCCTGTTTCAGATTCTGTGCCTCCTTCTCTTTCTGACCCTCCCCTGTTCATGCTCTGTCTGTCTCTGTCTCAAAAATAAATAAACATTAAAAAAATTAAAAAAAAAAACAACTGGCCTTTTAAAATGCTCCCTGATGCGGTGCTGAACTGTAGAAATGTCCCAAGCATCCTCAGAAATTATTCTGACCTCGCTGGTGTTCAGACAAAAAGCCATAGATCATCCCTTTAATTCATTCTCTTCAGCACCCACCTGCCTTTCTGTGTATGTTGCAGTTGCCGGGTTGGGGTAACGGGTCAGAAGACTGTCTATACTCTCCTCAAAGAACAGGAACTGGAAATAAGGAATTGAGATCCTGTTCAAAGGGAGTAAGTAGTCTGCCCAGAACAATCCAACCTGAACCCATTAGAATGTAAGCTCGAGAGGGAAAAAAAAAAAAGACGGTTTTGCGTATGGCTACATCCCCAGTGCTTAGAGCAAGGTTAGACACTTAGTAACACTCAGTAACTACGTGTCCAACTAATGAATGAACAAGGAGTCCCTGACATATTTGGGTAAGTAACGACTAAAGGCGATCTAAACATTTAAAAAAAGTTTTTTAATGTGTATTTATTTTTGAGAGAGAGAGAGACAGAGAGACAGGGAGACAGAGTGTGAGTGGAGGTGAGCAGAGACAGAGAGGGAGACCCAGAATCTGAAGCAGGCTGCTCCAGGCTCCAAGCTGGCAGCACAGAGTCCGACGCGGGGCTCAAACCCACAAACCGCGAGATCATGACCTGAGCCGAAGTCGGACGCTGAACCCACCGAGCCACTCAGGCGCCCCAAGGCGATCTAAACATTTTGCTTGAAGTTTGAGATTATGTTCTAGAAAGTATCAGTGTACTGGACATCTCCCTCTCTTTTCGCCCCTTCCCCTCATTTCACACCTTTTTCTGTGTCTTGCCCCGCTCCCCCCCCCCCTCCCCCCAGGACTCTCATTTGACAAAGCATCTCCTTCCTCACTGGGTCTGTGCACAGCAGCTTTCTGGAGGGTGACATTTACATGTGCTGCTGGTGGCAGGAGAAGGGATTTATTACATGGGGTGGGGGCAGTCCTGTGGTCCCTAAACCTGATTCCTGCACCCCGCCCCCCCCCCCCCCCCCCCCCCCCGCCATGTTACACTTGTTTGGAAACATCACCTAAAGGCAGATGATTCAGAGCAGGTGGACACAATGAAGAAACATCATTCGGAAATGGAACTTCACAAGCAAACTTCGTGCTGAGGCTTGCTGTCCCAAAGGGTCTGAGTTCTGTTTCTTACTTAGCCTCTTCATGTTTTTATTGGAATCCATCACAGAAGCAACAGAGGAACAGACTTCCCCTTAAGAAGTTTTCAATAGCTGGGCGGCGCCTGGGTGGCTCAGTCGATTAAGCGATTAAGCATCTGACTCGATTTTGGCTCAGGTCATGATCTCCCAGTTCGTGAGACTGAGCCCCCCCATCGGGCTCTGCACTGGCATCGCAGAGCCTGCATGGGATTCCCTCTCTGTCTCTGTCTCTCTGCCCCTCCCCTGCTCACACTCTCTCTCAAAATAAATAAATAAGCAACAAAAAAATTGTCAATTGTGTTCATGGCTTTTGGACAAACTACTTCTTAAGGAGAAGAGCCGTCTGTAGTAAAAATCTCCTTGGCCCAGGAGGTGATGCAAGTAGGGGGACTCCACTCAATTCCTTTCATATGTCATTTGTCTACACACAACGGTTATATCAAGCCTAACTCGCCAATATTTTCAAAAGATTTTAGTGAGGCGCCTGGGTCAGTTAAGTCCGACTCTTGATTTCCGCTCGGATCATGATCTCATGGTTGATGGGATCGAGCCCTGCATATGTGACAGCTCAGAGCCTGCTTGGGATTTTCTCTCTCCCCCTCTGCCCCTCCCCCTCTCAAAATAAATAAACTTTAAAAAAAGTTTAAAAATTAAAAGATTTTAGTTTGGGGGCGCCTGGGTGGCTCAGTCGGTTAAGCGGCCGACTTCGGCCCAGGTCATGATCTCGCGGTCCGTGAGTTCGAGCCCCGCGTCGGGCTCTGTGCTGACCGCTCAGAGCCTGGAGCCTGTTTCAGATTCTGTGTCTCCCTCTCTCTGACCCTCCCCTGTTCATGCTTTGTCTCTCTCTGTCTCAAAAATAAATAAACGCTAAAAAAAAAAAAAAAATTAAAAAAGTAAATAAATAAATAAATAAATAAATAAAAAAGATTTTAGTTTGTCCTAATCATGGTCTTCAAGATGATATCCTGGATACAATTCTTTTCTTTGAGGCCATTTCTCCTACAGACCATATTCACTAGCATAAACTGATACAGAGACTCAACCTTGAGGTGCCCTCAGATCCAGAAGTCCAAAAGTTAAAAGTACTGATCTTATTTCAGCTTTGATAAACCTCAATTAATTTATTATTATTTTTAATGTTTGTTTATTTTTGAGAGAGAGAGAGGCAGGGCGTGAGCAGGGGAGGGGCAGAGAGAGAGGGAGACACAGAATCCGAAGCAGGCTCCAGGCTCCGAGCTGTCAGCACAGAGCCCCACGCGGGGCTTGAACCCACAAACCGTGAGATCATGACCTAGCCGAGGTTGGACGCTTAACTGAGCCACCCAGGCGCTCCAATATCAGTTAATTTATACAGTGGGATGAAGATGGGGGGGGAGCCTATTTGTTAAGCCAAAGACTTCCAGTTCAACATCCTCGGAATCTAGACAAAGGACCAGGCATCATACTAACTGCCTTCTCAACGTTATCCCATGAAACCTCTCCAACCAAGTAGGGATCATTATCTCTATCTTTGGATAGTGAGACTGAGCCACACGGTAGTTAACAGCTTGCCCCAGGTCCCCAAACTAAGAGGTCCTCTGTGGCCCATGAGGGTAAGGCCAGCAGGTGCCAGTTGCAGGGAAACAGGTCTCAGCTTTTTATGTCAAGAACTTCCTGATGCTTAGAGCCTGCCCCTTGCACCCAAAGCTGCACTATGATGCCGGAATGCCCTTCCCAGCCCACAGCATTCTCTTTTCTTATTCGGAATGCTTTACAAGTACATCTGTGGGCATTTATTGCATTATTTCCCCTGGGTGGAGCCAAGATATCCCACTTTACACAAACAGAGATGAGGTGATTCACTGAGGGTCCCCAGAGCTAGAATTCAGGTCCCTCCCTGCCACCCTGCCCAGACTGGCTAATTACCCTCCTCTCCCTAAGTCGGTTCCCTTGGCCCCACAGGCACTGGGCTGCATTTGACATCTTTATCGAACTGGCCTGCATTTGACATCTCAGGCTGATGTCTGGGTTCCATCACCTGCCTTATGCGTGAGTGATAAGAGAGGCTCTATATGTCCCTTGAAAGCCAAGGATCCTCATACGTCCCCTCCTCTAAATATTACAAGTGGCATTTTGTGGTTTTTCCATCACTCTCTTCAGTCAGGTACAGGACTAGGATTCAAGCAAAATCCAGACGCGGTAAGCAAGACTGGGGTTGGACACAATTCCACAGCTCCATCTTGTCCATCAGGATCTGTGACCATTACTCTGCCCTGTCTCCCCTTCTTCTGCCTGGTTCCTTTTCATCCGGCTCAGGAGTCACCCCTCCTAGGGATCTTGCCTCACTCCTGCCCACTCCCAAACCACCACACTTGTCAAAGATTCCCCTGAGTTCCTGTAGCCCTTAGGCTTAACGCGTACAATCCGAAACAGCATAGCTCAGGAATCAGAGGAACAAGGTGTAGCATCAGCAGAATGAGATCCAATCTTCCACCCCCCACTAGCTGTGTGACTTTAGGCCAGTTACTTAACCCCTCTGGGCCTGTCCCCTCATCTGCAAACTGGGAATGATGGAGTATTCATTTCCCAGGGGCAGCATTCCCTGAGATGACACATGTAAGTGAGCGGTGAGCCCTGGTGAATGATGCCTGGCGAGTTATGAGCACTCAATATGCAGCACCATGATCACGTGAGAACTGACTTGTGTGGGCTTTAGAACAGGGCTTGGCATTGAATAATGTAGTATTAGTATTGTCATCACTTCTCACACTGTCCTGAATAAATTGCCAGCGGAAGTGGCTGCCTCATCAGAGGAAAGGGTGTGTCGTTTGCTTCTGAATCTCATACAGCACGCACCTAATAAATGGCTGTTGAATGACAAAGAAACAGATTCTGTTGGGCCCTACAGGGCATAAAAGGAAACTCAAAAGCCACTCTCCGAGACAAGGGCTGGTCCACTTCTGCAAAGGTAGTAAAATGTTTTAGACTGTGTGGGTCACACACTCTGTTGCAACCATTCAACTCTGCTCTTGGGGTGGGAAAACAGCCATGGACACGTGGGTAAATGAATGGGCACGGCTGTCTCCCAATAATATTTTATTTACGGGCACTTCATATTATTTTGAACTTCATATTATTTTCGCAATTCATAAAAGGTAATTTTTTTTTTCCACAACCATTTAAAAATGAATAAAGATTTCTTAGATCGCTAGCCTTTCAAAAGCAGAGAGCAGGTTCGATTTGACCCGCGGGCTGCAGTCGGCCAACCCTCGCCCTACCTCTTCCCCTAACAAGACAGAGCTCCCAGGAAAGCGGGCCTCGGATTGGGCCAGGCAGAGTGGGTGGGGCCTGGGGGGGGTGGGGGGCTTCGTGTCGTCGCGCTTCGGGAAGGGAAAGCCCGGATTGGTCCACTCCGTTTGGCAGTCGGCCAATCAAATCAGGGCGGCGCTGCCGCTTTGCCCCGCCTCGCGCTAGCGTCTGCGTTACGCGGGGAGTGCGCCACGCCCCCTTGCGCGCTCGGGACTCACTTCCGGGCCCTGGCACGGCGTGACGTCAGGAGGAGGGCAGGTAAGTACAAGCGGGCGGTGGGGGCGGTCAGGCCCGGTGAGGGCCGGGGGTCTGGTCGTTGCTTCACCCGACCTCGGAGCCGCTCGACGGGGTGAGCGCGCGGGGGGTCGTTGGGCACTGCGGTTGTGGGCACGATGTCCGGAGCCGGCTCCGGTCCCAGCCGCGACCTTAGTCCCAACCCCAGGCAGTTTTATGTCTGAAGGGCCTTTGGGTTTTCTTATCTGAAAGATGGGACCAGTGAGCCCCTGCCTCGCTGGGCTATGGTGAAGATTTAGATGCTCGTAAAATGGTTTGGCATGAGAAATAATCGAAAGTGCCAACATTTAACTCTGCATCAGGCGCTGTGCTAAGTCCTTCAACTCACTGAGCCTTGACAGCAACCTTATCAGGTTGATACTTTTATAAACCCTCCTTTACAGATGAGAAAACTCGGGCTCGGAGAGAAAGGCTTTGCCAAAAGTCAAAACCGCTAGCACGCGGCCGAATCGGGATCCAAGCCCACGCGCTATGCCCTAAGCCAGTGGGGTTTATAATAACTCCTGGCACCAACGACTAGAAATTTCTATACATCCATCCTATAACCCCCGCTCCCTGGGGTGGCAAAACCACTGTAAGAGCCCCAGCTCCTGTAAATGAGGTCCCCTGCGAACACTTCCAGCATCTTATTTCATTCACAGCAACCCCAGAAAGTCAGTCCGGTCACCCTCATGTACTCGTTACAGATGAGCAAGTCGAAGTTCAGGGAAGCTCAGACACTGGCTGAGGTCACCCAGTTAGTGAGGACAGGAGCTGGGATGCAGGCCCAGGGAACTGTATCCCAAGCCGGGGTGGGAAGTGACCTTGGGAAAATCCGGTCCGAGGACACACTTTACAGATGAAGGATCTGAGTCGTGAAGAGATGTTCAGGGTCATGGCAGAACAGTTTAAATTTTTTTTCAATGTTTATTTATTTTTGAGAGACAGAGCGCAAGCAGGGGAGGGGCAGAGTGAGAGGGAGACACAGAATCGGAAGCAGGCTCCAGGCTCTGAGCCGTCAGCACAGAGCCCGACTCGGGACTCGAAGTCATGAACCGTGAGATCATGGCCTGAGCTGAAGTCAGACGCTTAACCGACTGAACCAGCCAGGTGTCCCTGTTACCAGACACTTTTGGATGATGGCACCGTGAGCCCTCATAGTTAGCAATTTTCCTTTCCAGGGAGTCCCAAGAGACTTCTGGCTTGAGGTCTGCCTCCACTAGTGTGATATGCACAGGGTCTTTGAGAAAACCCCTTAGGCGAACCCTCTAGAGCCAGAGACCAGAGTCTCTAGGCAGGCTGGTATGATAGCATTGAGGAACACCCAGGACGTGCCTTGGGCTTTTGCATTTACCAAGGAGCAGGTGTTTGTCCTCTGGGATCTTGGGTGCTTACACCGGATGTCGGTGACATTTATTGAAAAACAATTTTAACATTTATTTTTTGAGAGAGAGACAGAGCATGAGCAGGGGAGGGGCAGAGAGAGAGAGGGAGACAGAATCCGAAGCAGGCTCCAGGCTCTGAGCTGTCAGCCCAGAGCCTGACGCGGGGCTCGAACCCACGGACCACGAGATCATGACCTGAGCCGAAGTCAGACGCTTAAGCAACTGAGCCACCCAGGCGCCCCATGAATGGTTTTAACTTCGTAAATGTTTGGGAAAGAATCAAGAGGAGCATGATATTTTGTGATGGGTGACAACCACGTGAAATGACAACTTCAGTGTGATGGCATCCAGTCACGCCGACTTCCACATTGTCTACAGCTGCTTTACTAGCTATGATGGCAGAGTTGAGTCATTGGGACAGAGACAGCTGGGTCTGCAAAGCCAGAAATATTTACTCTCTGGTCCTTCATAGAGGAAATTTGCCAACCCCCGTTCTAGAATATGCTTCAGTCCCGGGGTGCCTGGGTGGCTCAGTCGTTTGAGGGTCCGGCTTCGGCTCAGGTCACGATCCCACAGTTTGGGGGTTCGAGCCCCGCGTCGGGCTCTGTGCTGACAGCATGGAGCCTGCTTGGGATTCTACCCCCACCCTTCTCCTCTCAGAATACATGAATAAACATTAAAAAAAAAAAATCCAAAAACCTTGGATTTGATACCTGTGTCACCTGCACTAATTCTCACGGAGCTCCAGTCAGGAGTGGTTCATGCAGTCAGCATTCCTCGGGGGCCACATGCTGTCCCAGGTGCTGGAGGTACAGCACAGAGTGGCCTGGTAGAGGAGACAGACTGTAGACAAGTAAACCGACACAGGGTGATGTGATAGGGACTCCAGGGACGAAGTGGCTTTCGATCACGTGGTCAGATGAGGCCTCTGACACAGACGATGTTTGAGCTGAGACCTGTGACAACAGACAGCTGGTGGGAGAGCATGCATTCAAGGCACTTGGCCTGCACCTGCTGAGCCTTTGACGGCCTCCAGGAAGCCAGCGTGACTGGAACAGAGTGAGGGACAGGGAGAGGGGTAAGAGGCGGACTTGGAGAGGCAGGGGCCCCGTAGGCTGTGGGGAGGACTTTGGCTTGAATTCTCAAACCAAAGGGAATCACTGGAGGGGTTTAGGCAGGAGAACGATGTTTCAGATTTCTATTTTAAGACCTCTTTCTGGTCCCTGTGGGGAACACAGACCGTGGCAGCCAAGGGCAGAGCCAGGAGACCAGGGAGGAGGCAGCTGCAGTGGTCCAGGTGAGCCGTCCTGGGGGCCGTGAAGGATGAGAAGCGTCAGACGTGAAATACATGTTGGCTGGAGAGTGAACAGGACGCTCTCTCTCTACGCAGACAAACATCACTCTTTGGAGGGTCGTCTGAGCCGCCGCCACACACAGCCCTTTGCAGGGAGGCCGTGGACCCTCCCCCAGGCTCCCCAGGAGGGCAGGACTAGGCAGGGAGGCGACACTGAGCAATCTGCAATCCGTGTCTCATCACCTCTTCGGATCAGCCGATCAGTCGAGGGCGAGGACCAGTAGGCAGCTCGCAAGATGGTGAGTAGACAGCCTCATGCTCACCGGGTTTTTCTTCTGGTCTTTGTCAGGCCCCCGAAGTAGCCCTTTCCCTCCTCCTCCCCAGGCTGTAAGGAGGTATTTCCAAACTCCGGATCATGATCTTTTTGGTGCATTGGTTCTCAAAGTTGGCATTGCACTAAAATCACCCAGGGAGCTTTTTCCTTTCCTTTCTTTCTCTTCTTTCTTTCTTTCTTTCTTTCTTTCTTTCTTTCTTTCTCTCTCTCTCTCTCTCTCTCTCTCTTCTTTCTTTCTTTCTTTCTTTCTTTTTTAAGGAGGTGAAATTCAAACATCAAATTAACCATTTTAGAGTGTACGATTTAGTGGCATTTAGTATTTTCATATTGTCGGACAACCACCACCTCTATCTATTTCCAAAGCATTTCCATCTCCCCAAAAAGGAAATCCTATCCCCACGAGCAGTCCCTCCCCAGCCCCCAGCAACCACCCGTCTGCTTCCTGTCCACATGGACTTTCCTGTTTGGGACATTTCATGTAAGTGGAATCATACGCTATGTGGCCTTTTGCGTTTGGCTTCTTTCACCAAACACAATGTGTTTGAGGTTCATCCACGTCGCAGCAGGAGTCAGG
This sequence comes from Panthera pardus, assembly GCF_024362965.1. Classification (NCBI taxonomy): domain Eukaryota; kingdom Metazoa; phylum Chordata; class Mammalia; order Carnivora; family Felidae; genus Panthera; species Panthera pardus. Next base: position 9,890,982 of record NW_026527013.1, read on the forward strand.
ACATCATTCCTCTTTGTGGCCGAATAATATTCCACCGTCCAGATCGGCCGCATGGTGGGTCCCCATCCATCCGTTGAAAAACGTTTGAGTTGTTTCTGCCATTTGGCTCTCGTCACTACGGCTGCTAGGAGGGTGCGTGCACAACGATTTGTCCAAACACCTGCTCCCAGGTTGCTTTTTAAAAGCCCGGGGGTCCGGGTGCCAGACCCCGGAGGAGCCCTCGTCAGGAGGGGCGGGGCCCAGGCGTCAGGATTTTAGAAACTCGTCAGGTGCACGCAACGTTCGGCCAAGTTGGAGACCCACTCCTACCTGGGTCATCAGGTCAATTTATTGGGCGGCTGCCAGCATTTAGAAAGTGAGACCCTGGCAGCTGGATAGGCGTTCTTTCCCGAAGCCCGTGCTGTGCTCTGGCTGTATGACGCGCGTGTTTACGCAGCGGCTGTGTTAACGTGTCCTGCTGTCAGTCATGGTCCCCAAAACACGGGAAGCCCTTGCTTTAGCAGAGTCGGATTCTCTTATAATTTTCCACTGTGACGACAGCGGCTCGCCAGTCCCCAAGTCACGGTCCCCGGTCCGACCCAGGGCTTCTCTGGGACGTCCCTCAACCTCCCCCCCACGGCCCTCCATCCGGGCCCTGCCCCTGCAGGCCTCCTGGAGGGCCCTCTCTGAGTCACATCTCTCTTCTGCTTTCCAGGGTGAAAGGAAAGGTACAAACAAGTATTACCCTCCGGATTTCAATCCCGAAAAGGTAAGGCCGGGTTCCCTTCCCTGTGTCCACGATAGCAAAGAGACTTCACAGAGCAGGGGCCACGTAGCACGGCATCCCCCCCTGACGTCAGGGCCACGGCTGCAGGAGCGTGGGTGGCCTCTGAAGTGTCACTGCCTCGCTGGTTTGCACTTGTCACAGGAGTCTCGGGACAGTCTTTTTTTTTTTTTTTTTTTTTTAGCATTTATTCATTTTTGAGAGACAGAGTGAGAGTAGGGGAGGGGCGAGGGGGGGTGCGGGGTGAAACACAGAATCTGAAGCGGGCTCCAGGCTCTGCACTGACAGCCTGACAGCAGTGAGCCCAACATGGGCCTCGAACCCACGAACCGTGAGATCGTGACCTGAGCCGAAGCCAGACGCTTAACCGACTGAGCCACCCAGGCGCCCCACAGGACGGTCTTTATTCCCCGTGGAAAATGGGGCTGTGTGGTCAGTGACCTTTTACCCTGGGCCCAGCGTGGCCCATTTCCTGCGAAGGTCAGGGTGAAGTCCAGCACATGGGCTGTGTCAGACCCCCTTTGCACTCTCAGCTCTGGCTCCTCTGCCTTCCTCTTTGTTCCCTGTGCTGTTCCCTCCGCCTGGAATCTCTTCTTCTTTTGACCACAGGCGCCTTCCCTTCCTTCGGGTCTCTCCCCACAGGGGGCTTCCCTGACCCCCGTCTCGTTCTCTGTGGCGTCACCTAGGGCTTTATTTCTCATCGTAGCCGTTATAACTCCGGGATGCGCTATCCCTTCATAGGGATGGTGTTCCGTGTCCCCCTCTAGAATGTCCACCTGAGGGCAGAGACGTTCATCTGTCCCGTTCACAACTGTGGTCCCACGCTGTAGGTGCTCAGTAAGGGCCCGGTGAGTGAATCAGTGCATCCCAGCTTCGTGGTCCTGGGCACGTGACTGGCCTTTCTGTGCCATAGTTTCCCCATATGTCAAAAGGGGAAAATAAAAAACGGCCCTATGTCACAGGATCCTTGAGGGGTTAAAACAAGATGACACAGGGCACCCGTCTGGCTCAGTCGGTAGAGGTGCAACTCTTGATCTCGGGGTTGTAAGTTCGAGCCCCAGGGTGGGTATAGAGATTACTTAAAAATAAAATAAGGGGGGCACCTGGGTGGCTCAGTCGGTTAAGCGTCCGACTTCAGCTCAGGTCACGATCTCGCGGTCCACGGGTTCGAGCCCCGCGTCGGGCTCTGGGCTGATGGCTCAGAGCCTGGAGCCTGCTTCCGATTCTGTGTTTCCCTCTCTCTCTGCCCCTCCCCCATTCATGCTGTGTCTCTCTCTGTCTGAAAAATAAATAAACGTTAAAATAAAAAAATTAAAGGGGCGCCTGGGTGGCACAGTCGGTTAAGCGTCCGACTTCAGCCAGGTCACGATCTCGCGGTCCGTGAGTTCGAGCCCCGCGTCAGGCTCTGGGCTGATGGCTCGGAGCCTGGAGCCTGTTTCCGATTCTGTGTCTCCCTCTCTCTCTGCCCCTCCCCCGTTCATGCTCTGTCTCTCTCTGTCCCAAAAATAAATAAAAAACGTTGAAAAAAAAATAAAAAATAATAAAAAAAAATAATAATAAAATAAAATAAGGGGCACCTGGGCGGCTCAGTCAGTTAAGCGACCGACTTCGGCTCAGGTCATGATATCTCATGGTTTGTGGGTTCGAGCCCCGCGTCGAGCTCTGTGCTGACAGCTCGGAGCCTGGAGCTTCTTCGGATTCTGTGTCTCCATCTCTCTCTGCCCCTCCCCACCCCCCTTTCAAAAATAAACACTAAAAAAGGTAATTAGAAAAAATAAAAAAATCGTAAAGTCACCTTTACAAAAAAAGAGAAGATACATACGTAGTACCCAGTAAACACTAACCAGTACTGACATCTCACCTGGTCTGCCCCACAGCACCAGAGGTGATGACAGTCATTGTCCCCAGTCGACAGATAGAGGAAACAGAGGCTGGAAAGCAAAAAGTGAGGTCACTCCCCGGGGTCATGCAGCTCTTTCAGCTCCTAAATGGAAGAACAAAGATTCAGACTCACGTATTCCTGATTCCAACCCCACTTGCCCCACCAAGGCCTCAGTGCCTCACATTCTGCTGTTAACACCGCCCACAGGACCTGAGAAAGAGGCCTCTCTCAGCCTGCGAGAGACAGCCTTGCTGTGCTAACCTGCTCCTGTGTCCTTTCCGTGCAGCATGGCTCTCTCAACCGATACCACAACAGCCACCCGCTACGGGAGCGGGCTCGGAAGCTGTCCCAAGGCATCCTCATTATCAGGTAAGACCCTGGCATCACCTGAGGATCCCTGCATTTGTGCCACCTGGCATCGGTCTCTGGGAGAATTCAGCGCCCCTGATTTTGCCCCGTTTGCAGGGCCTTAATTCCATAAAGCAGAAAGTCTCTGTATCAGTCAGCTGTTGCCGGGTAACAAAATGATGAACATGTATTATGTGTTGCTCCCAATTCTGCAGCTCAGCTGGATGTCTCTGCTGGCCTTACCTGGGCCTGGCTGACCTGGGCTGGGCTCTCTCATGCGTCGGGGGTCACCTGCCTGGGGGACTGCCTGGTCCGGCATGGCCCGGGCCAGCACGACCGGGCTCTGCTCCACATGTCTGTCATCCCCCAGTTGGCTAACCTGGCCGTGTTCACATGGGAGCACCCAGCTTCCAGAAGAGACTGGGCGGAGGCAGGCAAGGACTCTTGAGGCCACAGCCCAGAGCTGGCACACTGTCACTTCTGTCTCACTGATGGCCCAGTCGTGTTGCAGGGGGAGGGGCAGTTAGTTCATTCCACCTCTCGACAGGACGTGCTGCAGAGGCACATTGCCAAGGGCGCGGATATGGGGAGGAGAAAGAATCACGGCCACACTGCCGCTGAGCCAGGACAGTGGCCCTTCCCGCAGGGCTCTCCTTTTATTTCTGGCCCGTGCCCCCGCGGGCCACCCAGGACAAGTAGCAGAAGCCAGCCTATGCTGCCTCGGAAGGACGAGCCCTTCTCTGCTTCGTGGACTCTGACCTCAGTCTCTATGGTCCATCGTGGGCCTGAGCAGATCCACTGACAGAATCACGAGAGGTCAGAATGTCTTTGGAAAAAGAATCAAGATCGGAGGCCCAGCAGTGGCCTCAGGAAGCCGAGAGCTGAAGGTCACTGCAAAACACAAAACACCCCCGCACCTCCATGCTCCAGCCGCTCTGTTTGCTGAGCCCTCAGCTCACCTGTACAGTGTCTTTCCTTCACCCCATTATTCCTTCCATAACGGTGTCTCAAACTGGAAGCCTTGTCGCTCCCGTACACGGACGGCCAGGTCACGCGTCGCAAATGGAAGCACGGAGAAGAAATCCAGTGACAGTGCAGCAAGTTTCCTAAACTCTGGCTGGGCCCCTGCTCCTCCCCTCGGCTCCCCCCACCCGCCGTGGCCTCGGCTGGCGCGGGTGCGTGGACCCAGGGAGAGCCCGAGCGCACCGGGCGCCAACGAGCTCTTTTCTCTTCGTGTAGGTTTGAGATGCCCTATAACATCTGGTGCGACGGCTGCAAGAACCACATCGGCATGGGTGAGCCCCGCCCACCCTTCCATTCCTCGCCCCGCCCCCGACCACTCAGCCCCGCAGATGGCCAGCCCCTTGGCCGCTGGGCCCAGGAGAGACCGTCTCCACCAGGGGCCCCCGATCAGGCTTCGGAGAGGAAACGGGCACCCGAGTGACTGGTGGGTTGTGGACACCTTGTCGCAGAGCAGTTAGGAGGCCCGGCCTTGCCACTTCCTAGCTAGCCGGACCTCAGCAAGTGACTTAGTCTCTGTGTGCCTCAGTTTACCTACCCGTAAGACTCACGTGGTAGGAGAGCTATGTGGCAGGCCAAGTGCATAACCCACGGCACAGAGTACCCACGAGGGCTCAGGACTTAAACCGCTGCTGCCTGTGCTATGACCTTTAATATTGGACCCCTGTCCATGCCACAGATGGGCAGACAGACAGATGTGGGGCCACGGCCCCACTGGGCAGCTCTGAGATCTCAGGCAGGTGACATGACCCACCTGGCTTCCACGTCCTCCTCGGATACAGGGACCCTCAGCTCTTCACGCAGCGCCTGGCCCGGTGCAGCAGCTTATTCTGTAAACGGGAGCGGTGGCCCTTGGCAGTAGGGGCTGGCCACTGTCACAGGGGCCACAGAAGAGCAGGAAGGAGGGGCTGGGCCGCCCCACTGCTACGGAGGATGAGTGAATCCTCCCCACCCAGTAGGTCCCCCTGATCAGACCCAGCCAGGGGCACCTGCCCCAAAGGCCCCCGGGTGCTCAGGGGACAGAAAGCAGGATGCGGCCTAACACCCAAGGTGGGTCACCCTCAGGGCTGTGAACCGAAGCAGCCACCAGGAAAGGGAAACTCAGGCCATGCCACCCGCCAGCCCAAGCTCTGTTTTTGTGGTTTAAAGCTTTTTTTCCACCCCATAAGCGAGACTAGACCGGTCAAGAATACGAACCATCTAATCAGTAGAAAACCCGAAAACGCAGATGTTATTAGTGAAAGCCAACGCTCCTTGAACACCTGCCAAGGCCAGCCCCCGTGCTAAGTGATGTGTGTGTATCGTCGGCCCCTGTAGTTGTCACCGCAGCGCCGTGTGGTGAACAGGATAGTCGTCCCTGTTGAATAGGTGGGGAAACTGAGCAGCCGAACTATGGCCGCGTAGCTGGTATGTGCTGAAGTCGGTATTTGAACCCGGACCCTCCTGCCGCCACCCACACTCCTCTGTGGCTTGAGCACCTGTTGTGTGGCCTGGACACAGCTCTTTCCCACCTTGAACTTCAGGGCTCTCCAGAGGTGTCTCCCCTGCGGGTACACAGAATAGCACCCCTGTCTGCCCCCTGTCAGCAGAGACGCTGGGGGTGGCCTAAACCTGAGCCTCCGTTCTTTCCCTGTCCTCCCAGGTGTTCGTTACAATGCAGAAAAGAAGAAGGTTGGCAATTATTACACAACGCCCATCTACAGGTAGGGGCAGCCTGGCGGGTGTCCCAGAGGGACACATTGGTTAGCTACAGGGTGAGGGGGCCACAAAGGAGTCGCAGTAGGAGGGCAGCCATTCCCTGATGGCCATTTGCAACGGTCCTTTCCTGGAAACTGCCCTGGTCTGTCAGTCCGGGCACATCCCTCTGGCTAGGACCCTCCATGGCTCCCACCTTCCTCAGACTAAAAAAAGCCTGAGTCCTCCCCACTGCCCACAAGGCCTTGCACATTCTGCCCGGTCCCGTCTGTGTCCTCACCTCCTTCCACTCTCCCCCTGAGTTCCCTCACACACACCCCCCCCCATCGAAGGCCCCCTACCTCGATGCTCTCAGCCTGGAATGCTCTTCCCCAGACATCTGCAAGGCTCCCTCTCCTTCTTTGGGTTTCTGCTCCAACACCACCTCTCAGAGAGGCCTCTTCCAGAGCAGCACTCACCCCCCAACACTGGTTGCTTGTGCATTTGCTGCGAGCGTGGCCACTGCTGGGATGTCAGCCCCTCTAAGAGCAGGTTGGCGTCCTTCACCGCCGTGTCCTCAGCAGCCGCTGCCAAGCCTGCCGCAGGGCAGCCTCGCTCGGGAGGGTTTGTTGAATGCACGAAGGAGCAAACTCCAGACAGAAGGTCAGCTCTGGGGCGATGGGACGGTGTGTGTCTCACCCACAGCCGTGACCCCAGACACAGAGCTTGGTGGGTAGCAGGTGCTCAGTGAACGCTTCCCGAATGATGCTCACCAGTGGAAGGAAGCAGGCGAGGGGTGACGGGTGGCCTGGGGCCGCCGCGGTGTCCTGACGTGCGCCCTGTGCCCACCCAGGTTCCGGATGAAATGCCACCTGTGTGTCAACTACATCGAGATGCAGACGGACCCCGCCAACTGCGACTACGTGATTGTGAGTGGCGCCCAGCGCAAGGAGGAGCGCTGGGACATGGAGGACAACGAGCAGGTGCTGACGACAGGTGAGCACGGGGGAGGGGTGGGCCCGGAGGCCAGCCCCGAGCCCGAGCCCGAGCCCGAAGGCCCTGCCGCATTCCCGCTGTGGCAGAGCATGAGAAGAAGCAGAAGCTGGAGACGGACGCCATGTTCCGCCTGGAGCACGGCGAGGCCGACCGGAGCACGCTCAAGAAGGCCCTCCCCACCCTGAGCCACATCCAGGAGGCCCAGAGCGCCTGGAAGGATGACTTCGCTCTCAACAGCATGCTGCGGAAAAGGTTCCGGGTGAGTGGGGCTCCCGCGTGGCGTCGGGACACGAGGGGGCAGGGGCCACCGACGTCGGAGGGGGGAGAACGCAGATGCGGCCCTGGCCCCACCACATGCCAGCTCCAGCTGGGCCATTTAGCCCTCTGAGCCTCAGTGTCCCCATCGGACCACGTCCCTACCTCGGGGCACCCACGGGAAGCCCCTGGCCCAGCAGCTGTTATTAAGCAGGTAGCCCCTTCCGGGGAGCCCCCGCTCTGCCTTCAGCAGACTCTCTGAGGGAAAGAAAGCTTCGAGCTAGAGCACAGGTGAGGCCCAGCCCCGCCAAGGGGGACAGCCGAGGCCCAGCAGGGCCCTGACCTACTACTCAGCTCCTAACACGTATTTCACGGGTCCACGCAGCCATCCCAGAACGGAGCCCCGAGATCATCAACCCACACCCGCACGATTGCCAAAATATCTCTGCCGTACCCCGTGGTAAAAAATGTCTGAAAGGGGAGAGTCGCTTACGACGAAGCGTGGCCGTGCGTGTTTCAGTGTACAAGTGCCTGAGTGCAGAGTCGCTGAGGGCACACGTACAGACCCCGACTCGCACCCCCGGGGGCACGGTCCTCCCTCGATGTCTGCTCGCGTCGCCCACTTGCTGGGTGGCTTCCACGTCCCGGGCACCGCGTGAGGCCCTTGCCTCGGATGAGCTCGAAGAGGAGGAAACCGAGTGGCGTCACGCACCCCGGGTCAGCGGGCAGGGGAGAGGCGGGTCTTCGACAGCCACCATACCTTTCCCCCACCCTGTCCCCCACCACACAGGAGAAGAAAAAAGCCATGCAGGAGGAGGAGGAGAGGGACCAGGCGTTGCAGGCTAAGGCGAGCCTGGCCATCCCGCTGGTGCCCGAGACGGAGGACGACCGCAAGCTGGCCGCCCTGCTCAAGTTCCACACCCTGGACTGTGCGTTGGGGGGCCAGTGGGCAAGGGGGACCGGGTGGGCAGATACGGAGGTCCCCGGCCATGAGCGGGCCACGGCAGGCCAAGGCAGAGGGCGGCTGTGGACCTCCTTCCCTCTCTTGCCTCCCCATCCCCAGCCTACGAGGACAAGCAGAAACTCAAGCGGACGGAGATCATCAGCCGCTCCTGGTTCTCCTCCACCCCGGGACCCCGCGCCGGCAGCAGCAAAGCCGGCAGCGTCCTGAAGAAGCTGGCCCAGAACCGCAGATGCGCACCGGTCGGCTCCCCCATCACCGTAGAGGACCTGGGCATCGTGCGGCGGCGGTCCCGAGAGGCCTTGGAGAGCCTCCGGCTCGCCGCGGAGACCCCCAAGCCTGGGGAGCCATGGGTGCCAGAGGGGAACACCCAGGACAGGCCCGCATCCCCCCCAGACTGCTCTCCGGAGACAGCCGAGACCCCCAGGAGCAGGGGGCCTCCGGGGCAGGCGGGGAAACGTCAGGACAGACCCCGGTCCCCACCAGGCCCCTCTCAGGAGGCAGCCGCCTCCCGGGACACACCACACCCGGGCACCCTCAGCTCCTCCCTGGTGGCCGATTACTCCGACTCAGAGAGTGAGTGAGCAGTTCTGGGCACTGGACCTGCTCCAGAGGCTGCGACCCAGCCAGGAGGCCCCTCCCGGACTGCAGCCTTGCTTGCCCCCCAGCCCTCCGAGCGCTCAGACGCTGCCCCTCCCGAGACCTCGCCTTCCTGCAGCAGTGGAGCTATTTATTTGGTCCTGGAGAGGCTGTTTGTGCCTTGTGGGACGACATCCCAACATTAAAGCCCTGCTTCTTTGTCCCTGCCTCAGGTTGCTAGATGGGCCCAGGGGCTGACTCCCCCCGCACCCCACCACCCAGCTAAGCTTCGCAGGACCCTCACCAGCCAGCGTGATGCTACGGCCACAGCCACCATCCCCGCCCAGCATGAGGGTTTCAGTGTGGTAGCTCAGGTTGGCCTGCAATCAGAGCGGACTTCCCAGAGGAGGCAGTACAGTCTGAGTGCGAAAGGTGGAGGGGGGACCGGGCAGCAGGAACCGCACAGTTAGGACTGGGAACATAGGACGTGCCTGAAGCAGTCAAACCCCGAGCATGCAAGTGTGGGGTTTTTGTTCTCCCCAGCCTCTAGGGATGCCTTGGAAAGGTCACGAAAAGGCCCTCTCCCCTACCCCCTTCCCTGCCATGGTGCATCTTTTGGAGGGAACTGGTAAACTGAACAGGAAATAGCTCAGAAACAGCAGGGCATCCACCCAGAAACCTAACCGGCCACCTCCCTTTACTTAAACCGGGAAAAGGAAGAGCATTTAACAAACGTGGGGGTTTGTAGCCCCAGGGGATACGGCCGTGACCCAGCCACACAGTGCGCTTGGTGCTGAGGTTCTGGCCAGATTCATATTTCGCCTGATGGGGCATGGTGGCCCCAGGGGCTGTCCCCAGCCCACCAGCCTTTGCTCCCTGCGGGGAAGGGAAGGTTTCAGGGCAACAGTAAGAGCCCCTTAGTCTCTGAAATACCCAATGCGGGCCTTTATTGGAGACCACCTTCAGCATTCTCTGTGGCTGAAGAAATCAGGCACCTAAGGGTGCCCACCTGGGATTTGGGGGACCTTGCTGCGAGCCCTTAACTCCAGTCAGCCGAACGGGAAACAACACGGCTCCAGAAACGGTGCGCTCTGGTTTCCAGAAGGCGGCTAACTGCCCAAACTCAGCCCTGGGGGTAGGGCGGGCTCGGCCTCCTGGACTGCCGGTCCTGCGGGGTTGCTGTGCGCACGCGCCTCCGTCCGAAAGGGCGGGGCGGGTCCTGCCCACTCCTTGCGTCCTATCCCCGCGCGTGCGCAGGGAGCCCCCCCCACCCCCCCCCCCCCCCGCCCCGTCCTTCCAGAGCGGCGTGAGCGAGGCGGCGGTATCATGGGCTTGGAGGCGATCCGCTACTCCCGGGGCTCGCTGGAGATCCTCGACCAGCTGCTGCTGCCCCAGCACAGCCGCTACGAGGCAGTGGGCTCGGTGCGCCAGGCCTGGGAGGCTATCCGCGCCATGAAGGTGGGACCGCGCGGCGCAGCGACGGGGCAGGGATGGGAGGGGGGCGGCCCCTTCTGACGCCCCGATCCCTCCCCTCCAGGTGCGCGGCGCCCCGGCCATCGCGCTCGTGGGCTGTCTCAGCCTCGCCGTGGAGCTGCAGGCGGGTGCGGGGGGACCCGGCCTCGCCGCACTGGTGGCTTTCGTGCGCGACGCGCTGAGCTTCCTGGTCACCGCTCGGCCCACCGCGGTCAACCTGGCCCGCGCGGCCAGCCAGCTGGCCGACGCCGCAGCCTTGGAGGCCGAGCGCGAGGGCGCCACGGAAGAGGCGGTCCGGGAGAGGTAGGGAGGCCTTGGGCCAAACACTGCTCCGCGTGGAAGCTGTTGACTCATCTTTTCGCACAGCGACCCGTTTTACATACAGGAAAACTGAGGCACGGCATGTCAGTCCAAGGCCACGCAAGCGGGACTAAGAGCCCTTACCGGACAGCTGGGTCCCAAGGCCCTTGCACTCAAGTTCAAGTCTCTTGAGTCTGCCTCCCCAGAACATGCCCAGCCCCATCTGCCTCGGAGGTCCCTTTTGCAGCCACTGCATTCATTCTCCTAGTTTTTCTTTTTGAGGAATTTTGCTTCCTGCCTTGATCCCTTCCCTGCCCTTTTGTTTTTCTACTCTTCTCTGTTGCAGCTACGTGGTCACTTGGCATGTTTCTTGACCTTACCCAGCTTACTCCCGTCTCAGGGCCTTTGCACACGCCGTCTCTTGCAGGCCAGGTATCCACAGAGCTTACTCTCTGTCAGGTTTCAGGTTTCTGTCTTCCCCACACCTCACGTAACACAGCTCATCCCCCCATCTCTGTCCCCTGACTCTGCTGCCTTCTCCTTCATTCATTGCTTACCACCTGCCTCCCCCACCCTAGCGGAAGCTCCACGGGGGCAGAGATTTTTTGTGCTGTGCTCTCCAGCGCCCATGAGGTACTCGGTAAACATACGTTAAGTGAGCAAGTGGTGTGACAGGTGACGGTCCAGAAGAGTGCAGGTCCCGCAGCCTGGAGAGGCTGTGAGCAGGAGGGCTCCCACTGAGCGGTGTTGGGCAGGGAGGAGGGGCTAGCCTGGGCCCCAAGGCCCGGTGGCTGGTGCTGAGAGCCCCTTGTCGGCCCCAGAGTGATGTGCTGTGCCGAGGACATGTTGGAGAAAGACCTCAAAGACAATCGGAGCATCGGGGACCTCGGAGCCCGCCACCTCCTGGAGCAGGTGGCTCCTGGGGGCGGCAAGGTGACCGTGTTGACCCACTGCAACACTGGTGCCCTGGCCACTGCTGGCTATGGCACAGCCCTGGGTGAGTGGGCATCATGGGAAGGGGGACGGGCCCCTTTTGGATGCTAGAGAAAGAAACCCTAGTCACTTTACCCACCAAAAAGATGTGAAGTTGTTCCTTTTTTTTTTTTAATAAGTTTAAGTACTTTTAAACATTTATTTATTTTTGAGAGAGAGTAAGCGAGTGGGGGAGGGGCAGAGAGAGAAGGACAGAGGATCTGAAGCAGGCTCCATGCTGACAGCAGAGAGCCCGATGTGGGGCCATGAGATCATGACCTGAGCCAAACTCGGATGCTTACCCGACTGAGCCAGCCAGGTGCCCCGGTGAAGTTATTCTTGTGCAGAAGTGCTTAGGTGGTTGGCTTCAGGTGTGGCTGGATCCAGGTGTTAGATAGTGGCATCAGGGTCCATCTATCCCTGTCCCCTAGATCCTGCCCTCCGTGATGGCATCATTCTCATGCTCCACGGGTCAGCAGGGAGGCTGCTAGGATTCAGATCATGAGGAAGAGAGCCAAGGGTCTCTGTGTTGACAGTGCTGGAAAAGTCTCCTTATATCTCAGGGGCTCTGATAGGGCCACTTGCCCATCCAGGATCAATCGGTCAACGGGCCCAGACTGAGCCTTGTGCTCAGAATGGGCACGATGTGAACTCCAAGAGGACTGAGAAGGGAGTGGCCCCCCAAAAGAAAGATTGGGATAGCTGTGACCAGGACAGTGGGGAACAGGTCTTGGGGGTCAAAATAGTAGATGCCACTTGACCCTAAATTCTCGGAGATTTGCCTACCTGCCTGGGTCCTGCCCTTGTGCTTGGGGACTGAGGCCTTGATGGCAAGATACTCGTTTATTCACTCAATAAACATCAGTTAAGAACCCGAGTACCCCTACCCCACCATTCCTGCATACATGCATTCTTCTATTCACTCAACGCTTACTAAGCACCTGCTGTGTACCAGGCACAGTTCTAGGCACTGGGGACCCAGCAGTGAAAACAGTAGACAAAACCTCTGCCCCAAGGAACAGGAAAGTAGGAAGAAGTAACACAAGCAAGTCGGTAAATACGCAGGCTGCGTTCGAGGGTGATGAGTACGAAAGAGCAGAGGAGGGGTGGGGGGGGTGGCTGTGCGAGATCGAGGAATCAGGGAGGGCCTCCCGGAGAAGGTGTTCTCTAAGCCCACACGTACCAGGCAGAGGAAACCATCACTGCAGGGGCCCGGGGATGAGACTGTGCCTGGCGAGGCTTTGGTGAGCTGTGCTTCTAAACAGCGAGCCGCTCGGCCCACGTGTCGCTGTCTGTTTCATCCTGACCTTCTGGTGGGCCGAGCCCTACAGGGGTGATCCGCTCGCTGCACACCCTGGGCCGTCTGGACCACGCCTTCTGCACGGAGACCCGGCCCTACAACCAGGGAGCCCGGCTGACCGCCTTCGAGCTGGTCTACGAGCGGATCCCCGCCACGCTCATCGCCGACAGCATGGCAGCAGCCGCCATGGCCCACCGAGGGGTGTCAGGTCAGCGGGCGCGATGCCGGTGGGCGGGGCTTCCAGGCGTCCGGGGCCAGGTTAGGACCCCAGCATCTTGCTCCCCAGCCGTCATCGTAGGAGCCGACCGCGTGGTTGCCAACGGTGACACAGCCAACAAGGTGGGCACCTACCAGCTGGCCATCGCTGCCAAGCACCATGGCATCCCCTTTTATGTGGCTGCCCCCAGCTCCTCGTGCGACCTCCATCTGGAGACAGGCAGGGACATCGTCATCGAGGAGCGCCCAGGGCGGGAGCTGACCGACGTCAACGGGGTCAGGATTGCAGCCCCCGGTAAGCTGGCCCCTTAGAGGTGGGCACCACGGCACCTGGGCACGTCCCTTTAGGCACCCTGGCCCCTTCCTGGGGGCAGGTGGATTTAGGGCATCACGGGCCTTCTGGGGCATAAGCGGCTCCTTCGACCCATTTCTTGGAACAGAAGCGTCTTGAAGGTCAGATTCAAGGTCGGAATGTACAACTAATGAGTTAGGAGACTTCAGGCAAGCTGTCCTGCTCTTCTCCATTTCGTTTTCCTCCCTTAAAGAAGAAATAAGAATACTGCCTAGCCCAGTGCCTGTGAAGAGACACTGATGCTCTCAGCTTCCCCACCCCACCTGGAGCAGGCTGCCTGAGTTCTCCCATCCCCAAGAGCCCCAGCGTTCACCGTCTGTGAGATGCACTCTTACTATGACCTGCCTCACAAACCCCTGGGTGGTCAGCGAATCAGCCCAGGTGACACGAGGAACCGCGCCTGACCCTTACTTAGTGCTCATTGGATAGTAACAATTACACGGGGCATCTGGGTGGCTCAGTCGGTTAAGTGTCGGACTTGAGCTCAGGTCATGATCTCACAGTTCGTGAATTCGAACCCCGCATCGGGCTCTCTGCTGCCAGCACAGAACCCACTTCAGATCCTCTGTCCCCGTCTGTCTCTGCCCCTCCCCCATGTGCACACACGCTCTCTCTCTCAAAAACAAACATTAAAAAAAACAAAGAACTGTGAGCCAGAGAAAACTGTTACAGGCCCCCAGTTTGCAGCCTCTTGTGTAAGTGGTGGTTATTCACCCAGCAAATATTTTAGAGTACCTGACCGATGCTAGGTGCTGTGCTAAACGCAAGGGATACAGGAATGAAAAAGTCATAAAATCCCTGCGCTTGTGGAGCTGACAATCCAAGATAAATAACAAAATCACAGTGTGTGTTAGAGGCGGGCAAGGGCTCAGGAGAAAAGGCAAGGAAAGGCACGGGAAGTGTTGGCGCAGGGAGATTTAGACAGAATGATTAGAGAAGGCGTCGCTGAGAAGGTGACATCTGAGCAAAGACCTGAAGGAAACGAAACAGCGAGTGAGTCGTATGTTGGAGGCAGAAGGGACTGCCCATGCAAAGGCTCTCGGGTGGGCTCTGTGAGGTTCTTAATGCGATCCTTGGAGCAGGCAGGAGCAGGATAGATGTATGTAAGACTTCTAAACCTTCTGAGACGATGCCAACAAGGTTGTTACTGAGTGCTAAAACCCGCCCCCTCATGCACTTGCAGAGTGACCATCCCCGGATTCTCAAGGATTCTCGAAGTCCCAGAACCCCAATGGGGGAGACAGGACACAACACCTTGAGAGCTGTCACAGAGCCAAATACTGCTTTCTTGCCTCCTCCTTCTCTCCTGCAGGGATTGAGGTTTGGAATCCTGCCTTCGATGTCACCCCCCACAACCTCATCACCGGCGGCATCATCACAGAACTGGGGGTCTTTGCTCCTGAGGAGCTCCGGGCAGCCCTAAGCACCACCGTCTCCTGAGGGTGGGGACCCCAGCTGGACCCCAGGAGTAACCAAGCTGACTCTCCATATCCTGCCCCCATTCCCTTAGGTTTTGTAATAAACTTATTCATTGAATGGCTTGCCCCAAAACTGACTTTCTTCCCCGCAGCTACACTTCTTCCTAGAGCAGGGAGAGCACACAGGGCCTTTGCATGGCTTTCAGAGCCCTGTAACTGGAGCCAGCCTGCCCAAGTTCAAAACCCAGCTCAGCCACTTTCTCTGCTGTGTGACCTTGGTCGAGTCACTTCACCTCCTCGTGCCTTGGTGTTCTCATGTATAAAATGTTCTCAGGTTGCTTCAGGGCCAGAACTAGGATGGTACTTGGGGTGCAGAATTTTAAACGGCACACCAAAAAGCTCAGTAATCAAGTAACAGCTTCTTGCACAACTTGACCGTACCTCACCCCTGACACTGGCCCTCATGCCAAGAAAATCTTACTTGCGATCTCAGGCACCTGCTCTGCAGGCTGTGGTTTGACGATTTTACGTTTATGATAGTAAAATTTTATGTTTAGGGGTACCTGGGTGGCTCAGTTGGTGAAGAATCCTAGACCAGCTTTTATGTACAAAGAGCATAAAACTAAGTTCTACAAAACAAATGAGCGCTCAGGAAGCGTTAGCTGATCAGCCTAACCTTTCTTTGGAAGGTTTTGCAAAGCCCTCCATATCATTTACGTCTGTGGGCGGCTGTCTCTTTAATGCGTTGCCCCGTTGTGTCCCGTGAGCCTTTGCGCGCGCCCCGCCGGCCCCACTGTATCCCATCGTGCTCTGCGTCTTCCGGCTGTATTTTCTCCCAGCCCCGCCTTTTCCGGTGCGTGCTGCATCATGGCGCAGGGACAGCGCAAGTTCCAGGCGCGGAAGCCGGGGAAGAGCAAGGCGGCGGCGGCGGCGGCCTCGGAGCGGAACCGAGGCCCGAGGAAGGGCGGTGAGGAGCTGTTGAGAGCTATGGGGGGCGAGGGGGACCCGGGGCTCCCCGGCCTCACACGAATGCGTCTCTTCCCAGGTCGTGTCATCGCCCCCAAGAAGGCACGCATCGTGCAGCAGCGAAAGCTCAAGAAGGTGAGTGGGGGCGTGCGAGGAGCCTGAAGGCGGTGATGGGCGGAGGATGGAGACTGGAGCCGGTGGGGGAGCCTGGAGGCTGGCGAAGGGCGGAGGGGGGAGCCTGGAGAACTCCGCTCTCTGAGCCTCAGTTCCGCCCTCCTGTGCCGTGGGTACCGGAACCTCCCACATCGTTCACCGGACCCCGTAGAAGCAAGGCCCGACGTGCAGGAAGTGTTAAACCCCCGCCAGTTGCTCTCGCTGTTACCGTTCGTTAGTGGAACTTGGGAGGGGAGGTGGCACGGGAAGTAGAAACCCCAGTTTCGAAGGAAGGCCGCGCGGGTGCGATCGCAGCCGTCAACGGCTGTTTCTTCACCCGAAGTCTCTTACCTGTCACATGGTCATAGTGATTGCACCTTTCTTCTAGAGTCGTAAGGATTTAATGCCATAGGGCACTTGTAAAGCGCTGAGAACAGCACGGGACTCAAGTAAACGTTAGCCGCGTTGGGTGTCATTTTTGTGGTTGTGTTTAAATGCAACTTCTTTATGTAGGTGGCTAGGGTGGATCTTATAAAGAAGTTTACAGAGATTTAAAACTAGTTTTACTGGAGTCAGATTTGAGTTCAAATTGTATTCCACTCGAACTAATGCATGATCTTGAGCAAGTCGTTTCGTTTGCTCAGAGCATAGGTTTTCTGAGACCCCAGGGCCTGCTTACCTCCATGTGGCAGCGGGAGGCGGACTGTCACATGGGCGTCTCAGTCTCAGCACATCCAAAACCAAACTCCTGATGCTTCCCTCTCCCTCCCCGACATGACCCTGCCACCGTTTTGATTCAGGAAGATTCTGTCCTTCCAGATACTTGGGATCATCGTTTCCCCCCCTTCTGTCACATTTGGGTCTGATCCCGTCCTTTTTTGCCCTCAGTATTAGTTTAGAATCCACCCATTTCCCACCTCCCTGACCCCCTTCCTGTTCCCACCCCATCAACTACCACCCGGACCAGTGCAGGTGCACCCTCCCTGATCTCCTACCCCCCACCACAGCAGCCAGAGGGCGCCAGTGAGCACCCAAGTCTGGCCGAGCCCCTCTGCTCCCAGCCGTCAGTGTCTCCCACGTGACCCCGAGAAAAGCTCAGATCCTCTCTGTGGCCCACAGGGCCCTGCGAGATCTGCCCTTGTCGCCTCCCTGCCCTAATCTCCCACTCTCCCCCTTGCTCACTGGCCCCTTAACTACTCCTTATCCCACCTCAGCACTTTTGCACTCGCTGTTTCCTGTGGGATTCTTCTCCCAGAAATCCACACGGCTCCCTTCCTCTGAGTCTAGTCTGACTGCAGGCATTACTTCCGAGCGGCTGTCCTTGGTAACAGCCCCCACCCCTCGCTTGTTATCCCTTGTTTTTTTCTTCCACAGCAGCACTTACCATCACTTTCACCTAGTGGGTTATGGGTATTTATGTTGTCTGCATATACATGCTGAGTGTCAGCTCCCTGAGAGCAGAGACTTTTCTGTCTTGTTTGCTGTTCTGTTCCCTGCATCTAGGTATGTGACAGTCGTGGTGGTCATGGTCATTGGAACTCATAGGCAGGATGGGGCAGTTTGGGAAATAGGATTAAACTACCAGTTTTGGACCCAAACCCGTGTGCCTTTGCTTTCTGACATTTCTGTCTCAGAGCCCCAGGCCACCATCTGCCAAGTGGAGATAACACGTGACAAGAGGGGACTGGTGCCTGGAAACTGAGACCAAAGGCTCTGGGCATGCTGGGTTCCAGTCCCCCTTCGCTCACACTGTCTTGGGAACCCTGGGCAGGTGCCTCCACATTGCTAGAACGTGTTTCCCCATCTGTAAAATGGGTATGCGTAGAGGTTTAGAAGCTGAGGTTCAGAGATGAGAACAGGACTTGTGTTTAAACCCCAGACCCCAGGTACCATTCGTGGGAAGTTGCTCATCCAGTCTCCTGTGAGCTCTTGGCAGAAAGAGGGTGACGGGTCAGCCCCCACCCCCCCACCTCAGGACCCAGTTTCACCGTCCTGTGGTTGCCCCCTCAGGACCTGGAGGTCGGGATCCGGAAGAAGATCGAACATGACGTGGTCATGAAAGCCAGCAGCAGCCTGCCCAAGAAGCTGGCGCTGCTGAAGGCCCCCGCCAGGAAGGAGGCAGCCTCTTCCTCCTCCACCAAGACGCCTTCCTAAGGACGCCAGCCCAGTGGAGGCCATCGGCACAGCCTCCGTGCTCAGATCCATGCCGGTGACCCCGCAGGTGGCACCGCAGGGAGGAGCCGAGCTCTCCAAAGCCTTGGGTTCACGCACCTCGAGTTTCCTTGGGGAAAGAGTAGGTGAGCCCAAGAGTAGGTGAGCCGCGGACCTGAAACGCCCCGGTCAGACTCCCAGGGCCCGAAGAACCCCGGAAGCGGAGGAAATGTCCGCCAGTTTCTTGTGTCCTCCTCCCCCTCCTCAGGTCTTCCCTCCACTGGTTTAACCCAGAGCAATAAACCTGACCGCCGTTCCTCCCGCATGCCGTTCACGTGCTCCTGTGAGTGGGCCGTTTCTGGAGCTGGTGCCTCAGTGCCCCGACCCAGGCCAGTCCCGGCGGCTTCCACCGGAGAACGGCGTGTGCCCGGGGAGGGACGGAGAGGCTTCTGCACCTTCAGCCCAGGAGCCGAAGAAGAGGCTTTTCGTCCCTCACACCCTGGGCCCTTCCCACCAGCTTCCTCGCTTACCTGACACCCCCCTGCAGGCATGCCCAGGTCACTGCCTCTGCCAGAGGCCAGCCAGGCGTCCCGGGGAGCTCCTTTCCCGCCCGTGTGACAGGCTGACGCCACCTGGTAGGGTCTCCGTGCCGGGTAAGCCCGGATGCGCTCGTCAGCTGCTCGAGGCCACCTCGACGTTTAGTCCTGACGGCTCGTATGTGTGCAGCACTGCGAGTGGCCCAGGCGCCCTGCCAGTGCTTTCCGTGCCAGCCCAACCCTCGTGATGCCCAGGCTAGGTGGTGTGAACGCTACCGAGCAGGGATTTGCACAGCCGCTAACGGGGTCCCCGATCCCCACTGCCCGTTCGCCGCCTCTCCTGCTCCCTCCTGGGTCCCTCCTCCCTTCGGTCATTGTTTGCGGTCCTGCTGGACCACACGGTGCCTGTGAATCAGCCAAGAGCTTGTCGGCCTTCTTCCCGCACCCCCAGCACCCCCACCATGCCCCAGGGGTGTGGGGAGCAGGTCACAGCTGACGGACTCGGCTGCAGTCTGGGTGACACTGAGCTGCTGTCCAGGGGAGGTGGTGGCACCTGTGGGTGCGGTCGGCAGCACATTTGGGTGACCAATGCCCTGGTGGCCTGTCCTTTCCCGGCCAGCCTAACCCACCGCTGGCAGCTTTTCTCGATCCCGTGGAGTGGTGGTCAAAATTTTTTGAACGACTAAAATTTTTCTGCACAGTAGGGGACGACCGCTGTGGAGAACGGTCTGGTGGCCCCTCGCTCAGTAAGTTCAGCGTAGAATTACCCACGACCCGGCCGTTCCACTCCCGGGCACGCGCCCAAAAGGATTGAGGACAGGGGCCTGACCAACGGCTCGGACGTGAGCGTTCACAGCGCTGCCAGTTTCAGTCACCAGAAGACAGAAATGGCCCAGATGTCCCTGAGCAGACGGAGGATAAAGGGCGTGTTTGCACGACGGAGTCACATTCTGCCGCGAAGGTACAAAGCGCCAGCTCGCTGCCTCGTTGAACCTCGAGTCCACGCTCCGGGAGAGGAGGCCGCTGTGAAAGGCCACGTGCTGTATGCTCTCGTTTATGGGAGACGTCCCGAACGGGCCAGCACGCGGAGAACCAGAAAGCAGATGGGTGGTTTTGGGGGGGACCCGGGAGGGGGGGGCGGGGTCCACCACTGGACGCTGGGGTCACGTCCTGCAGGAAGAAAAGGTTTGCAGGGGCGGCTGCTGAACATGAACGTGCTGAATGCCACTGAGCTGTGGGCTTTTTTTTTT
Organism: Panthera pardus; assembly: GCF_024362965.1. Classification (NCBI taxonomy): domain Eukaryota; kingdom Metazoa; phylum Chordata; class Mammalia; order Carnivora; family Felidae; genus Panthera; species Panthera pardus. Next base: position 9,910,547 of record NW_026527013.1, read on the forward strand.
TTTTTCTAAGTTTGTTTTGAGAGGGGGAGAGAATCCCAAGCAGGCTACACACTGTCCATGCAGAGCCCTGTGCGGGCCTCGATCTCAGGAACTTGAGATCGTGACCTGAGCCAAAACCAAGAGTCTGAATGCTTAACTGACCGAGCCACCCAGGCTCCCTGAACTACTCTTTTAATTGACAGATTTTATTTGTGAGCAGTTTCGCACACACAAAAAATTGTAAGTTATGACTTGAACGATCAGGGCTGGGGCACCTGGGTGGCTCTTTTTTTTCTTTTTCTTTTTTCTTTTTTTTTTTTTTTTAAGTTTATTTTGAGAGAAACAGAAATAGCACAGGTGGGGGAGGGGCAGAGAGAGGGAGAGAATCCCAAGCAGGCTCCACTCCGTCAGCCTGGAGCCCTACGCAGGCTCCCGGATGGAGAGATCGTGACCTGGGCGGAAACCAAGAGCCACTCAGGTGCCCCAAGCGTCCAACTCTTGATCTCCGCTCAGGTCTCGATCTGAGGGTTATGAGTTCAAGCCCCACGCTGGGCCTGAAGCCTACTATTCAAAAAAAAAAAGAAAGAAAAATTGGGACTTGTGGCAACAGGACCCAAATTTGATGGAAAGACTACTTTGGGGTTTCCCCGGATCCAGCGCTCAGGTTTCTGGGGCGGGGGGGGGGGGGGGGAGGCTGGAGGATGGAGGGCAGGCCTGGGGTCGGGAGTCTGATCCTCAGGGCACGCCCCACCTTGAGCCCCATTTGGTCAACCTGGGCGCCCCTGCCATCTGGTCACAGCACGGTGGTTTATCCCCTAAGCAGACAGCGAGCGGCTTCTGCCTTTTGAGAGGAAGCCACATTGCCCGCCGGGCATTTGTTGTCTACCTACTGTGTGCCGAGCACAGCTAGGTAGAGCTGAGAACTGGCATTCTAGTGGAGAGAACAGAAAACAAACCTCAGGCTGGCCACCGCCCCCTTGTCTCCCGTCCTGCCTCCTGCTGTGGTTCCCTCCGCCTCCCGGATGCCGCCTCCGGGAGCCCCTCTCGGCCCTCCCGCACCTCCACCCCCAGGAGTGGTCACTCTGCTCCGCTCCAGACTTTGCTCCTTTGTTCACTGCTGAGCCTCCCAACACCTAGGACGGTGCACAGTAGGTGTTCACTGAAGGAAGGAAGTAATGTATTGTTTCTTTTTTTTTTTTTTTTTTTTTTTTGCAAGGAAAATTTTGCATTTCAATGAATCAGTTCTGGTTATTCAGTGCATCATCTCTATACAACACACCCTTCCGGGTTAATCTGATTCATAGCATTGTCTTTGACCTCTCGGCTCCGTAAATTGTAACCAATTGATAGCAATATAAAACCACTCTTATCTGTAGACGTGCAAATCCCATCCGGTCCGGAAGAGGTTTCTTTGACAACCCTCCTCCCCTGTGGAAAAAAACAATTTGCCCCCATCTGCACGTGGATTTGGGTAAATAGTCTGATATGTAAAAGTGCCTGTTCTCCAGACTCTCTTTTGAACCGCGGAGAACATCTGCCTGCTTCCCACATGAGCTCAATAAAAATTTTAACACGTGTCCGTCTTTATATGTCCGTGAGACTCATGATTTCTTCCTCTTTTGGAAATTCTCGTTTAAGCTTTATCTGGAATCTTGGAGGGGCAAGGACTGGGGGAAGGTGGGCTCCAAGGGCCCTCTGGTGCCTCCCTCGGCCACCAGGAGGCACCTCGAATCCAGGCCAGTGCCACTGAGGCTGGCGGCGCCCCGGCGGGCCAGGGACTCCCGTAACCCTGCTCCCTTTGTCCCTCTGACGCCGGCCCTTGTGAGGAGGACCCCAGGGGCGAGGAAAAGGCATTCAGGCGCAACAGGTATGAGGTCTGGAATGTCAACCCACTCGTTCCCCTTTCCCCCAACCCCCGCAGCCTCCCCAAACGGCCTCTGCCAGCGGCATGGCTTTTCCTTCTCTGCTCTTCCTTCCACCTGCCCACAAAATCCCCCCGTCGGTGCGGAAACCAAGAGCCCCAGACTTTGGGAAACCCCTCCACCTTGAGTTCAGGGTCAGTTTCTGCCGCTTCCTGGCTGTGTGACCTTGAGCGAGTCCTGTCACTTCACTGAGCTTCAGTTTCCCCATCTGCTGAATGGGGATCTTAACGCCCCTCCCTCAGGAGAATTCTGGAGCCCGAGGGCTGTGAGAGTTGCCTTTGTCCAAAGATCGGAGCCCGAGACTAGCCACTCAGCCGGTCCTCTCTTGCCCGCCACCCTGGCCCTCTCCCCAGGGCCAGAGCAGTCACTGAGTGTGGCTTTTCAGATACAATTATTCCTTCCCAAGCCTCTCCTGTCTTGCTTCCATCATCCCCCTCCGCCTGAATGCCCGTTTTTCCTGGCGGGGCCCTGACAGTCAGCCCATGAACCTGTGTTCCAAAAGGGAAGAAGAGAAATGTAAGAAGTAAATCTTGCCAGTTGGACAGGCCAGAGGGGCTGCATCAGAACCAGGAAGTGAAACTGCTCCGCCTGGTTTCCTGCCTGAGTCAACAAGGGCATGGGTTGGTGCAGGGGGCTGGCAGAAGGGAGGGACCCTGGAAAAATTGGGGTGGGGTGGCCACAGAGCTGGGGGCCCTTATCCCCCTTCGTCTGAGCCGCCGGGGCCACCCTATTTCCCACGGGTCTCAAATACATGTGGGTTTGGGGTCAGGAGCTGTGGATGCCTAGACAATGAGCTCACAGCGGCCTGGCGGGATAAACGTGGCTTCCATTTCTCTGAAGCCCAAGTTCGTCGGCTGCGTGGAGAAGGGAGGACATGTGAATGTCCGGAACCTGGCTCCCAACCTCTCCTAAAAGCATTGCTGGGAGGAGAGCAGGCCAAGAGATTCCCAGGGGCCTTTCGGACCTCATATATTCTCCTGGGATCACTGCGTGGCCTGGGGTAACTTTCTGACCTTCTCTGGGTCTCATTCCTCTGCAAAATCAGGGAAATGGAATAGAATGTTGGTGTTTTCCCAAACTCTGTGCATTTGATCCCCAGCAATGTGACAGAACCACCCGCAGGGCTTGAAGGCGGGGCCCTATCCTTTCCCTGAGCAAGTTCACCTTGAGCAAGTTCACCTGGCCTTTCTGTGCCTGATGGGGATGGTGACAGTATTAATATCTAATGTCAGAGAATAAAATAACATCCTCACTCTGTGATACCCTAGTCTCCATTCCTCCTATGGTTAACCCACTAGAGCAGCCTGGGGTGACTTCTCCGATTCAACGTCTCAGGACACCCACTGACGCATCCTCAGGGACCGGGACCCGGGCTTAGCTGACACAGCCACGTTCCAGTTGCTGAAGAGGATCACGGGTAAGGGTGGCTCTGGGGTCCTGTTGGCAAGGGGAGCACCCGAAACGTGGGCTTCACTGAAGTCCCTCCTCATCCTCCCCATCCTTCCCCATCGGTCCGTCTTTGCCTCAACTTTTCTGGCAATAAGTCTAGGGCATCCCAGACTGGATAACTTCGGGCAAGCGCTTCCCTCTCCAAGCCTCAGTTTCCTCATCTGAGAAATGGAGGCAACGAGCCCCACTTTGCAGCACTGTTGGAAGGCTTAAACGTGATTATATGCTAGGGGCACCGGGGTGACTCAGTTGGTTAAGCATCCAACTCTTGATTTCGGCTCAGGTCATGATCTCACAGTTAGTGAGTTCGAGCCCCGCCTCAGACTCCATGCTGACCGTGTGGAGCCTGCTTGGGATTCTCTCTCTCTCTGCTCCTCCCCAGCTTGTGCTTTCTCTGTCTCTCTCTCAAAATAAATAAACTTAAAAAAAAAAAAGTGATAATATGCCAGAACAGCAAGAGCACATTATTATGCACGTTGTTCCTGCTGCTGCTATTATGGCAGGTTGTGGTGTCTCAAGACCACTGCTGTCCAATAGAAGTTAACCATGCATGTCGCCTATGTAACTTTAAATGTCCTGATACCAAATAAAATATAAAAAAATAAAAGGAAACAGGTGGAATTAATTTGAATCATGTATTTTATTTAACCCAAACTTACCTAAAATATTACCATTTCAACACATCAGTATAAATAATTCTTGGGGCGCCTGGGTGGCTCAGTCGGTTAAGCGGCCGACTTCGGCTCAGGCCACGATCTCGCGGCCCGTGAGTTCGAGCCCCGCGTCGGGCTCTGTGCTGACAGCTCAGAGCCTGGAGCCTGTTTCAGATTCTGTGTCTCCCTCTCTCTCTGACCCTCCCCCGTTCATGCTCTGTCTCTCCCTGTATCAAAAATAAATAAACGTTAAAAAAATTTTTTTTAAAATAAATAATTCTTAGTGAAATATTTTGCCTTTTTTTCCTAAGTCCTTTTCTTTTTTAAGCAACTTTTTTTTTTTTAACGTTTATTTATTTTTAAGAGAGGGAGAGAAGGGGATAGAGCATGAGCAGAGGGGGGAGGCACAGAATCTGAAGCAGGGACAGCTCAGAGCCAGACGTGGGGCTCGAACTCACAAGCTGTGAGATCACGCTTAACCGACTGAGCCACCCAGGTGGCCCTCCTACTAAGTCCTTGAAATGCATCTTGTTACATTTACAGCACACCTCAATTCCGCCCGGCCCCATTTCAAGGGCTCAAAGGTCACTTGTGGCCAATGGTGACCCTACTGGACAGCACAGGTCGGAGGGAGTTTACTGAATGGTGGGTTGGGCACCGGCCAGAAAGTGCAGCTGGAAATTCCTGGAAGGAAAAAGCCAGTTTCCATATGGGGTGGGGAGACTGGGGACAGCAATCGGGCCACTTAAGGGCCAGCTTCGGTGTTTCCCGCTTTGTAGACATTTCAGCGGAACGGGAACAGAGTTTGAGTTGGCTCAGTCGGTAGGTTACGGGTTGACTGCTGTGTGCCGGCTGCTGTTCGGGTGCTTGCGGTGTAGCAGTGCACCGATTACCCAAACGACCGCCCCCGAGGGTCTCGGTGGAGAGGAAAGAGTCAGAAACTAAACAGCTGCTAAAACACATGCAGAAATGTAACGATAATGGCGAAAAGCGTGCCGAAGGGGAAACGTCGGGTTTTCTAAGGACAGGGGAAAGGAAGGATGGCGTGGGCCGTGGGGGCGGGGCCGGCGATCAAGACCAAGGGCGGCTTCCGGGCGAGAGACGGTGTCCAGGACAAAATGGGTCGGAAAAACAATTAGAGGTGATCGGATTCGACAAGTATTAGTTCAATCTTACGAAATTGCCATTTTAGTCGGTCAAAACCGGTCGAAAATCAGCAACTGCCTATGACTCAACGTAATGTTCAGGGCATAGAATGGATTAGGGGTTCCTCTCTTAGGGCTTGAGTTGAGCTCTGTTTCTAGAGAGGAGGTCTGCAGCCCCCATGAGCTCCACAAGGAGACTGTGATCCTCCCCGCCCCCCGCCCGCCCCGCCATCCCCCAAAACATCAAAACTTGACTCCGCGCCCAGAGACGCTGAGAGAGTTTCTCGCATCACACAGCCCAGAGGGAGGAGGGGCCGAGCTGCTGCCCTGGAATCCCGCCGCTCAGTCTCGCTCCCTGGCCGAGCCTTGTTGATTGTCCCCTTGCGGAGCCCGGAAGCGACCCTCAGTAAACAAAGCCGTGTGTGGGCGCAGCCCCAGCTGCCCGGGGCGCGCTGTCCAGCCGGAGGGGGGCGGGAGAGGAATGTTGTGAATGAACCCAGGACCCGCCCCGAAACTTCGCGTACGGCCTGCGCCGCGGGGGTCCTCCTACTGTGATTGGCCGCAGGTGCCCCATGATTGACAGCGCAGCCCGATGAGCTCTCTGATTGGGCTTTCCCTAAAAGACAGGCGGCACATCCAACGAATGAACAGCGAGAATTTAGGGACGAGTCTGGAGGTGCAGCCAGTGGTGGAGGAGGGCCTCGGAGGCCGAGGGGGGGGCCAATGGGGACGGGCGGCGGGGGCGGGACGACGGCCGAGGATAAAGCGGCGACTGAGGCAGCTTCATTGTTGTGAAGAGTCTTAAAGGGGCCGCATCACCCGGCCGGCCCGGCGCGGGGCGGGGGTGGGTGCGGCTGGGGTCCCGGGGCGGCCGAGCGCGGAAGACGAACTGGAAGGCGGGTAGGGGGCGCGGGATCCGGCGAAGCAAAGCGGGCATCGGACCGACCCCCCAACAGGCCCCGCCCCGGCCCCGGTCCGGCCGATGGACCCCCCTGCGGCCAAGCGGAGCCGGGGCTGCCCCGTGGGACCTGAGGAGCGCGATGCCGGGGCCGGGGCCGGGGCCGGGGCCGTGCGCGGCCGGGGCCGGCCCGAGGCGCTGCTGGACCTCAGCGCCAAGCGAGTAGCCGAGAGCTGGGCCTTCGAGCAGGTGACGGGGGCGGGGGGGGGGGGGGTGGAGGGGGGGAGGGACGCACCCCCAGCCCCTTCTCCGACTTGCCTTCTCCTCCCCTTGCCCAACCCCCAGCCTCGGACCTGCCCCCACATGAGACACTCCCAGAGAGAGATCCCCTTCAGGATCCTTAAGTCCGCCCCGAAACACCCCCTCATCCTCCCATTTCACTTCTTCAAGCCCTGTGACCCGCCCCCATTCCTTTTGCCATCCCTGCCCTCCAGCCCACAAGAACAGAGATGCCCTCAGCGCCCTAGATCCCAGCTCAGGACACTTCCTTCTCCTTCTCCTCCTGCCCCGTAGTCCCTCTCTTCCCACCCATCCTCAGCACCCCATTCAATCCTCACTCCTCTTTCCAACTCCTGTAAGCCGCCCCCACTTGGACACCCCAGATCGCTGCCCCACACCCCCAGTAGAAACCCCCCCCCCATTTCTACAGATCCCAGCCTCAAGATACTCCTTTCTGTCCCTGATCCGTGCCTCCAGAACCCACCTGTCTCCTGGGGAACCCCCGTCCTCCTCCAGGTCCTTCCCTGGGGTCCTGCCCCCCCTCCCTCTGAGACCACCTCCCACCTGGGGCTGCCCAACCCCTCCAGGGTGAGGGTACCCTCCCACATCCCCCTATTTCCCCAGTGCTCGCCCTCCCTCTGCCCCCGCCCCTACCCCCCACCCCCCAGCCCTCCCAGTCCTTCCAGGGGATCAGCAGCAGGGCGAGGCCTGGGTCACAGTACCCGGACAGGTGCACTGGAACCCTACCTCTGTAGTTTCTGAGGGCTCTGCCATGATGCCCCGGGGCTGGGGAGGTTAGAGTCCCCTTTTCCAGCCTCAGAGTGGGCCTCTGGAGAGTGGAGGTGTGGCCTGGGTCTGACCAAGCCTTCTGCAGCCCCCATAGGTTCTGTCCTCTGTCTGGCTTTGAGGGGTGTTCTTTGCTCCCTGGCCTCTCCAGAGTTAGGAAGTCTGCGGGACTGATGAGTCTGGGCCGCCAAGTGGGGATGGGGGCAGGCTCTGATTCACGGCCTGGAAAAATCCCTCCTTAGTCATCTGCCAAACCATCCCCAAGGCCTCGGCCAGTCACTGGCCCATCCACTTCCCCCAGAAACCCAGGACTGGGGGCTCTGGGAGGTTGCCACCCCTCACAATCCTAAACCATCTCTGGGTCTCCCACGTACCTGCCCTGGGCAGGCCTGGTGCTAGGAAAACTCTCGCTCATGAAATCCTCTGCAGCCCTCTGGGATTTGTCGTTCTCCCTCCCACTTTGAGGAAACTGGAGCACAGAGAGGTTGAGAAACGTGCGCAAGGTCACAAAGCCCGTGAGTTAGCAAGCCCAGATTGGAACGCAGGCTCAATCGGCTTGGTTCACTGCCCAGAGCCCACGGGGTGACGAGGACACCCCTCCCTTCCTGTGGGCCGTTGGAAACTGAGAACAGAGCCTGTCTTGGTAGCTGGAGCTTGCCAGCTGTGAGACTGAACAAGTGAATTCACCCCACTTCTGAGCCTCAGAGTCTCCAGGCTGCAAAATGGGGTGATAACTAGTCTCACTTGAGATGTTGCTATGGAAATTATGGGAAATCACATACATAAAGCATTTAGCACAGTGTAGGCTGAGAAAATGGAGACCTGATCACTATTCTTATCACTTTTGTCTCCCTTTCTCTTGCCCCTTCGGAGCCTTGGAGGTGGGTCTATGTTACAGCGGGACCCCCGGACCTGGTATCCAGGAGGGAGGTCGCAGAAAGTTCTGGAACACTAAGTACAGGCCAGGAGTTATTGTAAACGTATTTACATATGTAAATGAATATTTAATCCTCGTGATACTCAGGAGGGCAGTGCTGTTAACATCCCCACATCACATTTGAAAAAACAAGCACAGAGAGGCAAAGTGACTTGCCCAACGTCATACTCCTGAGCGGCAAAAGCCAGGGTTCGAGCCGGGGTTTCTAACCCACCGGCCCTTCCCGCAGGTTGAGGAGCGGTTCTCCCGGGTGCCAGAGCCGGTCCAGAAGCGCATTGTGTTCTGGTCGTTCCCACGCAGCGAGCGGGAGATATGTATGTACTCGTCGCTGGGCTACCAGCCCCCAGAGGGCGAGCATGATGCCCGGGTGCCCTTCACCCGCGGGCTGCACCTGCTGCAGAGCGGGGCCGTAGACCGAGTGCTGCAAGTGGGTGAGTGCTGGCCCCCACCCCTGCCGGGGAGGCCAGGAGGTCCAGAGCAGGCGCGGAGGAGGAGGAGGAGGGAGTGGAGGGAGGCCTGGGCCAGGGCGAGGGGAGGTTCCAGATGTCTGGCTTCCATGCCCGGGAAGGATTATGCAAGAAATTGTGAGCTAAGGATCAGAGATCTGCCTGGACCTCAGGCAGCGGGCTTAGATGCGGCTGGGAGGAAGGATGGTGAACTAGAAAGCAGGGGAAGGAAGGTCCCAGAACTTAGGCAGCAAGGACCAGCTAAGGGCTGAGGGCTGAGGCTATTTCTAGATCCCAGGTGGAGGGCCACTATGGGGATCGGGGTAGAGGTGGAGACAGAGTGATGAAAAGCCCTAGACCTCAGGCTTTGAGTCCACTTGGGGGTGGGTACGGGATTCTGAGCTAAAGGCAAAGGTGGTCCTGGGGGCCTCAGCCAGGACGCTCCTGAGGCAGGCGTCAAGGAGCAATTGTAAACAAGAAGGAGGGGACGTTTCAGACCTCAGGCAGAGGGACCTGGTGATGCTTTAGGGCCAAGGTTTAGAGCCAAAGGTAAGAATGATCCTAGACCTCAGGACACAGGGGCCAGGTGAGGGTTGGAGGCAAAGATCTAGGGCCAGAGGTGAGAAGGAGTCTTGGACCTCAGGCAGAGGGACTCGGGGGAGCTCTCACCAGAGGTCTGGCGGTCTCAGACCTAAGGCAACGAGGCTTAGGTGGGGGCCTAGAGTAGAAGCTTGAGATCAGCTGTGAGGGGTGGTCTTAGGCCTCAGGCAGTGGGGTCCAGGTGAGGGTAGGGGGCAGAGGTTTAGAAGTAGAGGTGAAAGGATTCTAGACCTCAGGCAGCGGGGCTCAGGAGCGGACAAGTAGAGGTCGAGCCAGAAAGCGGGTAAGCCCTGGAAAGCTACACCTCTCATGTGGGAGCGCCGCTTCTCCTAACTGGAGGCAGGGGCTTGGCCAAGACGGTCCTCCCTGAACCCTGGCAGCCTGGAGGCCCCCTTGCCCGGACATGGCCCAGCCCACCCCAGGCTCAGCCATCTTCTGCTGGTATGAGGAAGCCACTGTTTCTGTGCCACTGTCTCTCTGCGTGACGCAGCCAGGGCCGGCTGGGGCCTGAGCTGCCCAACCAGTTGGATAAGCCTGGCATCTGGGCTCCCCAGGGGCCAGGGAGGGGCAGGGGGTGATGGGATGACCTGGCCCCTCGCCTGCCACATCAGCCCCTCACCCCCAAGTGTCATAGGCCTCTGTCATCTTCCCAGGAAGTTACAGGGCCCCCGGAGCCCAGGCTGTATCCACGGTAACCCAAGGGCCGAGAAAACCACCTTCAACGTCATCATTATAATATTCTTCAGAATTAGAACAGGAGCCAGCATTTATTTAGGACTTACTATATACCTACAGTGAGTGTTCTAAACATTTACCAAGCATTAGCTCGTTTCATCCTCATCACAAAGGCATGAGGAAGATGTCACTATTCACTCCCATTTGACAGATGAGGAAGCCAGGCACAGAGAGGTTAAGTGGCTTGCTCTAGGTCACTCCGCGGGGATTTGCATCCGGGTCTTGCCTTGCACCATGGACAGCACCCCTGTCTCCCGGGTGACACAGCGGGCGGCTGGTTTGACTTTGGTCTTAGGGTTCCACCTGAGCGGAAACATCCGGGAGCCGGGGGGCCCCGGAGAGCCCGAGCGCCTCTACCGCGTCTCCATCAGCTTTGACCGCTGCAAGATCACATCTGTGAGCTGCGGCTGCGACAACCGGGACCTCTTCTACTGCGCCCACGTGGTGGCCCTGTCGCTCTACCGAATTCGGCACGCCCGCCAGGTGGAGCTGCGGCTGCCCATCTCTGAGACGCTGTCCCAGATGAACCGAGACCAGCTGCAGAAGTTCGTGCAGTACCTCATCAGCGCCCACCACACCGAGGTGCTGCCCACTGCCCAGCGCCTGGCTGATGAGATCCTCCTGCTGGGCTCCGAGATCAACCTGGTGCACGGTGAGGGCACCCGGGGGCCTGATGGGGCGGCGCGGCCTCAGCTTGCAGCCACCTCGGTGGCCTCGAGGCAGGCATTTGCCATGGAATCCTTAGGTCCCCTGGATCCTTGAGTCGGGGTGGGGAGAGCGCCATGGCCTGAAGTCAAGGTCACACACCCAGTTAAGCGCAGATCCTGGATCTGACCTGGCCCCGGGCAGATGAGTGAATGGTTGGAAATCAGCCAACCGGGAGATTCAGCCCCCGGGTGGGGGTGCGCCAAGATCACAGGAGCAGGCCTGCGTGTGGGTAGGTGGAGGGCATGAAGGGTATGTGGACGTGGGTGGGTGTCGGGTGGGAGACAGACCAGGAGGCGTTGTGAGCTCCGGGAGGGTTTGGAGCTACAGGGGGCTGGGAGAGGATGGCGTAGGATGGACGGTAGGGAGATGGCTGGGCCGTTGGGAATGGTGGGGTGTTGGGTGAGCGAATGATCATGTAGGTGAATGGGGATTGGGTGGTATTGACCGCATCGGTGAGGGGGTATGGGCTTTGATTAGGATCAAGGTAGACCGAGGGTGGTGGACAGATGGGAGTTGGTGGAAGATTGGAAACCCCGGCCTCACTTTTCCTCCGTCCCCGCAGGTGCCCCAGACCCCACAGCGGGCGCAGGCATCGAGGATGCCAACTGCTGGCACCTGGACGAGGAGCAGATCCAGGAGCAGGTGAAGCAGCTGCTATCCAACGGCGGCTACTACGGCGCCAGCCAGCAGCTGCGCTCCATGTTCTGCAAGGTGCTGCGCAGGCGCGGCGGGGCCTGGGACCGGGAGGTGCCGGCGCCCCGCCCCCTCCTCACCACCCCGCCCCACCCCCATCCCCGGCACAGGTGCGGGAGATGCTGCGCATGCGGGACTCCAACGGGGCGCGCATGCTGATCCTCATGACTGAGCAGTTCCTGCAGGACCCGCGCCTGGCCCTGTGGCGGCAGCAGGGCGCTGGCATGACCGACAAGTGCCGGCAGCTGTGGGACGAGCTGGGTAAGGCCTATTCCGAGGCGGCGCACTGGACCCGGGGCTCCCGCTCCCGCGGCGGCCCTGGCAGCCAGGTCTTGCCCACCCTGACATTAGGGTCTGGCCCCTGAATCCTTTCTCTGCTCATTTGCCCCTCTGATGTAAGAGGCACTGTACCGGGTGCTGGGGCTGCAGCAGAAAACAAAGATTAAATACCTGCCCTCTTGGAGCTGACACTGAACACTATAAGATCCTATCAAATACTACCAACCCCTCTGACCACACCTTTTCCATAAGGGCGACTGTCTGTGTCTTTGGCTTTGTGGGCCACTGGTCTCTGTCACAGCTTCAGTTTTGACCGTTGTCGTGGAAAAGTAGCCCCTGACATATCACCAGATGGGCGTGGCAACGTCCCAATACAGTTTTGTTTACAGCGGCTATTTATGTGAATTTCACGTAATTTTCACAGGTCCCAAAATCTTCTTCTGATTTATTTTTCCCTCACCATTTGAAAACATAGAAGTCAATCGTAGCTCGCGGGCCGTTCAGACCAGGGGGCGGGTTCGATTTTATCCACGGGGGGTAGTTTGCTGACCGCTGTAAACAGATGGTGATAAGTGCTATAGGGAAAAAAAAAAAAAAAAAAAAAAAACAGAAGAGGAAGAGTCTGGGTTCCAGTCCTGACTTCCCAGCTGTGTGACCTTGAGCAACTGCTTTTACCTCTCTGGGCGGTAAGGTGAAAAGACTATCAGTTGCAACCTCAGAGGCTGGAGATGAGGGGTCAGCAGAGACCAGTGCCCGGCACGCACTAGGCACTCCACAGGTGTGTGCCCGTTCCTATTGGCATGAATGCTGAGCCTGCCTCGTGCCCACACTGACCACCCGCCCTCCCTCCCCAGGGGCCCTGTGGGTGTGTGTCGTCCTGAGCCCCCACTGCAGACCAGAGGAGCGAGTGAGCTGGCTGCAGCTGCTTGGCAAGTGGGACAAGCTGGACGTGTGCCCGCTGGAAGAGGGCAACTACTCTTTTGACGAGCCCAGCCTGCAGCCCACCATGACCCTCAGCCGAGGTAGGAGAGGGGTCCCTGCCATTCCCCCTGCAAAAAGCTGGCCTGGTGCCCAGTCTCCCCATCACGGTGCTCTGGGGGAGAGCAGAGGGGCCCCCAGCCCCTGCCAGCAGGAGGGAGGGAGTGCCCAGGCAGGGGCAGCAGGCAGCCTGAGTCACAGGAAGTGAAATGTTTAAGGCGCTTATAGTTCTGGGCTGCTCTCCTGGCCATGGAGGCAGGGGTGGGGGGACAGAGAGAAAAGGAAAAAAGCTATTGAGAAGAGAGAGACAGGTAGAGTCAAGATGGAGGGACGGAGGAAGAGAGAGAAGAGAAAGTGAGGAATGGGGGTGGGGGTAGAGACGGAGAGAGAAAGGAATGGAGTCCAGGGAAGGGGCAGGACGGACAGAGAGACCAATGGACAGTTATTCCACCTCCATTATCCATTGGCATGAAGGGCTATAACAGCTCCTCCAACAGAGCCATCACTGAGCCCAGAGTCTAGTCCCCAGCTGGCACCCAGTCAGGGGAGCTGGCCTCAGCCCCGAGTGCTAGGCCCCCTTACCAGGCCATGTTGGGCGCCTCTCCCGCAGGCCCAGAGGAGGAGGAGGAAGAGGAGGTGGGCGCTAGAGGTTCCCGCCATACCGTCTTCGGCCGCGCCCTGCAGGCTGGGTCGCTGCACTGGAGCGACACTCACCTGCAGAGGATCCTGGCCAGCGACTCCTACGGCCCCAGCCTCACAGGCACCATGGGCGGTGAAAAGCCAACCTTTGACCCCCAGGGCCGCCCACTGTGGCTGGGTGAGCCCTTCCCCACCGCGTGCGCCCGTGTGGACACCCTGCGTGCCCATGGATACCCCCGTCAGGCCCTGCGGCTGGCAGGGGCCATAGTCAACTCACTCCGGCTGCAGCGACGGCATCAGCTTGAAAGCTACAAGCAGCAGAAAAAAGGTGGGTGCCACGACTGTCATACTACCCTGGGGCTCTAGACACAAATGCCGACTGCTGGGCACTGTGGCAACCCTGACATCTGTGGGTACCGCTCGGGGTCCCACCGGGAAAGCCAGATCAGTCGAAGGTGTCGGGAACCGAAAAGAATTTAATACAGGGGATTGAGGCCTCACAAAACTACTGGAAGGGCTGCAGCATTAAGAGTCAGGGATACCACTGCTTAGGCTCAAGAACCTGAACTTCCGAAGTACAGGGATTTCAGCAAACTGCTGACATTGAGCTCAGCAGCCTGTGGCTGCACTGTGGGCTGCGTCCAGGAGGACACTCGGAACCTTCTGGCAAGCCCTTGTGTCTGTGCCCTGCACAGTCACACACCTGCTCGTGGAGGCTGCAGAAGAGCCTCATCCTTTCCCAGCCTCTGCACCTCATGCAAAGGAGCCTGGGACTTGTAGTTTTTAAGCTTCCAGCTCCCGTGGAACAGGATGGGTGCACCAGCCGCAAGTCTTTCAGGACCGTGGACCCAGTGTGCCCAGATTTTCAAGACAGGCCAGAAATCTGGATTGTATGATGTGCAAATTTACTGATTTTTTTTTTTTTAATGTTTATTTGTTATTGAGAGACAGAGAGATAGCGCGTAGCAGGGGAGGGGCAGAGAGAGAGGGAGACACAGAATCGGAAGCAGCCTCCGGGCTCCAAGCTGTCAGCACAGAGCCCGACGCGGGGCTCAAACTCACAAACCGCAAGATTACGACCTGAGCCAAAGTCGATCGCTTAACGGACTGAGCCACTCGGGCACCCCTGATTTTTTTTTTTAAGTTTATTCATTTGGGGGATGGAGACAGTGAGTGGCGGCGGGGGGGGGGGGGGGTGGGAGGGAGGCGAAGAGAGAGAATCCGAAGCAGGTTCCACGCTGACCCTGGTGCAGGACTCAAACTCACCAACAGTGAGATCATGACCTGAGTCGAATTTGGACGCTTAACCAACTGAGCCACCCACGTGCTCCCGTTTACTGAATTTTTTAAACATGGGCACCAAATTCAAATTCGTATTAGGGGGACCAAAAAAAGCCACAGTGTATGGGCCAAAAAAAGAACATGTTTGTGGACTGGCTATGGGGAGGCAGGAGGGCAACTTACCAGGAAAATGAGCCCAGGGTATAACGGGAACCTGGGGGATCTGGACCCCGGCAGAGTTCTGGCCTGGCCTAGAGGCACAGAGAAACCCCGCCCTGCCGCAGAACCACTGAGAGCTGTACATCTTAGGGATGTATTGTGGTTTTCCTGGGGAACAGGAGGGAGGGACAGCGTTTCAGGTAGAAGAACAACATGGGCAGGATCCCAGAGGCAGGAGGGGGAGGAGATAGGAGAATGGGCGTTCGGATGGGGCAGGTGGCCACGTGGGGTCGGGACAGCTGGGTGAGATGGAAAATGATGGGAGGGATTAAGAAGAGGAGAATGGCACCGGTTAGGTGTTTCAGAAAGCACCCAGTTTTCATCCTGTGACCTGCCAGGCCTAGGTCTGGCTGTGGGACAGGAGGCCAAGGCTGTGGAGGTGAGGGCTGCTACAGAGCTCAGGGGGCAGAGAAGATGGCTGCCGGGTGGGTGGGCAGTGGGCAGGCGCTGGGAGGCCGGGCTAGGGGTTCAAGGGCAGAACCCCTCCCCCACACCAGGCTTGTGGAGGGGCAGGCACTGAGCCCCCCCATACTGCCTGCAGAGCTGCTGCAGAAAGGGAACACGTGCATCACCAACACGGAAGGCTGGGTGGGCCACCCCCTGGACCCTATTGGCTGCCTCTGCAGGGCGCTCCTGGAGGCCTGTCGCCTGGAGGAGGAAACCCTCGCCCTTTACCCAGGTGCCTACACTGGGGCCCCTGGGAGGAAGAGGGGCATCCCCCCACCCTCCCCGGCCCAGCACCCCGAGAAAAGAAAGTGGGGCCGCACCCTTATCCTCGGCCACACCCCCTAACCGGTGCCAGCAGCCCGTAGACCCCGCTTCTCCTGACCGCGAGGCCACCATAGACCTACTGTCTGCTGGTAGGAAGTGTCTGGTTAGAGCTGGGAGCCGCTGGGTTCCCCCTAAACCTAAGCCCCCAGGCCCCCCGCTTGAGGTGGAGAGCCAATGGGGTCCCAGGAAACGGGTCCTGAAGCCCGAAACCCGTGTCCCACAGACTCGGGCCCCGAGAAGCGGAAGGTGGCCTACCAGCACGTGCCGGTGCCCGGGAGCCCTGGGGAGTCCTACCTGGCGCTGGCCCTCGAGGTGGCACTGCTGGGCCTGGGGCAGCAGCGGGCCCTGCCCGAGGGGTTGTACGCCCAAGACAAGGTGGTGCGCAGCGAGGAGCAGCTGTTGGCCCTGCTGGAGGAGGTGGAGCTGGACGAGCGGCTGGTGCAGGTGCTGCGCAGACAGGCCGGGCTGCTGCTGGAAGGTGAGGCCCCGCCCCCAGCCCGCTCCTGAAGGCGGGGTCCCGCCCCCCACCTGCGGTGGTCGGTTGCTGCCGGCTCTCGGCCCTCATAGTTCGCTCCGAGCTCGGCAGGCAGCGCCTAAAAGGTGAGACCCGGCCCTTGGCCCTGCTCGCGAGAAAGTTCCGGCAGCCAGTAGCCGCTGTGGCCTCTGAGGCGCTGCCCCTCTCCCACCTTGGAGTCGAGGAGCCTGGTCCCTGATGCCCAGCTGGACTTCACTGGCTCTGCCCGTGGCCCTGCCTTCTGAGGCCCCCACCCGCCCCTGGAGCGGGTGCAGCCCCGTCTCGTATCTGAGTCCTGCCTCCTACCAAGGGGGAGGCCGGGTCTCCTCTTCGGATTCTCCTGCGCTTTTCTGACTCGGCCCTGCACCCCCATCTCCGGGACCTCTTTAACCCCCAGCCCCTGCCCCTCTGTCCTGGGGCCAGCCTACCCCCTACTCAGAGCCTGGGGAGGGGTGGAGACGAGCCCTCACCTGGGGGCTGAGCTCAGCATGCCCCTGCAGCGGGTCCCTTCAGTGGCTTCGGAGAGGTGCTCTTCCGGGAGAGCGTGCCCATGCACACCTGTGCCCGCTACCTGTTCACCGCGCTGCTGCCCCACGACCCTGACCTGGCCTACCGCCTCGCGCTGCGAGCCATGAGGTGAGAAGGGGCGGCTGGGGACTGGCCCAGGGGACCGGGCCAGACTGGAGGGTGAGAGGCGCCCTTGGAGCCCGGTCCTCCCGCCTGAACTCACAGCCTGCTTAATTCCGTCTCCCTCATGCTGGCAGCCTGGTTGCCCTGTGCTTTTGATTATTAAATATGCATGCGTGTTATGATCTTGAATTTGAGAGATATCCACACGGCACAGAATTCAGAGTCCTTTTCTAGACATTTTTGTCCCAACCTACCCAGATCTCTTCCGAGGCGAGCCGTGTCACCACTTTCTTATCTAACCCACAAGAATCAAGATTTCGGCAAACCCATGGTCTGGAAATTGAAAGTTGGTCTTCCTTTTACACCCATGATGCATCCTGTATCTCTTTCTTGCACCTGCAACTTTTTTTTTTCTTTTCTTTTAGAGAAAAAGTGCCTGCAGGGGAGGGCAGAGGGAGGGTGAGGGAAAGAGAGGGGGGGGGGGGGGGATTTCAGACAGGCTCCACGCTCAGCACAGAGCCTGACATGGGGCTTGATTTCATGACCTGAGCCAAAATCCAGAGTTGGACACAACTGACTGAGCCACCCGGGAGCCCCAGCGGAATTTTTAGAGGCCCTCTGTGTACTAAGCCATGCCCAACAAATAAAGTGCAGTCTGTCCCCAATCTCAGACGATCCCATTTAGGGTGCATCTTTCCAGAATATTTGGAAAGAATCATCTCTGAAGAGCTGTGGATATCTAAGCAGGACCCAGCAAATTAACAGCCCACGGGCCAGATTCAGCCTGCCACCTGTTCCCGTACAACCCAGGAGACGAGAATGGTTTTTTTTTTTTTTTTTTAGAGAGACATCTTTTTTTTTTTTTTTTTTTTTTTAATTTTTTTTTCAACGTTTTTTTATTTATTTTTGGGACAGAGAGAGACAGAGCATGAACGGGGGAGGGGCAGAGAGAGAAGGAGACACAGAATCGGAAAGAGGCTCCAGGCTCCGAGCTGTCAGCCCAGAGCCTGACGCGGGGCTCGAACTCACGGACCGCGAGATCGTGACCTGGCTGAAGTCGGACGCTTAACCGACTGCGCCACCCAGGCGCCCCGAGAATGGTTTTTACATTTTTAAATGTTTGAAAATAAAAGAATATTCTGCGACCCATGGAAAGTATACGAAACTCAGGTTTCAGTGTCCAGCAGTAAAGTTTTATTGGCACGCAGCCACGCCCATTCATTTATGTATCGTCCGTGGCTAATTTACATGGCAGTGGCAGAGTTGTTGGGACAGGGACCAAATGGCCTGCACAGCCAAAAATACCGGCTGTCCAGACTCGTGCAAAGAAACGGTGCCGGTCCCTGGTCCAAACCCACGCCTCACATTACCTCGTGTAATCTTAACAACCTAGAGAAGTAAGTATGTTGACCCCCGTTTTACACGTACACACACTTAAAGTGTGTCCAGAGTCACATGTTGAGGAAACTTCAGTAATATTTGAAACCAGAATAGTCTTGACTCCTCTTCCGGGCTGTTGATCCCATCTGACAACTTAGAAGAACTTTCTAAATATAAACTACATCTATAGAGAGCGAGCCGGTTAACAATACGCCGTAGTGGGCACGTAAAGTCCTCCCCCAAACATTTGTGTGCTCAGCATTGTTCTGGCTGCTGGATATGCAGCAGTGAATAAAATAGTCACAAATGCCCGCCTTCATGGAGCTGAGGTTTTAGGGCAGGAGAGACAATCAAGAAATTAATAGGGGGACCTGGTTGGCTCAGTCGATTTAAGCGTCCGACTCCTGATTTCAGCTCAGGTCATGATCTCCCCATTTGTGAGATCAGGCCCCGTGTCGGGCTCTGCCCTGACAGCATGAAGCCTGCTTGGAATTCTCTCTCTCTCAACACAAATAAACTTTAAAATTAAAAAAAATATATAGGTAAACTATATTGTGTGTCAGATGTGACCTATAGCAAAGAAGCCCTGGGAGAGTTGGGAGTGGGAAGTTCACACGGTGCAGGGGGGGGGGGGGTGTCACGGAAGAGCCCACTGAAAAATATTTGAGCAAAGACTTGAGGGAGGTGAGGAAGAAGCCATAAGGATGTCTGGGGAAGAGTGTTCCAGGCAGAGGGAGCAGCATGTGCAAAGGCCCTGAGGTCGGACTGTGCTTCATTGTATTTGAGGGACATTGAGGGGAACGGTGCCTGGAACAGAGTAGGGGTGACAGAAAGGCTAACAGGGGCCGCATCAGGACACAAATAACCTCACATTTTTATTGGCCCTGGCATATGAATAGAGTATCGTTTATTTAATCAACTGTGAAGGGTATCAGCAGTACTTTAGTGAACATCTTGCGCTTCTCCCCCTCCCCGTCCCCTGCCCCAGGCTGCCTGTACTGGAGACCGCGTTTCCAGCCGGAGAACCTCACCCCAACCCGCTGGACTCCATCATGAGCAACCGCTTCCCCCGCTGGTTCATCCTTGGCCACCTGGAGACCCGCCAATGCGAGCTGGCCTCTGCCATGCTGACAGCTGCCAAGGGTGAGGACAGCGGCTGCCCCCTGTCCCCCTCTGCCTTCTCTTTCCTCCTTTCTGTCATGCCTCCCCTCTCCTTTTTACTCCTTCATCAGATTTCAGTTTTCCTTGAGCACTTCCTAGATGGCCCAGGCAGTGCCCCGGGTGCTAGGGACACACAACACAGTTCCGAATCCCGCGCCCTGTGATGTTACGTTCTAGTGGGGGCAGGCAGACCACGCGCAAGGTAAACAGTTATGTTACTCAGTAAGCAAGAGAGGAAGAAGCGCCTAAAGCAGGCTAATGCTTAAGCCAAGAGGCCTGAGCTATGGCCGGTATCTGCTGTCCCAGTCACCTGGAGCCTCCATGACAGAACCACAGACCAGGGGGCGCAAACAACAGACGTTTATTTTCTCACGGCTCTGGGGGCTGGAAGTCCGAGATCAGGGTGCCAGCCTGGTCGGTTCCCAGTGAGGACTCTCTTCCTGGCTTGCAGACGGCCACCTTCCTGTTGTGTCTTCCCTTGGCAGAGAAAGAGCTCCAAGTTCTTCCTCTTCTCAGGAGGACACTGATGCCATCACGGTGCCCTACCCTCAGGACCCAGTGCCTCTGGAAGTCCCCACCCCCAGATACCATCATCCTGGGGATCCGGGCTTCACCATGAATCTGGGGAGGGTGCAGTCCAGGCCTGGAGAGCATTCCAGGCAGAGGGAACAGCCAGTTCACAGGCTCTGAGGCTAGATTGTGCCTGGTATGTTTGAGGAACAGAGGAGGCCCGTGTGGCTGAAAGTGGAGCGACAGAATTATAGGATCAGGGCCGGTGACAATAACAACAATAAAAGCTCACATTTCTATAGCTCTTGCCCTGTCAAAGCTTTTCAAGTGTGGGCTCCCCATCCCGTGAGGCAGGTAGCATAGTGTTAGTTTAACCCATTTTACAGATGGGGCAGCCAAGGCACAGAAAGGTGGAGTGCCTTGCTCAGCATCACACAGCTAGTGAATGGCAAGGCAGGGATTGGGACCCTGGTGCTCTGGGTCCAGAATCAATGCCCTTGACAATTAGGGGTCCTTTTGTGGCTTTGTCCCGCTGGGTGAGGGAGTACCAAGAGTGGTCTGGATCTTTTTTTTTTTTTTTTTTTTTTAATTTTTTTTTTTCAACATTTTTTATTTATTTTTGGGACAGAGAGAGACAGAGCATGAACGGGGGAGGGGCAGAGAGAGAGGGAGACACAGAATCGGAAACAGGCTCCAGGCTCCGAGCCATCAGCCCAGAGCCCGACGCGGGGCTCGAACTCACGAAGAGTGGTCTGGATCTTTACGGAACCACTGCCGGGTGCTTCTCCCTCCTCACACGGGTGCACCTAGTGGGGAGGAAGCTGTGTGAACAGGTCAGGCGGCAGCAGGGTCTGGTGCCAGGTGTGCTGACCCTGCCCTCCTCCTTCCCTCACCCCAGGAGACCCCAAGTGGCTGCATGCGGTGCTGGGCTCCATCCAGCAGAACATCCACTCGCCTGCCCTGCTCTTCAAGCTGGCCCAGGACGCCTGCAAGACGGCCACCCCTGCCAGCGCGCCTCCGGACACCACGCTGCTGGGCATTGCGCTGGAACTGGGCCTGCAGGTGGGCGGGAGTCGGGGGGGGGGGGGGGGGGGAGGGGAGAGGGGAAGGCTGCCTGAGGCCCCGCCTGCGTGTGAGCGACACCTCTGGGGGCGGGGCCGCGAGGAGCCCTGTCTGGGAATGAGGGAATGGTCACCAGCTGGGGTGGGCTTATGAGTGAGGGACTGTGTGGCAGAGTCTGAAGGTGACAGTCCACTTCTGGAGGTGTGACTGAGGACAAGGATGCGGGTCCCGGGTCCCGCAGGTGAGCCGGTGGGCCACAAAAAGCAGCAGAGCCTAGGGTGCTGGGCTTGGGGTGGGGCCTGGGGCTGGTGTGCCTGAGGCTGGGGCCCCTGGGTGGGCGGGGCTGAAGCTGAGGGAGCAGAGCCAATAAGGAGCCTGCTTGGGGGCGGGGCTTGCTGGGAAGCGGCCTGGAAGGAAAGGACACCGCGGAGGGGGCGGGGCCCGGGGGAGGGTCCTGAAGGTGAGGAGCCACCTCTGAGTCTGAGGTCTTCGAGGCCGGGCCTGCGAGTTGGGGCCGTCCCCAGGGGCCGCCCGGGCAAGGGCTGTCCTGCTGGGGCAAGTCAGAGGCCAGCAGGGGTGCAGCTTGGAGGTGAGGAGTCAAAAGCAGGGTGTGGGACCCGGAGGGGGCGGGGCCTCAGAGTGCTTGCGAAGTAAAATAGGAGGATAGGGAACAGTTGGGGGCAGGCTTGCAGGATGGGTTGGGACCTTCCCAGAACTGGCAAGCAGGGGGGCTGCAGAAGGCGGGATTAGCCTCGAACAGAACAACCTCCTGTGGGGGAGTGGAGCCATGGCAGGGGGCATGTGGGAGGTGAGAGCAGGGAGGGGTCCCTTAGAGAGGTGACATACTGTTTAGGAGCCTTCAGAAGGCAGAGCTCCCAGACAGGACCTGGGGAGGGAGCCGGGGGGAGAGGCAAGCAGGGAAGGTGGGACTTGTGGGGCAGGTGCTTTGGGCCTCCAGGGGGAAATCTGACACGAGCATGGAACTTTCTAGAGAGAAGGGGCAGGTTGGTTGGTTGCCTGGGGTAGGCTCCGTGGGGCCTCAGAATAACACCAACAATAACAGTAACAGTAATGGCTGGCGTTGGGCTGAGCGCTTTGAAGCAACCAGTGCGTGCAGGAGCTTTACCTGAGTAAAATCGCACTTTCAGAACAACCCTGTGCGGTAGATACTATTTTTAATCCCCATTTTATTTTTTTAGTGTTTCTGTTATTTTAATTTTTGAGAGAGAGACAGCATGAGCAGGGGTGGGGCAGAGAGAGGAGGAGACACAGGATCCGAAGCAGGCTCCAGGCTCCAGGCTCCAAGCTCTCAGCACAGAGCCCCACGCGGGGCTTGAACCCCAAACTGCGGGATCATGACGTGAGCTGCGGTTGGACGCTTCACCGACTGAGCCACCCAGGCGCCCCTTTAATCCCCATTTTATAGACGAGGAAACCAAGGCCCCAGGAGGCCAGGCCACATGTCCAGATTGTGTGGCTCACTGATTCAGCCCTTAACTTCCGAGTCTCCTGGGCCCCTCAGGATCCCTGATCCCCTTCCCTGTCCCCTCCCACGCTGCAGGTGATGCGGATGACCCTGAACACCATGACCTGGAGGCGGAGGGAGATGGTGCGTTGGCTGGTCAGCTGTGCCACAGAGATTGGTGAGAGTCCCCCAGTGAACCTGCCGTCTGTCTCCCTATGGCGCCAGGCAGGCATGAGAGAGAGGCCGGGCCTTTGCCCTGACTCCAGCCCGAGCTCAGGGCCAGGCTGGTGCGATGGGGGTTGTGGGGGGACAGAGCTGGACAGAGGCCCAGAAGCTGGCCAGGCTAAAGTGGCTTGGAGAAGGGACAGCGGCTCCAAAGCGTGCCCTCTCCCCACCCAGCCCCGCTGCTCCCCGCTCCTTTGGAAAGGTGGGGTGCGGCTTCCGTCAGGCTTGGGGTGGCGGCAGAGGGGTTGTGTCTTCAGCCCTGGGTGGTGGGGACGGCGCATCAGGGCAGACCCGTGCCCGCACCTGGGAGTCCCCGCCCTTCTTCCCGGCCAGCTTTGCCCTCTTGCCTCCCCCCAGGCCCCCAGGCCCTGATGAATATCATGCAGAACTGGTACTCCTTATTCACACCAGTGGAGGCTGCCACCATCGTGGCGGTGACAGGCACCACGCACGCCACGCTGTCGCGGCTGCAGCTGGATGCGCCCCGGCGGGAGGAGCTCTGGGCCTGTGCGCGGACCCTGGCCTTGCAGTGCGCCATGAAAGACCCGCAGAACTGTGCCCTGCCCGCCCTCACCCTGTGCGAGAAGAACCACGCGGCCTTCGAGGCGGCCTACCAGATCGTGCTGGACGCCGCGGCCGGCGGTCTGGGCCACGCCCACCTCTTCACCGTGGCCCGCTACATGGAGCACCGTGGCCTCCCACTGCGGGCGTACAAGCTGGCCACGCTGGCCCTGGCGCAGCTCAGCATCGCCTTCAACCAGGACAGCCACCCCGCCGTCAACGATGTGCTCTGGGCCTGCTCGCTCAGCCACTCGCTGGGCCGCCACGAGCTCTCTGCCATCGTCCCCCTCATCATCCGCAGCATCCACTGCGCCCCCATGCTCTCTGACATCCTGCGCCGCTGGACCCTCTCGGCACCTGGCCTGGGGCCCCTGGGGGCCCGTCGGGCCGCCAAACCGCTGGGCGCTGACCGGGCGCCGCTCTGCCAGCTCCTGGACGCCGCGGTGGCGGCCTACATCGCCACCAGCCACTCGCGCCTCACGCACATCAGCCCGCGGCACTACGGTGACTTCATCGAGTTCCTAGGCCAGGCCCGTGAGACCTTCCTGTTGGCGCCTGACGGGCACCTGCAGTTCGCCCAGTTCCTGGAGAACCTCAAACAGACCTACAAGGGCAAGAAAAAGCTCATGCTGTTGGTGCGGGAGCGCTTCGGTTGAGGGGCTGCGGCCCCCTTCACCCCGGCCTCCGCGGCACCAGCGCCCCATCCAGGGCCTCGGCACTGGAGGCCCACGTGGCGTTTCAGTATTAAGTCAGGG
Organism: Panthera pardus; assembly: GCF_024362965.1. Classification (NCBI taxonomy): domain Eukaryota; kingdom Metazoa; phylum Chordata; class Mammalia; order Carnivora; family Felidae; genus Panthera; species Panthera pardus. The sequence continues at coordinate 9,934,207 of NW_026527013.1, forward strand.
AAGGAGCCCGGCCGGAGCTGGGAGATCTTGCCTGCCATCCCCTGGAGGCCTGCTGGGGGGGTGACTTCCTGCCACACGCGTGCCTAGGAGTGTGCAAGAGAGTGCGAGACGTGAGGATCAGAAGCCATACCGCCACCCAGGGGCCCGGAAGGGGGTGTGTGCTTGGGCAGCTGGTATGACCCCGCCTTGGGCACCCCAAAAGCAATAGGCAAGCTCTCCCTCCCCAGACAGGCAGGCCTGGCTTGGACTGGGAGTGGGGGTGGGAGCTTCGAGGCGGGACATTCCAGAAAGTGGCTCTTAAAGCCAGCGTAGCAGACCGCCCCACACCCCACTCTGGGTGGCCAGGGGACTCCTGTTAGGGCATCTAAATCTCCTTTTGTACCCTCCCCTCACCGCCTCAGGGGCCCCATTCTGCATCCCAGGGCCTTCTCCAGGCTGCCCAGCTGGGACCAATGGCTCATTCCCACTGAAGGATTTGAAGAGGCCTCAGGCCTCAGCCACATACCTCACCCCCTTCCGGCCAGGACTCCCATTCCCGAGGATGCCAAGGTCCCAGGGCAGGCTCAAGGGGTCACTACTGTCCCTCCCCCTACCTGCTAGTCACTGGATACAACTCAGGAACTGAGCCAGGCTCACACTGTCCTCCAAACCTGGTGGGGGGGGGGGGGGGGGGAGACGAGCGCAGGAGAGCCAGGGACTCCCCGCCCCAGATCTGGAAAGGAGAGAGGTTGGCATCCTGGCATTTCCGACTCTGGCTCTCTCTTTCTCCTGCTCTGTGTCCCTGCTCCTCCCCTCATCTTACTCTCTCCCTTTCCCTATTTCCCTTCATTTAGCCTTTCTATTTGTGTCTCAATCTCAGCTGCTGACTCTCTTGGGTCTCCTTTTCCCACCTTGGCCCAGGGAGGAAGAGGGAGAGTGTCCCGCCCAATCACCCCTTCTGTCTTTTCTCCTCTTGTAATTAAGGACAAAATCATGTCATTTTGTAACTTTTTTTCTATTTATTGAACCGTATATTGTATTTCCTTTTTCTTTCTTTTTTTTTTTTTTTTAATAACACAGCTTTTGAGACTGAGGTGTGTCCCCTACCCCCCTCCCCCGCCCCGAACCAGGACCACCTGATCCCTGGACAGAAAAACTCCAGCCTTGGCTGCTCCCGGCACAACTTCAAGCGAGGGGTGGAATGGGAGTGCTTGCTGGTTTCGTCCGTTCGCAGTAGTGTAGATAATAGGGCTGAGAGCTGGGCAAGCCCCAAGAGGAGAGCTTTATACCTGTCACCTGTTACAACACGTGTCACAGTGGCCCTACGAGTCGGGAAGAATATCATTTCCGAGAATAGTGGGGTCCCAAAGCGTAAGGAAGGCAGAGCCTGATCAGTACCATGGTGAAGCCACTGACCCTGCCCACCTCGGACAGCATGGCCCTTGAACTGCTGGGAATGGCCACTAGGGGGTGCCCTGCCTCCAGACACCAATGTTGGAGGTACTTGTCTCCAAGTTGCTGAAAGCGGGGACCCAGACAGGTGCTGGGTGCACCTGGGTGGGGGAGACACACACAAGACAGGAATCCCGGGCTTCGACTCGGCCTTGGTGGGCGGGTTCTGGCGTCGGCGAGAAATGCAGGTGGGTGTGGTCAGCGAGGGGCGCGGCCTGGGCGTGTCTGGATTCCTACGCCGCTGTGGAGGCTTCCAGTCCCCAAATGGAGTGAGCCGTCTGGGGGGCCGCAAAGAAGGCCTTCGGTTGCCTTCTTTCCCTAGTTCCCTGAGAAGCAGGACGGCCTCCCCCCCCCCCCCCCCTTGTCTTTAGGGTGTGGCGGATAGATGAACAAGTGTGTCTGGGTCACTGTCAGGGCCGGGGCAAGCGAGGACGGGCTTCGCGGCCAGGCGGGGTACAGAGCAGTGCTGGGTGGAGCTGACCGCCAGAGGGCGCCGAGACAGCGCGCGCGCGGTCGTGGGCGGGGCATCGGCAGCGCTGGGCACAGCGATTGGCTCGTGGCACTGCCCTCTGCCCGAGAGGGCCCATTGGAGACGGTCCCATCTGCCCCGCCTCCCCCGTTCCCGCAGGTATGTGCCGGCGTGTTCTTTTGCGCCGCCTAGAGGCGTGATTGAGGGTAGAGGGGGCAGGCTCGGTGCCGAGCCTTTGCTTCACCCCTTACAGGCTCAGCTGCCTACAAATGCCGTCCTCGGACTTGGGGCTCCCTTCTTATGCCCCTCAGCTCTCAAAGGCATCCAAAAATGTCCCCATTGGGCCCGGGGATTCCCTCGTAACCCACGCACACCTCAAGCACGAGTTCCCTGCCAGCATTCTCGGACACCAGCAGGTCAAGTCTAACCTGAGGCTTGAATTCTCCCTTATCTCTCCGCCACCCCCAAATGTCACCAGCTCAAGACCCTCGGGCCCCAGCCATCTCTGAATGCCTAGCGTTTCCCTCGGGGTCACCCCCCACTGCCACCTGAGGTTGGGTTCAATAGGCCCTGGGCTTGGGGTACTCCTCATTATGACCCCCATCTAGATTCTTCCTAGAACAGCTCTCCCTGCCATTGCATCAGCCCTCCCTGAGAGTCACCCCTCCCTCCCGCCCCCATCCTAGGACATCCCTCAAGGTCACCTTTCCAGCTTTCTCTGCCCTGTGTGACTAAACTTGCGACCTTCCTCACAACAGGTGGGACAGGCATAGGGATCCTGGGAAGTCAGGAGTTCAGGGTGCAGGGACAGTAAATTCAAGCCCATCGGTCCTCCCCACCTGAAAAGCCAAAACTCCAGCGACAGGAGGAAGGGAGTAAATCACAAACTACCAGACCTTCAGGAATGAGGTAGGAGGCAGGTTTTATTTAATTGGACAGCAGCAACACACAGCACAGACCCTGCCCCGAGCTGAAGTATGCCCCTATCCCTGGGTGAAAGGGTACCCTGGGCCAGCCCTGACAGCCTAGGGGGCTTCTCTCTGCCTGGTCGCACTCAGGGTCCATCCCATCTGATACTGGACGGTCTCCGGTCTTGCACTAGCACGTGCACTGCAGGGCCACCGGCGGACTCAACAGGCCCATCTGTGTCCTTTCTGGGCCCACAAGGGACCTTGCTCCCTGCTCCACGTGCCCAGAGAGTGTGACAGCTCTCCCCACACCCCCAAAGTTAGGACGCCGCAGGGTTCAGGGAGAAGAGGCCAGGCACACTCAGGTCAGGCCAGCCTGGTTCCGGAAGCCGGAGTTGGCATTTAACGGTCTGGGGGCCCAGGGCAGCTTCCTCTTGAGTAACTGGCTGCTGGGAAGGAAGGTACAGGCCTGGCCCACGTCCCACCAGGCCTGGGAGAGAAAAGGCCAAGGCTCCAGGCTGGGAGGGTTACTGGGAGGGGATAGGGACCCAGATGGCTTCCCTTTCTAGTGGGAGGGCCACCCACCCACCTGCCCATTCTCCCTAGGAGTTCTGTCCAGCCTCAGCCGGAAGTAGGACTGTGCAGGGGGCAGGACCCCCAAGTACAGAGTTGGGGGAGGGCGCCTACAGCAGACAGCTGGGTCCACCCACCCCATTCCAGGCTATATTGCCCCTCCCCCAAGTCCCTCCGCCCAACACAGGTCTGGGTCTGGGTCCTCAGCTTTTCCCCTAGGAATCAGCCCACCCGAGGAAGGCAGGCTGCACAGGCTTCGAGGGGGCTCGACTCCTGTTCCTGCTGAACTGAGCCAGTCTGCACAAATCAACTGTGTTTCAGCTCAGTAGGCACGGGAGGCAGAGCCCAGGGAGGCCCGGACAGTGGGACAGGCAGGCGGCAGGGCCAGAGGAGGCGGGGTCCCGGGGGGCGGAACTTAGCCACTGTGAACACGACTTGGTGTGGACTCTGCTCACAAGCAGCTAAGCCCTGCTCCCCAGGCCAGACGCAGGCAGCAGGGGGCGGGGGGCCTCTCGGCCTCCCATCCCCGGCCCTATCCCCAGGCAGCGTCCTCAGCAGCGAAGGCGGTGGCGGCAGCCCCAGAGGCAGGGCTCAGGGTCGGTTGGAAATCCCTGGCAATGTGATTTGTGACAGGCAGCAAATCCCATCCCCAGGAACCCCAGCCGGCCATGGCACAGGGGTTGGGGGGCACCGGGTGGGACCGGAGGTTGGCACCTGAGGGTGGGGGGGAGAGAGAGCAAAGGAGGTAAATGAGATTTGAAGACATCTGTGCTCCACGTCCCCGCTGAGGCTTGGTAGGGAAGCCCTGTCCCCACACACGGCGGCAGCTGAAGGGAATGCTGGACCACCAGGCTGGACGCCCCCACCGCAGCCACACGCTCAGGCCCAGGCCCGGAGAGGTAGAGATGCTCCAAGGATCCCTCTGAGCTAAGAGGGCTGCAGGGACTTCCAGAGCCAGGTTCCCCCCCTTTTCCCGCCCCCCCCCCCCCCAGTAAGCCCTGGGCAGGCTAAACGGGGCCATGAGGAGAGGAAGTCGATGGGGTGGCGGGCAGGCGGGTGAGGAAGTGATCTCACCCCAGCTGGCGCCACTTCCTAGAAGACTGAAGGGCAGGAGGAAACCACCAGGGCCTCTCCCCCCTCCCGTGGCCCCGTCTCCTCAGTGGCCAAGCCTTAGCCTGCACCCCATCAGAGCGGATGCCGACAGCGGGTACCCAGCTCTTCCCGTGGGCACACACATCCCCAGAGCACCGGACGCAGGCCCAAGGTGCAAATCTCCACTCTGCAGTTTCCCAAATGCCCTCCAAGCCTCAGTTTCCCCATCTGTATAACAGCCCAGGGCCTCAACCGCACAGCACAGGGAGGTTTCACCAAGAGCGTATGTCATTCACAAGCACCCGGCACCAGGACCGCCTTACACGATTGTCAGTGCTCAGTGCAAAATGAAATTGCGGGGTCCCTTCTTCACAACTTGCGAATTTCAAGACGCTGACAGAAGAGCATTAACCCAAGCTCAGGTCCTTCCGAGCAGGGGAGACCCCGTGAACTGCATGATCACAAGCCCATGAAGCCAGCCTGTGCGTCGTAAACGGAGCTCTCCTTAATGATAAGAGCCCTCTGGCCAGGAGACCCCAACTCTGGAGCCAGTTTGGGCAGCTCTGAACCCTGGTTCTGTAGCATCCTAGCTGGGTGACTCCTAGAAAGCCACTCAACCCCTCTGGGCCTCCCTTTCCCCATCCACAAAGCAGAGATAATGCCGTGGTAAGGATCTCACAAGTGGTACATGTAATTAGAATGGGGCCATGCTGTCATCATCAGGCAGAAACAGAAAAGACGGTGGCAGTGAAGATTCCAAACACTGGTGGGACCCTGGCACCCACATATGGTGGCGCCCGTCACTGGGAGACAGGTGTTAAGAGATGTCCTGCTCTGTTCCCCGACCCCTCCCATTCATACAGGCGCACGCGGGGGCACACACGCGTGCACACACACACACACACACACACACATACAGTGGCCACCGGCTTTCCCATCAGGCCCCAGCCCTGTCCCCTCAAGGTCTGGGGGCACCAACCGGGAGCAGACAAGGCCCTGCAGGGCGGCCGGCCTCCCTGGGCCGCCTCCGGAAGTGAGACAGCACATTCGTGTCCCAGGGACGAGAACGGGAAGGGCGGCCATTTGGCCAGGCCCGTTTCCTGTGGGGTTTCCCCTGCACAGAGCCCCAGGCCGGGGCCAAGGCCACTCCCCATCCCCAAAGGCACAAAAGGCCTGGGTCTCTCATGGATGGGGCGCTGCCGTGCAGGTGCCCAGGAGCCGGGACCCCTGTTACCAAAGGTGTGCCTCTCAGGCTCATGGGAGATGGGTGTCCAGGGAGGGCCAAGTCCTTGGCAGCTGGAGGCGTCGGGGGAAGATGGGCCCCTGGGCCGGAGGAGCAGAGCAGGCCCCAAGCCACACGGATGTATGTATGTATGCCTGAGTACAGGGCGTGGAGGCACGAGACACAAGCAGGCAGGCTTACTGTCACCACCCCCCAACCCCATGCTCCAAGAATGAATCAGGGGCGGCTTCCGCCGGGGGCGCCACCACCACCGCCCCCAAGCCTGGTCCCCAAATACTTTCCACCCTCTCGGAGCAGCTGGGATCGGAAAATACCAAGGGCTGCAGGCCCCGCCCTGCCCGCCACCGCCCGCCCTCCCAGCCTGTCACTAACGCTTTGCCTAATGGGCCTAGACTCTCCGCAGAGGCTCCCTGGGCCGGGCCCAGAGCCAGCCGCCAACCTGGGCTGCTCGGCCAAGTGCCGCCTGACCACCAGCCCCCCATCCGTTACCCTGATCCCAACACAGCAACCGTCAACAACCATCCCGATGGGCGACGCTCAGAGGCTGGCACCTGGGTGGAGGCAGGCAGGACAGTGGCAAGTGGGTGGGCCCCCACTGCCCACCCAGGGCCGGGGGGAGGGGGCAGGCCCAGGAAGGGGTGAGTAAGTGAGGACTGAATCACTTGTTATAAATAGGGGAACCGTGCAAGTCACATCCCAGCCCCCACTGTGCCCAGCCACGCCACACCACACTCCAACCCCTGCCTTAAACTTCAATCCCCCTAGGATCAGTCACGGAATTCCCAGGGCCCCCCCCCCCAACATCCACACCGAGAGCCCTTAACTGAGGGGCACACCCTATTGCCATGTTCACCTCTTGCCTTGTCCCCATACGTCCCCATCGTAGCCCTGGCCTGCCTTTTGCAGGGAGGCCGCCAGCCTCGAGGCGAATCACGGGCTTCTGGGCCTTGTCCTCCTTCCTCGGCACCCCCGGGACTCCCAGGCCCAAGGCTGAGGGGTCCCCAGGATCCTCAAGGCATTCTAAGGGCGTGGGTGACCACAGTCCTGGATGGTGATGCCAGACCCAGGCCAGGGGAAGGCCAAAGGTCTTCAAGTCTCAGAAGTCAGCTTCCTGGCCGCTCACCACCCAGGCCCCCCATCCCAGACCACCCAGGCCTGCTCTGCCCAGGGCCACAGCTCAGTGACCACACCCAGGGTGGCGCCAGCTCCAGCACCCTGGGGCAAGGCGCTGCTGGAGCGTGACTCAGCCGTGCCCAGCATGGCGGCGTCCTTCTCTGCCCAAGGATTCCCACACGCCTACGCCCGCTGCCCTCCGTGTACGACCTCTCCGGCTGACCAGCCTTTTCCAACGCATCTCCTTGTCCACCCAGGACACCTGATGGCAGGAGGGAAGGTGGCCAGGGGGCCCCAAAAGGGATCTGAAGGCGAGCGCCCGCGACAAGGAGGGGAAATGCACTCTCTTCCGCTTGTTTTCTGGTGCTCCCCATTTACAGACGGAGAAACCGAGGCCCAGAGGAATTCGGGGCCGGGCCCAAGGTCATGCAGCAAATCTAAAGGAAAGCCAGGTCTGCTCCTGGCAGAAAGCGTATCCAGAGTGGAAAAGGGCTGGCCAGACAGCCCAGCGAGGGGCAGGAAGGTGTCTTTTTGCGACCACCCAGGGTTCCCAGCAGTATTCTTCACCGAAAACAGAGCCCCTCCGCTCAGCTTCCCAAGGTGAAGGGCACACTCTGAAAAAATGCTTTAAGGTATATCCAAGTGCCATCTGGGCCCATAGGAAGCAGGTCACCCCACTTACACCCACCCGGACCAGGATGCCAGTTACCCTGGGACTGCAGTAGCGACAGGGGCTGCTCAGCAGCTGCGGCCAGCGCAGAACATCTGGCCTCCACTTACACCAGGCAGAGGTCCGTACGGGGGCCCTGGGAGGACCCCTGGAGCATCCGCCTCCGAGATTTCTCTCCAGCGAGCAAGGGTCTGCAGAGACTTGGAGGCCGGGCTAGCACAGACAGGCCCGACCCCCCTGGACACGCCCTGTCACGCATGTGCTCCGCGTGCCAGCCCTGGGCTAGGCCGGCAGCTATTTTAGGGCCCCCTCTGGGCCCACAGACGAGGCCTGCCAGTTGGGGTCTCGAAGGAGCTCCCAGAGGACATCCTGCAAGGGCAGAGGGCAACGGGTGCCCTTCTGGGAGCTAGGTCGGAGCTGGCACCAGGCCCCAGGGCCCGTGCCTTCCCAGGACGTGCCTTCCTGGGACTGCGGCGTGTGAACACATGCGCAGGGGCCGGCCCGGGCAGGGTGCGTGGGCGAGCGGACAGGGTGTGTCCCACATCACCTCGCCTCTAAGCCCGGGCACCTGTCGGGTACTGCCCTCCAGCTCCGGCGGGCATGGGAAGAGCTGCCAGAGGACAGCCTTCATGCCAGGGGTCCCACGCCGCCCCCCAGCTTTAACCTCACACGGCACCCGTCATCATGAGCGAGCAGCTGGTTAGGACTGGGGCAGGAACGGGGCAGGTGACAGGAGAGCCAACTGCACCTTCAAGGCATTCGGGAGGCCACTGGGTCTGGCTGGGCCTGGCTGGGCTGAATAGGCAAGTCAGTGTAGGGCTGGGGGCTCTGGTGGCAGTCAAGTCCAGTGCTGGGGTCAGAGGTCAGTGTGGGGCTAGAATACAAGGTTCAGGTTTTAGTCAGGGGCCTGCAGCCCAAGGGCATGAGGACTGCGGGCCGCTCGCGGGGCACAGGACTGGGGAGTCATCCCTCCAGGAATCTCCCACACCTGGCCCCCTTCCTAAGCAACCTTGAATGAGCTCCTCTCTCCTGGGCCCGGAGGAGCCAAGAGGGAGGGGAGGGGTGCCCCAATCTCCACCAAGCTGGGGCTACACCTTGGGGCCCCCAAGCCCATCTGCTCAATGGAAGGCCTTCCCTCCACTCGTTGGCCGACATGTCAAGAGCTTGAACCACCGTGTCACCCGCCATCCACGGAACTCTGGGAGACCCCCACCCACCCTCTCCTCCAGCCCCATCCCCACCAAAGCCCTGAGAGGCACCCTAGGAGCCCAGGTACCCGTGTGTATCCATCCCTCCCCACCCCAGCCCGGGCATATGCCCTCCCCCTTCCCACCCTGCCGCTGACTCCCGGCCCACCTGGACCTGCCCCCGTGACTATGGGACCCGCCCTCCCCACCACGCTCTCAAGGGTCTCCGGTGGGGGGAGTGGCCAGGGGTCTCCTGGGGAGGGGGTAAATGTTGGGCTGCCCTTCCCCCGCTCCGTAGGGGGCGCCCCGGGACTCTGCCGCCACCGCCGCCGCCAGATGCACGATCCCCGCTGCACCCCCCCCCCCACACACACACACAGCCACCGGCGGCGGGGCGGCGCCCTCCCCCTCTCCAAGCGCTGGGGACCCGCCGGGCGCACCCCCCCACTCCGCCCACGAGTCCGGCGCAGAAAAGTTGCCGCCGTCGCCGCGGCGCCGCCGCCTCCCTCCCGGTTCCCTCCCCGACTCACCCGCGGGGGAGGGGAGCCGGCACTCGGGGCTCCGGCCGCCGCCCCGGGCCCGGCGGCAGAGACGCGGGCGGGCGGCGGACCCGAGACGGGCCGGGGTCGGTCGCGGGCCCGGCTCCATCCCACTCACTGGCCGGCCCGCCGCGGGGCCGAATCGCTTTTAAAACCTTCCCGTCTCCTCCCCCCGGGCCGGACAGGGGGCGGGCGCGGGGCGGGGCGGGCGCCGCCGTCATGTGCCCCCGGAGCCGGTCCGCCCCCACTTTCTCTCTCTGGTCCCCCAACTCAGCCCCAACTTTCTCCCTCCTTGTCCCGACTCCACCTGGGCCCCCGAACCCAGCCCAGCTTCCCCCCTCCGGGTCCTGGACTCGAGAAGCAGCCCCAGATTTTAAGCTTAGGCTCTCCCTGCGGGAGGAAGGACAGAAGCAGGGGTCCTAATGCCCCTCGCACCCCCAAACCCCTCTTGGCAAAGTCCTGCCCCTGCGCAGGAAGAGAAACGCTGGAGGCCGTGGGCAGGGGCAGGGGTGATGGGGAAGGGGGGGGGGGGGGGGAGAAATGGCGCCAGACAGAGGACATACTTCTGCTGTGTATGTACCCTTCCTTGGGAGGCACGGGCCTGGGCGTCTGGCCTCCTGCCAAACACCAATCCCCACTTCCTCCAGTCCCTCAGTGCCTTCTCCAGCCCCAGGAAGTCCCTCCTTTTATCCCATCCAACCTTCTCCTGCTGCCATGGAAGCCTCCCACCCCAGTCCAGGTGGTCCCTGGATCAAGGTTGCCTCCGGCTCTGGCTTCCCAGCATCCCCATCCCCCACCCACCCAGGGGCTCTGGGAAACTCCCCAGCTACTGGAGTCTCCCTGGGATAGAGTCCCTCCCTGGATCCCTCCCTCCTTCCCTGCCTGCGTCTGTCCCACCACATCCTCCACCGGCCTCCCCTCCACCGGGAGAAACACGGAGGCATTGTTCCCCAGGACGGGGCCCTGCCTTGGGGCCTGGCCTTGTGCCCAGGTGGGGGGCCAGGAACAAAACTAACCAAAGGAGGGGCGGGGTGCCCTCTACCGCCAAGACAGCCTCCTTGGGCATGCCTAACTGCCACTTCACCCTCTCCAAGATGGGACAGAGGCCGATGGCGCCAGATCGCCACCACGGCCACCCCTATGGTGCCATGGCGCGAGGGGTTCTGGAGCCAGAGGACCCTCCTCTGGCTGTGGAGACACACACACAGGCCTGTGTGGGCATTGCTTTGGGGGCCGTTTTTCTCCCCCCACTCCCAACATTTCCCAAGTCATATGATTGGGGGCGGGGGGGGGTCAGATTGTTCACCACCCAACTCCTGGGAAATAAGGGTAACGCTGGGGAGTGGGGACCCAGCAGTAGGCCCAGGCAGGGGACCATAGGGGCTGGTTGGATGCCTCTGGGTCACCTCGTACCCCAGAATTCCTCCCGAGTTCTCCATTTCCTCAGTTCAGCTCAGCCGGCTCCCACCTTGGATCTTAGTGGGAATTGGAAGAAGCCGGTGGAAGCCACACCTAGTTCCCATCCCATGGGACCCAGCCTGGGGGGTTCCTGGGTCTTTCTTCTCTGTGGGGCCCAAGGGGCAGGCTGGCCCAAGCTGCAGGATCTGGCAGGTTGGGGCAGGAGGGGGCAGAGCAGCCTGTGGGGCCCTGGGGGAAGATTTGGGGTGGCACAGAATTCCCCGACTCGGGGTGGGGCCCAGAGAGGGGTGGGGTACTTGCCACATGGCCTCCTGAGCAGCTAAGCACAGGGGAATGGCGTTCTCAGAATCCAGGGTCTCCCTGTGGACACACACACAGAGGCTTGTCATTTCAGAAACAGACCAACTAGAAAGTGACCAAATTACAACCGCCCCCCCCCCCACGCTGCGCCTCCAGAATGCTTCCTTCGGACCCCAGAACAAGCCTCCCATCCAGAACCATCCCTCGCCTGGCATTAGTCCAGTTGGGCACACATTTAGCAGAAATGCCTCCTCCATGCTGTCCTCCAGGGATATCTGTGCCAAGGCCCTTTATAACCCCAGACGACCCAGCTCACTAAGCTTGGAGGGACCTCAGGTGCCACCAGCTCTCCCTCTGGATCCCCCAGTGCTTGCCCCGTACGCCCTGGTCCTGAGTTGGCCAGTTTACCCAGGGACAGCAGCCAACAGGGATAGGAGTTCTCCAAACTAGCCAACAGATCCTTTGTCACGACAGGGAGGGATAGGGGGACAGAGCCAGGGTGAGGCCAGCTTAAGTGGTCAAGTGGCATAGGGATCACACACACGCCCGTCTGTTCGTTCTTCAAACATTCGCTGAGTGCCTGCTGTGTGCCAGGCACTGTTCTGGGCACCGGAGACCACAGCAGAGAACAAGCCAGAAAAAAAAAGCTTTGCCCTCATGGGACTGACAGCTGTAGGGAACACACACACACAAAACAGATAGGTATAAAGATATATTGTGTGTTGGGTGATCCATGCTAAGGGAAAATAGAAGGGGGCTGAGGAGGTGGGGGCCAGGTCAGGAAAGGCTGCATGAAGACCAGGTGACACTTGAACGAAGACTTCCAAGAGGTGAAGGAGGAGCCGTCCAGGCATCTGGAGGAGAAGTTCAAGGTGGAGGGAACAGCCAGTGCAAAGGTCCCGAGGCAGAACAGCCAGTGCAAAGGTCCCGAGGCAGAAACATGCCTGGGGTATTTGAGAAACAATGAGGAAAACAGTGTGACGGACGGACGAGGGGAGCAGGGTGGAAGAACTGAATTTCAAATCTTTGCTCCCCAACTTTCTGGCTGAATATCGTTGGCCAAGTGATCACACCTCTCTGAACCTCAGTTTCCTTATATTGAAAACGTGCAGTTTGCAGTTACGCCAAGGCTCTGAGATGAGATGAGGAATGTCCTGGCCCAGGGCCCAGGATGGGGTAAAAGTTGGATAAGCGAGTGCCCGGAGGTACACCAGGTACATGCAGTCCTGTGGGCCCGGGACGGGGGTGCTGGGTCAAGGGACCCTGACAGACCCAGCCGCCCCATAGGTCACCCCAGCTCACACGCACGGCTGCCTGCCGGGCCCCATGGCAACGCTGCACACAGAGACATCAAACAGGCCCTGCCGAGGAAGTCCCACGTCACTGTGGTTAGGGTGGCTCCTCCCAGCCCAGCCCCCCTGGCGCGCGTGTGCTCCTCCGTGCCAGTCAGGGCCCCTGCCTCCCATCGCCCTAGTGACGGGCTGTGTTGTGGACGGAGCAGGGATCCCACCACCTGCCCCCTCCCTAGCCAGTTCCAGCCATTCCCCACATCCGGGGAACGACGTTACGAGGTGGCCCCAGTTCACTGCCACGAACCCTTCCACTGAGCCACCCTCGGCCCGGGTGACAGCACCAGGGAAGCCCTTGCCTACCCACCTACGGTTGAGAGAAGCTGAGGCCCCAGGGATCTGTGGGGACCCCCACCCCCTCCCCCCAGCCTGGCGCCTGAAATCCCTAGGGCAGCGTCTGGGTGTTGCTCAGGGGCACTGGAGGGGTGAGTCAGACAGGAATAGCCCCCAGGCCTGGCCCAGCCCCCACCCGAGGACTGACTCACCACCCACCCAGCACCGGATGACATCAGGGCCTGGCCTGCCACCCTCACCTGGCACCGCGCCAGAATGGGGGCGCCCGAGAGGTGTCACATCTGGCTGCCCTCTCCCCTCAGACCGGGACCTGGCAGGCGCAGGGTTAAGGAGGGGCCCTCCTGGGGGTCTCCCCCCTAATCCCATCCCCCCTTTCCCGGGGATTTCGGGCCCCAGCCCCTCTGACGTCACTGGGGGTTGCTATGGCAACTGGCCGAAGTTCCCAAATAAAATTACCGCGGGCGGGTTAAGTTTCCTAGGAGGCAGCCGACGGGTAAACAATGGCGGTGGCAGGCGGGGCCGATGAGGGGCCGTCTCCCCCCCCCCCCCACCCTCTGCTGGGACTCGGGGGGTCCCCACGTCGGGGAGCAGCGTCCCCCCCTCCCGCCCGGGACCCGAGAGCCTGTGAGCACGGAAGGCACCGGCGCACAGATGGGGGACAGCAAGGCCGCCACCGAGATGAGCGGGGCGCGGGGGGGAGGGGGGTGGGGGTGAGAGGGGACCTCGGACACGAGGCTAGGGCGGCGGGGAACAAAGAGGGGACCTGAGGCCTGGGATCCGCCCCCCGCAGACCCCGCCCCCCCCCCCCGACCCCGGCCAGCCGCCAGTCCAGCTGTGGCTGCTCCCAGCTGCCTGGCTCCCCACATCTGGCGGGCCGCGCGCTCACTTCCTGTCGCCCCGGCTGCCTGGAGGGAGGTAAAAATAACCCTCCCCCTCCCCCTGCCGGCGGGCGCAGACGGCGGATCCTCCCGGCCTGGAGGAGGGCGAGGCCGAGCCGCAGCCGGGGAGCGGAGCCCCCCTGAGGCCGCCTCCCGCCCCTCCCACTGCCTCGGTGTCCTGGGAGGAGGGGCGCCGGGGGGTGGCACGGATCCCGGGCCGCGGGACGGGGCTGAGGATCCCGTTGCTTTAGGGCCACCAGGAACCAGGGGAACCTTCGTGTCCAAGCCCCATCCCCCCGCCCGTGGAGGAGGGGGGTGTGCCAGCTCCAACCCGCTGGTGGACTGCGACCAGCGTGCCCGGGTTCCAGTCGGGGGTCACTCGCTCACTGTATAGGCAAGTCACCGAAAGCTCTCTGAGCCTCCGTTTCCCTGTCTGTAAAATGGGATAACAGTGTTCACCTCAAGGTGCGTTTGCTCAGTACTGTTAGCTATTATCTTTTCGCCATCCCTGGGGAGGAGGGGAGCTAGGGGGCTTGAGACCTTCAAGTACTCCTGCCAGATAAAACACAGGACACCCCGTTGAAGCTGATTTTCAGAGAAACAAGGAATCACTTTGTACCGTAAGTTATGTCCCCGGCAATATTGGGGGACGTTATTATACTTAAAAAAAATTTTTTTTACTTGTTCTGTATCCGAAAATCAAATTTAACTGCGTCTCCTGTATTTTTATTTGCTAAATCTGGCAGCCATCATCTCTGGCCCGAAAACACGCCAACAGACACCTCCCCTGGCCTCCTTGCTCCTGGCCTTACCCCTTCCACCCCTTCTCCGGAGACAATCTAATCACATCTTCCCTCCTCCCTCTACCATTCACTCTGCGAAAATTCCCATCCCCCCTTTCCCAGGGGGATGGGATTAGGGGGGAGACCCTAGCATTCTTCCAGGGTCTCCCACCCCTTCTGACCACAGGCCCTGCTTGTCAGATCCCCACTTCTCCCCAGCCTTTCACACTCACCTGCCCGCTGGGTCGCAAGCATCCTTCAGATCCTAGGGCATTACTCTTCCCGGAAGGCTTCCTTCCCTCCCACCGAGACCCTCTGACTTTAGACTCTCCAGGAACCCTGTACTTTTCTGCGTCCGCACTTCACCATCCCAGTGATTTATTCAATCATTTGAGTTAAAAAAAAAAAAAAATCTTTTTTTTTAATGTTTATTTATTTTTGAGAGAGACAGAGACAGAATGCGAGTGGGCTAGGGGCAGAGAGAGAGGGAGACACAGAATCCGAAGCAGGCTCCAGGCTCTGAGCTGTCAGCACAGAAGCCCACGTGGGTCTGGAACTCACCAACCGGGAGGTCATGACCTGAGCTGAAGTCAGACGCTACACCGAATGAGCCATCCAGGCGCCCCAGTCGGTGGTACCTATTATGGGGTCCTGGGGAGCTGGAATGAAGTGATGCCGACTCCTGGGAAACTTCTCCCTGGCCTCAACTAGCCTGGCATAGCCTCTGGAGGCCAAGGCCTTCAACTGTCTTCTCTGCAGCCCCCACCACACTCTTGCAGTGTGTGCAAGAACCGTGAGCTCAGACCTATGCTCCAGACTCCCCCAGATATGACCACTGCCGCGAGGGGGAGCCCACGACACCCTGCCTGCCGTCAAGCTCGGAGTTCCGCATCCTCTGGCGAAGAAATGTGCCTGTGCCTCAGTTTCCCCATCTGTAAAATGGGCATAATACCTGTGAGCCGTCAGAGGGCTATTGTGAACATTAGTTAATATCCATAGGTACACACGTGAGTAGAGCAGCTTGGAACACAGAATGTATTCAGTGTTAGCTCCTTTGGGGGGTGGGGGTGGGGATGAGAAGCCCAAATCCCCTCCTCCTGATCCCCCCAACCCCAGGCAGGCACCCTAAGTCCCTCTACAAAAATGGTTTCGACTCCCTGGTCCAGCTCCTCAGGGCTCTTCTCACCCCACAGCAAGTACATCGTGCCATCCCCTGATCCTGGCACCGGACTCCACAGGCCCGAGGGAGGGTCCGGCTTGCGGCGACACACCCTCTGTCCCCCGACCCTCATTGAACCGCAGCTGTCTCTTGCGCCCTCGTGTCTGCGCCCACCAGCACCGCAGGCCCGATCAGAGTCCTCAATCTCGCAAAGGCCGCCGCTCCCAAAGCCCCGCGCAGCTTCCATCCGGCGAGAGGCTCGAACCCTGCTCCCCGGGGCGGACGGGGCGGGCTCCCGGCGGCGGTTGCCCGGCAACGCGGTGTTTGTTAGCGCGGGGGGCGGGGCCGGCGCGCGCGGTGACTCACAGCGGCGTGATGCGGCCGGGCAACTCGCCCGGCAGCCTGGCGGGCGGCCCGGCTTCTGCCGGCCCCGGCGGCCGGAGGGGCCCGGCGGCGGGGGCGTCCCAGCCCGGCGGCGGGGGCGTCCCAGCCCCCAAGCGGGCGCCCGAGGCCCGTGGGGAAGCGGCCGAGCAAGGCCCCAGCTCTCGGGTTCGGTTCGAACCCGGGCCCCCGCCTCTCACTCTCGAGTTATGTGCTCGTTGCCTCAGTTTGCTCATCGATAAAATGGAGTCCACGTTGCAGGATGCAGTAACCCTGCTCTGGCGCACGAGGCAGCTGGGATTATTACCCCGTTAACACTCCGGAGCAACGCTTTTGGTATAGCCCCGACCCGGCTTGATCTCCTGTGTCTTTGGGCCGCAAGGGAATCACACCGAGCCTCAGTTTCCCCATCTGGTAAAAGGAGGTAGCAAGAATTCCCTACCTCACGGGTGGTTTGAGGATCCATGAATCAATAGTGAGACAATGGCTGGCGCATCTCAGTGCCAGGGGTCTGCCCCCAACCAAGGAGGGGAGGAAGTGTAGGAAGTTTTCTCAGTGGTCTGAGCCCTACAGGGCAAGGAGGTCAGCGCAAGGCAGGTGCCCCTGGAAATGGGTGTGGGTCACAGGCTCAGGGTAGGATGCCATGAAGACGGCTGCAGAGGCCCCCATCCCCAAGCCGGAGCTGGCAGCACCTGCTGCAAGCTGGCCAGAGGGGGGCCTGGGCTGAGTCACCGCCCAGCAATGAGGAGTGAGTCACGCAGGGCGGGGTCCCCCCCGACAGACCCCCCCCAGCCGCTCCCACAAAGGGCCTTTGAGAAGAGTTCCCCACCCCCTCCTCCAGTCCTTAAGCCCCTCTGGAGGGTGGGATGTGGGCCAGGACCCTGATGGGCTACCCCCAGGAGCCCTGCCTGGCAGGCTACCCCCAAGGAGCCCTGCCTGGCCTGGGAGGCGACAGCCGGTTTCCGCCATGTCTGTGAAAAGTCACCGTGGGCAGCCGGGGGTCCCCCCCCCACGGAAGGGGGTTCCAGGCTGCCTGAGTCATTCCGGGGACAGCAGAGGGTCACATGCACAGAGTGGACAAACTTGAGTCAGGCTGTCTAGTAAGGCTGGCAGGCGGGGGGGGGGGGGCCTGGATTCTGGCTTTGTGAAAACCCCAGGAAGAGCCATCTTTCCAACCAACCCCCGCCCCCAGCTTGGGAACCTGCAGCTCAGAGAAACCCATGGCTTTTGGCAGGAAGAGGGGTGCACATCTGGCCATGTCTCCTTGGCTTTACCACCCCTCTGCCTTGTCTACAGTGGGGACTTCTCCCCACCTTAGCTGTCCTTGAACTTGGTGTGGAAGGAGCAGCAGGGCCCTGTGGCTGAGGAGAGTGAGGCTCTCTCTGCAGGATCGGGTCCCACAATTCACAGCGACACCCAAACACTCAGTAATCAAGATGAAACTTTTTTAAAAAAGATTTTATTTTTAAGTAATCTCCACACCCAGTGTGGGGCTCAAACCTACAACCCCAAGATCAAGAGTCATGCTCAATCGACTGAGCCACCCAGGCACCCCCTGAATCATTTTTTACAACCGCTTTATTGAGATAAAATTTACATGCCATACAAATGCCTTATTTAAAGTATACAACTGGGGGGGGGGGAGGCACCTGGGTGGATCGGGGGCGCCTGGGTGGCTCAGTCTGTTGAGCGTGCAACTTTGGCTCAGGTCATGATCTTGGGGTTCGAGAGTTCAAGCCCCGCATCCGGCTCTGCACTGACAGCTCAGAGCCTGGAGCCCGCTTTGAATTCTGTGTCTCCCTCTCTATCTCTGACCCTCCCCTGCTTGTGCTCTCTCTCAAAAATGAATAAACATTTAAAAAATTTTAAAAAATGCACAATTAGGTGCTTTTAGTATATTCACCCCCACAATCAATTTTAGAACACTCTTATCCCCCTAAAAAGAAACCCAGATACCCATTAGTAGTCACCCCCCATTTCCCCTTCATCCTCCTTAGCCCCTGACACAACTAATCAACTTTCTATCCCTGTGTATGAATGGACTCCTATTGTGTGACTTAGGACTGGCTTCATTCACTTTTCAAGGCTCATTCGTGTTAGACCATGTATCACTACCTCGTTGCTTCTAATTGCCAGATAATATGTGGTATGGACACGTCCCTCCCCCCCCCTTTTTTTTTAAGTTTATTTAATCATTTGAGAGAGAGGGAGGGAGAAAGAGAATCCCAAGCAGGCTCCGAGCCATCAGCACAGAACCCGACGCAGGGCTCAATTCCACAAACTGTGAGATCATGACCTGAGCCAAAACCAAGAGTCGGTCACTTAACCATCTGAGCCACCCAGGTGCCCCGACATCACATTTTTAAATCTATTCATCAGTCGATGGACATTTGGGTTGTTTGCACTTTGGGGCTGATATGAATAATGCTGCTGTGAACATTCTGTGTAAGTTTTGTGTGGGAGATTAAGTAAGATTTGAGAAAAATAAACTTTTTGTAAGTATATTTCCAACACGGGGGCTTGAACTCACGACCCCGAGATCAGGAGTCACATGCTGTGTCGACTGAGCCACCCAGGCGCCCCTCAGGTGTAGACCTGAGCCTTCCAGGAAGGTTGCCACTGATCACCCAGGGCTATTGAGATATGCCGTCAACGTGGATTTTTAAAAATCTTTTAAGTATTTTATTTCTTTCTTTCTTATTTATTTAAAAAGTTTATTTATTTTGAGAGAGAGGGAAAAAAACAATCCCAAGCAGGCTTGAGCTGGAAGCATAGACTAACCTGGGGTTCGATCTCACAAGCCACCAGCTGATGACCTGAGCTGAAATCAAGAGTCAGACGCTTAACCAACTGAGCCACCCAGGTGCCCCTAAGTTTTCATTTATTTAAATAATGTCTACACCCCACATGGGGCTTGAACTCACGGCCCCGAGATGAAGAGTCTCCCCTCTCCTCCGGCAGACCCAGCCAGGTGCCCCCCAGTGTGGATTTTTTTTTTTTAAAGAATGTAAACAATCTGCTTAATTTTTATTTTTAGTATATGTGCTGCCGAAGCGAGCACAACAATCTGCTTAATTTTTATTTGATTGCATGTTGAAATGGTACTGTTTGGGGTATATTGGGTAGATGAAATATATGATTAACATTCATTTCACCTGTTTCTTTTGCCCCTTTTTTTTTTTTTTTTTTAATGTGGCTGCTCGAAGTTTTTAGAATTCCGCATGTGACAGCTTGCGTTTGTGGTTTGCCAGAGCCTTCTGCTGAAGAGCGCTGTGCTGGAACCACTGCCTTGGTTTCCTTCCCTCTCTTTTACTTTTTTTTTTTTTTTTTAATGTTTATTTATTTTTGAGAGACTCAGAGAGATAGACTCAGAGAGATAGAGCACGAGTGGGGGAGGGGCAGAGAGAGGGAAGACACAGAATCTGAAGCAGGTTCCAGGCTCCGAGCTGTCAGCACAGAGCCTGACTCCGGGCTCCAACTCACGAACTGTGAGATCATGACCCGAGGTGAAGTGGGACACTTAACCGACTGAGCCACCCAGGCGCCCTTCCTCTCTTTTGCTTCTCAAGGAGCTGCCTGGGCACATCGCTGACACCAAGTTGCCCAGCCCACCCGACTTCCTCAGCCATCGCTGTCCTCTATCTCTGGGTAACATCTGTCACCTTTGCTCTCTTCTGCCTTGGCCCCGGGACACTACTTTCTCCTGGTGTCCCTCCTCCTCCCAAATGCCATCCTCCCCAGGCATAGCTGTGCTCACCGTGTATTGATGACCCCTCCTCTGAATATCTCCTCCAGGAAGTCCTACAGGTGTCTCTGACTCACCCTGTCCCCATGCACGTCCTTGGTTCCTCACTCCCTCTCGCTCGCTCGCTCGCTCTCCCTCTCGCTCTCCCTCTCTCTCTCTCCCTCAGCCCTGTCGGCCCCAGTTCCTGGGCTCCCCATTCCCACCTTCCTCCAGACCCCTACCTTAATCCAGTCCCGTGTGTTTTCTCCCAGACAGCCACACTGGTCTCCCCGCTGGCCCTCTACTTCCAACCTTGTCCCCTTTGCAGGGTGCATGACCTGGTACATGTGACGTATTTTTGCTTAAAACCTCCCAAAGACTCTGCTTTTTCATGATCCAGGCAGTGATTGCACAGCTATATTTATTTATCAAAACTCATAGAATTGTATAAAGGCTGAATTTTACTCTCTGTAAATTATACCTCAATAAACTGAACTAAAAATAAAAACCCTCCAAATGTTCCTGTCTTACTTATAATCCAAACTCCTCCCTGGCCACTGCATGGCCCCACCTCCTCCAGAAGGCTTCCCTGATTGCACCCCATACTTAGGCTGGCCCCCATGCCCCCCTACCCCGTACTCACTCGTGCCTCCAGCTCTCAGCCCTGAGAACTCATTACTATCAGCTAGCTATGTGACTGTCCCCCCCCCCCCCAAACAGTGGCGGGAAGGTGCCATATCTATTTTGTTCCCCAGCATGCCAGGAATATGGTAATTATCAATACATCGATGCAACAGATAATTGTCTGAGACTCTGCTCTGGTGCCACAACAATGATCAAGACAAAGCTTCCTGCCCTGAAGAAACTGACACTGACACGTGAGTACAGGAGACAGACAAGAAATGAGATATGCAGTAAAACATATAGTGTGGTCAAAGGTGACAGGGTGATGGGTGAAAAAATAGGGCAGGATAAAGCAAGGGGGTGTGATTTTAAACAGGCAGGGAAGGTGTCACTGTGGAGGTGATCGTTGAGCACAGACCTGAAGGAGGCAGCCATGTGGGTATCTGGGGGAAGAGAGTCCCTAGTAGAGGGAACAGCCAGTGCAAAGGCCCTGAGACTGGACCGTGCCTGGTGTGTTTGAGGAACAGCGAGGAGGCCTGTGTACACAGAGCAGAACGAGCAAGGGAGGAGGTGAGGGCGGGGGTGGGGGGATGGGACAGGATAGCGTGTGCAGGGCTGTGGGGAGGAGTGTGCTCTGAGTGAAATGGGAAGCATGGAGAATTCCGAACAGAGGAGGGACGCGACCTGACTCGGCTGATCCCAGGTGCCCTCGGGCTGCTGGGGGTGGACCAGACAGACTGTGTGAAGCTGGGGCAGGAGAGCAGGGAGCTAGTGACTGCATGGGACCAGGAGGAGACCTGGTGGGGGCCCTGGGGCGAGTAGGATTCTGATGCATTTAGGAGGGACAGTAACTGAATTTATTAACGGGCTGCATTTTGTTAAGAAGGGTTTTGGCCCCAAGCGGCTGGAAGGATGGAGCTGCCATTTCCACAGATTGAGAAGATGGCTGAGAAGCTGGTTTGTGGTTGGAGTGAGCAAAACTCCCGCCCAGGGCCTCGTCCTGGCCCTGGACTGTCCCTTTCCAGTCTTTGGTGGGGGTGCAAAGGGAGGCATCCTCACAGTCTGGGTCTTGCCTTTTCAAGCTTTTCTCTTGGCTGACTCCTGAGTGTGTGAGCTACGCACCCATCTGGGCACGTGCAGCCACCACCCGAGACCCCCGCTGACCTGGCATGCGTACGCATGGCCACAAACTTGGGGACCCCTTGGGCCTGGGGCTCTGAGCTGTCAGGCACCTGCCTGGCGTACATCTGGGTCTCTAAGAAGACCCCCAGGGGGACAGGAGGTGACATGGGGTGGGAAATCTCTCAAGAAGTTCAAGAAGGGCTGCTGCTGAGTCACAGCCCTGGGTCCCCTATGAGTCAGCACTGGCAGGGGCCCCAGGAACTGGGGGCTGGGGCTGGGGTGGGTAGGGCAGTTCCCACGCCCAGAGGAACCAGGCGGTTGGGGCACTGGGGCTTCCCCTACTGCCTCTCCCATCCTGTGCTGGTCCCCGGGGGGGATATTCGGAGGACTCTAGGGGCAGGAAGCGGGGGAAGGGTGCTGACCACTGGACTGGGCTCCAGGAATCCTCTCTCCTGATCTGACCCGGTTCAGGAATGCAGAGGCCGCCCGCCCGCCCAACAACATGTTGCAGCAAGAAGGAGTAGAGCTAGCCATTAAGAGGGACCACGTGCAAGGGAGGCATTTGTGGGGACGTCGGTTCTATTTACGAAGAGCTCCTTATTTCTGGGGCCTCTGCATTTCGGCAGTGGAGGTTCCAGCCTGGGGGTGCAGGCGGGGTCCCAGCTGCCCAGAGGTAGGGGGTGTGGGAGGCCACGGGAGCTGAGCGCCAGCCTGCCCTCACGGAGGGGAGGGTCCTGGAGTCTGCTGCCCCCTGCTGGTGGCCTCGGGAAGCTCAGCGGGCAGAACTCGGAACGCTTTTCGGGCCAATCCTTGCAGGGAAGGAGATGGGGAAAGGCCTCGGGCAGGATTCCAGCTCTGCTGCTGTCCAGGCTGTGCCACCTTGGGCAAGGGGCAGCCCCTCTCTGGGCCTCAGTTGCCCGTCTGTAAAATGCACAATATTCATTTCGTTGGCTTGCTGGGAAGAGTCTGAGATGATTGTCCGTGAATGAATGAATGAATGTTGTACATTTCAGAGTAACCCTCTCCCTCCTTTCAGTTATTGGAGGGAAGGGCGCGGGAGGCGACCCCACCCACGAAGGCCCAATTAGTATTTACTCCTGTCCTCTTCCTTACATGCTCTCCCTCTCAGGGAATTATCCCCCATTTTGGGGGGAGTCAGGCATAGAATAGACCTGGACCCCCGTAGCCTCTGGGGGATCCTAGGGACATCCACCTGCCTGGGCCAGCTGGAGCTTGGCTTTCCGGGCAGACCTGAGGAAGGGTGCAGGGTGTGGGGAAGGTGGAGCTGTGAAGGGGAAACTCGGGCAGGACTATGGTGAGGGGGCCGAAGCGGGGGCAGCGGAGGTCGGGGGGGGGGTATGGCCAGGTAGAGCAGGGCCATGGCTTCACAAGGGTTGAAGTCTGGGCTTGAGTGGGGCGCACAAAGGCTTCTCTGACGCCTTGTCAGACTGAGATGGGGGGATAAATAGAATGAGAAATCTGTCAGCTCAGCCCTGGACATGGGGAGGCCGCCTGGCTCCCTCACGGTCCCTGAGGTGAGGTGACTTCCCTCCACCAACCAGCAGGCAGGGACTATGAGTGTGTGTTCGGAGTATATGGGAATACCTGTGTGTGGATCCCTGGTGGGAGTCTCAGCGAGTGTCCGTTTCCTGCCGGGTGTGCCTGTGTACCTGATGTGCGTGTATGTGAGGGAACAGGGGAGCCCCCCCCCCCCCGGACCTGTGTATAACTGTTGAGTCTACCTTCTGTATGTGGCCTGTGTGCATGCCTATGCCAGATGGTCAGAGGTACACGTGTCCCCAGATATCCCTGTATTTACTGTGTCCTTATGGACCCCTGTGCCCTGGGGACCTGTCTGGGTTTTTTTGTGTGTGTGTGGGTATGACTGTTGGTTTTATGAATTCTAGCATGCCTCTGCCCTTTGTACATGAGTCATTGAGCATATATTTGTGTGTCTGTGAACTTTGTGTGTCTGTGTGTGTCCCTGAGACTGTGTGTGCCTGGCATATCTCTATAGATGTGTTCCTATTCTGCGTGTATATCCATGTGTGTTGGGGTATTGTGTTTCCAGGTGTTCCCATGACTGCACCTGGTGGGTGGGGAGGTATGTTGGTTCTCTGTGTATCCCTGTATGTCTGTGCATCTTGTGTGTGTTCTGTGGCCATCCCTTCGAGGTGAGTCTGTGTATGTGCCCGTTTGGTATTCTCTGTGCATGCCCCTGGGCTCCTCTCTACGTGTATTTCAGTTCTGAACAATCCTGTCCTGTGGAAGCGATGTGTCTGTATTTTGCATGTGTCTGTGTGCTCCCTGGGCCTATTTGTGTAGCTCAGTTTTATGGACATCCTCGTGTGGCCGGTGCCCCGGTGTCCCCGCGTGTCCTGACATCCCCTCCTGCGGGTATGTGTGTCTGGAAACCCCTTGCGCACCCTTCCCTGTGTTTGTGGTCCGCGTGCCTTTGTGCGCGTGTGCTCCCCGTGCGCCTTTGAGGTCTACGTGCGTCTGGGTCCCTGCGTGTGCCCGCTCGCGCCCCCGTGTCCCCCGCGCGGGCCCCGGGAGCTGCGTCCTGACGCCCCATGGGTATCCCGCGTGCGTCCCGGTGCGCCTGGCGGGAGGCCTCGGGGCACACACGGTCGCCGCCGGACCCACCGCCCGGCAAGGCGCGGGGAGGAGGGAGGGGGCGGCGGCAGCGGCGGGGAGCGCGGGCACGTCACCGAGACAGACAGGCGGGCGGGCGGGAGGCGGCGGCCGCGGGTTCGAGCCGGCGCCGGAGCCCCGCGGCCCCCTCCCCCGGCCCGCGGCCTGGGGGGGCCTCCCCCCGCCCAGCCCGGGAGCCGCCGAAATGCAATTTCCCGTGCAGGCGCCTCGGCTCAGGGGGCTTTTCCGGGCGGGTTTGGAAAGAAGAGGGGCGACGCGGCCGCGGCCCAAAACGAGGTGAGCGCGGGCGCCAGGCGGGCGGGGGCGCCGCCCGCGGGGAGGGGGCGCGGCGGGGCGGGGCGGCGGCGGAACCCGGCTGCGGCCCCCTCGCGCACCTGCTCGCGGCCCGGGGGCCGGCGCCCTGGCCTCTGCAGCCCGGCCCTCCATTGTTGCGGAGGCTGGAGAAGGGGGGCGGGGAGGCCCCGGCGGCATCTCTGCATCTCGCCTTCCTCGAGAAGGGGAGCCGGGGAGACCAGACGCCCTAAAGAGGACAGGCCCTCAAGTACCCGAGGCTGGGCCGCCGAGGGGGAGGGCAGGCCGAGATGCCCCCGCCGGGAGGGGCTGCATGATGGGGGACACCTGACCACGGGGAGGCCCCGGGGCCGGGCGGTGGCGAGCTTTGTTCTTGGGGGCGCAGAGCGGGTGGGGGCCTCCGATATCCAGGGCTGGGAGAAGCTCAGGTCCGGCGCACGCGTTCGGGAAGGCGCCCCCGGCCAAGTTCACGGGCGCGCGGGCCTGCGCGGGCCCTGCGGAGACCGATCCAGGCGCGATTCGGGCG
Source organism: Panthera pardus (assembly GCF_024362965.1). Lineage (NCBI taxonomy): Eukaryota > Metazoa > Chordata > Mammalia > Carnivora > Felidae > Panthera > Panthera pardus. The sequence continues at coordinate 9,958,936 of NW_026527013.1, forward strand.
GGGGGGGGGGGTGCCCCCATAGGGCCTGGCTGCGGCCGTGGCCCCGCGGCTGCAGCGGCGCCGCCTGCAGGAGCCCTGGCGCCCTCCGCGGGCTCCCCGCCGGCCTGTCATTACCTGCGGAGGCTGCAGGGTATTTACTGGGGCCAAGGTTTACTAACAGGAACACGCCCTCCAAAACTGGCCGAAGAAGGGAAAAATGGCCCAGAATCCCACTGCCGGGGAGCCTTTTTAAAGCGACAGGACCCCTTTCACAGGGACTTCGCCCTGGTGGGCATGCTGAGGGTGGGGGGATGAAGACCTCTTATTGGCTGATAGGAGCTCAGAAGTGCCCCCCATCTCCTTTCCCACCCATCCCCCTGCCCTGGACTACTCACAGATACATTTACGGAGCCACAGTTAGATATTCCCAAATCCCAGATGAAGTCTCCCAATCCACACGTTATACGTGGACATACATCATCCCTATTGTTACTCCCATCACCTGCGGGAACAGTCATCCGCACGCTCGCACACACAGTCACTCACGATAACACTGCCACGTGGGCACACATCACCCACGATGACGAGGACGCGCAGGGCTGACAGCTGGAAAACATTGCTACGCTGAAAAATGCAGCCATCGCCGACAGTGGCCGCAGTGTAGACACCGCCTTGCCTAAAACGTGGACATTCACATAGTTCTCTACTGCACGCGCACACACACCCGGATGCTCAGTGTTGCACGGGCACCCGCAGGCTGTCACCCAGGGTAGCCATGACTACCACAAATATTTAACCCCCCCCCCCCCACATGTACTGATAGATACCACCATCCATAAGAACTGGGGCAGACACACGTACACATCGTAGACATCCACGTGCCGGCCCAAGCAAGGATCTGTAGTCCCCCAGACGACTGGACACACACACACAGCTGATATAAGGCCTGTGTGGACACTGACATCAGGTCATCATGATCGTGACGTACACACGTTCAGATCCCCAGTAACACAGCTGCACGTGAGGACACACGGTGGCCCATGGTAAGACTGACCTCCTAGACCCCCATTATGACACTGTCACCCACAGACAGATGTGAACCCTTCAGCAGTACCTACACCTATAGTCACCTACCCTAACACTTGATTAGACACCTCGACACCTACAATACCAACACACAGACAGAGTAACACACGCGCAATGGCCCACAGACCCACGGGAAAATGACAGAGGGACAAGCAGAAATCTACAGTCGCCTGGATGTAAAGCCAACACTTGTTTATTGAGCATCTGTTATGTACCGGGCACTGTTCTAGCACTGGGATGCAAGAGATCAAAATCCCTGTCCTCCTGGAGCTGACATTTTAGTGAGGGCGGTCGGGGGGTACCATGATCAGATGACACACAGACTACAGTCACCCCCAGTGACACTGACAGACGACAGACACCCACACACGCTGGCTCACACGTCGACCTGCAATTACTCACAATTAGCCTGACACACACCCACAGTCATACTGACATCCACACACAAACAGAAGCCCACGGGAGTGCCGACACTTGTGCCGACACAAAGACACCACTGGCATAGACAGCCACCCACTACAGCACACGCCCACCTGGATATACAGACACCCACAGAACCCCCCGAATAGCCCAGCAGAGTAGCTAGGAGCCCAAGCCCACTGCAGACCCCCAGTTACAGGTCCACTGGTAGCTGCTGCCCGAGTTTTGGCAGGCACAGTCCACCCTGACCCAGACCCAGGGTCACCCTGCACCATGAACCTCACTACAAGTGTCTGAATTTCCCATCGACCTGCCCTAGGCCCCTCCCCCTCCCCCTCCCCCACCCTCCCCCTAGCCCCGGAGAAGCTGGACCCTTCTGCCTCCTCCATCTCTGGCCCCGTATCTGGTAGCCTTGGGATTTCCCAGCCCACCGGCTGCCCCCAGGTCTTGATGGGACAGATGAGCCCCTTGGCTGAGGACCCTGTGTGAAAGGGCAGGCAGGTGGAGAGGAAGCCATGGGGAGGGCAGGTGGGAACCTGAGAGGTCATGGAGGTATCAGGGAGATGAGGAGTCCCCTTCCCCCCAGTCTACACAGCCTGGGCCATCGATGGGACTCCACTTGGGGACCTCCAAGTGCACTTTTGCTACACACTCCATAATGGGCTCTGTCGGCCAGGCCCTGACCAGCTCCTCCTGCACGTGCCCCACCAGGGTCTATCCACGCACACAAGGGCACACACACAGGGACATGTGCACACCGGAGCAACTACGGGGTCGTGCAACCAGGAACACTCGCGTGGACATACAGAGAGGGGCGCACAAAGACGTGCAGGCTGCCAGACACCCTCTGGAAGCCCTGTACCTCTGACCTTGCGCCCCTGGCCCCTGTTCTTCAGCTTGACAGACCTGCCTCCTTCCGTCTCTACCCATCACGTTCTGTTGGGACCTCTCACCTCCAACTCTGACCCCCAGACCCATGCCAGCTGCCTTGCCTTGCTGCCTTGCCCTTCTGGAGCTCAGGGTGAGGGTGGGTGTGGGGGCAGGTCGGTGTGGTTTTGGGATGGCTCCCCTCACCCATCACTCCCAACCCCCTGCCTAGACAGATCCTCCCAGTTGGGATGGGAGCTGGGGGGGGGGCAGGGAGGGGTGCTCTCCCAAGGACTAAGGAACAGGAAGAGGCAGAATGAGGGCTAAAATGGCCCTGAAAAGTCCTCCTTCCTTGCATCAGGGTCTGGGGTTGGGGTAGGAAACAGCCCCCCATCTTCACTCTGCTGGGCTTCAAAGTCAGATAGGGGGATGCCTGGGTGGCTCAGTCCATTAAACGTCTGACTTTTTTTTTTAACGTTTTACTTATTTTTGAAAGAGAGAGAGACAGAATATGAGCGGGGGAGGGGCGGGGGGGCAGGGAGGGGGGCGGGGCGGGGGGCAGGGAGGGGGTCAGGGGACACAAAAACTGTGAAGCAGGCTCCAGGCTTTGAGCTGTCAGCACAGAGCCAGACAACGGGGCTCAAACTCACTAACCATGAGATCATGACCTCAGCTGAAGTCAGACACTTAACTTTCTGAGCCACCCAGGCATCCCTGAGCATCTGACTCTTGATTTCCGCTCAGGTCATGATCCCAAGGTTGTGAGATGGAGCCCTGTGTTGGGCTCTGTGCTGGGCGTGGAGGCTGCTTAAGATTATCTCTTTCTCCCTCTGCCCCTCTCCCCCGTGCAAGCTCTCTCTCTCTCTCTCTCTCTGTCAAAAAAAAAAAACAACAAAAAAAAGTCAAATGGAAGCCCAGTTGGACCTTCAGAAAGCCGTAGGACGCTTGATGGGAGGAACGGTCAGCTTCCTCTCTCCCACCTCCCCAAGGGCCCCAAGTCCAGAGAGTGAGATGCAGACAGAGCAGAGCCAACCCTCACCAAGGGCCAGACCCGGACTTGGAGGGGATAGGCTAACAGATCAGATGTAAAGAGGCAGACGCACACAGGCAGACCCAGACAGCAACAGACAGGAGCACACACAGAGCAGGAGATCCAGACAAATACTGGCCCATGAGGGGCACAGTCAGACCCAGACAGACACCAAGGGCAAGGGCAGAAGCCTGCACTGACCACCATAGACAGAGAGACAGGCAGACCCAGGGTAAGCCCCAGGCAACCCCTCCTCCATAGGGCCTATAGGGGCTTTGGGTTTCCTCCCACCCCTTCCTTTGGCTGGAAACCCTGCCTTCCTACCTGGGCTCTGACCCTCCGGACCAGGCACCCTCTGATGGTCCTTGTCTTGGAGACAACCCCTTTAGGGACTTCCCTCTTTGGTAGGTCAAGGTCAGAGCCCTCAAGGAATGACGTCAGAGAGGAGACACAGAAGGAAAAGGGTGTCTTGAGGAGTCTCCCCACCATTGTGCCCAGTACCTTATGCCAGATGACCCCTCATTCTAGCTCCATACTCATAGTCACAAACAAAGCTTCTGAGGAACCTGGGTGAGTTCTGTTCCAAACTCTTAGAGCCTCACCATCCTCATCGATAAAATGGGTATCCTAATAATAGTGATGTAGGTAAAGCATTATTATTATTATAAACTTCCCTTCCTGAACCACGCTTCTCCCCCATAGTTTTAGGCATTCTGTTCTTCAGGACCTTGATTTTCACTGCAGGAGACCCCACATGGCTCTCTCAGAAGGGCCTAGATATCCTGAGCCTGGTAAAGGGGGCCCTCAAACTATCCCCAGAATGGGGCCCTTTTGGCTGGATTGATGAGTGGTGGGGGAGGGCTCCCTACTCTGAACTCCAGTCTGGTGTGGGAACGTGGCTGGATCCCTGGCCAAGGTCAAGAATGTAGGCTCTAGGGAAGGGGCTTCATGAAGTAGGGGAATTTCACAGGAGCGAGCATTTCCAGGATCCCCTCCCAGGGCTTCCTGTTTGGGGACAGGTCCTACAGGGGCAGAACTTAAGGACCGTGGGCTTCAAGGGGGTGGCCTTGGGGCCTCTGTAGGGACGGGGTTATGGGGGTCTAGGCAGGCTGACTTTAGAGGCGGGACTGAGGGGTGGGGCTTAGTGGCCTTGGGTGCTCCTGAAGCTGGAATATGGGGGTGCCAGAAGGGGTGGGTTCAGAGGGCGGGGTGTGGAGGCAGGGCTTAGAGGATGTGGGCTTTTTGAAGATGGGCTTTGAAGGTGGTTTTATGAGGGATGACTCTGGGGGTGGGCTTTAGAGGACAGGTCCCGGGAACTGGCCATAGGAGTGTGGGCTTTCAGAGTCAGGCTTTAGGGAGGGGCCGGGGTGGGTGCAAGGGTCTCTGGGGGCTGGCTCTGGGTAGGGATCTGGGGACCTGGCTTGGAGAGTTGTGCTGGCTCAGTCCACCTTTGACAAGGGGCGTTTTGGGGTTAACTTAAGCTCAGCACACTTGGGATCCCTAACCCCCTCAGTATTTCCCAGTAAACTGAGAAGGGACTGGACATTTGAAGGCCTCTCCCCAGGCAGTCCCCAGACCCCGGTTGGAGGTGGCTTTAACTGAGACTGCGCATGGAGGGTTGGGGTGGGGGACCTTGAGGGGGTGGGAGCCCAAATCTGTGGGCCCCTGGAGGGAGGGACTGGGAATGGGGAGGGGGCAGCATCTTGGTGCAGTTGGGAGTCTGAGCAGGGATTTGACTGATGCCTATTTTGAAGCCCCAGGGTGAGCGACCCTGTACCCCCACATCAAGGGGGCACATGGCCGGGGGGGGGGGGGCGGGGGGGGGGGTCTCTCCTCTAGTCCTCAGGATTCTCCGCAGTCCGGTGGACCAAGTGGCCCTACTGCTAGCCCCGAATTTGCAAAGAGGAACAACCCCCTGGGGTTGTTGTGATTCATAAACAATCTTGCCTTGCGGGGAACACAGTGAAGCTCACAGAAGGTATTACATTGTATTAAAATGACTTGTTTATCTCTGTTGCATCAATGTCCTGGGGCAATAACCGTCTGGCAGCCAGACCTCTTGGGGCCACTAGGAATCCCTCCTTTGCCTCTCACTAGCAGTGGGTGCCCTTTGGCCTCAGTCTCCCAACTGACAAATAGGAGTCCTCTGCACCTTCCAGGACCGTTTTGAGGATGATTTGAGTAGATGCGCGGAGAAACAAGCCCACCGCCCAGTATTGCTGCCTCTATGTAGCAAAGCCTACGTAAATATCTACAGTTATTTATATTTATCCTGTGCTTTTTCCAGGTCCTGGAGCAGACAGGTCCTGCTTGCTGAATTACTGAGTTAATAGGTCCCTCACCCCCTCCAGTCTCTCCTGCCCCGACCCCACTGTCCAGTCCTGCCCCCCCCCCCCCCCCCCGCCCCGGAGAAGTTGCCAAGGGTTTGGGGGAACATTCAACCTGTCGGTGAGTTTGGGCAGCTCAGGCAAACCATCGACCGTTGAGTGGACCCCGAGGCCTGGAACTGCCATCCACCCATCATGACCCCTGCCTTCTATATCTGGAGGGCCGGGGTAGCTCCCAGATCCAGCCTGGGCATCCCCTCCTTTAGGCCACAGCGAAGGTCACAATCAACATTCATTGTTGTCGGTGGGTTGTGAGGACGGAGGCCAGACCCACCGAGGGATGAATGTCACTGTGGCTGGGCCGGACACAGCCTGAGGGGAAGGGACTAGGGGATAAGACCCACTCACGCGACGCCCTGACCTCAGCTCCTCACCCCTTGGGGAGGGCTGGCATCTGGGATCCTTATGGACACAAGCCTGATTTGGGGAATAAATTCGGGGGAGTGGGGGGAGTTGGGAGGCACCTGGAAAACCTTCCTGACGGGATAGTGAGCCCTGTTCCCAGAGGACTGAGGACTAGGATTTCTTGAACGAGTCAGTCAACCAATGAGTGGGGTGGGCAGGCAGCAGAGCCCCTCTTCTCTGTGTCTAGGTCCTGGGCCCAGCACCCACAGACCTCTGCTTTACCTTTGGTTGCCCACTTAGCACCTCGGTGCCTGCTCATCCCTTCATCTGCCGAGTCTCTGCCCCACCTGGGTAACTCTTGAGGGTCTCATTTGAGGGAGTGGGTGGGGATTGAGGTGCTGGGGGGTCCCCCCTCCGTTAACCCAGCCTGTGCCTCTGCTGCCCCCATAATGTTTTCTCACTTCCTGTCCACCCCAGGGCCAGCACCTAGCCTTAGGGGCTATGGTAACTGGATGGGGGAGACTGGCTTTTGTGTTGTCTTTGTGAAGTATGGGCAGGTGGCCTCATACCTCAGGGTGTTCGTCCATGAAAGTGGTTCCGCTGAAATAGGTGTGAAAGCTCCCTGAGGGACCCCTGAGCTGGGGGTCTTGATCCTTGGCCTTCCCCATGAACCAGGCACCATCCCCCTTCCAGAGACAGCCGGTGCATCATGCGGCTCCCCACCTTCCCCAAAGAGCCCAGGGGCACCCGGCCCCTCCCCCAGCCCAGGGGAAGGAAGACACAAGTTACTAAGTTACTGACTACATCAGTGCTTGTCTTTGGGGTGGGGCTTCCCCCTCCCCTCCCCGTCTCCCTGTGGGGCAGGACTGGCTGGCCTCACAGGCCTCCAAGAGGGGTAGGCAGGGGTAGCCCTCCCCATGCCCCTCTGTGTGGGGGGTGGCTCCCAACTGTGGGTGCCCCCTGCAGCCTGTGTCCTGTCACTCCCCATCACCCCCAGCCCACCTAGAGACCATGTATCCCCTGGCAGGTGCCTTTATGGGGGAGCGGCAGCAAGCCCCCCTGTGACAATGAGGAACCTCCCATGGCCTGCTCCTCCCCCTTCACACTCCCTTGGAGGTATAAGGAGGGAACTGACAGCCCAGACTCCTAGGCTCCACAGAGGGGAAGGGAGGGGCAGAGGACGGGTTAGAAAGCGGAGCTCTGGGCAGGCAAGGCTTCTTCTCTCTGCCCCTCTACCTGGCACACACGCTGCCCAGCTATGGGAACCTTCAACCTATGGACGGATTACCTGGGTTTGGCACGCCTGGTCGGGGCTCTGCGTGGGGAAGGGGAGCCTGAGACCAGGCTGGACCCCCAGCCACAGCCAGCTCCAGGGCCAGGGGGTCAGAGGCCCAGCCCGGAATCTTCAGCAGCTCCTGAACGCCTGTGCTCTTTCTGCAAACACAACGGAGAGTCCCGGGCCATCTACCAGTCCCACGTGCTCAAGGACGAGGCCGGCCGGGTGCTGTGTCCCATCCTTCGTGACTACGTGTGCCCTCAGTGCGGCGCTACGCGTGAGCGTGCCCACACCCGTCGTTTCTGCCCGCTCACTGGCCAGGGCTACACCTCCGTCTACAGCTATACCACCCGCAACTCAGCTGGCAAGAGGGTATCCCGGCCTGATAAGGCGAGGATGCAGGACTCGGGGCATCGCAGAGGAGGAGCAGCAGGCGCGGGAGCAGCGGGCGCGGGAGCAGCGGGCGCGGGAGCAGCGGCGGCAGCCTGTGCAGGTGGCTGGGGAGACCCGCTGTGGAGGGGACCTGCCCCAGGCTGTGGCTGAGTCCTTCGGGGCCTCTATGAAGTGGGGTTAACCCAAGCACCCACTTTAGAGGGGTGGGGGGAGATGATCTGTGTAGAAACTTTAGAGCAATATTCTATAAGTGTTGCCCAAAGTGAGTAAACTGGGGCTGGGATTAACTTGTGGCCTTGGGCAAGACTCTCCCTCTTTGGGCCCATGTGGGAAACGCCTTCTTTTCCAGGCATGGGGGGGATCTGTCGGGGAGGCTGTGGGGACTAGTAGTGGGATCTGCGGTTAGGTATAGCAGGGGCTCCAGTCCTGCTTGGCACTTAGGAGCTGTGTGGCCTGAGAGAAGTTCTCAGCGTCTCTGAACCCTGGCTGCTTCATGCTCCTCCTCTGTTCACTCTTTCGCCAAACAGCTTGGGTGTCTGTTTTGTGCTGAGTGCTGGGCTGGGTCAGTGATGTGAAAATGTAGATGGGAGAGCGGCATTTCAGAGAGTGTGATGAGTGCTGAATGGGAGAGTCCGGAGGAAGCACCTGGATCCGGATGGAGGGGTCCAGGAGGGCTTCCTGGGGGAAGTGACTTTTGAAAGTCTAATTCAGTTTGATGGAGTGCTGAGAAGTGTGGCCCAGGCATCGGAGCTCGTTCAGGAACCCAGTGAAGTTAACGTATCTGGGACAGAATGTGTGTGCATGTATGGTGGAAGAGGTGTCAGAGACTTGGGGGGGACAGCACAAAAGCCTTATAAATCTTGGACTTGGGTACTAGGGAGCCACGGAAGGGGCAAGACCAGGTCTGCATGTTAACAGTATGTTAGACCGTGGTAGGCTGGACTGTCGGGACAGATTTCAGAGTGTTAGAAGGCAGGAAGGAGGCTGGTCCTCCAGGCCGAGGTGTCAAGGCAGCAAGGAGGGAGAGACCCAGGAGCCAGGGAAACGTCAGGTTGTGTGTGGATCAGCTCAGGAGGGCAGCTGGGGCATAAGTTTATGAGAGCTTTGGCTGAAGCCTCCCTGAGGTCTAAACTGGCCCCACACTGCCTGGCTCACCCCATGGGTCACCCCATAGCGATCATCAAATGTGGATTCCATTTCTGCAGGTCTGGGTGGGGCCTGAGCACCTGCATTTCTAACGAGCTCCCAGCCAGGCAGGAAGGCCAGGGACCAGGCAGGCCGCAGGCTCGGTGTAGTTCGAGTTTACGTGGCAGCAGTTATTACAGATGCGAAAGGCCTCAGCTCCTGTGGGGTTTTAAAACAAATCGTTTTAGCAACTTTAATTGCTTTTGTGGAAGATGGCTAACAGAAGAGGCAGGTCCGACTGGGCCATATTGTTGCCCATTTGGGTGCCCGATGTGGGTATAGCCTCTTCCATCAGAGTGTGAGCTCCTTGAGGGAAGTGACTGGGCGGGACCGTCTCACCCTCACCCCCAGAAGCTGTGCTGGGAACATTTGTCCAAAGAGATGAGTCCCTCCAGCAGAAGACCATATTCCCCAAGAGATGCAGTGAAGTCCAACTGGGAAATGGGGGAAGCCGAGGGTACATAGAAATGATGGCCTCACAATTTGCTTTTTTTCCCCTCTTAAGTGGGAGGGAATAGGAAAACTCCCCAGGTTTGGAGGGTGGGGTGGAGCAGCCCTCACCACAATACTGGCAGAAAGGCCAGCCTCCTGTAACATTCTGGGTGTAACAAATGTGGAGTCCCAGAGCCCTACAGCCGCAAGGGGGCAGCGCAGCCAGCCAGAGTGGGAGTTTCTGGGCTTTGTATCCAGCTCTGGGTCCCACCCTGGGCTGTCCTGATCTGGCGGCCACAGGGATGCTATTCCAGGAGCGGCCCCCAGGTGGCGCCAGAGCCCCGGCAGCCTTGAAGTTTGAACCAGGACTTTGAGAGCCTTGAATCATACCCTATTATCGTTTTTCTCCTTCCCTCCGCTTTTTAAAATCCAGGTTCCAAAGGTGCTGGGAAGTCTTCTGGACCTTCACCCTCTTCCTGCTGTCCCTCCACTTCTGCCTAGGAGACTGGTGCAGGGAGGATGGAGATGCTGCCTTCCCCTGGGTGTGGGGACCCAAGCTCGATGGAAGATGTATTTTGGGGAAGGTCCACTTTGCAAGGACCTGCCCCTGGGCCCTTCCCCCAGCCTGGAGGCCTGGCTAAGAGAGCAGGGCCTGGGAGCACAGCTGAAAGAGCCCCCCCATGAGGAAGGAGGTGGCTGTCGGTCACCCTGGCCCTCCCTCCCCAGCACTGGCCACCCACTCAGCACTCAATAAATGCTTATGAATGGATCAGCGTCAGAAGAGGCCAGGTCTTGGGACAAGGTAGTGTGAACAGCTCCAGAGGGGATGGGGCACCTCTTTTCTATTCTCAATGGGAGTGGGCACCACAGGGTGACAGTCCAGCACCTGAGCACGGCACGTGCTGCCCGGTTAGCACCCTGAAGCCATTTCTGTGATGTTTGGTATTTTTGAACTCCCTTCCAGCCATCTCTCACACACTGACATGCCAAATGGGCAGAATCCTCCACCCTGGAGGTGGGGGCTTGATAGGAGACTGTCCCTCCCCCTCCTCCCCAAATCATCCTGACCAAGGAGGCCCTCAGTGAATGTTTAGGTCATCACAGATGTCCCAGCAACCAAGGCCATGAAGTCACATGCCAGACCCTTCAGAACAGGGAAGGACTTCTTGAGGGGGTTGGCAAAGAATGGGAATATGTCCTGGGGGGTTGGGCCAGCCAAGGCCTTGGGCAGAAGGCATCATGGCTTTGGCTCTGCTTGGGCAGGGGAGGGAGATCTGTCCCTACCAGGTAGTGTGATCCATTTCTCCTGGGGCAAAGGCTGAGCTTGTGGGAATCCCCACTCCCTGTCTGCTCCCCTGGCCTCCAGAGGGCAGCAGGTGGCAAGTGTCTGTCTAAGTTCTTCCCCCAAGCCAAGGGCTGGCCTGGGGTCTGGGGTTCCATCCCTAGCTCACACGGTCTCCCAGAGTTGGGTGGAAGCGGGATTTGGATTTTGCAGGTCCCCTCTGGCCCTTGGCTTTTGGACGTGGACCAGGACCCGAGGCCACCCAAGAGGAGGGCTGGGGATGGGAGATAGTCCTTGAGGACAGCCTGGTCCCTCTGCTTGGAGAGAGGAGGGAAGGAGGAGGAAGAAGACCCAGAGGAAGGCTCCTTAGCAGCCCCAAGAGTTTCAAACTGGGTTAGGGGACACAACATCCCAGCCACCCCCAGCTGCTTGTAAGTGCTCGTTGTATAGGCCAGAGCTGCTGGCACTTGAGACCCAGGGTACCAGGAGAAGGGGCATGTCCAGGCAGGTTCAAGGAAGAAGCTGCACATCCAGCCAGGAGAAGGGGGACCATGACCCACCTTGTTCTCCTCCAGCATGGGGTTTCCTGGGGTCTAAGAAGGCAGTAGGAGGGGATCTCTGCCTTGACTATAGGAAATGGGTGCAGGAGTCACAGGTCAAAGGACTAATGAAGTCTCCAGTCTGGTCAACGTTTTGGTGACCAATTTAATTGAAGCATCGTGTTCTGTAAAATGGGTTGGACAGCAGCACCTGCAGCCACTAGCTGTGTTTGTATCAGTAACAATCCCCCAGGACTGCCTCCTTCCAGTCTGGGGCCTAGAAGCAGCTTTTTCCTTGGGGGATGGGTAAGGCCATCTGAGCTCTCAAAGCAAACCTGCCAACTCTGCAGTTGGGTGATCAACTATGATGTCTCAGTGGGCTTGTTGCCCCACAGATACGGGTGTGTGTGTGTGCTTGGATGTGTACACACACATGGACACACAGCCACCCACTCCTGGAGACTGACACACTTAGCATCTTGTGGGGACCCCTTGATTCACAGGGCCCGGCAGTGGCCCAACCTGCCTTCCTGGGGAGGATGAGAAGTAAAAGGAGAAAGAGGTGGTTAGGGAGGTTTGTGGGCAAAACATAAGGAACTGAAAATGCCTCAAACCCCAAACAACAGGTCCAGATCCACACTAGGGAATCATTTATTAATGCTCTAACCAGAACAAATAAAATGGAAATCTGGAGAAAAACAAAGGTACCGCCAACAAAGGGAACCCTTTTCTCCTCCAGGAAAGAAACAAATTCTGAACCTCCCATAACCTGAGCTAAAGAACTGAAATTTGCAAATCCAGATAAACGTCTGGGCAGCTATGGGCCCTGCTCAGAGCAGCTGGCTTCCTGAGTGTTGGGGGCCCAGTCAGCCTCCAGCCTCCTGCCTCTGGCCTTTGCTGCAGCCCCAGGGAGGAGCAGGTCCCCTCCCGAACCAACTCCCAAGGGAGGCTATTGACTGAGGCCTGGCCTCCTGTGTTTCCCATGGAAAGCTGACTTCTGGGTAGGCTGAGGGAAGGTTTCTGGGGCCCACTGGGGAAACGCTGGAGCATCTTCTAGGGTAAACCAGGGGGCACACACGGCCTGCAGGCTTTCCGGGGTCTGCCGAGGGATTGTTTCCAGCTGTTTGGCAGGAGTACCAGGCACTTCTGGGGGCCAGCGCAGAGGAAACACGCATAGGCACTGTGAGCTTGCACACAAGTGTGCGCACAGGGCGCTCCTGAGGTGGTCTGGAAGTAATCTACAAATCCCTCCAGGATCGCTCCCCTGGAGGGAGATTCCCAGCTCCCTTTGATGTGTAGGGTGCGGGCGCTTTCCCTGCTGGCCTTGCCTTCCTGTAGTTGAGGCGCCTGAAAGCCTCCAGGTCCCGGTGGGTGCTCATGATCAGCCGGCTGCAGGGAAGTGCCAGCAGGAGCTGTGCTCCACCAGACGTCCGTGCGAGGACCCCACCTCTCATTCGGGCACAAGTGGCTGCTCACTCTCCCACACAAGCTCACACACCTACACACTCACGGGTCATGGACACACACACAGGCAGATGCTGGCACTGGGCCCTCCCCACCACCCTCCAAGGCCCTGTCCCCTCTGCCAGCCCTCCCACCCCACTCATCCGTGGATCCCTGCCCAATGCTTACTTCAGGTTGGAGAGCTCAACGACAAGGCCACGCACGGTGTCTGTTGCGTCCTCCATCCTGGCAGCTTCGCAAGCTTTGATCCCTACACAGGTCCTGGGGGGGGAAGGGAGGGATGACATGAAGCCTGACCTCACTGGACAGCTCTGTCAAAGTCTGTTCTGGGGGCTTTTGCTGGGCCTGGAGCGGTCTTCTCTGGATGTTAATACCTTTCACAGATAGGAAGCCACCACAGGCAGAGCCCTCATGGCCAACCTGGCTAGCTGTACCATGAGAAGCACACTCAGAATCCAGCCGCCTCCCCACCACCTTGGTCCTTGTCTGGACAGCTGCCACAGCCTCCCTGGCCCCCAGTTCCTGCCCCTACAGCCTGTCCCCCGTTCAGTGCTGGGGCGGGGTGGGCTGTGAAAATGGAAACCGGGTCGGGCCCAGTGCCCCTCCCTGCAGCCCTGCACCATCTGCCAGCACCTCCAGACCCCATCCCCTCCTTCTCATTCCCTTCCCCCCCTGTTCCAGCCACACTGAATTCCTGGCTGTTCCCTGAGCACTTCTTAGGGCCCTGGAATGTTCTTTCCCAAATATCTCCTCCTGGTGGGGGGAGGGGGCCTTCCCTGATCACCACTGTAAATTTTTAACCCCTTCCTCACAGTCTTTTTCTCAACACTTCACCATCTGACTAATTTGCTGGTCTCTCACCCTCCCACCCCCACCAGATGGAAGTTTTGTGTTTTGTCCCACACAGCCTCCCCCATGCCCAGAGCAATTCCTGGAAGAGCTGGCACTGGATGGCATTAGTATCTATGGAAGGGTAGATGCACCACAGCACCCACTGTAACTAACACACGTGGCCTGCGGGTGTGGGCAGTGGGCTGCCCTCCTGGACTCCAGCCAACAGCTGTTCCTAAATCCTCCCACACCCCAGCTTGGCAGCGTCTGCCGGGCTGTCACTGTGGGAACTCCAGTTCTGCCCCACCCGCCTCGGTCACCCTGAGCTGGCTTGCCTTAGCCTCTGCACGTCCCACTCAGCCACAGGCCACTGAACCAGACCCATGACCTGCCTGGGGCTTCCAGTCATCCATGTGGGTCATATCAGAGGCCACTGGAGATTCACAACATGAATCTCTCTCCTCTTTGCTCAAGCAATAGTAGGGCCACTGTGACTAAACCACCACCGATCCCCTTGCGGTGTGTGTGTGTGTGTGTGTGTGTGGCAACACGTGGTACAACAGGTACTATTTACAGATGTTATGCATGGGTAAGAGGTGGGAACGTGGCCACCTCTATCCTGAGGATGAGGGGGAGGAGGAGAAAGAGGAAGGAGACAAATTCTGCCAAGGGCTGTGTCTCTCACCCCTCCTCCACACTTGCCAGCCAGAAACAGAAACTTGGCCATGAATAATCGATAAGCTGCAGCCTCTGCAGAGAGGCCAGTTCAAGTACAAGGTAACAGGAGAGAACTGGCTCAGTGTTAGCGCCTGGCAGGGTGGGGAGAAAGGACACAAAGGGAGGTGATGGGACTGTGAAAGGCTCTGGGGTAGAGACAGAGGACCCCCCAACAAACGCGCGCGCACACACATGCTCCATGGCCTGCAGGAGGGAGAAAGTGGCCTGTCTTAGGGCACAGAGCCAAGTGAGGCGATGGGACCAGTCAGGGACCCTGGAGGGCCAGAAGGTGCCAGAGTGGGGACAGACCCCAAGGTCACATGGGCCAACGGTTCTTAGCCCTGTCTGGGTCCTCTTCCCCTCTAGAGATTTAGGGAAAGCTCTAGAACCTCTCTCCACAAAAAGTACATGGTACGTCACAACAACCCATGGACCTGGGGGCACCATCCCAGGGGTTCTGGGAAGAGACTGTGGTTTGTCTGTAGATCGATGATCACGATTTTTCCACTCATGGGGATCAGGCGACACGCACAGTTTGAAAGATGGGGCTTGGCTCCCTTACTGAGGCCCATCCAGGGCAAGGCAGGCCTATGGTGAGGGAGAGTGTGGGAAGCGCCAGTTCCAGGAAAGCAGTGACGTTTTCCCCTCCCAGGCACTTAGGGACAACCGGTACTGGGGCAAGGGTCCTGGGTCAGCCTCCCCCCATCATGTCTACCTCAGCTGGAAGTCAGTGAGGGGGCCTCCATCAGCATGTGGGCTTGTGCCAGGCCAACAAGAGTCCAGCCTGCTCCCCAGAGGAAACAACTGTGAAGAGAGAGCACACATATGAATGACCTAGCTGTGAGCCCTGCACAGGGAAGGGTCATGCAGGGACCTCTCGGTTCCTCCAGGCCATGTCAGGGACACGGAGGCAGAGAATCCTGCAGAACAGTGGTGTAGGGAAGGGACGGGATGCCGTAACAGCTAGACCCTGGGGCCGCCAGCCCCGGCTGCTCTCCCCACCTCCCCATTCCAAAAGAGCAGACAGGGCAATGTGGGGCCTGACCCTGGTGTCCCCTGCCGGGCCTGTGCTTTCTGAAGAGCTGATCTGTGCTGGCAGATGGCTCTGTCTCTGATGGCTGAGGTGTAGCACTGTCTCCTGCTCATCCTGCAGTATCTGGAAAGATACAGAGAAGACCCCCAGTAATGGTGACTGGGGTGAGGTGGGCATCTGGTGTTGAGGGGAAGAGGTCAGCCAGGTTTCATGTCAGGGAGAGATTTTGCAAATACATTTTAAGGGAAATTTATAATTAATAGGGGAGAAAGCCAGATAACCCTGAGAAGCTTAAGTTTCTAAATGTCAACGGTGGTTTAACTTTCATGGAAAATGTCAGGCTCAATCATGGAGGTGACATATGTCCCTCTGAAAAGAGGCAAAGAGGCTGGGCAGAGTGGCCTGCCCAGGGCCTCTTCTGGGGGGACCAAAGTCCTAAGACAGGACCCGTTCCAAAAGACATCCTTTCAGAACCGAGCCCCTCTCTCCTGACAGCAGTGGGGGATGGGATGAAGGGCTTGAGCTACAGCTTACAGCTGCAAATCGTCCCTGAATCCCAAGGAACAGACGTGAAGAGCTGCTTGTAGCCCAGCGGCTCTCACCAGGGAGGATCACCCCTAGGCACTTCACGCTGGTCGGCACACTTTGGTACTGGGGAAGGTGCTATGGGCGTGCTGTGGGTAGAGGTCAGGAGGGCCACTCAGCACCCTACAGTGCACAGGACAGCCCCACCACACAGAACTATCTGGGGCCAAATGCCAGCAGTGCCGAGTTGGGAAGCCTGTCCAGTTATCTCCCAGGCATCTGGTTGACTTTCATGTAAGTGACTCTGTGGCTTAAAATACAACTTGGCATCACATGTTCACTCAACTCCCTGTGCTGTTCTTGGCCATGAGGAATATTCTCCCTCCTGACAGGTACTACTGCCTCCACCAGGGTTCTGTGAATGTTTGACACAGTGAGGGCAGTTCTCCTCCAGAATGTGCTGGAGGCCACCACTCTAGGACCCAAGAGGGACGTGGAATCAGCTTTTTTTAAGTGACTTACGTGGCGGTGGCCTACAGAGGCCCCAGTGTCTCTGTGGGGAGTGTTACATCCTAAGGGAGCTACTATGAGAAGAAAACACCATAGTTTCCTGTGAGGAGACCTGGGTTTGAAACTGCTCTGTCATTGCTGTGTAACCTCTAGGACACCCCGAGTTGCCTCCCTCGAAGCAGTGCTCATGGCTGTGCCACCGTTGAGGGACAGTGGACAGGCCGCTGCTACCACTCTCTCCATCTACCTGCACTCTATTCCCAAGTGTGCCTGTCCACGCAGCCTTCCTGCTGGGCCCCATCCAGAAGCTTTCCGTGGGAATCTGCCTGTGCCGGGGTCGCCCCAACTTGTTTGGGAACGCCCATTATCAAAACAAAACGTGCCCAGGCGTCAGCAGCCTTGTCAGGGCAGCGCTTCCGCCCCTGGGGGGCCTGTCAGGTCTGACCACCCCGGCTGTCTGCTGGGTCCCACCACTGCGGATTCCTTGGTGTTTTCAAAGCCCAAAGTCACTGGTGGCCGATCAGGAAGGGCTTGTTCTTTGCCTGCTGGATGCCACTAGATAGCCCAACTGCTCCTTTAGCCACTGCCCAGCAGCCAGAGACTGGGGGTAACTTAGACTGCTCTTCTGTCCAAGGGAGGGGTTTATATTTTTCAAGGGATGGGGCTTCAATTATAAAATTTCAGCTGTGCCAGGAGCTGAACGCCCATCTATCCCAGGTACTTGTCTTCAAACGTTACGAGTGGACTGCACGGCGATTGGCTTTCCATGATCTTACTCATCTGGTGATTGAGAAATGGGTGGCACAAGGTACTGGGGGCCCACATGTGGCACCTGGGGCCTGGTCTGAAGCTACCTTGCAGGTAAACATGGTGAAGGGCCAAAGATGACCCTTGGCCATCCCCTGGGAAGGCAGCACCTTGGAGACTCACATTTGCTCAACCCAACCACATTCCCCTCTGTGGCTGGAACAGCTGGCTTTCTTCAGCTAGGCACCAGATGAAATACTAGGCTTGTGTTTCGGGGCCATATTGTATAAAAAAACTAAGTGCTGAAATGATAGGGTACAAAATGTTTACTCTGGGAGAGGCAGGTGGGAACAGTACAACCACAAACCTCACAGGGGCAGGGACCACGCCTGATGTGCTGACTCCTGGAAGAGCAGGCTCTTGATAAGCATGTAACTGAATTAGTTTTTAAAAAAAATTTTTTTTAACGTTTATTTATTTTTGAAACAGAGAGAGATAGAGCATGATCGGGGGAGGGTCAGAGAGAGAGGGAGACACAGAATCTGAAACAGGCTCCAGGTTCTGAGCTGTCAGCACAGAGCCCGACGCAGGGCTCGAACCCACGAACTGCGAGATCGTGACCTGAGCTGAAGTCGGACGCTTAGCCGACTGAGCCACCCAGGCGCCCCCTGAATTAACTTTTTACACATTTCAACAGGACAGCCGAAGAAACAGAGGCCAATGTTTGTGAAGCAAGCTGGGTTCTGTGTTCCAGGACAGGCACAGCTGCAGAATCAGGCCAACCTGGGAACAGACCCAGCCTGCTTCACTCAGCTGCTTCACCTTGGGCAGGTGCCCAACCTCCTTCAGCCTCTTATCCACACCCAGTGTGTGGAAACAGAACCACCTACCTTCCAGGGTGTGACCACAAAGCACTTAGCCCAGATTCAGGTGTGCCAGTGGTCAGGGATGTGGTGCCTCCCTGGGGGTGGGGCCAAAGCAAGGCTGCCACCTGCCCCAGACAGGTGAATGCCAATGGCCGGTGCAGGCTCAGTAGCCAGGAAAGGTGATTTGGGGCAGCTCTCCCACTGCCTGTTGGGCAGGCAGATCCCTGAAGGAAAGAAAGTCCCTACGAATTCCAGCAGGAAAGCAAAATTCTTGTATATGTTTGGAAAAAAATTCATATCAGGACCCTGAAACGACCCTTAAGATGGGCAAAGGCTCTTTTCAGTTGGAGACTGAAGTCCTCTCCCCCATGCCCAGCTTTGACAACACTGGCTTTTTCAAAGGTACCCCTCAAGGCTTCAGGCATCCTCTTTATATCCTTCAGGCACCTGCAGCCAGGGCCAGGCCCTGAAGCGTGGAGAGGGTGGGCACACCTGGGGGCTGCAGTCAAGGAATGGAGGACCTCCATCAACTCTGCCTGGGCTGACGGAATGCATGTGTGTCACTGCCTGGGGCTCTGCAGTTCCCACAAAAATTCCTTACAGAAAGAAAGGCAGGACTGTCCTATCTGGAAAATCACAGACTCCATACACACTGAAGCTAAACCTCATTCCCCTAGACCCGTGTGCTGTATAAACAGACGACCACGCACCCCAAATTCCCCACCGGTGGGTGCTTTGTGACAGGGCTCATGGCCACTTGACACCTATCTCGGGATGGTCTGGCTATCATGTGGAGAAGCTCTTACCTGCTCAGGTGAGGCTGCAAGGTCAGGGACTTCTAGGGCATCCTGTATCTGGCTGTCTGGCAGGAAGTGAGGTTCCATGGCTAGAGACTCCCCCAAGAGAGCCTGGTCTGCAGAGCCAGGAGGGGGTTCAGACCAGCCTGTGGGATCTTCAGGGGCATCTGGGCGGTCGTGGCAGGCCCTGGTCTCCTGGGAAGGGCCACCCACTGCTTCTCTGTGCACTGGAGGAGCAAAGGCTCCAAGAGACAGATTGAACCAGTCAAGGTCTTCTTTAGGGCTCTGGCTCCTTAACTCAGCTGCTTTTTCACCTTCAGGCTGCAACAGCAAAGGCAGTGCACACATCCCCCCCAGTCCCTCTTCATCCAGGCTAGGCGCCCTTGTTTGATCAACAGGTGGGCCCATTTCTGAGGCTAGAAGACTGGAATCTCCGGCACCTACTATGGGCTCTTTTATCCTGCGATCCAGAGCCAGGGAGCCTAAAGGGCCCCCCAGGATGTTGCCAGGGGGCTTGTCTTCCCACCTGGCCTCCCTTCTGCCTCCTGTCTCTCCAGTGAGAAGTGTGCAGCTGAGCAGGGCCCCACTGTGGCCTCCATCAGGGGCCTTCCCACTGGGAGAGGAAGGTGCCCTGGTGTTGGCCTGTTCATCTGGCTTGGCCACCTCTGGAGTCCTCTGTTCTGGCTCAGTGGGGTCTGTCCTCCTGTCTGTGATGACAACGGTCCCAAGGGAGGAGTGACTTGGGCCGCTACAGCTCTGTTCTTCTTCCCTGCTAGTCTTGCTGGGTATCTGCATGGGGTCAGAGAGGGCCTGGTCTGCAGATCCGGGCTCTGGGCCCTGAGTGGAGGAGGGACCCAGGACACTGTCTCCTTTTTCTCTGTGCCCCTCCGGCAGGTCAGCCTCTGCTCCCCCTTGGACACCTGCTTCCTGGAGGCTTCCTTGGTCTGGCTCCTTCTCTTCAGCATCACTGCTTAGCAGGAGCCCTTTCTGGCCATGATAGCCTAGAACCCAACATCCCTTCCTGCTTTCACCATCCGGTGTATTGGTTCCTTGCTCCGACAGGTGGTCCTGGCTGGCCCTCTCTGAGGCCAAGGGTACCATCCCCCGTTCTGGAGAGACATTGGTGGAAGCCGAGGGCGGAGAATCCCCACTTCCAGGCACAGGTGTCACGGCGTTTTGGTCTCTGTGTTCAGGGTGAGTGCTGTCTACCTGGGTCTGGGCTCCCAGCTCCCTGGCCTCCCAGGAAGCAAGCCCTAGTGACTCCTCTTGCAGTCGGCTTCTGGCCTGTTGGCTACTGGGCCCTGGCGGTGTTTCCTATGGAGAGTAAAAGACCCAGCCTTGAGCCTTCAATAATCAACTAAAATTTTTTCTAGTTGTAACTATACCTGTACAAAGTCTCAGATGTTACACATGGTGCACCCAGTACCATTCAGTACCAGTGCTGGGCATAGTTAGACCCAGGGGCTGGAGTGGGGACCAGAAGCAGAGGAATCCCTCTTTCCATCAGCTCCTTCTTCCCACCAACACTGCCTCTTGGACAGATCAAGGATATAAAAATCAAGGGGGCCTGTGGATTGTGTCAACGTCAACTGACTGTTGTTGGCAATGGATGCTAGTTAGAAGATGTTACCACTGGAGGAAACTGGAGGAGAGCACACAAGGACCTCTCTGTACTGTTTTCTTTTCTTTTTTTAAATTTTTAAATGTTTTTATTTATTTTTGAAGGAGAGAGAGAGACAAAGCATGAGCAGGGGAGGAGCAGAGAGAGAGGGAGACATAGAATTCATAGCAGGCTCCAGGCTCTGAGCTGTCAGCACAGGGCCCGATGCGGGGCTCGAACCCACGAACTGTGAGATCATAACATGAGTCGAAGTCGGACGCTTACCCGACTGAGCCTCCCAGGCGCCCCTGTACGGTTTTTGTTTTCCATTGTGGTCTAATACGCATTATATAAAACTCACCATCTTAACCAGTAAGTATACAGTTTAGTGGCATAAAATACATGTACACTGTTGTGCAACCGTCACCACCTTCCATCTCCAAGACTCTTTTCATCTTCCCAAGCTGAAATTCTGTCCCCATTAATCCCTGTCTCCCAGCCCCAGGCATCCAAGCATTGAGCGTCTACTTTCTGCCTCCACGGATTTGACTCCTCTAGGGACCTCCTGTAAGTGGAATCCTATAGTATTTATCCTTTTGTGGCTGGGTTATTTCACTCAGCATAATATTGCCCAGTTTCATTTATGTTGTAGCCTTTATCAGAATGTTTTTGCTTTTTAAGGCTGAATAATATCCCATTGTATGGATATGCAACATTTTGTTTATTCATCTACCAGCGGACACTTGGGTCCATAGTATTTTTGCAATTTTTTATGAGCCTATAATTATTTCAACATAAAAACTTAAGGGACACCTGGGTGGCTCAGTCAGTTAAGCATCTGACTTTGGCTCAGGTTATGATCTTGTGGGTTCGTGAGTTCAAGCCCACATCAGGCTCTGTGCTGATAGCTCATAGCCTAGAGCCTGCTTCAGATTCTGTATCTCTTCTCTGTGCCCCTCCCCCACTTGCGCTCTCTCTCTCTCTCTCTCTCTCTCTCTCTCAAAAATAAACAAACATTTAAAAAAAAACTTAAAAGAGAGATGGGGTGCCTGGGTGGCTCAATCGGGTAAGCATCCAACTCTTGGGTTTTGGCTCAGGTCATGATCTCACGGTTCGTGGGTTCAAGCCCTGCATCAGGCTCTATGCTGACAGCACAGAGCCTGCTTGGGATTCTTTCTCTCTCCTTCTCTCTCTGCCCCTCTCCTGCTCTCTCTCTCACAATAAACAAACACACACTAAAAAAAACCTTAAAAGAGAGAGGGAGAAGCGAAATGTCCCTAATGGAGACAGAGATGACCAGAACAGGGTGGGAAAGAGGGTTCTGACTGGGACGTATATAGATATTGTCCCCTAGGTAGATGGCAGCTCAATCCAGGCATTCAGACCTAAACCTGCAGAACCACTGCAGCCCTTGGATCTCCCCCAAGTCGAGACACTGGTATCTGGAATCTCCCTCTGGTATCTCCTGGTGACATCCAATGTCACATGACCGACACCAGCTCCTGAGTATGCCCTCAGAGGCTCCCTGTTTCAACTACAGCAACTCCATCCTTCAAGCTATTCAGGCCCCAAACCCTGGAGTCAACCCATCACCTTCCTTCCTCTCACAACCATGCCATCAACTCTCCTTTCAAACTGGACTACAAGTAATTACATCTGATAGGTAGGGACTGAGGTCTGTACCCAAGGGCACCCTATAGACAGCGATTGTCCCCCCCTTCCCATGCTTCTTCCATACAGTTATCAGCACTGAGGGAGATGCCTCCTCCACAGTTACCTCCCTACATCAGTCAAGTCCAACCTTTCTAGGAGGGTGTGTGTTGCAAATATCAGAGCATTGAAGGTCATGGCCTGTCAGTCTGGCTTCAGTAAAGCCACTGGCAACCAGCCGCTGAGTTACACATAGCATTTCCTGCACATTTTCAGTCGACAGTGAAGCTAAGACCCCTCTTATTAGTTGGTTAATATTATTATTATTTTTTTTTTAGAATTTTTTTTAACGTTTATTTATTTTTGAGACAGAGAGAGACAGAGTATGAACAGGGGAGGGGCAGAGAGAGAGGGAGACACAGAATCTGAAACAGGCTCCAGGCTCTGAGCGGTCAGCACAGAGCCTGACGCGGGGCTCGAACCCACGGACCGTGAGATCATGACCCGAGCCGAAGTCGGACGTTTAACCGACCCAGCCACCCAGGCGCCCCTTTAATATTATTTTTTTAAGTAAGTTCTACACCCAACATGGAGCTTGAACTCACAACCCCAAGATCAGGAGTCTCATGCTCTACCAACTGAGCCAACCAGGCACCCGACCTCTCGTTTGTATGTACGTATGCACGTATGTATTTATTTATTAAGTTTATTTGAGAGAGACAAACATCGCACGAGGCGGGGGAGGGACAGAGAGAGAGGGAGAATCACAAGTAGACTCTGCGCTGCCAGCACAGAGCCCAACATGGGACTAGAACTCACAAAGCCGCAAGATCATGACCTGAGCTGAAACCAAGAGTCAGACACTTAACTGACTGAGCCACCCAGGCACCCCCCGACCCCTCTTGTTTTTAAATTACACTTTTTGTGAGATCATTGTAGATTCATATGTAGTTATAAGGAAATGGCAGAAAAAGATTCGTCATGCCCTTTACCCAGTTTCCCCCAGTGGTATCATCTTATATAACTTGAGTATAATATCACAGTCCAGATACCAACACTGATCAAGTCCACCGACCTTATTTGGCTTTCCAGCTTGACTTATGCTTGTTTGTGTGTGTGTATGAAGTTCTACAAAGCTCTCTCAGTGGTGGAGGCTGTGCATCCACCACACAAATAAGATATGGGAAATCTCCAACACAGGGTCCCTTGTGCTGCCACGTGTAGCCACACTCACCTCCCCACCCCACCCTGGTCCAACTCCCTGCAACCACTAACCAACCCATCTCTATAAGTTTCTCATTTCAATAACGTTATGCAAATGAAACCCTACGGTATATAACCTCTTGGGACTGGCTTTTCTCACTCCACATAACGCCCTAGAAATCCATCTAGATTGTTGCGTGTATCACTGGTTTGTTCCTCTTTCATTGCTGGGTTGTGCTCTATGGTGTGTTCAGCCATTCGCCCATTAAAGGATATCGGGTGTTCTCCGCTGGGGATGATTACAAACGTGGCTGCTGGGAATGCCCATCCCTCACTTTTGTAGGGGCCCCTGTTGCCAGAGACATCATCACCCTGGGAGCTTATGGTAGAAAGGACAAGAAAGTACGCTGTAAGACCCATCCCCTGCCCCCAACCACACAAAAGCTTCCAAGAAGTAAAGGGGTTCAGGGACAGAATGTGGATTGTCTTTCTGCATTTTTACTACTATCATGCAACCTGGGGAAAAGGGCTGTGGCCTTGACCACTTGGGTGCAGGCACAGCTGTCCTGAGCGCCTCACACAGGCGTGGCACACGCTCCACACACATCTGTAGCATCACGCACTGAAAAAGGGCATGCAGACAGATGCAGGTCTAGCCGATGCCAAAGAAAACCAAGGTTGAACTCAGTAGCCAAGGCTGGTCCAAGCAGCTACTGGGTGTCTAACGGGCTCACCTGGCTGATTTTAGGGGTTCCACTCCTGAGGTCCTCTTCCCTCAACTCTGCTGGTCTTGTCACTGTCTTCCTGGACTTTGCAAACTGGGGGACAAACCTCCTGGCTGAATTCTGTGAACCAGATACAAGAACAAAGCAACAATAAAGATAAGGGCGGAATGAGGTCTCAGAAAACAAACACCAAACCAGTTCCTTTCTTGCAGCTTCAAATGCAGT
The DNA here is from genome assembly GCF_024362965.1 of Panthera pardus. NCBI lineage: Eukaryota > Metazoa > Chordata > Mammalia > Carnivora > Felidae > Panthera > Panthera pardus. The sequence goes on from NW_026527013.1 coordinate 9,983,050, forward strand.
CCTTGCCCTCCACTCCATCCCCAGCACACAGTCTCACCAACCTGTCAGCCTGTTGATGCTGAATGGGGATAAGAACTCCAGCTTAAGGGAGGCAGCGTTTGTAGTACATATATGAGGCCATAGAACAGGCTCACCTGGGAAACAGGAAGGGGTGCTGGCTCCTTTTCTGGTTCCCCGAGGAGACTGGCGGGAGCTTGTGCTTCCTCAGCAGGGGAGCTGGGTGGAGAAAGGCAAAACAGGTGGTTCTGAAGTTCTGGAAAGCTGTCTGTGCGCGTGGTAAGACAAAAAGAATGAATCCAAAGGCAAAGTAGTACTCAGTCTCCTGCAAGGGAGGTCCTGGAGCACCTGCTTGGAGAGGGTGGGGTGGAGAAGGGGAGCTGCGCCTAGGGTGACATGTGACTGCCAAGAAGGGTGCAGAGTCTCACATCTAGAATCCAAGCTTCCTACTCTGGCAGCACTTTACCCTTAGAATCCCAGGAATTGGCTCCTGAAATAAGAATAGGATTTCACATTTGGAATGACACTCTAACCCCCAACTCTGCAAATTCCAGAGAAAGGAAGTTGTAGATGCAAAAGACACAATGTCAGAAAAAACAGGTGTATTCATTAATTGCCAAAATGCAGAAACTGAGATTGCATTTGGTGGGTGAATGGATAAATAAACTGTGGTGCATCCAGACAATGGAATATTATTCGGCATTAAAAGAAATGAGCTATCAAGCCATGAGAACACAGAGAGGAAGCTTAAACGCGTGTTACTAAGTGAAATAAGTGACCTGAAAAAGCTACATATTGTATGATGGAAACGCTATGACATTCTGGAAAAGGCAAAACTATGAAGACAATAAAAAGATCCGTGGGGCCAGAGTTGGAGAGAGGAGAGATGAACAGGTGGAACGCAAAGAATTTTTAGGCAGTGAAAATACTGTGCATGAGATTCTAATGGTAGATACATGTCATTCTATGTTTGCCCAAACCCACAGAACATACAACACAGAGTGACCTCTAAAGTAAACTGTGGATTGCAGGTGATTATTATGTGTCAGTGCAGGTGCATCCTGGGTAACAAATGCACAGCTCTGGTGAGTGATCGTGACAATGGGTAAGGCTATGCATGTGTGGGGGCAGGGGTCTATATGGGAACTCTCCATTACCTTCTTTCCAATTTTATTATAAACCCAAAGACCTTAAAAAATTAGGTCTTTTTTTTTTAATGTTTATTTTTGAGAGAGAGAGAGAGAGACAGAGCGCAAGGGAGAGGCAGAGAGAGAGAGGGAGACACAGAACCCAAAACAGGCTCCAGGCTCTGCAATGTCAGCGCAGAGCTCGACACGGGGCTTGAACTCACAAACTGCGAGACCATGACCTGAGCCGAAGTCGGACACGTAACCAACTGAGCCACCCAGGTGCCCCCCAAATATTAGGTCTTTTTAAAAAGATTGTGAGACTTATGGTTATATCTAAATAAATGTGGATGTATGTGTTGTTAAAAAAAATCAAAATCTGGAACTAAACCTTCACGATTTCACCTTTATACGTGGAACAGGAAAAAGCACGAAGATACAGTAACAGGTTTAAACCTTGTCAGGAGGTTATGGAGACAGAATAAATCTAGATACTGACAGCAAGAGTTTGAAAAATTTTTTTTTAATTTTTAATGCTTATTTATTTTCAAGAGAGACAGAAACAGAGTGAGAGTGGGGGAGGGGCAGAGAGAGCGAGAGCGCGCGCGCGCAGCGCGCGCGCGAGAGAGAGAGAGAGAGAGAGAGAGAGAAAGAATCTGAAGCAGGCTCCAGGATCTGAGCTGTCAGCACAGAGCCCAACATAGGGCTCGAACCCATGAACTGTGAGATCATGACCTAAGTTGAAGTTCGATGCTCAACCGACTGAGCCACCCTGCCCCAAGAGTTTGAAAATTTTTAATTGGAGTGGATTATTTGGGTGGCTGCTAGGGTACTGGTAAAGATTTCATTTCTCAACATAAATGTGTTAAGCTTGTTGGCTTTGCTTTTTTCTGTTGTACTTCTATGCACATGGAATTTCTTAATTAAACATTTTGAAAACAAAAACAGAAAAAAGAGAGTGGGAACCCACTTCTGTAGGTTCTGACTATTCTTATGGACTTAGACAGTAGGGTGGGCAGTGCCTGGGACCCCATGAGCCCTGCTGGCCTCTCCAGGAGCGTGAAGCACCGTGACATCATGCTACCTGTCTGGGAGAACGGGTTAGCTGTGACATGCGGCCCCTCTTCATATCCCGCACACCACAGGGCTGCCTTTAGTCTTAAGATTGCAATGACCTGCGACCACACAGCCCCCACCGCCAAAAACAGCTCTGTTGGTCAGACCATGTGCCGCAATTGTTTACTCAGAAAATTTGGTACGCTGATCCATGATATTTTCTTTGAAGACTTCTGGTAGCAGGAATCCTCCTCTTAACTCCTGCTAACCCTTTCTACTTTGTTGTAGTTACATGTGGTTTAACTCCATGAATAGACTATGCTCCAGATCTTTCTTTTTCCCCCATTGTGCTTAATTACATATTCCTGAAAATAAAAACAAGGAAGCTGGGAAACCATGGTGGTTAGGAACACAGGAGCCAGACACAGCCAGACCCCAGCCTGCCCTGCACCAGCTCAGTAGCCTTGGGCAAGTAAGTCACTTGACATCTTGAAATTTCAGAGTCCTCACCTGTGACACAGGGATAAAAACTTACCTCACATAGCCACGAGGATTAAACGAACAGACAGACATAAACTGTTTATTATTAGCACACTGTCTGGCACATAATATTTGCTATCCCCTTTCATGGCTTCTTAGTTCGCAGACCCACAACTCCATCGATCCTTTCTTGGTTAAGAAGGAATGTGGGATAAACATGGATTTGACCAGCAGAGGACAAGATGCATTCTATTACCAAGTGACCTTGAAACATTCAAGGTTTTCCTTGCCCGTGGTTAAAATATCAACCTTTCTCCCTGGAAAGGAGATTCCTAGGAATGGCTTTGAGAAGCCACCTGAGGGGACCTGAACCCGCAGAGGGAGGCGTGGCATTGGATGGGTCATGGCTGTCCCCATGCTTTTGCATCCTGCCTACTGGACGGCTGTGCTGTGCCCACTGTTGGTGGGAAGGCTTGCTGGAATGTTCCAAGCCACCTACCTGGAGGCTGCCTGTACCGGTTCCTCTGTCCTCTGTCCGGCAGAGAGAACAGGTCCTGATCTGCCTTCTGACTCTTCAGGGAGACACAAACAGCCCCACTCAGAACTCTGGGGGGGCCTGCCAGAGTCTCCTAGCCTTGGGTTCTTTGGGAGTTTTGGAGGACGGATTCCTTCTCCACCTAGTTTAGAGAGAAAGGAAAATGAAGGGATGGGAGGTACAAGGAGCAGGCACTTCCATGGCTGACAACCAACATGGCAGGGCCACTGCTGCAACATGAACAAGCTTGTTCCAAGAGCAGGAAACCCTTGCTCTGACACTAGCCTGGAGAGAGAGATGGGATGGAGCCTTGTCCAGGAGCTTAGGTGGCCATGGGATTCAAAGGCTTTTTACCTAAGGACTGGTCATGACTGAGACCAAATCCTGATGTGGCCTGGCACCAAACTACATAAGACAACCTGGTCCAGCCACCTGTCTCTCTGGGAAGGTGGGGAGAGATGTGTACTGGCTTCCTTGAGTCTCAGCTCAAATATTCCTGCAGAGGGCCATCCCTGACTTCTCTATAGGGCACCCCCTATAGAGACCCACGGTCTGTTTCATTCACTTCACAGCTTTTTTTTTGCCAGTGTCTGATGTACTGGTTATTTTCTGTCTCCCTCAATACAACCTGCTCCATACAAAGAGGGGTCTATCTCACTCTCTACTGAGTCTCAAGTGCCTAGAAGATCATCTAGTATACCACTGGTGCTCAATAAGTACTTGGTACATGATTAAATAAACACACGTGTAAAACAGAGATCACCACCAGGAAACACTGATAGGACTAAATTATGTACCACTCTAGTTTTCTGTGATGCCTGCAGAATATCCATCCTGGGAAAACTGGGACCTACAGTTATCGAGTGCTAGGGAGGTGACATCTCAGCTGCTCCTCGGCCCCTTGAATATCTGCAATACCTTCCCCATCACTGAAAGCAATTAAGAGCCTAACACCTATTTGCTGAATGAAGGGAACACCCTTACACGGAAACTGCCAGTAGTGGCTGACTTGTAATACCTCTCCAAACCTGGCCCCGACCTACTCATTTATTCAAAAAACAAATGATAAAGGTTGAACCTAGACAACTCCATGACAGACGCTATCCTGAGAAGTTGGGTATGTTATGATAAAACTTTGAGGCAGTATCCCACTGTTCTGCCCATCTTACAGATAAGAAAGCTGAGGCACCTGGAGGCCAAGGAATCTGGAAATGGGATCCAGTCAGTCCAACTCCAGAGCCTGCATACTTAAGTGCACTTGAGCATTTATTGAGTACCTACTATGTACCGTGCCTCTGACCAGTGAGAACAAAAAGGCAAACCAGGTGGTCTTTCTGGAGTTCAGTCAGGTAGATCCTTTCCAACCTCAGCTAGAAGTAAACCCACTGAATGAGCCCCCCATCCCCATCATCTATCACTAGGGTCCTCGTTAGCATTCACTTGGCTGTTTGTGCTCCAGTAGACCACTGTGACTTTTCTGTAATTTTTTTGATTCTGTTATGGTTCACGTGTACCCCTTTAGAACTTTACCTTACTGCTGTGTATTTGAATTAGTGCTCCCGGCGAGAAGCAATTTTCTTTCTCCCCTGCCTAGACCCTGAGGGTCATGAGGGCAGGACCTGAGTCTGCGGCACCCTTGGATCTCATCCTTGCCCCACCTGCCGGTGCACCCTGCTTAGGTGCCCGCGCCAGTGCTGTTCTTAGAGCAAGGCTCCAACGAATGCTTCTTACACAAGCATATTCCCACCCTGTGGTCTGCCAAAAAAGGCAAAATCGAGCAGCTTTGTTTATTTGGTTTCTTACGATGCCCAAACACCAGCTCGCTTTACTCATCCAATGGACATGTGTACCAAATAAAAAACAAAAATATCAACAGAAGTGAAGAGCCTCCCATTTCCTTCCTGTGATCTATCCCCACAGGACTAATTTAAGAAAAACTAAGGCAGAACCTTATGTTCAACGCCAAAGGCCAAAGACGTTGGGAGGGAAGGGCTTCTTTCACCACCTGCCAGAATCATCTTCCTCTGTCCCCACCCCTTCCAGGACACACAGAAACAGCTGTCCTGGGCCAGCCTGGGGTCCACGGAGCTAGGGAGGCCACTGCCAAGAGAGGCCCCAAATGACATGCTGTGGGTGGGCCTGGCTGTCCCCAGCTTCCCCCTCCAAGGTCAGTGAAATTCCTGTGTTTCCAAGCAGTCTGTTGCTCATTTCTACACAAAACATTTTCAATCCATTGCTAATTTTTGTCCCACATAGTTGGGGGGGTGGGGTGGGAAATGAGTGCTACTCCTTATGTTCATTAGCCAGTAAGTGATCATTTCTAAACTTCTACGAGGTTTAAGTTATCTTAGACAATGACAGGGAGGTGGTGCTATACTATGTAATGTTGGGTATTTTTCTTTTTGAGTGAAGACACGTATATGTAGGTTGACAAATAAAGAGGATTGTGATATCCCATAAAGCAAAAAACAGATTATAGGTCGATATGTGTGATGATTCTATTTTCCAGTGAAAACACTATATTGGTGTATATATAGAAAAGTTTGAAACAAGTAGTGTAGCGAGGTTCATTTCTTGGCTTCGTATGCAATATTATAATTGATCGTTGTCCTGTGGTTTTGTTGGACATTAACCTCATGGGAAGCTGGAGGTAGGGTAGACAGAACCCTGAACTATTTTTGCAAGTTTTCTGTAAGACCAAAGTTACTTTAGAATGAAGTTTTTTTTTGTTTGTTTTGTGTGTGTGTGTGTGTGTTTTTTTTTTTTTTTTTTTAAGTCTGGGGGAGAATCACAACAGCAGCATACACTTGTGTATACCTAGGGTCTATCCTCTGTGCTTTACAAATACTAATCCACATGTGAGCTCTAGGGCAGAGTTCTCCACCTCGGTACTGTTGACATTTGAGGCCAGATCATTCTGTGTTGTGGGGGGCTGTCCTGCGCATTCTAGGATTTTGAGCACATCCCAGGCCTCAACCCACTAAATGCCAGTCCCTGCCACCTTCCCCACATATATCAGTTGTGAAAACCAAAAATGTCTGTAGACATTTCCAGTGTCTTCCGAGGAGCAAAAAATCCTCCCACCAGGTTGAGAATCATTGTTTGAATGGACGGGGTAGGTGCCTTTATTATCTTCTATTTACAGAAAGGGGAAACTGAGGCACAAAGTAAGTCATCTGCAATCACAGGGCCACCATGAGAGCTAGAATGAACCCAGTTTTTTTTCTTTTATGTTTATTTGTTTATCTTGAGAGAGAGAGAGAGAGAGAGAGAGAGAGAGAGAACGCGATCAGAGTAGGGGCAGAGGGAGACGGGGAGAGAGAACCCCAAGCAGGCTCCGTGCAAATCCCAGCACAGGGCCAAAATGTAGAGTTGGACACTCAACAGAATGAGCCACCCAGGCTGCCCTCAACCCAGGGTTTTGGTTCCAGAGTGAAACACTTAGCCACCAACCGATGACCCTGTAGTATATCAAAGACCTTGTAGTTGGGGGCACCTGGGCGGCTCAGTCGGTTGAGCGTCCGACTGTGGCTCAGGGCGTGATCTTGTGGTTCATGAGTTTCAGCCCCACATCAGGCTCTGTGCTGACAGCTCAGAGCCTGGAGCCTGCTTCGGATTCTGTGTCTCCCTCTCTCTCTGCCCCTCCCCTGATCCCACTTTGTCTCTCTCTCTCAAAAATAAATAGATGTGAAAGGGGCACCTGGGTGGCTCAGTCGGTTAAGCGTCCAACTTCGGCTCAGGTCATGATCTCGCGGTCTATGAGTTCAAGCTCCGCGTCGGACTCTGTGCTGACAGCTCAGAGCCTGGAGCCTGCTTCCGATTTCTGTGTCTCCCTCTCTTTCTGCCCCTTCCCCGTTCATGCTCTGCCTCTGTCTCAAAAATAAATAAACTTAAAAAAAATTAAAAAGTTAAAAAAAAATAGACTTTAAAAAAAAAAAGACCTTGTAGCTCTATTCACAGGTTGTCTCTGAGAGCGCACCCCTGCCCTAAGCTTGTGGGATCCCACCCGAGGGTGGAGGAAACTCCAGAAAGCTTTCACTTTTTTTTACCATATGCAGTTTCCACAATTCATACTTTTCTCACCAGCTCGTATGAAGTCACTCCCCCTGCCCAGGGGCTTGCCGGGGTCGCGTTAGCATTTCTACAACAAACAGACCCACGTCCTCCTGTAACCGGAAGCAGCAATAAAGACGTGTCAACTTGAGTGTCCAAATACCTGAAGTCCGAAGCTTTTTCCTCTTGGTCATTTTATCCCTCCTTTGAGAAATCTGAAAATGAGCAGAATCCCATCGTTGTAAGCAGTCCTTGCCCCTGGGTACAGCCCCAGTGACCTTGGCTGAGGGCAGAAGCCACCCTCCCCGCACCTTGGCCCATCAGGCTGCCGGGATGCGGGGTGGGGGCAGGGGGTGGGGGGGACGGGGGGGGGGGGCGGGGAGGTCAAGCTGGGCCCCGAGGGAACATGGTGGGGGGGGGGGAGTCACAGCCACCTCAGGCCACGGCCCGCCCGCCTGGGAAGCCCTGGGGACACGGCTCTAGTCCCCACGTCGGGACAGAACATGGGAAGCCCCGTCCCTCTCCGCTCTGGTCGACACCCGAGGACCCTGGAAGGAGCCACCTGGGGCCCTTCAAAGGGTCAGGGAGCCCTGTGGGGGATGCCTGGGGCCGTCCAGACAAGCCGACACCGACCTGGGCCACAGAAGTTGTCAAGGTCACTCTGTCCTTATCAGGAACTGGGTAGGTCTGCCTGGATCTGTCGGGGAACAACTCGGTTAAATTACTTGCATTAGAATTTTCTGAGAAAATAAAGGGCAAAAAGTTGGCCCTCAAGGAGGCCGGGGGTCTGGCGCTGACTGTCGGGGGCGGGGAAGGGCGGAGAAGGCCCGAAGCCCGAGCGCTGTGGGCCCGACTTCCGGGGGCCGGACCCACACTAACCCTACCCCGGCCACCTAAAAATATGGAATGTCCAGACCCGGGCCGCCAGGAGAGGCCAGAGCCCGCAGGTGGCCGCGCGACGCCGCGAACCGCGCGGCCGACACCGCCCCTCACACCTGCGCGCGCGCTCCACCTCTTTCCCGCGCATTCACGGCACCGCCGTGCGCAGGCGCGATGGCAGCACCGCCCCCGCACACGCGCGCACGCCCCGCCTCTTTCCCGCGCGGCCCGCGGCCCGCCCACCGCCCGGCAGTGCGCACGCGTGCCCGCGCACTGCCTGCCGGGAGTTGTAGTTTCAGTGCGGCGGGCCCAGCAAGTCCAGTGGCTGCGCTCCGGTGCCGCGGCGCCGAGGCCGAGGCGGAAGTGGGGCGGCCACCCCCGGGGTCGAGGGCGCGGGGTCAGCGGTCGCGGGGCGCCAACCAGGGGCGCGGGGCTCAGGAAGTGCGCGTGCGCGGCGATAGGCCCCAGGGGAGGAGGCAGGGCAAGGCCAGGCGAGGTGGCCAGTGGTCTGGGCATCCTGCCTGGAAGATGCACAAGAGGAAGGGACCCCCGGGGCCCCCCGGGCGAGGTGCCGCCGCCGCCCGCCAGGTGAGTCTATACCCCACGGCCCCGCCTAGAGAACCGTTCTCACCCCTATCACAGGTTCAGAGGAGGGCCCCACCCACCAGGGGAACCGATCACCACCCCCAGGTGAGCCCCGGTCCCCGCCTTCCAGATGAGGTTCTGCCCCCAAAGTGGGGCCTAGTGGCCCCGGCTCCCCAGCTCCTCAGCTCTTGGCGCCCCGCCCTGGGCTCAGAGCCACCTGTTGCCGAAGCCTCTCCGGTTTGGGAGGGGAAGGCCTCGGACCTGAGATAAGGATAGTTAATGTACTCCTGGTTTGGACACTCATGGAACCTCGCATCAGCCAGGCCAAGTCAGACTTTCTATCCCCACTGTACAGATGAGGACACTGAGGCCCAGAGAGGTGAAGACAGCTTCCCAAGGTCATAGGGATTAACAGCTTGGCCAGGGCTAAGTGCAAAATCCAGAGCGGCTGCCGTGAGCCCACGGGACTGTGTCTGGTCGTCCTTTTCCCTCTTCCGTCTCCTCTGCCCCAGGCACCTGGAAGGTTTGATTTTTCTTAGCTTTGGTGGAAGGAGCTCAGGCCATAGTTTAGTGCCCGGGCATTAGAATCTGGCCAACCTGGAGTTCCCTGCTGGCCTCTGCATGTTGGACACTCAGCTTCACAGCTCTTACACCTGTTTCCTCGTCTGTAAAATGGAGGCCCTAAGAGTCCCTATGTCACAGCACAGTTGTGAAAATTCACTGGATAGTTTATGGAAAGTGCTAGAACCTAACACTCAATAAGCATAACTTATTTTTTTTAATGTTTATTTATTTTGGGGAGACAGAGAGACAGAGTGGGGGAGGGGCATAGAGAGAAGGAGACACAGAATCTGAAGCAGGCTCCAGGCTCTGAGCTGTCAGCACAGAGCCCGACGCGGGACTCGGACCCACAAAGCACGGGATCATGACCTGGGCCGAAGTCAGACACTCAACCGACTGAGCCAATAAGCGTAACTTATTACTGTTGAAAGGAGCCATACATAATAGCCAGCGTTTGCCCATTCTGACCGACAGAAAAGGCCGTTTTGTGTAGTTCAGTGTAATATTATCACATCACGATTGGTCATTAGCTGGGACGGGATAGGAAGACAGGTCTGTTACACAATGAAAACCCCGCTTTCAGTTTCTGTGTTGTCCGGGCTTCTATGTGCTCTTGATAACTCCAGGCTTCCTGCGTGGCCCCCTCTGCTGAGTATGCTGGAAGGAGAAGCCCAGGTGTACCGAGTGGCTTAGCTTTGGGCAGGGTGTAGGGCCTGTCTTTCCCACTGAACTCAGTCAGCAGCACATTGTGGGTGTGGGCTCGGAGCAGGGAGCAGGGTCTCTCTGCCTGCCCTTTGCCCCGGGTTGATCTAGGCCAGAGGGCCTGGCCCATCTTGGAACACCTGTTGCATTCTCAACCCATTCCAGCCTCCTGGCACTTCCCTGGGGAAATTGCTTTCCCTCCGAGACCTGGGTTTCCTTCCTGAGGGAAACCTGGGTCTGTCCCGGTTGCCTCTGGACAGGTGGGGTGCATTCCAAGGTCTGACTGGACCCTTACTGTTCCCTCAGCTGGGCCTGCTGGTTGACCTCTCCCCAGACGGCCTTATGATCCCCGAGGACGGAGTTAACAATGAGGAACTGGAGGCCGAGTTCTTGGCCTTGGTGGGGGGCCAGCCCCAAGTCCTGGAGAAGCTCAAAGGCAAAGGTGAGACTCTCAACACACCCCTGAACATTCTCTGAGCACCTGCTGTGGGCAGGACTCAGCCCTGGGCCCTGGGGAGAAGGGGGAAAGGAGACGGAGAAGGTCTCTGCCCTCCTAGAACCCGCAGGCTGGGTTAAGAGGTTAAGCGATCAGCTCTGGACCCAGAGTGAGGGTTCAAATCCCAGTCGTGCTGCTTACTGGCTGTGTGACTGATGAGTCCCAGCACCTGTGTGGACTTCGTTTTCCCCGTCTGTAAAATGGGAATAATAATTGCCCTTAGTCACAGTAGTTCATCTTCTCGTGCGTGTAAAGTACTTCACACAGGGTCTCACATTTCCTCCAACACGCTGTCCCATGATCAGGTTGGGGTGAGGGAAGCACAGAAGGATGGGGGAGACCTGTGAGCTGGGGCCAGGTGCCCGCAAGAGACACCCACAATAAGGATGATCAGCAGGAGAGCTAGAAAGTGCGGCTGGGGGGCCCAGCGCATGCAGAGCCCTCCCCCCTCGCCCCGTGGGAGGCGACAGGGTCAGCAACACTGCAGTGGGGTTTGGGGCTGGAGCTCCAAGGGGAGACGGAACCTTTATACTTGTTAGCTAATTCAGTGCATTCTCATTATTAACGGATTCCATATTTGTGAATTCACCAACGGGCTAAACTTTCTTGGGAACACCAAAATCAATAGTCGGGGAGGTTTGGCAATTCCTGGCGGGCGTGCACAGAGCTGCAGAAAGTTTGAGTCGCTCACCTTGCGCGGTCCCAGCTGAGAGAGAGCAAGATGACCGTCGGCCTTCGTGTCTCAGGGCTTCAAGTAAACACGGGTCCTTCTCACAGTCTGTGTAAGGCTGCATTTTGCTCATTTTGGCACTCTTTGTGGGTACTCTTTGCGTGGTACGTTTTGCTGTTGAGAATGGCACTAAAGCGTGGCGCTTAGAGATGTCTCGTGTCTTCAAGGGCAAGAAGTTTGTGATGCGCCTTATGGAGGAAATACGCTAGCAGATAAGCTTCATTCATTCAGACACGAGTAGCCTTGAGTTCAACGTTAACAAACCAACGACATGTATTTAAAAAGGTATAGTTAGATAGAGGCACACATTGAACTAGGTTATGCATCGGCTGGTTGACGAAACTATGCCCAGAGGCTCATGGGATCCTAACCTTGTATTTCCTCTAGGGGCAGTGGTCCAGTACTTGCTAAGTCAGTGTGGAAAGCGCTTTTATAGGACGTAGGTAATGCAAATAATGAGAATAATTCGAATGACAAAGTGCTGATGACGTGCTTTTCTAGAACCTCATTTACCTTGAGTCCTCACGATGCATGTGTGAGGGAGAAACTTGCCCTCGTCTAATAGGTGGGAAGGCTGAGGCCCAGGGAGGTCACGTGACTTGCCCAGGGCGCCACAGTAAGAAAGCTGCAGAGCCAGGGTTGGAAGTCCGGCTTGATAAGCACGAGAGGAGGCCGGCAGGATTAGCGGGATCATACCTGGTGGGCCTGAGGGCAGTGGGGTGCCATGGAAGGGCCAGTAGGGGGGCATGCTGCCCTATTCTTTAGGGCCATGGGTAACTGGGACAGGAGGCTGGGGACTCTTTTTTTTTTTTTTTAATGTTTATTTATTTTTGAGAGAGAGAGGGAGACAGAGCATGAGGGGGGGCGGGCAGAGAGAGAGGGAGACACAGAATCCGAAGCAAGCTCCAGGCTCTGGGCTGACAGCACAGAGCCGGACGTGGGGCTCGAACCCACCAATCGCGAGATCATGACCTGAGCTGACGTCGGCCGCCCAATTGACTGAGCCACCCAGGCGCCCCATGGGGACTCTTGAAGGATCCCAGTCCATCTGGGGCCTGTCACTGCCACCAGGTCCCCTGCCCATGGAGGCCATTGAGAAGATGGCGAGCCTGTGCATGAGAGACCCGGATGAGGAGGAAGGTACCGACGACGAGGAGGATGTGGAGGCTGACGACGACCTGCTGGTGAGCACCCAGGGCAGGGCAGGGGGCCACCCATGCTGTCATTGCCCTGTGCAGCAGGCCCTCATGCCTGGCCTATGGCCGTGTGTCCCTGCAGGCAGAACTAAATGTGGTCCTTGGGGAGGAGCAGAAGTCTTTGGAGTCCCAGCCTCCTGTGGCTCAGGTATAGCCCGACAACCTGCTCCCCGTAATACAGGGTTCAAGGCCCTCCCTTGCCCCTCAGCCATGTTACCTTGGGCAGGTGACATGGCACCTCTGAGACCCAGTTCCCTGCACCCGGAACAATGATGATGATTTCTACCTGGGGTGGGGGGGGGGGGGAGGTGGCGGGGACAGCTGGCCCCCGGGGCACCATGCCTGGTGTGTGGTAGGCACTCGCCCAGGGGAGCCCCTGGGGAGAGCCCAAGTGGGGTCACCACCCAGACCATGCCCCGGTCCCTCCAGCAGCCCAAAGCCGCAGCCCCCAGCCCCGGGGTGGAGGCCACCTTGCAGGAGAGGCTGGCCCTCTACCAGAGGGCGATCGAAAGCGCTAGGCAAGCTGGAGATGGAGCCAAGATGCGGCGCTACGACCGGGGGCTTAAGGTGAGCGGGCGGGCGGGTGATGGGAGGGCGCTGGCACCCTACCGCCGGCCCACCGCACCCAGCTGTCAGGCTCCTCGGAAACCCATTTCACACCTTCTCTCAGACACTTGAAAACCTGCTGGCCTCGGTCCGGAAAGGTAACGCCATCGACGAAGGGGACATCCCACCGCCCGTGGCAGTGGGGAAGGGTCCGGCAGCCACCCCCAGCCACACGCCCGCACCCTCCCAGCCGGCCTCCACCACGAGCCAGCCAGCCCCGGAGCCCAGGGTCACGGTAGAAGGCCCGCCTTCCTCTGCCCCGGCCTCATCCATAGGCTTGGCTAAGCCCCAGGTTCCTCAAGGTAGGCCGGGGGCAGGGCTGGGCTGACATGGGATGTTGCAGGCGTGGGGTCTACTCAGCACTTGGCCATTCTGTGGGGGTGCAGGCCCTGCACTGACTGTCAGATATCCTTAACGCCCCTCGCCTCCCCAGGTCCTCATGTCTCTGGAGTTCACGAATGCCGTTTTTTGTACGTGTGGTGGTTTAATACATACAACATGACGTTGGCCCTTTGAACCCTTTTTCGGTGTGCAATTGAGTAGCACGTTCACCATGTGGTGCACCGGTCTCCTCTGTTTCCAAGACCGTTTCATCAAACAAAAACTCTCTTCCCGCGAAACACTAGCTCCCTGTTTCCGCTCCCCCGGCCCCTGACAGCCACCATCTACGCTCTATGAGTCTGCGTCTCCCGGATACTTCACGTAAGTGGGACGACACACGAGTTGTCCTTAGGTGCCAGCTTCTTTCACTTAGTGTCACCTTGCAGCACGCGTCGGAGTCCCTTTTGAGGGCTAACGCGTAAGAGCTATAAGTGGAAAATTCCCCAGCCCTCAGCATGTCTGTCTTCTAAAACTTACCTACGGGCTTATGAGTTCAAGCCCCACGTCAGGCTCTGTGCTGACAGCTCGGAGCCTGGAGCCTGCTTTGGAGTCTGTGTCTCCCTCTCTCTCTGACCCTCCCCCACTCACACTCTGTCTCTGTCTCTCTGTCTCTCTGTCTCTCAAAAATAAACATTAAAAAAAACCAAACAAACCCTCACCTGCGGGAGGTTTTCCTTCCCAACCTCTCCCTCTCCGGTGGCCTTCCTCCCGCTACCCGAAAGGAGTGCCCGCCTCTGTCCCTTCTAGAATATCAACACAGGCACTGCCCCAGGGGCAAACGCTCCCCAAACATACGAAGAGACACTTAAAACTGGGCTGGCCCGGTTGAGAAAGTAAACACCAGGTCTAAATCTTTCCACAGCCCGGCTGGTTTCTAAGCTATTGTTTTGGCAAAGTTCAGGGAAGGTTGTTGGAAATCGTCACCCGAAATGCTCAGCCAAAATCACCAAAGCTTTTTTCACGATGGGGTTTTGGCATACGACTTGGGTAGGGTCCAGGGAAGCCCGCAACATGGTGATAACAGGACCCCGTGTCTTCCCGTCTATTTGTTGGTATGAAGCAGGTTTCCTGGTGCTTTGAAAAAGAAAAAGGGGAAGTTGGGAAACAATGAACAGGGAAACGGGAGTTAATTGGTAGAAGGCGGACCCAGCCCCAGCCCTGTCAGCAAGAGGTGCCAGTGCGATAAAATTGTGCTCTTGGCGTATGAAAACTCTTTATCAAAAAGCCTGATATATTTAGGCTTTGTTCAGTGCTATGCTAATAATACCAATGATTCAACCTGGAAGAATGTTTTCACTGCCCCCCCCCCCCCCCAAGAGGGAGCACAAGCAGGGGAGGGGCAGAGGGAAAGAGAGAATCTTAAGCTGTTAGTGTGGCCTGGATCTCACAACCCTGGGATAATGAGCTGAGCCCAAATCAAGAGTCAGATGGATGCTCAACTGACTCAGCCACTCAGGTGCCCCCGGAAGGACATTTTCTTAACTCTGAGAGACTCACTGTGATCGGAGATAAAACCGATCAAGTGTCAACGCTCTTTTGCTTCCACCCACGGATACCTTTTCAGGCAAATACACCTGAACTTAAAGCTGTAGGTGCAGTTGTCAGTCTGAAAAAGTACGATGCATGCAGCTTGCCAGGCGTTTCTAGGATTTGTGGACCCCGGTGGTCGTTAAGTGCAATAGCCCTTTGTTTTTTTAGGTCAAAAATTGCACCAGTTGCCTTAAATTTAATGATACTTCTCCTGAAAACCTATCGAACGTGTCATTTAATACTGTAACTAGCATACTGTTTAAAAAAGCAATTTAGGGGGGCCTGGGTGGCTCAGTCGGTTGAGTGTCCGACATTGGCTCAGGTCACGATCTCACGGTCTTTGAGTTCGAGCCCCGCGTCGGGCTCTGGGCTGACGGCTCAGAGCCTTGAGCCTGCTTCGGATTCTGTGTCTCTCTCTGCCTCTGCCCCTCCCCCACTCATACTCTCTCCCCCCCCCCCCACCCAGTATGAAAAAAAAAAAAAGAAAAGGCAGCTTTAAACTGAGCAGGCCCCCTGTTTCTTTGATAAACACAGTGCAGCACTGTATCTCTCTTCCTTGTGGCTTTCCTGGTATCATTTCTTACAGCTTCGTTTATTATAAGAACAGCATATAACGCGCATAACGTATGAAACGTGTCGATCGGTGGTCTTTATTGGTGATGCCTGCGGTCAACAACAAGCTATGAGTAGTCAAATTTGGGGGGAGTCAAAAGTAGATTTCCAACTGCGTGGCGGGGGCAGGGGGTGTTGGTGCCCCTGACACCCTCATTGTTCAAGGGTCAACTGTACTTGATGTACTGAATTGTACACTTAAAAAGGGTTAAGAGGGTAAATTTCATGTGTATTTTGCCGCAATTAAAGAAAACAAGGGGCACCACCAGCTCATTCGGTAAAGCGTGTGACTCTTGATCTCGGGGTCATGAGTTCGAGGCCCACAGTTGGCATAGAGCTTGCAAAAAAATAAAAAATAAAAATAAGTCAATACTGGTGAGTTTCAAATCACCATGGTAGTTAAAGTACATTAGATTAAAAAACGTTAAAAAAATTTTTAACGTTTATTTATTTTTAAGAGAGAGAGAGAGAGTACAAGTGAGGGAGGGGCAGAGAGAGAGACAGGGAGACACAGAATCCAAAGCAGGCTCCAGGCTCTGAGCTGTCAGCACAGAGCCCGATGCAGGGCTCGAACCCACAGACCGTGAGATCATGACCTGAGCTAAAGTCAGACACTTAACTGACTGAGCCACCCAGGCGCCCTTAAAGTACATTAAGTTTTAAAGAGTGATGTGATAGTTCTGTTTTGTGAATGTCAGTATTTGCACGACACTGGGAATGACAACTGTGGCCACTTTTTAAAGTTAAGATGAGGGCCGCCTGGGTGGCTCAGTCGGTTAAGCGTCCGACTTTGGTGCAGGTTATGACCTCACGGTTTGAGGGTTCAAGCCCCACGTCGGGCTCTGTGGTGACAGCTCGGAGCCTGGAGCCTGCTGCGGATTCTGTCTCTTTCTCAGGTCCCGGGGTAGAATCCCCGCCACACCATCTTGGGGAGACGGCATGGCCTCTCAGCCTCGGCGCTCACATCTGTAGGTCAGGCCTAAGGAACAGGCTTCGTTGTGACGGTTAAACAGAGGCGGTTCGTACGCTGTTCCCCCTTCCAGGTCCCTGCAGCCCTGACCTCCTGGCCCAGCTGCAGAGCCGCCAGCGCGAATATAAGTTGGCCGCCCTCCACGCCAAGCAGCAGGGAGATACTGCCACTGCTGCCAGACGTTTCCGTGTGGCCAAGGTGCGTCCAGACCGGTGGGAGAAGACACGATGCTTCCGACTTTGTGTGGTGGCAAAGAACAGGAGCGCTGTGGTCAGACGGACCCCAGTTTGACTCCTGACCCTTAGTCACTCTGTACGTGTAGTTTTCCGTATCTCTTAAAGCCCCGGTTTACCCTGCCTGTGAAATGGGCGTCAGTATTGGAAGGGGCTTAAGCAAGATGCTGCAGAGGAATGGACAGAGGCTCCCCACAGGGTCCTGGCCCCCAACCGCAGCCTCTTCCCCTCTTCTCCTTTCTCTCAGAGCTTCGATGCCATCTTGGAGGCCCTGAGCCGGGGGGAGCCTGTGGACCTGTCCCGCCTGCCACCTCCCCCTGGTGAGGACCCCACCACCCTGCCCGGCCTCCGGGACTTGGTGCTGCCACCCTCTCTGGTCACCTGGGGACCCCCTCAGACCACACCAGCGTGGGGTAGGGGGTCCCCGAGCAAGCCCCTCACTGGACTGGACCTCTCTGCCCTCAGACCAGCTGCCCCCAGAGCCACCCTCGCCATCACCGCAGCCTCCGGCTCCCAGCACGGTGCCCTCCACGCCAGGTAGGCTCTTGGAACCCTGTGTGGTGGGCAGGCCAGGGCGACAAGTCTCTCCCTCCCAAGACTCTTAACCCTGCCCCTCTGCTCCCCCTCGGCCCCCGTCTGGCCCAGAGGTTCCCCCACCTCCGCGGACTCTCCTGGAGGCACTGGAGCAGCGGATGGAGCGATACCACGTGGCCGCGGCCCAGGCCAAGACCAAAGGGGACCAGCGGAAGGCTCGCATGCATGAGCGCATCGTCAAGGTGTGTGGGGGCCCAGTGGGCAGGCAGACAGCGCCCGGGGGCCTTGCCCAGGTAGCCCTAATCCCGTGTCCACTACAGCAATACCAAGATGCCATCCGAGCCCACAAGGCGGGCCGAACAGTAGACGTGGCCGAGCTGCCGGTGCCCCCAGGTAGGCACAGCCCCCACCCCTGCCCCTCCCGGCCTCTGAGCCTCCGTAGGTGCTGTTCCTCCTGACCGCACAGGCCCAGGGAGCTGTGTGCTCCGCGTTCGGGAATTCTGCAAACTTGTTAGATAATTGGTACCTTACAGTTGGGTCCCAATAGGAGTGTTTATACCACGGAAATCGGCAGACGCTAAAAATCAGGGGGTTTTACTTGGAGAGCCTGTTCACCGGCCCACCATCGTCTGTCTGATTTCCTCCATTTCTTCTGTGTTCGACTCCTCCTTTCGCATCAGCTCTCGGCCTTACACTCTACTCAGCCTTCCATCAGCCTCGCAGTGGGTTGGGGGCCTCCTCTGGGTTCTCAGAGCTGCCCGCGCACCCCCGGGAGAGCAATTATTCCTCAACACCTTGGTCCCCTGGGAATCCCTCCAGGCCTGTGACCGCCTCTTGTGCCTGGTAGCCCGCCTCACCCCCTGCTTGCCCGTTGGCGTCTGGTTCAAGGCCCAGGGTCAGGTGAGAGGCAGCAGGAGATTAGGTTGGAATAATCTGGCATCTACACAGAACCAGCAGCAGCTCCTTCCTGGATTCAAAGTACATCCAAAGCCCCGAGGCTCCTTAGGAAGGGGAGGAACCCACGTCTCCGCCACCGCGGCATGGGTCCCTCCCTCCTGACTGGGCCCTGACTGGCCGCCCAGGCTTTCCCCCCATCCAGGGCCTGGAGGCCACCGAGCCCACCCAGCAGAGCCTGGTGGGGGTCTTGGAGACCGCCATGAAGCTGGCTAACCAGGATGAAGGCGCAGAGGATGAAGAGGATGAGGAACCTAAGAAGGTGGGAGGGGCTGGGGTCTTGGGGTGAGACGGGAGTGGCAGCAAAGCCCTGACAGAGCCTGGGAAGAGCTGGGCTCCCTCCCGGCCTGGCCACTTACTTCCTGGCTGTGCAGCCATGGGCAAGCCATTTTGCTCTCTGATCCTGCGTCCTCATCTGCAAAGTGGGTACAGGGGCTGTCTTTGTCTCTGCGAAGATTCAGCGAGAATGAGACTATATGGGGCATTCGTTGCTGAGGAAACAGAAACTAAGACAGTCACCATTGTCAGTTTCGGGCCCCGGCCCCTTGGGGAGTGGAACCATTGCGAGCGCTGGGAGAGCTCTGATTCCCTCCCTGTCTGTCAGCAGCCCACCAGCCCTCCGGCCCCCACGGCCCAGCCCAAGGCCCCACCCTCAAGGGCACCCCAATCAGGCTCCACCCCAGCAGCCAAAACAGCCCCCAAGGGCACATCCGCCAGAGGTAGGTATGCCCTCCCTTCCTGGGCTGCCTGTTGCTTGGCTGTGGGCCAGGCCGCATCCACAGACACCCCTGTACCCACAGCCCAGCAGCAACTGGCCTTCCTGGAGGGCCGCAAGAAGCAGCTCCTACAGGCCGCACTGAGAGCCAAGCAGAAGAATGATGTGGAGGGTGCCAAAATGCACCTGCGCCAGGCCAAGGGGCTGGAGCCCATGCTGGAGGCCTCACGCAATGGGCTGCCTGTGGATATCGCCAAGGTGAACCCTCTAGGCCTGCTGGACCTCCCCAGGCAGCCACCTGTTGGGCTGTGGCCACTTAGCAGCCACGTAACTTGGAGTATATTAGTCAGGATCCAGGTTAAGCTTCTGTAACGGATAAGTACCCCCCCGACTCAGTGGCTGAAAGAAGACAGATATATTTCTCGCATGTAATACTCGGGGCAGTCTGGGCTCTGGAAAAGACAGAGCCCTCCAGGGCCCAGGTTCCTTCCATCTTGTTGCTCTGTCATACCTTGGAAGGTCATCTTTGTCCACGTGGTCAGAGTGGACTGATGCCCTTCCTGCCTTCAGTCCATGGGAAGCATTGAGAGAAAGAAAGGGCAAGGCAAGCAGTTCCATTTAAAGCAAGGGATGCTGGGACATGTAGTACCTGGGCTGTGTGCCACTTTGGGAGGAACCATCCACTTCTCTCTGAGCACCACTTTTCTCCTCGGGGAAGAAGAAAGACCAGGGCTGGGGCAAAGCAGTGGTCCAGGAAGGCCTCTCCAAGAAGGGGTGACATTTCCATGCGTGGGTCTGTTTGTTGCTAACCAGCAGGCCCCTCCCCATGAGGCTTGTCTTCTCTAGGTGCCACCCGCCCCCGTCAACAAAGACGACTTCTCTCTGGTCCAGCGGCCTGGCCCAGGTCTGTCTCAGGAGTCTGCCCGGCGCTACGGTGAACTCACCAAGCTCATAAGGCAGCAGCATGAGGTGAGGTGGGCCCCTGGCCCAGATCAGCAGGCCTCAGGGTCGTGGCCCCCCACCCCTCCCCTCACTGCCTTCTGCTCTTCAGATGTGCCTGAACCACTCTAACCAGTTCACCCACCTGGGCAACATTGCCGAAACCAGCAAGTGAGTACCCCTGTCCCTGCCTCTGCCAGACGTCTGTACCCCCATCCCATCCCTGGGACCAGGGACCTGAACAGGGCTCTCTTGCTGGCAGATTTGAGAAATTGGCAGAGGACTGTAAGCGGAGCATGGAGATTCTGAAGCAGGCATTCGCCCGAGGTCTCCCCACGCCCACTGCCCGCTTTGAGCAGAGAACCTTCAGCGTCATCAAGTAAGGCCCTGATGCCCCTTGGCCCAGATGCCCCTTTGGAGAGGGGCTTGCACTCCCCAGAAGCCAGCAGAGGACTTGCCTCTGGGGGAGAGTTTGGTTGCACGGTGAAAGCACAGTATATGCAAGGGTCCTGAGGCAGGCATGAGGTGCAAGTGAAAGACGGTGTTGGGGAGTTGCCAGTGACACATTAAGAAATGGGGAAGACCGAGTGAGTGCAGAGATGTGCCTTGTCCCAAGGCCCGGGCGAGCCCTCAGCGTGGTTGTTGTTGGTCCTGCTCCTCTTAAGCCTTCCCACACCGTGGGGAATTGGGATCATTTCCCCCACTTACAGATGGGGTTAGGCACAGCCACTGCAATAACCTAGGATACCCCACACCCCTTACCTTGGCTCTCCCACATCTGCACAGCCTGGCTCCCCATCACCTCGTCCCCACCCACTGTCCCCACGTTGCTTGCCTCCTGCCACACAGGCCTGTTTTTGGTCCCTCAGACAAACCAAGCATGTTCATCCTCAGGGCCTTTGCACTGGCTCTTTCCTCTGCACAGACCCTCTTCCCCAGGTCTCCGTGTAGTAGCGCCTTCTTGGCATCCGGAATCACCTATGATGTCGCCTCCCTTGAGAGGCCCTCTTTGACCACTCCCGTCTACAACAGCCCATCTTGAGCATGCTCCACTCTCTTCCCCTATTTTAATTTTCTGCAGAATTGCTTTGTTTTCTCTGTTTATATACGCATTGGTCTTCTCTTCACTCAGCTAGCTTGGGCTCCATGAGCACAGGGATGGGGTCTGTCTCACTATATCCCCATCAGTGAGGACACCAGCAGGCACATAGTAGGGGCTGCAGAAATATTGCTCTTTTAAATTTGTTAAGATGTTTATTTATTTTTGAAAGAGAGAGAGAGAGAGGGACAGGGTGCGAGCGGGGGAGGGGCAGAGAGCGAGGGAGACACAGAATCTGAAGCCGGCTCCAGGCTCTGAGCTGTCAGCACCGAGCCTGACGTGGGGCTCGAACCCACGAACCCTGAGATCGTGACCTGAAATCGGACTCTTGACCGACTGAGCCACCCAAGCGCCCCCCAGAAGTATCGTTAAATGAAGGGAAGGTCCCCCAGCAGTGAAGCCACTGGCTGGCGCAGAGTGGGTCCCAGACTGAAGAAAAGTCTCGAAAATAAGCCATTGGCAGATCTGGACAAAGAATTCCAGTCTGTCCAGATCCTAAAACTGGAGCCCAGGAGCCCATATAGCTACAAAGGCCAGCATGGGGTGTGTTCCCTGGATCCACAAAGGGAAAAGAAGGCGGGCAGGCGTTGGGGCTGACGTGCCTCTGTCTCCCCACCTGCCCTCCCGGAAGGATCTTCCCTGACCTCAGCAGCAACGACATGCTCCTGTTCATCGTGAAGGGCATCAACTTGCCCACGCCCCCAGGTGAGGGGCGCCAGGCAGGGGTCAGGGCTGCGGGACTGCCTCACTGCCCGGCTCTGACCGTTGTCTGCCCACAGGGTTGTCTCCCAGCGACCTGGATGTCTTTGTTCGGTTTGACTTCCCCTATCCCAACGTGGTATGTAGAGAGCCCAGGAGAGGAAAGATGGGCTCAAGCCTCATCCGCGGGAGTGGGTCGGCAGGGGTCCAAGGGCAGGCCCCAGCCCCTGAGCCTTCCTGCCTCCTATTTGATTTGGCTCTAGGAAGAAGCTCAGAAAGACAAGACCAGTGTGATTAAGAACACAGACTCCCCCGGTGAGCGGAGGAGGAGGGGGAGGAGGCCGTGGCTGCTGGGAGGCACCCCAGCCCCGTGCAGAGAGAACCTGAAACCATAGCCTGACCCCTCCCTCTTTCCTCCTGGGCCTGTCCTCATTCCCTGAGTAGAGTTCAAGGAGCAGTTCAAACTCTGCATCAACCGCAGCCACCGCGGCTTCCGAAGGGCCATCCAGACCAAAGGCATCAAATTTGAAGTGGTCCACAAGGGGTGAGCTGGGGGTGCAGGTGCTGGGCGGACTCTGGGGGAGGGGGAGCTGCCCTGGGCCAACCGTCCTGTCCCCCTCACGCACACAGGGGGCTGTTCAAGACCGACCGGGTGCTGGGCACAGCCCAGCTGAAGCTGGACGCCCTGGAGACCGCGTGTGAGGTCCGGGAGATCCTTGAGGTGAGATGTGGACATTTGCCCACAGGCTCTGGTGTGGCTGTGTCACTTGTTAACGTTATTCAAAAGCTCCCTACAGGACCTGGGCCTCCTAGGGGTCTCTTCTACTGACCCAGCTTCTCCCCCAGGGATCCCAGACCTCCATACTACCCAGCCCTAAATATGCCCAGCACCCTGCTCCGTTTTGACCAATTGGCGTCTCAGCTCTATCTATCTAGGGGCTCAGATTTTGGAAATTACCCTGGTTCTCTCTGATCCCGGCCCTGGGCCTCCAGCCACTGCCTGCTTCTCAGTAGCCTCCCCTCATTTCCACCCAGGTCCTGGATGGTCGCAGGCCCACCGGGGGGCGGCTGGAGGTGATGGTCCGGATTCGGGAGCCACTGACCGCCCAGCAGTTGGAGACCACAACTGAGAGGTGGCTGGTCATTGACCCCGTGCCAGCAGCCGCGCCCACAGTGAGACTCCTGCCCATCAGCAACCCCAGGGAGGGAGGCTTGGTTCAAGCGGGCCGGGAATCACAAGACTGGTTCTGTCCACTGAAGCAGGTTGCTGGGCCCAAAGGGAAGGCCCCTCCCGTACCCACCCCTTCGAGGGAGCCAGGGAACAGGTAGGTGGCTGGGTCAAGCCATGTTGGAGAGAAGTCCCTTCTTCCTGTTTCAGCGCCTCCTGGACAGTTTCCCATCAGGCACGAATTGTAGTGCATCCCTTCCCTGCTGCAAAACGTCTCCTGGCTCCCCGTCTCCTGAAACGTCCTGACACTTCTCAGCCTGATTTTTAGGATCTTTTGTGATTGGACCATTATCAATATATCCAGTAGTCTCGCCCCACCCCACTTCCTCCTGTTCGTTCATGGTTATCTACACCTCGTTTTCACTGGCCTCTGGGCTTTTCTGTCTTCTGATGATGCCGTGAGCCCCCCTACCCAGCACTTGCTCCCCACTCCCCTGCCCGGCTCTGACTCCTCTGGCTCCCAGCTTGGCTGCGTTCTTCCCTGGGAAACCTTCCCTGACCACCGGGCACGGCAGTTGCCTGAGTGTAGAGCCCTCAGCCCCACTAGGTCGTGGGGTCTGCAACACCAGGGTGGGCCTAGCTTATCTCCTGCCGTTCCCCAGCGCCCAGTGCGTCTGTGAGAATTAACGAGGTCAGGCTTGGGGGGTCCTTGCGGCCCTTCATCCCTCCCCAACTCCACAGATCGGCCCGGCCCCTGCACAGCCTCAGCGTGCTGGCCTTTGATCAAGAGCGTCTGGAGCGGAAGGTGGGTGCCTGCTTTGACAGGCTGGCTGGGGCAGGATTGGGGGTTCGGTAGGCCCCGGGCAGGGCCGTCACAGTCCCCCACTCTGCACCCCCCAGATCCTGGCCCTGAGGCAGGCGCGGCGGCCGGTGCCCCCGGAGGTGGCCCAGCAGTACCAGGACATCATGCAACGCAGCCAGTGGCAGAGGGCACAGCTGGAGCAGGGGGGCCCGGGCATCCGGAGGGGTAGGGTCTCGGGGATGGGCACGTGGGGGGGGGGGGGCAGGGCAGGGCAGCAGCCCCCCATCCTCACCCCTCCCCACCCTCAGAGTACGCGGCCCAGCTGGAGCGTCAGCTGCAGTTCTACACAGAGGCGGCCCGGCGCCTGGGCAACGACGGCAGCAGGGTGAGCCAGGCGAGGGCCGGGTGGGCGCTGGGGGGCCGGGGCTGCCCGCGGCTGCCCGCTGACCGCCTCTCGGCCCCCAGGAGGCTGCAAAGGAGGCACTCTACAGGCGGAACCTGGTGGAGAGTGAGGTGAGCGGCCAGGCTGGGGGGTGTGGGGCACGGCTGTGGCCATGAGTACCCCCTCCCTGACCCTGGCGGTCTCCCCCTTAGCTGCAGCGGCTCCGCAGGTGAGGGGTTGGCTGGATGGGCGGCCCCTGGAGAGTGCCCAAGGCCCTGGCACCGGGAGGAGCTGACCAGGCCACAGCCGGAGGCCAGACAAGCAGACAATCAGCAGACCGTCAGCTCCAGATGGACGTGTCCTCCGCTGGGTTCTTCCTGGCGGGGGGCCCTGAGGATGGCACCACCAGCCAGCCTGTGCCCCTTGCCCCGGCCTGGCTGGGTGGGCCCTGGAGAGTCCCGTTTGCACAGCCTGGGGTGTCCGGCCCCCGGCCTGCCCCAGAGGTGGGGGGGGGGGGGCAGCTAGGACCAAGCCCCGAGGGCCCCTGCAAGCACTTTACTTCCTATCCCTCCCCAGCCTTAACCCTGAAGCCCACCCACACCCCAAAGAAGCCACTGAGGTCAGCCAGAGCCCAGCTGGCTCCCCAGGGCTGACACAGGGAATAAACAGCCAGGGCCACGCCTGGCTCACTCTGTCCTGTTGATGTTTCTTGCCCCCGCCCCGTGGCCAGCTGGGTCTCTCCCACAGTCCCCCGGGGGTTGATGGCAAGGTGCCCATAAGAGGGGCAGGCCGTGGGGGGAGAGTGCCCGTGAAGGATGTGTTCGATTCGCACACTTGCTCCGGGGACATGTGTGAGGGCTGTGGCCTGCTTGAGGGCGTCTGCCGTGCCGTGTGTTTCTGTAGCTGGTGGCCTTGGGTGTGTTCAGGTGTATACGTATGGTCAGCTGTCACGTGGTGGTTCTTGCTGACCCCTCGAAATCCAGCCCGGCCGCTCACTGGCCCCGGGACTTGGACCAGATTGCCTGACCCTCTTAGCATCCCACAGCGTCAGTTTCCTCCGTTGGATGCTGGGATGGTGAGAGCCCCTCCTGCAAGGTGAAGGGCATCTGGCAGGTGGTGAGCACTTGACAGGGTTATTAGGCTTTATTGTTGCCGCCTCCACTTGTGCGGGGAGTGGGGACCGCGTCCGGCAGGGCTGGTGTGGTCTGCGTGCCTGGCGTGCGAGCTGCGTGCTTGAGTCTCTCCCGGGGCTCCCTGTGTGTGGACGCAGCGCCCCTGTCCCCAGCTTCCTGGCCAGGCCCTTGAGGCCTGGGAGAGCCTGGTTGAGGCCCCGGATGGGCACCGTCTCCTCGGTCCGTGACCCAGTGGAGCCCCAGGGGTCTGGGCTACACTGCTGGACCCCTCCGGGCTCGGGGGCTCCCTGCCCGTGGCTGACGTGGAGTTGTGGGTGGCAGCCGGACCAGGACCTGCTCGGGGTTGCCCGCCGTATCCACCACACTCAGGTGCAGGAGGCCCAGGAAGGCGTCTGGTGCGATGCTGGTCATGTGAAGCCTGTTTGCCCTGTAACCGAGAGGCAGGCGTGAGGGTGGGTGCAAAGGAAGGGGGGGGTGGGGCACAACCGTCCTGGCCCACCCAGGCCTGCTGGAGCCCACCACAGCCCTTCAGGGCCCCCTGCCCCCAGGACCCGCTCTCCCCAGCCGCCTCCGGGGCACCTGAGAAAGAGGGCGCGCAGGCGGGGAGTGCTGAGGAAGGCTTCAGGACCCACGTGGCTGATGCGGTTGCCCTGCAGGTGCAGCTCCTCCAGGGCCTCAGGCAGGTCAGGGGGCACAAAGGACAGCTCGTTGTGGCTGAGGTCCAGCACCTGGGCAGAGATGATGCCACGGCGGCCCCGGGCCTTGAGCCCCAAACCTCCCTGCCCGGGCACTCCACACCAGCCTGGGCCTCCTCCCCTCAACCCCCTCCGCGTTGCCAAATTCCCTCCAGCCCCGACAGAGGTACAGTGAGTTCCGTCTGGGGCAGGCTGGGCTCTAGGTGCTGGGGTCCCAGACAGACGGGGACCTGCCTGCCGCGGGAGAGATCGAAGCAGTCGTTCGCTGAGGATGACACTTCCCTCACCGGGCACCCTCCCGACACCGTCTACTGACCAACCGCTCTCTCCCTAACTAGTGCGTCGGTGCCACGGGCCCGGAGCTGTGTCGCTCTGTGCCCACCTCTCCAGCGCCTAGGACAGCGCCTGCACCCCCAGATGCTCTAAACTCTGTGGAAGCAGCCGCGTTCAGGAGGAACCAGGGGGCCGTGTTCCCCGGGGAGGCGGAGGGGCTGGTTGCCGAGGACCTGGTGGCAGGGACGGCAGGGCCCAAGGCCCGGAGGCCGGCTCTGCCTCACCCACCCCGGGTCCGTCTGCCGGGCTCTCTTTGAGGCATCTCGGGGCCTTGTGGGAAGACGCTGCAAGGCGTGGGGATGGAGGGGACGGAGGGGCGGTGGGGGCAGTGTGGCTGACCGGCCGGCGCCTGACCTGGAGGGCCTGGAGTTCGTGCCAGGTGCCGGGCCCGATGTCTCCGACCCGGAGCTGGTTGTGCGCCAGGCTGAGCTCCCGCAGTTGGTCCAGGCCGGCCAGCGGCTCCGGCTCGAGGGCCCGCAGCTGGTTGCGCTGCAGCCGCAGGGTGTGCAGGCCGCCGGGCAGGCCGCCGGGCAGCCGGGTCAGCAGGTTGCCGGCCAGGTCAAGGCTGCGCAGGGCACGCAGCGGGCGGAAGGCCCGGCGGTGCACGCGGCGCGCTGACCAGGCGGTTGTAGGCCAGGTTGAGTTCGGCCAGGCCCGGTGTGCCAGCCAGGTCCCGCGCGCCCCAGCGTGGTCACGTGGTTGTGGGGCAGCACCAGGGCCCGCAGGCGGCGGGGGCAGCGCCAGGGGCACGCGGTCCAGCCCGTTGCCATAGAGATGCAGCGTGTGCAGGCCCCGCAGCGGCCGCAGCGCCCCTGCGGGCAGCCCCGTCGCCCCCAGCTGGTTGTGCTGCAGCAGGAGGTAGCGCAGGCCCCGCGCCCCGCGCAGCCGGGCCGCCTCCACCCTGCGGATGCGGTTGCGGCCCAGGTGCAGCACGGCCAGGGTGCGGGGCAGGCCCGCGGGCACCGAGGCTAGCCGGTTGTGGGACAGGTCCAGGTACTCGAGGTGGTGCAGCTTGCTGGTGGGAGAGAGGGCTGGCGTGGGGCTGGGTGCTGAGCGGGGGAGGTGGGGGGGGGTGGGGGTGGGGGACAGGTGAACCTTGGAGGTGAGGGTTGAGGAGTGCTCCCGCGATAGAAGCCGGAGACCCCAACTTGGGGGTGGGCGAGTCGCGAGATCTGGGTGGGAGGGGCACCTGCTGAGATCAGGGCAGAGTCCGGCCCCGGGGCTGGATGTGGAGGTGACCAGGACAGAGTTCTGGGTGCAAGTCTGCATGCGGCGGTGATGACGTTTGGATAATAGAACCCAGGCACAGAGGAGCTGGGAGCAAAAGGGTGGCTGCTAGGTGCTCCGATGAGCCTGGTGCACAGCAGGTGCTCAGCAAATGAGGCCTCGGTTTGGGGGTCATACCCCGGAGGGGGCTGGAGGGTTGCGGGGGGTGGGGCTTGGACTCCGAACCTTCAACCCCTCCTGCCAGCACGAGGCTGCACCTGTGTCCTCCCCTGTCTCAGGCCCCACCTGAAGGTGGTGGCATCCAGGCCGCTGTCCGTCAGCTGGTTGTGCTGGAGGTAGAGCTCCCGCAGGTGTGTCTGGCGGCTCAGTGCCCCTCGGGGCACCTTGGAGATGAGGTTGTTCTGGGAAAGGAGGAGACAGTGAGACCAGGGGCCGGGGGACAGACAGCAGCAGGGAGCTATGGAAGGCTCCTGAGTAAGGGAGTAGCAGGGAGCTAGCTTTGGCAACGCGGGTCCGAGAGCGCGGGTGTGAGTGACCCGCGCCAGTGGGCAAGACTCGAAGATACTTGTGACTACTGGCATTCTCGGGAGGGGGGGGGACTCCCCCAGGAGAGAGGGAAAGGGGGCGGGCAGGGGGCTGGCAGGGTGGAGGAGGGGCACCTGCAGGTGGAGCCGCTCCAGCGAGGGTGGCAGACTGGGCGGCAAGTAGCTGAGCCGGTTGCTGGAGAGGCTGAGGATGACCACGGCTTCAGAGCCGTGGAAGGCGTCAGGGGGCAGGCCGGCGTTGCTCAGCTGGTTGTTGTGGAGGTACACGGACCTGAGGGGAGCCAGGCTCCGGCCACCAGCCTGCCCCCGGCCCTCCCACCGGCCCCCGCCCCCGCCCCCTGCACCCCAGCGCGGCCTCCACTGTGAGGATGCGCACGCGTCCGCGCACTGTCTCCGCCTGGCGTCGCGGTTCTCCAGACGGCATCCAGGGTGTCCTGCCTCAGATCCCCCCCACCCCCCGCACCTCCCTCCCAGGGTAGGACTCTGCCCCTGCAGACCCTCAAGGGCAGGCTCATGATCCCCTCAGGCCTCCAGGGGTAGGGAGTGACCCCAGGCATATCTGAGGTCGGAGAGGTCCGGGCTGGGCCAGGGGCTACCTGAGCGCGGGCTTCTCCCCAAAGGTAAGCGGGAAGATCTCCGTCACTTGGTTGGCAGCCAGATCCGCAACTCGGAGGGAGCGGGGCAGAAACTGGGGGGCCACCGAGAGCTGTGGGGACGCGGCCATGCTTGGTCAGGGAGCCCTGCCCTCCACCCCACCCCCGCCGTGCCCTCCGCGCCCTGCTGTATGTCCCTGCGGGCCAGGCCTCAGGGCCGGGGCAGGGGTCAGGTGGGGGTGCTCACCTTGTTGTGGGCCACGTAAATGTGCTGCAGCTGCGTGAGGGACTCAAAGGCCTCATCGGGCAGGCCTGGGAGCGGGATGGGCAGTGAGGGGACCCCCCCCCCCGCGGCCCCGGGGCCCAGGGAGGGGGCAGTGGGGGAGTCTGTGCTCCCAGCTGCCCCAGGGCTCTTGGCTGGCGACTGGCAGGGGCTCCTCCAGGCACCCTCCCACACACCTCCCCACCCGTCCTCCAAAGCCACAGCCTGAGTTTCCATCCTGCTCAGCAAAGGGCAGTTCTGGGAACTACCGCAAAACTACCCACAGACCCAGCAGGGGAGGGAAGGGGCCGCCTCCCGAGGTCCCCTCACCCCTCACCCTCGGAAGAGATGAGATTGTTGTGGAGGTTGAGGGTCCGGAGGCTGCTGAGGCGTGACAGCTCATTGTAGGGGAGCTCCTGGAGCTGGTTGTTCTGGGGGGGGAGGATTCACACCCCTGAGCCCTCGGCAAGTGGCCGGAGCCCCGATTCCCAGCTCCCCATCGCCTTAAGCAAGTAAGCCTTGACACCCCTCACCCCCACACTTGATCCCCAAAGCCCCATTACCCTGCAACCAAAACAACCCCGTCACCACAAACAACCCTGTGATCGCCAAGATGTTGACCCCCCGACACCCCATCTGCCCCCATAATTGACCCCTGACACCCATCACCCTGACCCCAAACAACCCTATAAACCAAAAAGATGTCTGATATTCCATCACCCCCCCAAACCTGTAACTGCCAAGACATTGACCTTGTAACACTGCCAAATGCTCAGCCCCTCCTAAAAGTTCCAGTGTCTGTCCCCCCCCACCTGCCCTCGCCTCCAATGCCCAGACCCCGACGCTCTCACCCAGGCCAGCTTCCATCGCTGCCAAGACCCGCACGCCCAACGCCCCCATCACCCTATCACCCCGAAACCCGGCACTTGGCGTGCTCACCCCGGCCCCCGGGGGCCCCACCTGCAGGGAGAGGTGCTGAGCTGCCCGGGTGATGTTGTCCGGGAACACCTGAAGGTCCAGGCCATTGCAGTCCACTGTGTCTGCCCGGGGGCAGGAGCAGCGCAGGGGGCAGGCCCTGGGCGGGGGCTGCGAGCTCTCCCCCAGGTGGGGGAAGGCGGCGTCCTCCATGCCTGGGGTGGGTGGGGGGCCGGGCAGCAGCAGGAGCAGCAGCAGCAGGCTCAGCCGCTGGGAGTAGAGGGACTGATGGGTCACGGTGGCCCCAGGCCCAGCACCAGGTCACCATGGCGACAGGAGCATCCCCGCGTGGGGGGGGAGGGGGGAGCAGGCAGGCTCCCCTCCCTCCCCTGCCCTCCCGCCCCCACCCCACCTTACCATAGCCAGCCCCAGCTCTGCCGTCTCGCCTGAAATGCCGACCAGGGCTCCCTAATGGAAACCAGGCGGTCACCTCCTGGAGCCTCTTCCGTGGCCGCCACCGCCCCCCATCTCTTGGCACAGGCCACCCTCCACCCGGCTTGTTCTCCCAGGGGCTGGGGGGTGGGGGTGGGGAACTAGCCGGCCCACCCCCTTCCCCGCCCTGGGGAGGGCTGCCGGATGGGGCGGCGAGGACAGGCCAGCCCGTCCCCTCGGTCCCACCCCCACCAACCACCCCTGCTCAGCTTGCGTAACCTCGGCCAGCCTGGGCCGGGCCACAGGAGCATGGAATGCTTGGGGGAAAGCTAAGATTCGCCCTGTCTGGTATTTGGGCCAACCGCAGAAATAGGGGTGGGGGCAGAGGAGCGGAAGATGCTTCAGGCCACAGGAGGGTCCCCAAGGAACTGGGGCTGGCAGCAAGGGGTCAGGGCAGGCCTGGGCTCAGCCTGCCAGCGCAGATGCCAGCCTGGGGGCTCTCAGCCAGGCCTGCCATTTGGGCCCCTCCTCCTCCTCCCTGAGTGGCCACAGCCGCAGCTGCCTGAAAGGAAATTACACGTATTGAAGCACGAGCCCGGTGGTTAAGGGTGGTTAAGGATATGCACTCAGCGCCAGCCTGCCTGGGCTTGAACCTGGGCTCTGGCACCTCTCTGGGCCTTGGTTTCCCACTCTGCAAAGTGGGGAGTGGTCGTCTCATCTCCCAGGAGTGGTATAAGGATTAAATGAGATAACGCATTTGAGGTGGGTGAGAAGGTTCCCGGCACATTCCTTGGCCTTTACACCAGAGCAGTAGCGTGGGGAGAAGAAGCCAACCTCTGCCCCAGATCCCATCTCCCAGGATGCACCACTTACCCGCAAGGTGTCTTCAGGCAAATCGTTTTCCTGCCCAAACTTCAGTTTTCCCACACATAGGACAGAGATGACAGAATACCCTTCCTTCCTCAAAGGCAAAACCAGATTTTGGACAGAAAATTCTAAGCACCACATCTGCCCCTTACAAGTGCTCAGCTCAGAAGTGGCCGAGCCGATGGGCTGTGTGAAGGGCATGAAGGAGGTTGAAGGTTGGGGGGGCGGGGAGGTTTCCCAGAAGCAGAGCTTGAGACAAGGATTGAGTGCATTTGTCTTGGACAAAGAAGCTGTATGGGAGCAGGGAAATGACAGAGGGAAGGAAAGAAGTAGTCAATGACGAGTTGTCTCCGGGGTAATCAACTTGCCTAGAACTCGCCAGTTTCAGCACTCAAAACCCTGTGTCCCAGGAAACCCTTAGTCCTGGGCAAATTGGGACGGTTTGTCATGCTTGTTATCAAACAAGTTCCCACCAGAGGCATAGGGCTCGGTCCTGCTGGGGAGTGCTGGCAGATTTTGTAGGACACACGTCCTACCTGAGGGGTGAGGGAGCTGGGTTATTGATTCTCCAACTCCCTCCCTCAGGCACTGGTTGAGGGCTGAGGCTGCAGGATCTGAATTCCCTGGCACTTTGGGTAGAACAGCCCCCAGCCCTAAATAGATATAAATGCCTGATGGTGAGGCTTGGGGGCGCCTGGCAGGCTCCAGACATCACCTGCCAGGGAGAGTGGGAGGTTGAGCCACGGAGAGACGGCAGTACATCAGGGGAGTGGGAGGAAGGGCCCAGTGTGGGGGAATGATGGACACAGAGGATATCTGCATTAGTAATCCCCCTCCCACAAAGGAAGAAGCTTGGAGGTGATCATTTGCCCACATTTCCCAGGACGGCGTGCACTCATGACAGGAGACACTCAGGGTCCCTCAGGGCTAGGGCAGGAGACAGGTCTGAGTTTCAGCCAGAAGAGAGAAACAGTCCTCAGCCCAAGATCTCCATGTGGAACCAGTGGCTGCTGGCTCGGAATCTCCTCAGTCTCCCTAGCAGAGTAATGGGACTAGCCTCACAGAGCTGCTGAATTTACTGCCTTGATGCTGGCCCCGGTGAGAACCAAGCTGCTTCTGGCAGGCCTCTTTCAGTTGCAAAGGACAGAGAACCCAAACGAAACTAGCTGGTGCAAACGAGGGCATTTATTGACTCATGAACAGAAATATCCACTGGATGTATCATTCAGGCATAGCTGGATACAGTGGCTCAGATGACATCCTCGTTCGATCCTTTGCCTCTTGGCTCTCTCAGCAGGCTTCTCTGTTTAGTGCCAAGATATCCCCAGCAGCAACATGGGCACACTCTGAGCTTCACTCCAACTGACAAGTCTCAAGTTTCAATCTCATTGGACTAGCTTCGGTCACATGTCCGTCTGGAACCAGTCCCCGTGGCCAGAAGGATGGACCGCGCTGATTAGCTAGGAGCCTAATCACTGCTCTTGTAAATGACCTGCTGGCCTTATCTCCCTGCGACAAACTTCATTTTCTCTACCTTGCACTGCCCTGCCCAGCCCTGCCCTGCCTTTCCTAGCCCTGCCCTGCCTGGTCCAGCCTTCCCCTACCCAACACAGAGTTCTGCAGGGACAGCACTGGAGGACTATGGTCCGTGAATATAGAGCCTGGCATAATCAGCATTTATGACACCTTCATGGAATGCATGCGTGGAGGATGGTGTCTGTGTGTGCGGGAGAGGTTTGCATGGAGAGGCAGTGTTGGCTCTGATCTCAGAGTAGGGAGGACTGTAGGGTCATGGGGACAAGGGACAGTTGCAGGAACACTGTGGGCAGCTAGGGCAGCAGTCTGGTCTCATTTTGCTTGCTGGGGCGTATGGGGAAGACGTGGGGGTTGATGTTAAAGAGAGCAAGAGGATGATGAGAAATGTAGTCTCCCAATTAGAAAAGGAAAGGGGAAAAAAACGCGGTGCACACCTGGGTATCAGTTGGTTGAGCATCCGACTCTTGATTTCAGCTCAGGTCAGGATCCCGGGGTCGTGGGACCGAGCCCCATGTCAGGCTCCACATTGAGTGTGGAGCCTGCTTGGGATTCTCTCTCTTTCTCTATGTCTTTCTTCCCTGCTCATGATCGCTCTTTCTCTTTCTCTTTCTCTCTCTCTCTCAAATAAAAAAAAAGAAAGAAAGAAGGAAGGAAAGGAAAGGAGGGGCCTTAAATCAGTATGCACTAATGATCCCAAGGTGCCTTGGGCCTGCCCCTCATGCTCTGATGGCATTCAACCTCAAGACCCAGGCTAAGGCCACCTTCTCAATCAGCCTTCATCTGGCTAATTAGCCCTTCAAGATCTGAGCCAAATTCATAAAATCACTGATACTTATCTGGGCCTATGGCTGCCTAAGATAAAGTACCACATTTCCCAGCCTCCCTTGCAGCTGGGTACAACCATATGACTGTGTAAACAGAGGTGGTATGTGCCACTTTGAGGAAAAGGGAGTGCGTTTCTCCTCCCTACTGTTGGAATGTGGATGTGACGGCTGGAACTCCATCAGCCATCTTGGGCCATGACGTCAAGACCACTATTCTTGAATGGTGGAGGGACAAGATAGAAGCAACCTGGGTGTCACATACAATGGAAGGCCATCCCTGCAATGATGAGTGTTTTGATCACCTCCTGCCCACCCTGTTGGTGAAGGAGGGGTCTGCTCTAAACGATACAAGATAGCCACATGGGGGTGGCGCACGTGGGAGCCAAGTCAAGAAACAGGGTCAAAACAACTAGAATAGTCACCAAATTCGCGATTAAAATTAGCATAGTTATTTGAGTTGTGGCCTCCAAAGTTTAGAATGGAAATTGCTTATTCATAACACAACATGCTCAAATTAGCGCAAATTTTGCAAATAATCACCAAGAAGCTGGGATACATTTTTTTTTAAGTTTATTTATTTTTGAGAGAGAGAGAGAGACAGAGACAGAGTGCGAGCAGGGGAGGGGCCGAGAGAGGGAGGGAGACACAGAATCCGAAGCGCGTCCCAGGCTCCGCGCTGTCAGCACAGAGCCTGACGCGGGACTCGAACTCACCAACTGAGAGATCGTGACCTGAGCCGAAGTCAGACGCTTAACTGGCTGAGCCACCCAGGCGCCCCTGGGATAAATTTTTTAATAAAGAAAAAAATGAAAAAGCAGGCGCTGTGGCAGGCAGGCTTTGTAGTGACGAAAGGGGGAGGTGACCTCTGGTTCCCATGAGGGGGTGTGATTGGCATGTTTGGATGGTTTCTCAGGCTGCCAGGGAGGTGACCCATTAGGCAGAGGACCCGATGGGGTGCAGGTGGTCTGGCTGATAGAGGAGGTAGCTGGGTGGGGAGCCTCTCCCTCCGGATGGAGGACATGTCTGACAAGAGCAGGGAAACTCCTGGTTGGGCCTTTGGGGCCCTGTGAGGCTCAGAGATAGGAGAGGAGTCACGGCGTCTCAGGCTTTTCAAGACCCCCGGCTCCAGCGGTCTCGAACGCGACTGAGAAACAGACGTCTCTCTTGGGTAAGCCACTGTTTCCCTTTTCCTCTCCTTCAAAAAAACAACATACTCTAAATCCTAATGGGGGCGCCCGGGTAGCTCAGTCGGTTAAGCCTCCTACTCTCGGTTTCGGCTCAGGTCTCGATCTCGTGGTTCGTGGATTCGAGCCCCATGTCGGGCTCCACACTGGTGATGCAGAGCCTGCTTGGGATTCTCTGTCTCTGTCTCTCCCTCTCCTCCCTCTCACTGCCCCTTCCCTGCTCTCTCTCTCTCTTTTGAAAAATAAAATAAATAAAATCCTTAAAAAAATAAGTCCTAA
This sequence comes from Panthera pardus, assembly GCF_024362965.1. NCBI lineage: Eukaryota > Metazoa > Chordata > Mammalia > Carnivora > Felidae > Panthera > Panthera pardus. The sequence goes on from NW_026527013.1 coordinate 10,017,896, forward strand.
TGGATACGGAGGCTATCTACAGAATGAGAGTCGCAGCCAAGGTGTGGATGGCATTGGCCAAAGAGAAAGTATAAAATGGAAAGGGAGGGGCGCCTGGGAGGCTCGGTTGGTTGAGCGTCCAGCTTTGGCTCCGGTCATTATCTCAAGGTTCGTGAGTTTGAGCCCCACGTCGGGCTCTCTGCTGTCAGCACAGAGCCCTCGTCGAATCCTCTGTCCCTCCCCACCTCTCTGCCCCTCCCCTGCTCACACACTCTCTCTCTCAAAAATGAATAAACATTTTTTAAAAAGGAAAGAAAACGAGCAGGGAGACCCAAGGGACACTGCTGAGGAAAGCTTGATGGCCGAGGGGTGGGCAGGAGACAGCCAGCAAAGATCATGGAGGGAGGAGGGTCCGGAAGAGAGGACGAACCTGGAAGTATCTGGTGAAACCGAAAACGTGCCTGCCGTGTACTTGTGATGGTTAACCGTACAGGTCCAGTGAAAGGTTATACTATAAAGTGATACTGACCCATGGGCTGCACAGATTAAACCTGATTTGTGGGTGCATCTGTGACAGTGTTCCCAGAAGAGATTAGCGCTTGAATCTGTGAACTCAGTGAAGTAGATTGCCCTCCCCCAAATGGATGGGCATCATCCAGTCCATGGAGGGGCTGAACGGAACAGAAAGCAGAGAAAGGGAGGCCAGGGGCGCAGGAGTGCCAGAAGACCGGGCTGCAGAGGTTCCCAAATACACCGGCTTCCGCTGCTCGCCGGTGACAAAATCCAAAGGCAGGGAAACCAGTGGTGATGAAACAGGAAAGGAATTTCTGTCCTAGTGAGGCCAACACCGGGAAGACAGCGGACGAGCTCTCGAAGACTGTCTCCCAAGTGCCAAAAATACTTCCAGGTCGGTATAAGGAAGATGGGGGGCAAAGGTGGGTGGGTGCATGCAGGTGAGCACTGAAGGTCAAATCGATCACGGCCTTGGCATCACTCTCGACTTAAAAAAACCAAAGTTTATTTATTTTTGAGAGAGGAGCAGGGGAGGGGCAAAGAGAGAGGGGGACAGAGGAGAGAGAGAGCGGGGGAGGGGCGGAGAGAGAGGGGGACAGAGGATCTGACATGGGCTCTGCGCTGACAGCAGAGAGCCTGACATACGGCTTGAACTCATGAACCGTGAGATCATGACCCGAAGCCAAATTCAGAGGCTTAACTGAGCCACCCAAGTGCCCCTAAATCTTTCTATAGATTAATAGGTGTAGATATAGGTATAGATAGATCAATCAATACATAGAGATAGAATTCTATGTCTATAAATAGATTGAAAGAGGAAGATACATATATAAAATGATATATACATATGTACATACAAAAGGATATATATATAAAGAATAAAGGATAAACATATACATGATAAGATAGATATAGATGATTTAGATATGGATATCTTACTGGTTCTGTTTCACATGTGCATATATAAAAAGATAGATATATATACACATATCTATCTATCTATATATATATAAAGGATATATATACATGATAAGATATATCACATACAGATACACATATATGTAGATACATTCGTTATTGGTTCGGTTTCCCGTGGGTAGTAGATGGGCAGGCAAGATCATTCTGTGTAACAAGCAGCCCCAAGGGTCAGCGACTAACCCCAGAGTTGGTCATCCACACAATATGACCTCAACGGATCAGCAGGGTCACTCTGAGCCACACAGTCACTCAGGGATCCAGTCCACCAGAAGCCGCACCGTCTTGAACAGCAGCCCCCACACTTGCTGGCTCTGTGGAAAAGAGAGGACTCCCAAGTCAGCTTTTCAGGGTTTCCACCCAGAAGTACCTTCTGCTTGCATTTCACTGGCCAGGATTAGTCACGTGGTCCTGCCTGACTGCAAGGGACAGAGAAGGTGGGGGTCGGGGTAGGGACTTGGGAGGAGCAAGGGGACTATTGGGAGTATTACTCTCTCTGCAACACCCAAGGACCAGAAATCTGCTCTGGAAAACCTCTTACACAGCCGGTAACAGATACATACAAGAGCTCCCTGTAGGCTCGTTTATTACAGTGAAAATTCTCTGCGCGTGGGATCACACACGGCTGGTGATTGTAATTCACGTCACTTCCTCGGAGGGCCCCTCACCAGAACCCCCAATCAGAAGCAACATTTTTTGTCTCTCTCTCTCTCCTCTTCCCTGCCTTACTTTCCTTCCTGGCATTTCTCACATCCTGACTTACATATCTGCCCACCGTCCACTGTCCTCCCCCGCTGTGGAGGTGGGCACTTGGCCATAGTCACCTCTGTCCCTCAGCACCTAGAGCAGTGTCAGATACAAACCAGGTGAGTGGTGAACATATGTCGTGCGAACAAGTGAAAAATAATCTCCTAAGAGGGGAATAAACAAACCAAACATGTTCCTGTTAAAATAATAGAGAACCAAGGGCGCCTGGGTGGCTCAGTCTGACTTCGGCTCGGACCGTGATCTCGCAGTCCATGGGTTCAAGCCCCATGTCGGTCTCTGTGCTGACAGCTTGGAGCCTGGAGCCTGCTTCGGATTCCGTGTCTCCCTCTCTCTCTCTCTCTCCCTCCCTCAAAAATAAATAAACATTAAAAAAAAAATAGAGAATCAGATCTAGGACACACAAGGGACTCACTCTATATACGTAATGTATCAGCTTCCTGGAACGGTCGTACCGATGCTCACAAACAAGGTAGCTTAGAACGGCAGGCATTTATTCATTTCAGAAGTCCAGATTATTTATTTGGACCTGTGGAGAGGGCCTGGAAGTCCCAAGTCAAGGTGTTGGCAGAGCTGTCCTTCTGGAATTTCCTTCCTTGTACCTCTTCCAGCTTCTGGTGGTTGCTGGCAATCTTTGACGTTCTTGGGCCCGTGGCTGTGTCAGGACCATCTCTGCCTCAGTTTCCATGTGGACTTTTCCTCCATGAGAGTGTCTGTGTTCCTCCTCCTCTCTTTTAGAAGGACACTGGCCGTGGGCTTTAGGGCCCAGCTGGTTAATCCAGGATAATCCCATTTCAAGATCTTTTACTTAATTACGTCTTTTTTTTTTTTTCCCCCAAATAAGGTCATATTTGCATGTTCTAAGGGTTAGGACACCAGGATACCCTTTTGTGGGTCACTGTTCAAACCATTACATGGATTAGTGTGGGTAGGGCTAACCTCGTGAGGAGAAAAAGGGTACAGAGCGAGGCTGACAGTTTTGATCATTTTCATAAAGTGAAAAAGATATTGGGGCGCCTAGGTGGCTCGCATTTTTTTTTTAGAAGCTGAGATATAATTGAGATACAACGTGAGTTTTAGGTGCACAATACTTCATTTTGTTTATTACGTGAGTTTATTACTCATTTATTTATCACGTGTTGATAGACTTTTACTTGTTTCCCGCTTTGGGCGATTAACAAATAACACGGCCACGATCAGTCCTGAGCGAGTCTTTGAGGACACATGTCTTTTTTAAAAGTTCTCCTGATGGGGCGCCTGGGTGGCTCAGTCGGTTGAGCGTCCGACTTTGGCTCAGGTCACGATCTCGCGGTCCGTGAGTTCGAGCCCCGTGTCGGGCTCTGTGCTGACAGCTCAGAGCCTGGAGCCTGCCTCGTATTCTGTGTGTGTATGTCTCTCTCTCTGCCCCTCCTCCGTTCGCCGTCTCTCAAAAAATGAATAAACGTAGGGGCACCTGGGTGGCTCAGTCGGTTAAGCGGCCGACTTCGGCTCAGGTCATGATCTTGCGGTCCGTGAGTTCGAGCCCCACGTCGGGCTCTGTGCTGACAGCTCAGAGCCTGGAGCCTGTTTCAGATTCTGTGTCTCCCTCTCTCTCTGACCCTCCCCCGTTCATGCTCTGTCTCTGTCTCAAAAGTAAAATAAATGTTAAAAAAAAAATTTTTTTTTTAAAAAGTTCTCCTGGGTAGGGGTGCCTGGCCGGTTCGGTCGGTGGAGCGTGTGACTCTTGATCTCGGGGTTGTGGGCTCGAGCCCCACATTGCCTGTGGAGATTATGTAAAAAAAAAAAAAAAAAAAAAAAAAAGACGTTCTCGGGTGAATACATCGGAGTGAAATGCGCTGAATCACACAGTAAGTGCACATTTCACTTTTTATGAGACTGCCAAACTGCCTTCCAACGTGGTTGTGTCATTTTGCACCCCCACTGGCGGCTGTGAGAGTTATGGTTCCTCCGAGCCCTTGTCAACACTTGTGGTCAGTCTTTCATTTTAGCCATTTTGGTGGGTATGTCCTGCTATATTATTGTGACTCTATTTGTAGTTCTTTGACGACTAATAAGGTTGAACATCTTTTCACGTGCTCACGGCCCATTCTATGTCTCCTCCGTGTTGAATTTAAGACTGTATAAAGGTAATACCTATTTAAAATAAGTGAGGGGGCGCCTGGGTGGCTCAGTCAGTTAAGCGTCTGACTTCGGCTCAGGTCAGGATCTCACGGTTCGTGAGTTCGAGCCCCACGTCGGGCTCTGTGCTGTCAGCTCAGAGCCTGGAACCTGCTTTGGATTCTGTGTCCCCCTCTCTCTGCCCCTTGCCTGTTCACACTATGTCTCTGTCTCTCTCTCAAAAGTGAATAAACATTTAAAAAAATGTCAATGATAACACCCATTAGGATGGCTTCTATTGAAAAAAAAAAAAAAAAAAAGAGATGACCAGGGCACCTGGGTGGCTCAGTCGGTTAAGTGTCAGACTCTTGGTTTCAGCTCAGGTCATGATCTCGCAGTTTGTGAGTTTGAGCCTGCACGGAGCTCTGCACTCACAGCACGGAGCCTGCTTGAGATTCTCTGTCTCCCTCTCTCTGACCCTCCCTACGTGTTCTCTATCTCTTTCTCTCAAAATAAATAAATAATTTTTTTTTTTAAACGCAGAAGATAACAAATATTGGCAAGGATGTAGAGTAACTGAAACCTACTTCTTCTTCTTTTTTTTTTTAACATTTTTATTTATTTCTGAGAGACAGAGACAGAATGTGAGTGGGGGAGGGGCAGAGAGCGAGAGGGAGACCCAGAATCCGAAGCAGGCTCCAGGCTCTGAGCTGTCAGCACAGAGCCCGACGCGGGGCTCGAACCCGCGAACCGCGAGATCATGGCCTGAGCCGAGGTCAGAGGCCCAACCAACTGAGCCACCCAGGCGCCCCTGAAACCTACCTCTTATCTCTACCCTGACACCCGGTCCTTGAACATGACCCATGGGCCCCGAATACAGCCGCTTTTCTCCATGTTCACTGCCATTACTCGAATCTGAGCCACCATAACCTCTCCCTCTGGCCTCCCTGAGGCCATTCTTGCCCCACCACCCCTCTTCCCCTCAACATCCTCCACACAGAAGCCAAATGAACTTTTGAAGAGTCTTCTCTTCAGAAACCTTGGTATTTTGAAATAATGTTCAATTTACAGAAGATTTGTGCTATGGACTAAATGTGTGTGCCTTGCCTAAAGGCATATGTTGAAATCCAGCCCCGATGGGATGGTACTGGAAGGTGGGACCTTTGGGGGTGGTTATGTCATGAGGATGGAGAGACTTCATGAATGGGATTAGCGCCCTTTAAAGGAGCCAGTGTTCGTGTGCCTTTGCTGTCTCCTCTTTCTCGCTGTTTCTCTCAGTCATGGGAGGATATAGCAAGGATATACAATCCAGGATTGGCTATGCCAGTGCCTTGATCTTAGACTTCCCAGCCTCCAGAACTATGGGAAATCAAATTTGGTTGTAAACCCTACCCAGTCTACAGTAGTTTTAATATGGCAGCTCAATGAGTTAAGATAATTTGCAAGGAGGCACAGAAAGTTCTTGTCTACCCATTACCCACTGGCCCAAATGTGAACATCTTGCATAACCACGGTACAGTTGTCACAACTAAGAGGTTAGCTAACCTTGGCACAAGACTGTTCACTAAACTACAGGCTTAATATGAGTGACACCAGTTTTCTCTCTGATGTCCTTTTCCTTTCTGGTCCAGGGTCCCATCCAGGACACCACATTTCATGTATTTATCACGTCTCCTAAGACTTCTCTAAGTCGTGCCCGTTTCTTGGTCAGGCTTTGTTTCTCGTGATCCTGACGTTTTTGAAGTATCCTAGTCAGGTCTTTGTAGACTGTCGCTCAAGTTGGGACAAACATCTGATGGTTTCTCACAACCAGATTGAGTTTGGGGGTTTAAGTGATGATATTGAGGAGGCGATGTGTCCTCCTCATCATATCATATCAAGGGTCCGGGCACATGACTCATCGCTATGATGACAATGTTGGTTACCTGGTTGAGGTAATGTCTGCCAGATTTCTCCACTGTCAAGTTAGTTGCTTCCCTTCCCATAACTTTATTCCTTAGAAGCAAGTCACTAAATCCAGCCCGCACCCAACAAGGTGGAGAATTAAGCTCCACCTCCCGGAAGGAGGCATATCAAACAATCTGTGGACATACATTTAAAAAAACCGAGTAGTTAATAAATATTTTGGGAGAGATAATTTTGGGGTAGGTGTTTCTCTTTCCAGTTTCATCCACAAATTTTAGCACTCATTGGTAGATCTCGCCTGCTGCAAATTGTAATTGTGGTGTTTGCCTGATGATAATTTCCTATTTCCCTCATTCTTTCTACACTTATTAATTGAACATCTTCTATATGGAAGAGTGGTCTCTTCCCCCCCCCGCCCATTTTTTATTCAATCATTTATTTACACCAGTATGAACTCATGGGTATTTATTTAATTCTTTGGATTACAATGATTATTTCTTTGTTTGTTTATTTATTAATTAAAGTAATCTCTCCGCCCAATGTGGGATTTGAACTCAAGACCTGGAGATCAGAAGTCGCACGCTCTACCCACTGAGACAGCCAGGTGCTCCATGGATCATAATGATCTTTTAAATCTCATATCAGATTCCATCATCTTCTACTAAAAACCTTCCAGAGGCTCCACTTTATGCTTAAGAGTAAAATCCAACTATCTTGCTCACCCGACACTCCCTGCCCACTTCCCGGTCCTTGTCTGTTTGACTTGCTTACTTTCTTCCTTGCTTATTCCTGCTTTGGCCCAACTGGACTTTTTGGGGTCTTTCAGTCATGTCACCCTCATCCCTCTGAAGGCTTTGTCTTTACTGGAATATTCCTCCTCCTCACCTGCATGGGGACCTCTCTCTAACTGGCCTGAGCAGCCTTCTTCCTTCTCTTTGATTTCTAATCCTACCTGGAATTAGGTAACTGAAATCTATTTCTTTATCATCTGTCTTGTTCACTGCTGTACCCCTAGAACCTAGAACATAGTAGGTGCTCAAGAAATATTTGCTGCATAAATGAATGCACGGAATGCATTCAAGAGGCTGGGAGAGTACAAAGAACAAGATCCATTCACTCCCTCTCTGATTACAGCCATAATTGAGGCATATGCGTGCCAGGTACTCAGGAGCACTACACGGTAAGCCTCAGTTTCACCCTGTGTAAAATGGACGTAATAAAAGGACCTATCTAGCGGCGCCTGGGTGGCTCAGTCAGTTGAGCGTTTCACTTCAGCTCAGGTCATGATCTTGCTCACGGGTTCGAACCCTGAGTCGGGCTCTGTGCTGATGGCTCAGAGCCTGGAGCCTGCTCCGGATTCTGTGTCTCCCTCTCTCTCTGCCCTACCCCCTGTTCACGTCCTGTCTTTTTCTCACAAAATTAAAAAAAAAAAACATTAAAAAAATCTATTTATAAAGGACCTATCTACAAAACTGTTGTGAAGACTAGATGAGCTAACACATATGAAAATGATACTCAGCAGGCATTCAACAATTATTAGTATTGCTATCTGTAAAATGGGCACAACAGCGACTTACTACGTAGAATTGTTTGTAAGCTCAGAACCGTGTCTTGCACATGTGAAGTGCTATATAAGCGATCGATTCTACCATTATCGTCATCGTCATCCCACCAGGCCGTCCCTACTTTCAACGAAAGATGTTTTTAATCGAATCTCATTTTTTTTTTTTTTTTTTTGCAAATCCCTTTCTTCGGCCTGCCCTGGTGGTCTCAGGATACTGTCAGGCCTCTGCACCTCCGTATAGAGCGCCGACATCACTAGGCTGGGGACTCTGGCCCTTGTGGACCACAGACTCCCATCGCCCCGCCCACAGGCCTGGACCGCCCGCGGTCTCCATGGAAACCCACTAGCCGCAGGGGGGCGTGACGCCGCCGAGACGGATAGGGGCCTTCGCCTATCCGGTCAAAGTCATCTCGGCAAGGGGCGCAAATGGGGCCTCTGATGGGTGCGTCCTTGCGGAAAGGCGGGGATACGGCGGCGGACCACGGGGGTTGTGCCGTTTCTACCAATCAAGTGCCGAGATCGCATTGACGGACAGGCGTAGCGGGAAGAGGCCCCAAGTGCGGGCTTTCACCCAACAGACTGGCCGCAATGCCGAGAAAGGGCCAATGAGGAGGAGGCGGGGGTGGGACGAAAAGGCCGGTTGCTCCGGAAGTGGAGGGAGGGGGTGAAAATGGCGCCCAGCTCGAAATCGGAGCGGAACAGCGGGGCCGGGAGCGGCGGCGGCGGCCCCGGGGGCGCCGGGGGGAAGCGGGCAGCGGGGCGGCGGCGGGAGCACGTCCTCAAGCAGCTGGAGCGGGTCAAGGTGAGGCCTGGAGTCTGGGGAGAGCTCGCTGGAGGGTGGGGAAAAGGGACGAGGGAGGCGGAGGGAGGGAGGGAGGGAGTTCGCGGGGTGAGGGGTTGGGGGCGGAGCCCCGGGGGAGGGGGCTCAGAGGAAGGGGGCTGGGCGGGGCCCAGGAGAGCGGACTTGGATGGAGGGGGCTGGGACGGGGGCTTGGATGGAGTGGGCTGGGGGCGGGGTCCGCGGTAGGGGGCTTGGATGGAAGAGCTGCTGGAGGTGGCCGGGAAAGAGCTTGGGTGGAGGGGGGTCGCTGGAGGAATAAGGAGAAAGGGGGCGATCCAGGGTCAGACTCGTTTTTCAAAACCCTGCTCCCACGGCCCCTCCGTTATGGAGCCTTTCCGCCCCCTTGGCAGAGCCCCTGCTACCGGCTTTGGGCTTCCTCTGCCTGGTGTTCCTCTCTCTGTCCCGGCTCTGACCACACGGGAGCTGGGAGTTCCTGTACCTGTGTCTGCCTCCCCCATCGAATGGGAGGGATCTTCCTGGAGAAAGCCTGGTCTTCTCCCTCGACTGGGAGCTTCCTGAGCAGGGCTCTGACTTCTCCATCAGACTGTAAACTTACAATGTGTCGGCGTATCTATCTCCCATCAGTCTGGGAGCTCCGGGAGGGCAGACATGTGAATCTGCTGTGAGGTCAGCAGCAACCTGGGCAGAAATGTTTCCCTGTGGGTAGCGAGAGTGCCTTCTCCATTAGGTTGGGAACTCTGTGAGGGCAGGGCTGTGTCTCCTCCTTTTGACGAGTTCCTTGGGCAGGGATAGCCGCCACCCTCAGCCTGGTTGCTCCCTGGGTTGGTCTGTGGCTCCACCCTTAGCTTGGAAGCTCCCTGGACTGGGATTGTGTCTCCCGTCAGCCTGGGCCTCCCCAACAGGGCTGTTCCATCAGACGGGGATCTCCTTGAAGAGTGTGCCAGAGAGCTCCCCAGATAGGGCTGTTTCCCATCAGACTGTAACCTCTTGAGGGCAAGGCCAAGTATCTCACTCAGATTGGGCTGTAGGACCCGGGTGCTCTGATCCCCTAGCACTCAGCTTGTGCCTGCCTGTCCCCCCCCCCCCCCCCAAATTCTTGCTTGAAGTTTTTGGGATGAGGGAGTCGGTTGGAAGGCGGCTAGGTTAATTGAGAAGGGGGAACTGGGCAGAAATTGGAAGGTCACTGGTCAGCCCCACCCTTCTGCCTCCTCACCTGTCCCTGAGGCCAGGGCTGTCCCAAAGGCCCTGAGCACCCTGTGTGTAGGCTAGTGGGTGAGGAATAGGTGAGTGCAGTTGGTCAAGCCTCTTTAGTGGTGGAGGACACCCACTGGAAACAGCCTTTAGGAAGGCAGCCAGTGTGGCCCCGTGTGACCAAGGTTGACTGGGGAACCTTCCTGGAGGAGGTGATGCCAGTGCTGGTCCTCAGGACCTGGGTGCTTGGGCAAGAGGGGCTCTGAGACTGAAGAGGTGTGAGGCTGGGAGGGTGGCATGGGTCCCTCGTGGAGAGCGAGGCTCAAATGAGGCCCAGCTGAGCCATCTTCCCCAGCTATTCCCACCTTCTGGAGCTTGGACCCCTCTTGAGCGTCATAGTTGGCGGGGGGGGGGGGGGGGGGGGCTATGTGTCTGGGCGAGAACTTGGGGGTGCTACTCTGCTTTAGGTGAGGGGACTGGGGGGCGATGGTGCCTTAAGAGCCAGGGCCACCCCTTCCCCAGATCAGTGGGCAGCTCTCCCCTCGCCTCTTCCGGAAGCTGCCGCCCAGGGTCTGCGTCTCCCTCAAGAACATTGTGGACGAGGACTTTCTCTACGCAGGGTGAGGCTGCGTGAGGCTGGGCCGAGCAGGGGGGTGGCTGGGTGGGGTGGCAGGCTGGCCCTGACCTGGCCATTCTGCCCCCACCCCCACAGACACATCTTCCTGGGCTTTTCCAAGTGCGGCCGTTACGTTCTTTCCTACACCAGCAGCAGCGGGGATGACGACTTCTCCTTCTACATCTACCATTTGTACTGGTGGGAGTTCAACGTGCACAGCAAGCTCAAGCTGGTAGGGCTGGGCCCGGTGCTGGGCTGTCCCTTCCAGCAGCAGGACCCGCAGATCACAGCACCCCTGAGCCCCAGTTTCCTTGTTTGTAAAGCAGAGAAATCGTACTCCTAAGGTCGTTGTCAGGACTTACCACGTGTGAGGTCAAGCCACACGAGATTGCCGTTTTTATAGTTGAAAACGGGTAGACAGCAGCACCCTCGTGAGGTTCGGCTCAACATCTAGCCTGCGGAACACGGCGGGCTCAGGCCAGGGGGGAGCCGTTAGCTTTGCTACCCCCATTCGCTTAACCCTGACTTTGACTCCTTGAACCCCCCCATTCCAGCAGGTGAGTGCTGTCAGACCAGCTGACACGTGAGCCCAGGGAGGTGGACAGGGTTCAGGGTGGAGCCGGCTTGGAACCGATGTGTCTCGCAGGGTCCCCTTTTGTGAGGCAGGGCTTCTATCCGCTTCCTCCCGTGCCAGGCCGCCTCCCTGCTTCCCCTAGTTGTGAGGGTAGCTTCCCCTGCCCGTCCTCAGGAGGGCACAGGCTACGGTACAGGGGCTGCTTAGACTCCCTGGCTGGAGTCACACACACCCTCACCCCCCCACCCCCCAGAAAGGGCGCTCCTGCCAGCTCAGCCCCAGCTCGGATTCCAGGCCAGCATCGTGCGGCCTTGGGCCCCCTCTCCCCCCACCCTACCTGCTCTGACTCCATACCGACCCCGGCCGTGCTGCTCAGGTCCGGCAGGTGCGGCTCTTCCAGGATGAGGAGATCTACAGCGACCTGTACCTGACCGTGTGCGAGTGGCCCAGCGATGCCTCCAAGGTCATCGTCTTCGGCTTCAAGTAAGACCCGGGGACAGGGAAGGCCCGGCGAGGGTGGTGCGTGGGCCAGGCCGCTGAAGGTGTGCCGGCCCCCAGCACCCGCTCGGCCAATGGGATGCTCATGAACATGATGATGATGAGTGACGAGAACCACCGAGACATCTACATCAGCACCGTGGCGGTGCCGTCGCCAGGCCGCTGCGCCGCCTGCCGGGAAGCCAGCCGGGCCCACCCGGGTGAGCGGGCTGGGGGCCTCGGGGTGCGGGCTGCCCCCCCCCCCCCCGCCCCGCCCCGCCCCGCGGCCGGGAGTGAGCCTGGGTGGCTTGTGTTGCTGCAGGCGACCCCAGCGCGCAGTGCCTGCGGCACGGCTTCATGCTGCACACCAAGTACCAGGTGGTCTATCCCTTCCCCACCTTCCAGCCTGCCTTCCAGCTCAAGAAGGACCAGGTGGTGCTGCTCAACACCAGCTACTCTCTGGTGGCCTGTGCGGTCTCGGTCCACTCGGCAGGTAGGCCCCCGGGCCCGACGATGGGCCGAGCACGGGCTGTAAGCCTCAGAGCCCGTGACCTGCCGACTCCGCCCAGAGGGCCCCCCGAGGGTGGTCCTGTCACTACCCCCCCCCCCCCCCCCCCCCCCCGCCACGGCAGATGAGGAGGCCGGGGTGTGCAGAGGTGGAGTCCCTTGTCCAAGGCCACACAGCTGGACAGCAGGAGTACGGGATCCGAAGCTAGCCATGCTCCACCCCGGCACCGTCCACTAGAACTTTCCGTAGGGGTGTGATGGTCTATATCTGCCGTGTCCGCTCCAGCCGCCACCGGTAGCCACTTGGAAGCGGCTGAGTGACCCAAGAACTGACTTTTAAATTTTATTTAATTTTAGTTGAGCTCAAGTAGCCCCATGTGGCCACAGCTACCATGCTGGACAGTGCAGTGCCCTTTTCGAGCAGAAATGGTCACTTAAAATTTCAGTTGGTAGACAGAAGGCCATCTTATGTCTTCGGGAATAGGAAAAAACGCCAGTGAAAGTCACAAGGTGATGTCCCTTGTAGCTAATGTTAAGAGTAGCTAATGTTAAGCTGGTTGATGTTACCACTGGCGGCGATGGGGGACCCTGGGGCCTCACCTGCACCCTCAGGGCCACAGGGCAACAATGTGACCGCAGCCCGGCCTGAGCCCGGGCACGTCCAAGGCTTTGGTGGTAGGGGCTACCTGGCGTCCATCCCTGGGGATCGGGGAGGTAGGACAAGGCAGTGATTCCCTTGGATCGGCAGTCCACTGAGCGCCCCAGCACGCGTGTCTGTGGAGCATGCCTTGAAGACCCATCCAAACGCAAAAGAAACCAAGGAGATCTGTAATGTCAATGACACCACTTACGTCCCGATTTCGTAAGAATGGAGTCAGTAAGAAGACACCCACTAAGTACATTAAAATGGTTGTCCCTGGGAGAGGGAGTGGAGTGGATATAAAAAAAGGATTAAATGTATACAATTAAGCCACAAACCAGCAAGGGCCAGGATGTCCTGTCCCCAGGCCCACGCAGGGGCCTCCTTCCCTGGCTGCTTGTGCCACTGTGGGCAGGGCCCTCTCCAGAACCCAGGCCTCGTTGAGGCCGATACCTGCGCCCGGTACTTGTGGCTATGGGTCCCTGTAGGAAGGGTCACGTGGGACAGGATTCAGCTTTGTGCACACTGGGGTGAGGGGGACATCGTCACCCGTGTCTAACACCTCGCCATAGGACACTGTTTACACAAAGGGGGAGTTTTGACTTGGCCGTCGTCCACTCTGGTGGACAGGAGTGCCTTGGTTCACATCGTCACGCAGTGTGCCCTTGGACAAGTTTCCCTCTGAGCCTCGTTCCCCAGTCTCTGAACTGGGAGGACACAGCCCCCGCCCTCTCAGTGTTGATTGTGGGGGGGGGGTCCTTTGGAGGTGGTGCAGGCAGGGCCCAGGGCTCAGCCACAGTGCTCCTCCCTGAACACACTGGGGTTGTCCGTGGCGAGCCCACATTCCTGATGGTGCCCATAGATGGGCACTGTGTGCCCAAGTCAGTCAGGCTCCCGTTGGGGAGGATGGAGGGCTATGGAGTAAATTTTCAGACTTTGGTGATTTTTAGCTTTTGTCACTGTAAACCGTGAACTCCCCAAGGGCAGGGATTTTTGCGTCTCGTTCCCTCGCGTCCTCAGTGTGGCATCTGGTAGATGCTCAGAAATAAAGCTTGAAGGTATTGTTTATGCACGTGTTTGCACGCGCATGTAAGGCCTTTTCCCCTTCTGAGTGTTTTCAACTGATCTTTCAGCATAGGGAAGTCTTCTAGAAGGGTGTCCCCAAGGTGGATTTCTAAGAACCACCCGCCCCACCCCCCACCGCCCTGCCCCCGGGCAATGAGGGAGGTCTGCAGTGCCCTAGATTTGAACTTGTTTATTGACATCCCCCCCCCCCCCGCCCCCCTTCACTGTTTTCGTTTCAGGCGAGAACAACTTCTGCCAAATCCTGTATGACCACACCACCTCCCCTCCGGCCCCTCCCAGCCCCCCTGGGCCTCAGAGCCCTGAGGTGCCCCCCACCCTCCCCAGTCCCTGTCCCGAAACAGCCCCCGCCCGGGTCCCTGGGGCCCCTGAGCCCTCGCCCGCCATCGCCAAAGCCAAGGAGTTTGTGGCCGACATCTTCCGCAGGGCCAGAGAGGCCAAGGGTGGGACCTCGGAGGAAGCCCGGCCGCCCCCCTGCCCGGGGCCCTCGGGCAGTCGCTGCCCGCCCGCCCTCAGAGCCCCTGGCCCCGTGTGGGGAGGTGGTACCCCGAGACAGCCCCCCTGCGGCGGAGGCACCAGCCCCTGAGCCCGGCTACGTCAACTACACCAAGCTGTATTACGTGCTGGGGTCCAGCGAAGGGACCGAAGCGGAGGATGGTGAGCTGGGAACCCACCCGGTGGGCAGGGCCCCAGGCATGGGAGGCCAGCCAGGCCTCCCACCACCCCTACCCCCACTTCCTGCCCCCTCAGAGTTCGAGGATGACAAGATCTCCTTGCCCTTTGTGGTGACTGATCTCCGTGGCCGCAATCTGCGGCCCATGAGGGAGCAGGCTGCCGTCCAGGTTGGTGCCAGTGGGGGGGCAGGCCTAGGGGCGGCCCCTGGGGAGCCTGCTGGGGTGACAGCTGATGCAGTCTTGCCCTCCGCCCGCTGCCCACAGGGTCAGTACCTGACGGTGGAGCAGCTCACGCTGGACTTCGAATACGTCATCAATGAGGTCATCCGCCATGATGCCACCTGGGCCCACCAGTTCTGTTCCTTCAGTGACTACGACATTGTCATCCTCGAGGTGGGCCCAGGGAGGGAACGGGGGGGGGGGGGGGGGCGGTGCCCAGGGCCTCTCTGTTCTGGGCATCACCCCCAATAACTGTCACTGTCTCACTGCCTGCCCTCCCCCCTGCGCCCCTGCCCCCCAGGTCTGCCCGGAAACCAATCAAGTCCTCATCAACATCGGCCTGCTGCTCCTGGCGTTCCCGTCCCCCACTGAGGAGGGCCAGCTCCGGTGAGTGAGCGGGATGCCCCTCGCCCCCGCCCAGCAGCGGGCCGCGCTCGGATACTTCAGGGGAGTGGGCGAGTGGGGATGTGAGAAGACTTCCCCTGCCCCCCAAACTCCATTACTGTTCCAAAGACAGAAGCCCCCCAGGGTTGCCTGGGTCCCAGCTGAGGGACCCGTTGGTCCCGTCCCTTTCTCCTTTGCTCCTCACCCACTGCAGACCAAAGACCTATCACACCAGCCTCAAAGTGGCATGGGACCTCAACACAGGCATCTTCGTGACAGTCAGTGTAGGCGACCTGACCGAGGTCAAGGGGCAGACCAGGTGAGGTGGGACTGGGGGCGGGGGGGGGGGGGGGGGGGCTGGGGACGGGGGTGGGCGGCCTGGGTGATGAGAGCCCTCACCCCCTTGCCCTCAGCGGCAGTGTCTGGAGTTCATACCGCAAGAGCTGCGTGGACATGGTCATGAAGTGGCTGGTGCCTGAGAGCAGCGGCCGCTACGTCAACAGGATGACCAACGAGGCGCTGCACAAAGGTGGGCCCCGTGACCCGACGGCGGTCAGGACTGAGGTCCTTACCCTGGTGCCATGCCAGGCCTGGAGCGGGTGCTGATTCCTCAGTGTTCCTGAGCGGAGGAGTCCGCTGGCTGTGCCACTGGACACGGTGGAATGGGGGTGAGGGGAGGAGGGCAGGCCCGGCGAGGCGAGGGGCCGGCTAGGAGAGGACCCGGCAGGCGTGGCGCCCGGGGAACCGCGGCCAGTCCTTTGTTCAGCAGACCTTTGCCGGGTGGCTGCAGGGTAACGCAGCAGGCTCACTGCCTTCTGGAACCTCGTGTGGCCCAAATCGGATCGGGGAAAGAGGCGGACCCCTCCCACAGCCTGGGCCCGCAGAGACCCCACGGCTCCCTTCTGCCCCTTCCCTGCAGGGTGCTCGCTGAAGGTTCTGGCAGACAGCGAGAGGTACACGTGGATTGTGCTGTGAGGGCCCGGCCGCTCTGGGCACTGACTCCAACTACCTCCGCGGCCTGGGAGCTGGCCGCCTTCCTGGCAGCCTCTCCCCGGCTGGCCGGCCGACCGGTGACCGACTGACGACGGCGCTAGTGTTAGGCTGCGGGGAAGGGGGCTGGGTGGGGCAGCCCCTGGTGGCCTGAGAGTCTGGACGCTTCTTATTTATGCCTATTTAAGTTGGGAAGGGGCAGAGGGAGGGAGCCCCCTGCCCCACCAGCCTCAAGCGCCCACCTTCACCCCGCGCTGGGCACAGGCCCTTGCTCTTTGCGCGTCTGCCCCTTTCCTTGGCTACAGGTGTGGACGTTGCCCCCCGGGGAGGCCGAATGGACCCCTTTCCCCTGCCCTGCCCGTCCCCGCCTCCCCCACCTGAGGTGGCAGACCTCGTGGCCATCCCCTCCCCCTGCCCGTCATTCCTCTTCATGTAATAAATGTTTTATTTCTGAGCCTCACTGAATTCCCTTTGCTGCCGCTCGGGGCCCAGTTGGAGCCCCCAGCCCCGAGGCCCCTCGAGTCAGCAGTAGCCAAATATCACAGCGGAATTTATTGTGTTTTAAGAAAGACTACAAAAAGGTAGAAAACAGCTCGGCACACTAGACTACCACACGCGTGGACACTTTCACGGCCAGGAGAGGGGAGGCCCCGAGGGCAGGGGGGACGGGGTGGGGGTGGGCCACCCCAAAAGCTGTAGCACGCGGAGCACACAAAATAGTGATTTTTATACAATAGGTTCAGGTTTTTCTTTTTTTTCCTTTTTTTTTTTTTTTTTTTTTTTTTTTTTTTGCTTTTTGCTTTTTGCCATAAACATCTATCTCACAGGTTGAAGACACTGAGAAAACCGGAACAGATAAGGCCATGATGGTTGGAAAAAAACCAACAAGTTACCAACTCCGCTCGGGCGGCTCACAAAAATCGCACAATAGTCGTGGGGGGGGGGCGGGGCGCACTGCACGGAGGAGAAGCACAGTCTCCTGGGAGAGGAGGAGCGCGGAGGTTCCATTACAAACCAGAGGCGGGCGGCCTGGGACACTGGGGTCTTGGATCTGAGGGAGTGGAGCCCCCAGCCTGGGCCGGGACGGGCGCGGGCACTTCTGGACCCCACTGCCGGCAGCAGGCCCCTCGGGGCTCCCACGCCCAGCCCCGCCTGCTGCTCTTTGGAAGCTGGAGGCGGCATCCCCCGGGCCACCCTACCCCCCGACCAGGCCAGGCAGTGCCCCCCTCTAGGGCTGCGGGGCAAGGGAGGGCCCAGCTCTGGAGAAGATGCGACACCCACGGCTTTAATTGCACTTATACCAAGGAGTGGGGAGCGGTGGGGTTGCTGGGGGAGGGGTCCCGGGGCTGCTGCTGACAGTGGGGGTCCCCAGGTGACGCCCACCTGTGCCCACCTGGGGCTCAGGGTTGGGCCCAGGACAGACTGTGCAAAGCCAGCGAGCTGAATAAGTTAACGGTTCCACAGGGGAGGGGGGGCCTGCCTGCTTGCCCCCTGGGATGGGAGAGGGAGATGCTGAGGCCTCGGAGGCCAAGGAGCCAAGCTGGCTGTCCCACGGGGCACCTGGGCACGGAGGCGGGTTCCTTAAGGCACGTCTTTTGTGTCAGTTTGCAGCTGCGGCTCCGCCCCGGCCCTGTGATTGGTGCCGGCCCCACTGGGGGCGGGGACCCCCTAGCCTTCCCTGTCTTGGAGGCCCCCATCCCGGCCCTGGCCGAGGCTGGAACGGTGACAGCGAAGCCACAGAAGCTGTGAGGGACCCTGGCGTGGGTGGGCGGCGGGGGCGGGCGGGGCGGGGTGGGGGGAGGCCGCGGGCTTAGCTGGAGGGCAGCGCCTGCACGAAGAGGCCCCGTGTGTCTGTCCTTGCCAACTTGGCCGGCGGCTCCAGGGCATCCGGGCCCAGCGCGGGTGACTCTCCGCCGGCCGCCAGTGAGATGTCCTGTGGCAGCTCGTCCTCGCTCTCCTCCTCCTCTTCCTCCTCCTCGTCTGGGGCACACAGAGCAGGTCCGGCTCAGCGTGTGGCGGCCGCACCCCCAGAGCACCGTGGGCACCTCCTCCGCCCCGATCCCTCTGGGTCACGCCCCTTGGACTCAGGCCCTGGGTAGGGACGCGCCCCGCCTACCTTTGTCCGGGTCAAGGGGGTTCAGCGAGGTGGTCAGGTTGGCGAACTGCAAGGAGGCAAGACAAGGGGTGAGGGTCCCGCCAAGGGTGGGGGGGGCCCGCCCGCGCCCTGGGCGCCCCGCCGCGCGCACCTCGCCCATGACGGCGATGGGGGTCTCGCCCTTGGCCTGGGCCACGCGGTGCTCGATCAGGTAGTACATGTACTCGTCGTAGAGCAGCCGGATGAGGTGGAAAGACCCAAAGCTGGCAGCGCTGCGCAGGGTCAGGTCCCGGATCACCATGGAGCTGTAGGCGGCGGCGGGAGAGGAGACCGTCAGGCCCGGCCCCGCCTCTCGCCCCCGTATAGTACCGCAAAGACCCCAAGCGCCGGCAAGCCCGGCGACCCGGGCCCGGTCTCGCGCTGGCTCCCCAAGGGCTTCCGTCAGTGACAGCAAACGGTCATCACCCAGCCCACCGCCAACAGGGCCTCCGCCTTCGTAAAAGGGCACCTGAGCCCCAGGGAAGGCGGGGGCGGGGGCGGGGGCGGGGAGGGGGGGGAGGTCTTCTCCCGTCCCAAATTCCCCGAGGAGGCGGGGCCTCCTGTGATCCCATTCTGACCCGCCCCCGGAGGGGAGGAGCCGTCCCTAAGCCCCCGCCCTCAGATCAGGGTCCTCCCACCCCGCCCCTTCCCGCCCGGATCGCGCAGGGCCCGAGCGCACCTGTAGAAGGACCACTTAAGGAGGAAGAGCTTGGCGGCCTTGGGGAAGCCGGCGCTGCCCTGGTAGGGCTTAAGCACCTGGCTCACGACGCCGTCCAGCCAGGCCGCCCACTGCTCCAGTGAGTTCTGCTGCTGCAGGGTCACCTTGAAGTCCTGCTCCAGACGCTGCACCACGCGGTCCTCGCAGCGGCACACCCACGAGGCCTGCTCCTGCAATACAGCGGGCACGTGCCCGCGGCTCAGCCACCGCCCCGGGGCCGCCCCGCGCTCACCGGCTCCGCCGCGCGCTCACCTGCACGTTGGCGAAGTCCACGCGGTTGAGGTCGCTCAGCATCTGGTTGATCTGCGCGGTGTTCTGCAGCACTGCCCGCGCCGCCTGCGCCAAGTGGTTGAGCGACGTGTAGCGTCGCAGCGTCTGCGCGAAGGCACCGGCCGCCGCCACCTGCGGGGCGGGGGGAGGGGGGGAGGCTTGTGGCTTGTGTGGAACCCACCTCCACCCCCGCCATCCCCTGCCCCACACACTGCAACTTCTCTGATCCTTTCTTTCTCCTGAAAGGGAGGGATGTATCTTGTCGTTTTTGTTGGGAAATCAAGGGGTTTGGGATTTTCAAACTTTGGGTGGACACCCAAAGTATGGGACCAAAAAAAAAAAAAAAAAAAAATCAATGCAATGTGTCTGACCAGATTATTTCTTTTCTTTTAAATTTTATTTGAGCGAGAGAGAAAAACTGTGCACACGAGCAGGGGAGAGAGGGGAGAGGGACAGAGGGAGGGAGGGAGGGAGGGAGGGGGAGAGGGGGGGGGGAGAGAGAGAGAGAGAGAGAGAGAGAGAGAGAGAGAGAGAGAGAGAGAATTCCAAGCAGGTGCCACGCTCAGCCCAGAGCCAGATACGGGGCTCAATCCCACAACCCTGGGATCATGACCTGAGCCAAAATCAAGAGTCAGAAGCTCAACCGACTGAGCCACCCAGGTGCCCCGTGTTATTATTATTTTTAATTAAAGGACACAATACAAACTCTGAGGGCACTGCCTAGAAAGGGCATTGCTTGGATTGTTATTCCTTTGAGTGTCAGGGAGGGTGGGGTTTTGTTCATCTCCGTCATTGCTGTGCTCCCAGCATTGAGAACCGTGCTGGCACACAGCAGGTGCTCAATAAATGCATGCTGAATAAATGAATGAATACATGAGTCTTGCCAGTTCTGAAGGGCTTCCCCCTGGATCCAGCTTCTACTCTTTCCACCCCTCACCCCCCCGCCCCCCCCCCCCCCCCAGTGTGCAGTGCACTCAGGGGTGATGCTTCAGATGTCCGGTTCTGTACGACTGTCTTGTTACCATTTTAAGGACAACAAAACAACCCTTTTCTTCCTTTTACTTTTTTCGCTCAAGAGCAAGCACGTCGCATCTAATCCCTCACATCTAAGCAGTGAATGTGCAGCATTGACGCAGAGGGCCATTATTCTGTTACCTTATAGATGGTGCTTTTTTCCCCCCCTGTTGAAACCGTCTGAAGAGAACTACTTCAAGCTGCATTTGGTTTTTATTTTTTTAAGATGTTGGATCGTGTACAAACATACCACCAAGGGGTTGCGTTTCAGAAGTGGGCACCTGAGGAAGCCGGTTTGTAAAGACAACACCCAAGGCTCACTGTGAGGGAACAGGAACTGCCTCTCTAACGGGGAGGGGAGACCAAGCCCCCCAGCCCACAGTTCCATGGCCAGGAGGGAGGAGCTGGGCTGTGCACCCAGGCTGGCCGCTCGGCCCGCCCTCACCTTCACACGCAGCATCTCCTCTGGGATGTTCACCATGGCGTGGGTGAGCCAGCTCTCCAGGCTCTTGGCAAAGTTCCGGATCGCTTGGGTCAAGGCACCTGTGGGTGGCAGCGGGGGCGTATCAGGACCGCAGGGGGGAGGGGGGAGGCGGGAGGGTGGGGGGGGGTGTGGCCGCGGCGCACTCACTGGGGATGGGCCGCAGCACGTCAGGGATGAGGATCTCCACCAGGCCCTGGTACAGCACATTGTCACAGTGCTTGGTCCACTGCAGCACTGGCTCAAACTTGGAGAGGAGCACCAGGCTGGCCTTGGGCAGCCGCTTCTCAGCCTCGTCGTGCCTGTGGACACCCACCCCGCCCCTGAGGTCAGGCTGACACGGGCCCCGATGCCCCCGGGGTCAGACGGGCACAGGCACCCACCCGCTGCGGGGAGGAGACGGCCCGGCGAGGCGCGCTATCCCCCCGCGCCGTCAGACCGACACACAGGCACGCTCCGGGGTGGGGGTCACAAGGCCACGTACACCCCCCAGACTGCAGGGGTTCGGGCAGATGCCCCCCTTCTACATGATGGCCGAGGTCTGGCTGCCCCGGCCCCGGGTGCTGCTGACTCACACAGTGCCCCACGTCCTTCCCTCCTCCCCACTCCCACTGAGGGACTCACACGGCCAGCGGAGGCGCCTCGTTGGGCTGGCTGAGGTTGTACCTCCAGAAGGTTTTCCACAGCGTCTCCACCAGGGTGAACTGCAGGTTCACCATGACGTCGACAATGGCCTGTTGGGGAGGCTGGATGCTCAGGGACGGGGCGGGCGTGGGGCAGCATGGCCTTCCCTCACCCCTGCCCACCCAGCCGGCTGCCCTACCTCACAGTGTTCCCGGTACAGGACCTGGAAGGCCTTGATGTCCCCAGGCCCGACGCCCTCGGGGAGCACTTTGCCCTGGAGGTCAAGCTCCGAGAAGTCAGGGAGACTCCTCGAGGCATCTGGAGGCGGGAGGAGACACCATGAGGCCTTTATCCTCTACCTGCGCGCACCCCCCCCCCAGGCCTCTCCCCGGGATCGTATCAGGTTGTCATCACCCTCCTCCCCAGCAGGGCCCCCCCCCCCCCCGCAGGCAGTGGGGGACGGTGAGGCTCTGCAGCGGGGGCGGGGGGACAAGGGAACCATGTGCATGCTCTCCGGAGGCCTCGGACCTGCCCCAGAGCCCGCCCCGCGGGCCAGGACACTCTCACCCAGAAACTGCTGGTACTGCTGCACCTGCGCGCTGATGTCCGACAGCCCCGCGGCCTGCTGCGGCCCCACAGCCACGCCGTTCGTCATGCCCTCCATCTTCTGGAGGGGCTTGAGCCTGCAGAGGGGGCGGTTGGGGCCCTGAGACAGGCCAGCAAGCCCTGCACCCCCCCCCCCCCGCCCGCGCGGGGCCGCCCCTTCCCGCTACCTCTGCTTCTGTGAGAAGGGCTGGCCCCGCATGGCCATGTGCTGCTGGTCCTCCATCAGTCGCAGCAGGGGCGAGCTGGCCTTGATCCGCAGGCCGTAGTAGTGGTATTTGGAGTTGCCCCTGGGGGGAGGCAGAGGGTGAGGGCCAGGCTGCGCCCGGGGTGGGGGGGGTGGAGGGCTCCGGTTGTTCGCCTGGGCCCTTCCCGTCACCCCTGCCTCCTCTCTGCTTGGGGGACGAACAGCCCGGGGGCGAGACCCGTGTTCCACAGAGCCGAGCGGGCGCCGCGCTGGGGAAGGACAGGGGCTGTGGGTGTCAGGCGAGGTCCCCACGTGCCAACGGCCTTCTGGGAAGGCGGGGCCAGCATCGGAGGGCACGCCTGGGCCCCTGACACTGGCACGGGCCGGGAGCTCCGCACGGACTCGTAGACTAATAGTTATAAGGACACCGCGGGCCCTGGCCTGAGCGCTCCGCACGCACAAAGGCCCGTGTTCCTCAGCCCTATCCCCTGAAGGGTGCTCCTGGCACCCTCCACAGACAGGTGAAGAAGAAACCGCGGCACAGAGAGACGGTCAGGCACGTGCAAGCGAATGAGGCAACGCCTAAGCTGGGAACTGGACCGGAGAGATGAGCAGGGCTCACCCCAGGGAGGTGTGGGCGTTGCAAAGGAGAAGAAGGGAAGAGTGGGTTCGTGGGATGGCTCCTTGTTCCTCCCTACATGAATGCACTCGAAGGCCCTGATTTAAGCACCAACCGTGTGCAGCTCCTGCATTTTAGCATTGGGAAGCCAGATCAGAAACAAGAGAAGGGAGTAACCCAGAGTCATGTTGGATGGTGCTCCTCCGTAAGGAGAAAAAGCAAGCGGGGAAGGGGGCGGTCTGGGGAGTCAGGGAGGTGGGAGGTGGGAAGGCTGCAGTTTTAGTTAACGGGGCCAGGCGGCGTTTGAGGAAGAATACGGGGGAAGAGTGCGTGAAGGAGAAGGCGTAGCTGGTGCAAAGGCCCTGGGGTGGGAATGTGTGGGTGTGACAGGAAGGGGCCAGTGAGCGAGGGCGTGACAGGGGTAGCCGAGGCCCTGGAGAACTTGGGAGACGGGGCAGGCTTTGCGGCTGTCGGGGGTGGGCGGCCCACCTGGTGCCCAGCCGTCGGGTGCGCAGGCCCATGAACACGGAGCGGATGAGCTTGCCGAAGGAGGCGGCGTTGACGGGCTCCAGCTTCTGCTCCTGGCAGTGCAGCAGGTAGTGGCAGTAGAGGGTGCTCCGTGGCAGGCTCACACCCTCGGCCGTCTCATAGTTGTCTAGGAGCCACTGAACCTGGGGCCGGACCAGGGACCGAAGAGCATGAGGCACTGCTTTAGTTTCTGGAATACTCATTGTGAAGTGTTCTCTGTACCTATTTTCTTTTCTTTTGTTAATGTTTATTTATTTTTGAGACAGAGAGAGAGAGAGAGAGCACAAGCAGGGGAGGGGCCAAGTGAGGGGGACAGAGGATCCAAAGCGGGCTCTGCGCCAACAGCAGTGAACTCACGAACCCTGAGACCGTGACCCGAGCTGCAGGTGGAGGTTCGATAGACTGAGCCACCCAGGCGTCCCTTCTCTCTGTGCCCATTTCCAATTGTGACGCTGACAACCACGTTGTAGGTCACATCGTAGCATAATCACCGGTGGGAACTAAATCTCATGGAACTCTCTAGAACTGCACCGTCCAACAGAGTTGCCTCCAACCACATGTAGCTATTTAAATTCATTTATACTGAGTGGAAAAGGCCAATGTCAAAAGGTCATGTGGAGTATGATTCATAGAACATTCTCGAGATGACAGCATTATAGAAATGGGGAACAGATTCATGGTTACTGGGGGTTAGAGACGTTGGGAGGGAGGAGGGCGGGGGTTACCATAAGGGGTAGTTGGAGGGTGATCTTTGTGGCAGTGGAACAGTTCTGCATCGTGATTGTAGTGGTGGTTTTCCAAATGGACACCCGTGGTAAAAAGATAGAAGTAGACCCCCCGCGTTGTACCAAGGCCAGGTTCCTGGCTGGATACTGTACTGTAGTTACGTAAAACGTAACTAGTGGGGTAATCTGAGTGGGCGGGGTAACCTGGGTGAGTCGCCCACAGGGGTCTCCCTGTACTATTTTTGCGGCTTCCTATGAATCTACAATTATACCAAAGTAGCGTAAGGAAAAACAAACAACTCAGTTCCTTGGTGACCCCAGCCACATCTTAGGCACTCAATAGCCACATGTGGCCAGAGGCCTCTGTATTGAACAGCACAGAGGGAATACTTCTATCAATGGGGAATGTCTAGAGGACGGCAGCGTTCTAGTGAAGCATGTCTGCAAACTTCGGGTAAGGACCCGTTACAGGGTCATGAAATCAGCTGGGTGGGTCACAACCAGCATTCGAACAACATAGACCTGAAGCCGGGCTACATGGGGGGTTATAAGGGAGGTTCAGCCTGCCTTCTGAGAAAGCTTCCGTCTCGGTTATGTGGTCCATGATGGGTGGCTATGTCAAAGGGCGGTATTTATTTATTTAATTTAAAAAAAGCTTTTTTTAATGTTTATTATTTTGGAAGGAGAGAGAAGAGAGAGTGAGCAGGGGAGGGGAGGGGCAGAGAGAGAGGGAGACACGGAATCTGAAGCAGGCTCCAGGCTCCGAGAGCTCTCAGCACAGAGCCCGACGTAGGGCTTGAACTCACGAACGGTGAGATCACGACCTGAACCGAAGTTGGACGCTCAACCGACTGAGCCACCCAGGCGCCCCCAAAGGGCGGTATTTAAAATCGCTCCAGACCCCCGGGGGCACCTGGGTGGCTCGGTGGGCGAAGCGCCTGACTTCGGCTCAGGTCATGATCTCACGGTTCTTGAGTTTAAGCTCTGCATTAGGCTCTGTGCTGACAGCTCTGAGCCTGCTTCAGATCCTCTGTCTCCCTCTCTCTCTGCCCCTGCCCTGCTCGCTCACTCTCTCTCTCTTTCTCAAAACTAAATAAATATTAAAAAATAAAAATAAAAATAAAAAAAATCACTCCAGACCCCAGCTTCCAAGAGGACAAGGACCACCCTGAGACTACTAGGCCCTGATCCAACCACAGTCACAAAGCTAGTGAGAGGCCCGGCCCAAGTGACTCCATACAGCCCACCTCTGGGCAGAGAGAGGTTTTCTTGCCGCCTTCTAGATGGACAAAGTACCTTGCTCACGGCAGCTCCCCCCATGCGGGTGCCTGCCTCTCCCTCCCCTTGCTATACGCCTGCCATCATCAGTTCTGATCATAGGAGACAACACTTCTTGGGGCCCTGGTCTAACAGCCTCATGCATATGAGCTGAGGCCCAGAGAGGTTGAGTAACTTGTCTGAGGCTACACAGCCAGGATCTGATCCCCGGACATCTTCATCTGAGGACTCCCGCGCAAGGGTGCGAAGACTCCTGCTGCCGGCGACCAGTGACCACCCACCGCCCGCGCCCAGCACCTCCCCCCGCCCCCGGCCCCGCATGCCTTTTCTGGGGCCCGAGTTGGCACTTACGGTGGCTGGCGAGGCACGCGTGGTGTGGGAGTAGGACTGGCTGGCGCTGCCCAGCATGTAGCCGCCCTGGATCACATAGGTGCCTGCTCCGCTGCCGCCGCCGCCGCCGCCGCCACTGCCGCCGCCGCCGCCGCCCCCGCCGCCGCCGCCGCCGCCCCCCGCCCCCGCCGCCGCCACCGCCGGTGCCGCTGGCGCCGCCGCTGGCCCCACCCGCGCTGCTGGCGGAGCTGGTGACGACCTGGCTCCCGGACACGTACATGGGCACGGAGCCGCTGCTGGCCACCGCCTGGGAGGTAGCGGGCGTGCTGACCTGCGCAGCTGTGCCTGCAGCTTCGTAGTAGCTCGCGCCCGCTGTCTGCGTGTACAGCGGCGTCTCCGGGTAGGGGTAGGTACTGGAGCGGCTGAGAGGGAAGCAGAGGCAGGAGTCAGCGGGCAGGAGCTGGGCAGCCGAGGGGCGGGGCGGAGGGGGCTCCTGTGGCGCCGGGGCCCTCCCAGGATGGGAGCCAGAGGCCGCCAACATTTACCCATGCCGGACCAGGCACCACTCTGAGCGGGTGCCTGATGGGGCGCAATTTTCCATGTAATCCTCAGAACGGCCCCTGGCATGGGAGCCCACACCTCAGATGTGAAGAAGCCAAGACAGAATGGCTAGGTCACTTGGAATAGGGCACACACTTCACTCAATTAAAAACAAACAAAACAAAACAAAAAACAAAACAAAACAAAACCAACTCATCGAGCACCTACTGTATGCTGGGCACTGTTGCAGGCACTACAGACCCAACAGTGGGTAAGAAAGAAAAAGCCCTGCCTGGGGGAGTTCACGTTGTCGCCGGGAAGCCAGAGGAGAAGCAAGCACAGAGGTGAATCAAGGGCATTGCAGAACGTGGTCGGTGCCCAGGTAGTAAAGGAGACGGGAAGAGGGGGCTGGAGAAAGGGGAGGGGTTCTACTTTCAATCCTGTGGCCACCCTGGGGGCCATTCAGCGACGACTTCTGGAGTGCAGAGCATATCCCTTTGAGGCAGAGGAGCGTTCTCCTCCAGCCGTCCCAGGACCCGCGTCAGATGATGCGGGGGCTCAAGGCTGCAGTTCATAGCAAGAGAGCAAAAACAACTGGGGTCCCTCTTTGGAGGACAGTTAAGTGAAAGGTGACAGAATCCTAAGAAGGGGTAAGAAAGAGGAAGATCCTGCCAAAGAAGAAGCTCCAGAACATTTTTTCAGGTGAACGAAAGAGGTGGGGAAAGGTAAGGATGGGGTTTCCGGAACAGGGGGGAGACTGTGCCCCATTTCCTATCTATGTCTGCATCATGCGGGTGGAGGCCCCATGGATGGGGAGTAGGCATCTCACAAGACATCGTTGGACACAGTTTTGGTTTCTGAGTCCTCTTAACTTATTAGTGATTCAAAACAACATCAAATTTTAAAAATCCAGAAAGGGAGCAAGGCCGGCCAGATGGGACCCGCCGCAGAAGGCTCTGTTGTAACAGGCTCCTGAAGGAAGCTGGGGAAGGAGACTTGCAGGCCTCCAGGGCGGCAAGGAGAAGGCGGGGGGAGGGGCAAGGGGGGAGGGGAGGGGGGGGGAAGGCTGGTCACCCGAAGTGGGCGCCCTACCTGTTGGACACCAAGAGGCAGCTCTTGACTGCGGCATCCTGGTCCACGTCTACTGAAGTGGCACCGGGTGGCACCAGCAAGTGCCCTCCACCCCATCCCCAGGCAGGGACCACAGCCAGCCCAGCCCAGCACCCCACCCCACCCCACATCTGGAGCCACACGTGCTCGAAAAATGTTGCTCTGGCAGCAGTTTGCTGCATGATTGAACGAATGTGTGCATCTCTGGACAGAGCCAGAGCCAGAGGTGCAGGGACTGTGGCTTTGGCCAGGGAGGGGGTCCAGGCTGGCAAAGGGCTGGGAAGCCGGTTAAAATCCACTGCAAGAGACAGACAGGGGACACAGTGCTACTAACAATTTCACCAGAATCCGATGGCGGTGATGGGCCACGTGTGATCCCACACGCGATAACCACAGAGGGGAGAATTCAAACAGAAGCAAGGAGAGACACTGCCAGGGGAGGCAGAAGGAGCCAGCCCGGCACCACAAGGCCTGGGCTTGTGCCTCCCTTCTACTTTCTGGGGGCCCTATGGGGGCCACTCTTCTTTCCGGAATGCCCTGTATGGTCCCTACCCACTCTGGTTAACTGCGTGGCTAAGAGACTGGCAGCACGGGATAAGTCAACGGAACTATGAGGTAGCTGGAGGCCGTCGACCATGACTCAGGTGCCAGGGTCAAGCCCCCTGGGATAGGCCACAGCACCACAATCCAGGGACTGAGTTGCTCTATGAGCTAATCCCCAGCATCACGCCCTTATGGGACAGGTGGGTGGGGGATGTAAGGAAAAAGGTCAGACACAACGCAAAGAAAACCGGATGAAGCTTCCGACAATTAAACCGACAATCACCGTGATCCTGGAACTATTACTGTGAAGGAGGAGAGAGCGACGGTGGTGTGAGGGGTCTCCCGGACAAGACTGAGCCAGAGCGGAGGCTCGGGCAGGCCTCGGGCATCTGCCTGACGTGGCAGGCGTGCAGGGCACGCAACAGCAGGGAGAGGAGGGCCCCCAAGTGTCGGCCGGGCGGGCACCGGCTACGTCGTTCACGCTATGTCTGCACCGTGGAGTACTATGCAGCCGTTAAACAGGGTGACTGGGACCCGGTCAGAGAAACAGGCAAGAGCTTTGAGACACACAACTGGGAAGAAATAAAGGACAGAACATTCTGCCCGTTTCTGAACAAAAAAGGGGCTAGTTTCTATTCTCAGGATGCCTCTAGGAGGAAACAAAGAAACTGGTCACAGCACTGCCTTTGGAGCAAGCTTGGGGGTCAACAGGGAAGATTTCTTTTTCTTTAACATTCCCTACTAATTCAGAAAGCTTGTCTTATAAAAATTAAATTTTCTTTTTTTTTCTTTTCTAAAAACCAGGCCCATCTGACCCCAAGGTCTTAAGTTATACTGGGATGCCTTTCCCAACCTGCGAGGGTCCCCTCTGCTCTGCCCCTGCCTGATGGCTGCTGGTTATCCTGGGGAAGCACCTATCACCCGTCACCTGAGGCCTTGAAGGCTGGCTGGTCTGCTAGGGGCAGGGACTCTCAGGCCTCAAGTCCCAGCAGCAGGGTCCTGAGCCGACCTAGGCCCCCCCCCCCCCCCCAGCCCACTCACATGGCACTGGCCGTGTAGCTGGCGTCACCACCCTCCACATACTGCACTTGGCTGGAGTACACGTGTGGGACGGGCACCTGCTGGAGCTGCTGCACCTGGTGTGGGAGGAAGGGCACACAGAAGGTCAAGGGTGGGGCGGTTCCTCTGCCTCTGCCTCTGTCTCTAAAGGGCTGGTAGCTGTCCAAGCTCGCAAGGACACCTGGCTCCCCGGCGGGGAGGCTGCGTTTCTGGACTTTCTGAACACATCCTGGACAGGGCCAGGGGTCAGAGGCCCGGGGGTTGTGGCCTTGGTCAGGGCTGGGAATCGGGCGGAGCTGTGTCAGAAGCCAGGACTCTGCGCTTAGGCTACGGACGGCAAGGATGGGGCCTGACGTGAGGCGGGCTGAGGAGACCCCGGAGTCCTACTCTGAGCGTGAAAGCTGGACCCCACAAGTAGAGCCAAGCACTGGGACAAGGCTGTCACTAGAGCTAAAGCCAAAGCTGGAGCCTGAAAACCACATACAAACAGGGCCTCAGGGGTGGAGCCTGCATCAAGGGAAGGATCCCCGTCCGTAGGGGCGGGGCCTGGAAACTAAGTACAGGATGTCAGGGGAGGAGCCAGAGGCCAGGGGTGGGGCTCCGGTTGGCGGGACACAACCTGGAATTACTGACAAGGTTTGGGGGGCGGGGCCTGGATTCCCCACCCCCATCCCCCGCCCGTCTGTTGGAGTGGAGGCTGGGACCTGGGACCGCCAGTCTTGGGGGTGGGGGTGGGGTCGGAGGTGGGTCCCCACACTGGCCGGGCGGAGGTGGGGTCTTCAGGGCCAGCAGGGCCAGGCGGGCAGCCTGGGGCCGGGCGCCGGCCGGGGCCGGCGGATCCCGCCCCCGCCCGCCCGATGCCCCCCGCCCGTGCGTCGGCCACCTACTTTGAGGGCCGTGGCGGCCGTGCCGAACACTAGCACCTGGGGGACTCTCTGGATCCTGACCCTCTGGTCGGGGCTGGCTCGGGCCGGGAGCCCGGGCAGTGGCTCGAAGACCACTTTCTGCTGCGGCAGGAGCAGGTGCGGGGGCATCACGCCCACCAGCTCCACCCACTGCTCGGCGCCCGGCTCGTAATGGGGCGGCGGCGGCTGGGGGCTGCCTAGCTGCCGGACCTCGCCCCTGCACGCGGGCGGGAGCGGCGGCGGCTCCGGGGCCAGCGCGCTCGGCCGGGGCCCGGGCGTGGGTGGCCGGGGCGGCGGCTCCGGCGGCGGCGTGGGCCGGGGCTCCTGCTGCTCTGCCTTCCTAGCGGGAAACTGACTGCCTGAGCTCTGGAGGACAAACAGAGACACTGGGGGGTCACCGGGAGCGGCCGCGGGCGGGGCTCTAGGCCTCCGCCGCCCACCGGGTCGCTGAGCCCACGCGGCAACCCCACGGAAGATCCCGCCCGGTGCCTCAGGGAGGGGAGAATCCAGATCTCTCTCTTAGCAAAACCTGGGCCCTTGAACCGCCAGGTGCCGGGGAGAGGGGAGGCTCCAAGACAGAGTCTAGAGCCCACAGCCCAAGCCCTTGAGGAACTCCCCGCCCCCCCCCTCCCCGCCCCAGCCCCGCCCCATTCCCTCCCTGCAGCCCGATGGGCCCGCACCCACCCCTCCCCAGCCCGGGCCTAGTCCCAGTTTGCCCAGAGGTAAGTGGAGAAGACACGCACCTCTTGAGCCACGTGAACTGGCTGGAGCCCCTGCACCGTAAGTTGCTGCACGGGGCCGGCTTTGGGCGCCTGTGGAGTGGCTTGGACCACGGACCTCTGGGATGGAAAAGGCAAGTCAGACTGTGGTAACCGTGGCGACCAAAGGCCCACCCATCCCTGAGCACCCACCCCATGCCCCCATGAACTCCCGTAAGCCTCACAGCAGCCCGGTGAGAAAGAGGCCACCATTCTCCAGCTCTTCCCTGCCGGCCCTGCACCAAGTGCCTTTGAGATTCAGGACCACATTGACCCCGGGCGTTCAGTTAGAGGCGTGAACAGAGGCTCATCAAAGTGAGGCTGACAGGAAGTGGCAGAACTGAAGTTGAACTTGGGACTGACTGCGGGAGTCCTTGTCACCCACCCCCACTCTGGACATGAGTTATCGCACACCCCCACCACCCCCACATCCGCCTGCCTCCACATCCTTGCTTTCATGCTACCGCAGGAATACGGACATCGCCCTCAGGGCACAGAGCGAGGGGCAGAGGCGGGGGGTGGGGTGGGGTGGGGTGCCGAGTGGTGGATTAGGACTCGGACCCAGGCCTGGAGGTTCAGAGGGTGCGTGGTGCTCGGCAGGACACCTGCGAATCCTTCAGGATGGGGTTTCCGCTTTTCCTCTGGGGGAGGTCTGTGCCTTTCATCTGGTTTTGCGAGGGGTTTGGGACCCCGCAACGTGAGTGATGGCGACCAGATGGCAGACGACCCTTGCCACTTAACCTGCCCCAGCAGCTCAGAGCATAGCCTCCTCCCAAAGGCTGGCCGTGCATTTGGAGGCTGGGCCTCTCCCCGAGCTCCTTAGGGGTAAGCCTGGACTTGGCCTCGGGGCTTCCTCCCGGCGAGTGGGCCCAAAGAGGCAAGGTTGTTTCTCAAAGTTGTTTCCAGCGCCCGTTCAGTGTTAGGTGCCACCTGTGAGGACCACATTTCATCCCCCAGCAACCCCGACCACCCTGCCCCCAGACTCCCAGGGCAGAAGCCATTACGCAGATAAGGATGCCGTGTCTGAAGGAGAGCAGAGGTGCTTGCCAGAGGCCCCGGGGGGGCCGGCTGAGGATGCACCCCTACCTGCTCGGCTCCCACAGACCTTCCCGACCGCAGCTCTCCCAGACAGCCAGGGAGGCCGCAGAGGCTGCCTGGCCAGGACCCCCTGCCCCAGCCACCGCCCGCCTTGGCCTGGCACCTCTTGGGTGACGGGGACACTCTGCTGAACGCCACAGACCTGCAGCTGCTGCGGCACGGCACCCGCGGGGGCCCCAGCCGTCTTGCTGGAGGAGCTGTTTGCCTGCCCCGGCGACCGCTGCGAGGGAAGGAGACACGGGAGCGTAGTCTGGGCACCCAGGCCCTGGAAAACCCTTCTCAGGAGGGCTGTCCCAAGAGCTACTTGGGGAGGCTGGCAGTCTACAGAGGTCTCAGCCTCCTAGGCTGGTAACTGGCCGCGTTTCATGAATCCAAATGCCTAGTCCCTGCCGTAGCCCCGCTCACTCCCAGGCAAGGCTAGGGGTTCGGCTCACAGGTGCCGGTGGGGGGACCCACCCTCCGCAGCCCAGATGGCCTCAGCTCAGAGGACACCTGTGCCTCCGAAATCAGAGGGACTGCCGCCTTGAGGTGAGGAGGGGTAGGTGAGGCGAGCCCCACTTTCCAGATGGGAAGGGATGTCCCAAGGCCACACAGCTGAGTGGCGGCACCGGGCACTGACCCCAGGCAGACTGGCGACAGAGTCCCTGTGAGCTCTGGGCCCTGCTGTGGCCACTCGGAGCCGACGGCCCTTGGTATTATTAGCTGTTTTACACAGAAAACACTGGGCTCAGGGGGCTCCAGGGGCCTGGCCAGAGTCCCCCAGGAGAAATGGCTGAGCTGGGGGTCTGACCCCAAGCTCCTGATGCTGCCACCTATGCTCCCAGCCACCCGTGGTCTGCCTGCCTCCAACACACTCATTAGTGCTTAGGGGGTCCCCAGAATCCACCCTGTAGTCTGGGGAAGAGCCTCTACCAGCCCTGAGGGGCGCAGGGGGACCCGCTTTGCTTCCCGGGATGCGGGGTCCTGATGCGGAGCTGCGAGGCCCATCTCAGGCTGGGGTGGGAAGCGGCTCAGAGCTGGCAGGGCCACGAGTCAGGCAGCCAAGCCACCCGACCCGGGCTCAGTAAGGACTTTGGAGGAGCGAGTGGGCTTGGGGGCGCAGGGACCCCTCCAAGTATACTCTGGGGGTACATGCCCAACCCGGGGAGAGAGGTACAGAGAGGGCAACCGACGGGGCCACCACCTACCTCAGGGGGCGAGTGCACCTGCTGGGTGCCATGCACTGTCAGGGAAACCTGGCCACCCTTGCCGCCTGGGGCCGTGCTCTGCACCACCAGACGCTGCGTGGGGAGAGCCTAGAAGCAGGAGGAAAAAGGACCACAGTTCACTCACAACAGCCCGTCCGGTTCCCGCGAGCATCTGCGCCACACCAGGCGATGTCCTGGTGGTGCTCACCGTCAGCTCACAAAACTGCCCCGACGGCCCCCGGGCAGCACTGTTACTACCCCCACCGCACACAGGGTGACAGCGAGGCCTGGGACGGCGAAAGCGCTTGCCCGAGGCCCTGGAACCGGTAAGTGGCCGAGCCAGGGTCGACATCCAGGGAGCCTGGCTCCGCAGGCCATGCGCAATATGCTCTCACCCTTGAAGCCCGTTCTGGGCGGAGCCCCGTCACACCGCCGGCAGCCTTCTGGGGGACAGGCCACCATGTACTCACGGTCCCCGTGCTGGCTACGGGCTCTTGGCTCCTAACTGGCATTGGGCTCTCTGCTTTGAGATATCGGGGCTGGGCCTGAAAGCCACCTTCCTTATTGCTACTCCTCGGCTGTCTATTAAGATGTCTCGTGCAGCAACTCCTTCCCCAACGGGCCCTGACTGCCACCGTCTCACTGGCCGGAGGCGGCGGTCATCCCCCTGGATGGGGCCTAGGTCCTTGATGCTGGTGAAGGCCCATCTGAGCAGGCCACCAGGAACTGGCTCTGCAACCCAGGGGGAGGCCGGGCCTGGTGTGGCACCCTTACCTGCTGGGGCACTGAGATGTTGGTGAGCTGGAGGGGAGACACGTGGCCCGGCTTGGCCTGCACGCTTGTCTGGACCAGCAGACGCTGTAGGGGCAGGGAGTAAGGACCTGAGCCATGCGGGCTTCCCCAGGGCGGGGCGGGGGTGGTGGCTGAAGCGAACATCTTGCTAAGAACAGGTGAGCAGATGGCTCTGGCAGCAGGGTGGGAGGGGAGGCCAAGTACCTGTGGCCACCGTCACCAATGCCCCTCTCGTGTGCCCTCCCGCCCTGCCCCCTGGGGGGGAGGGGAGTGCGTCCTACCTGCTGGGTGCCCTGCACCTGCTGAACCACCTGAGTGGGGACTCCGGTCTGGCTGGCTGTGGAGCCCGGGCTGGCTTCTGATACAGTCTCACTGGCCCGCATGGCGCCTTCTGTGAGGAAGGGTCACTGGGTCAGCTCCGCCTGCTGTCCCTGTCAACCCTGAGCCTGAGCCCATCAGGAGGGGACGAAGTGGCCTGAAGCTGATCCTCTGACAGAGCGGGGTCTCTCCAAGATCCTGCCTGTCTCCTGGCAGGCCCTGACACTGCACATTGGGATAAGCCTTAAGGACCTGTGGCCCTTGACAGGCAGAAGCAGCCCCACCCCACCCCACCCCTCCTCGTCCCAACGCTAGACCAGGAGGGGTGACTGAGGAGCCGTGATGCTCAGGCCCAGAGGGCTGGATCCCTTTCCCCAACAGATAGGACTTGTGGACAGCCAGTGACTGACCCCCTTCCCCAGGGTCTCAGCAGCCCTGGAAGGACCAAGGTGCTGGGGCCACCTTCCTCAAGAGGACTCTTGGCTTCCCAGGAATGGGAGATGGTCAGGAGTGAGCTCAGAAGGCCTTGCCAGCCTGTGGCCAAGCACCTCCCCTCTCTCTCCACTGTCCCCAGCCTCCCTGTCCTCGGTGGGGCGGGGGCAGCGGGGGGATGGGGGGGGCTTGGAGGTGGGCAGGCAGGTACTCACGCTGACAGGCAGCCGAGAAGAGGCAGTCGTAGAACATGGTGCCCACCTGTCCCCGCCCTGCCCCTGCCCCCGTCCATCCAGGGGAACCTGCCCCATGGTCCTCACTCCTTGCCCACCTCTTTGGGAACAGCAGGGTGCGTGGGCAGCTTTCTACCCGCAACCTTGGGGAGCTAATCCCTCCCGGTGGATGCAGAGCTCCCGGCTGCCCTCTTAGAATAAACACTCTCCTCCCAGCAGACATGGCCCAAGCAGGGCCTTCTCTGGGCCGGGGCCTTGCTATGAAGTCAGGAGGGAGGCTGGTACCCGGAAACGCTATCGGGCAGGCGCAGGTCGAGTTTCATGCACGTCTCGCTGAGCGATTAACAAGGGAGCTGAGAAGGGGAGGGGCACGGGGGGCAACTGTCCTTGAGGGATGCTGGCTGGGAGTCCCCCGCCCCAGTCAGGATACCATCCATCCTGCCCCCTCCCTGTGGCCTGGCTTGGTCCCAGCAGTTCCAGAAGCCAGGGTAGGGTGGTGGGGCGCATATGTGCCTGCCTTCCTCCAAAGTGCTACCAGGAGCTAAGCTGCCAGTGCCACCTCCCCAGGGAGTCCCTGGCAGGACTGGAGGGTGGTGGGCAAGGAGGAGGGCTACCTATCATGCTTCTAGTGCCCCAAGTGTTGCGCTACGGTCTTCCCGGGTAGCTGGAGACAGAAAGAACTTTTATCACCCCTGTTATTAGATAAGGCAAGCGACAGGGAAAGAGGAAGTGACCTGCTTAAGGTCACCCAGATGGGAAGTGGCAAGACAGGATGCTGGCCCAGATCTGTGCCCACGTAAACCTCACATTGTGCGTAGAATCCAGAGTCTCAGGTCATGCTTGGGCTGACACCCCAAGGGCCGTGGTAAACAGTGGGGGGGGGGGGGGGTCAACGGGAACCCCAGAAGGACCAGAGCATCGGGAACTGGGCCTTGGCTATGTGGGGACACAGGCTTGGGAGAAGAGCCTGGCCAGGGCAGAAGGGCAGTGCCAGGGAGCAGCGAGAACCTCAGGGACCAAGTCTGGAGCAGAGCTCAGGAACGTGTTATGCATTGGGGGGAGGGGGAGTGGTGGCCAGATGTGGGAGGTGGTTGTTGGGGGAGGCCTCTGATTGGCCACACGTGGGACACACATTGGGACAACCTCAGGCCTGCCTGGCCAGCTGCCTCTGCAGCCAGTTCCAGGAGATACCAATCCCTAGATCTGGCTAGAGTCCTCCCTCGTATCCACTTAGGCTTCCCGGAGCAGTGAGGGAGGCAGCCATCACTGAGATGGGCCCCCGGGAGAAACCTGAGAAAGCCCTGAGTCACGTGAGGGGCCTGGCACACCTGGCCGTCCGTGGGACACGGGGAGCCAGGCCCAGCCCAAGGAATGGCACCCAACCGAAGAGGCCTCTGACAGGTTTTGCCTAGTTCATGGTGGGCCAGTGACTGGAGGGCTGGCGCCAGCTACCTCCTAGGCCCGGGGCCTCCGATGAAAACGCCTTCAGTGGGACCTTCAGCGGGACCCTCGGCAGCTGGGAGGCCTGGGGACCTGCTGAGAGACCAGGGGATGGGGAAGCCCCAGGAAACAGTCTGGGATGGTCCTCAAGGCTGGGAGCCCCGCATCTGCCAGGCCAGGAGGGGGTGCCAGGCTGCACCATGAAGTAAGCAGGTGAGATTCCAGAGAATAATATTTGGATGAGGAGCTTCGTGTGTGTGTGTCTGTGTGTGTGCGTGCGTGTGTGCGTGTGTGTGTGTGTTGGGGCCTCTGCATCTGTCTGTCTGCTTTCTCCATTCTGGGCATGTGCATGAGACCAGGGAGGGCCCTGCAGCCTCAAGTCTATAGTCAGGAAGTGGCAGCTGGTTTCCTGTCCCTCAATCTGATGAGCATCACTTCCTCCCCGGGCCCTGCAACTTCCCCATTGAGACCTACTCACATCTCCAGGACCACGAGCTATGAGGGGGGAAGACTGAGGGAAGCCCCAGAGGCTTGATGACAAGCTGTCGTCCTCACGGACGACAGACGGGGCAGTCTGGCTCTCTCCCTCCCGATCCTTTGATCCTGGAAATGACTTCCGTCAGGCGCTCTTGGAGCGGCCTGTGGGTCCTGGGTCCCTCGTCTGCCCTGACCTTGGCTTCCCCGTCTGTAAAGCTCTCTTTTGGACACAAGTCTTCCTGGACTCCCAAGGACTCCAAGTGTGAGCGAAGCAGGGAAGACGGGCTGGCCGCAGACCCTCCTTCAGCCCAGCCCTGTCTCCTGCGGGCCGGCTCAGTTTCACCTTCCTGCCGGTGGCAGCCAGGGCCCGCAGTGCCCTCCTTCCACCTCGAGTTTCGGCAAGAGGCTGGCAGCCTGTGAGGACAGGCACTTATGGATCTAGAGGGCTGGTCCTGAGCAGGGAAACGAGTTTCCTTCCCATCACCTCCAAAGACACCTTCGGGCAGAGCCCATAAAGTCTGGCGTGTGGTGTTGCTCTCAGTTGGGCTTCCAGCCTGGGCTCCAGGTTGGATCTGGCCCGCGACCCCCGCACCCCCCCCGCCTCTTCCCTGTGTCCCCCTGGGTCCCTGGTCAGCTCAGATTGCTCTGGCTCTGGAGGAGCCCCTGGCACCTTGCCGCAGCCTTGACTGGTGTCAGTTACCTCCCCTACCCCCGCTGCCGTGCCTGGGATGGGCTCACGTGACCCAGAGGCCACCCTTAGATGAAAAGAGACACTAACCCAGGAGAGGGTCATGGAGGAACCCTGGGAAATCACTGCGAGGGGATGGGGGAGGGGCCAATGGAGCAGCAAGTGGAATTACAAGGTACAGCCAACCTCCTCTTCCTCAGAACAGACGAAGGAAGCATCACCCAGTAACCCTTTGGGGGACGGGCTCCCCGCCACCGGGACAGGGAGCAGCGGGGAACAGAAAGCCCCCAGCACCACCGTGAAAGACAGACCAAAGAAGGAATCCCTAGTGTCACCCCCGCAGCCCGTTCACTGCAGCCCACCAGCATAGAGTGGCCCCACGGTATAACGGGGGACCAGGGGAGTGGGAGCAAAGGCCTGACCTCTAAGCACCAGGGGCTTGCTCCCTGGGCATGCATCAGGGAGCACAGGAGAGGCTGGGGGCGGGGATAGAGGAACATGCCAGGAGTTGGGGGTGCCCTAGGGCCTGGAGCCATGTGCCCTTTCCAAACCCTTGCCCTGAGGGCCCTGGACCCCCAAAGCAGCAAAAACCAGCACCCAGGAAGTCCAGGGCCAATCAGATGCCCTGTATGCTGAGCGAAGTCCTCCGGCAGTGACAGGCGAGGCCTCCCGCCTGCTCTCGGCTGCCCAGGGCTGACCGAACGTGAAGGCTGTGATGGGTCAGGCTGGCACTCACGTGGGTGCTCACCAGTCATTCCACAAAGACCCAGTGGACAGAGCCCCGCCCTCAGGGATAAGGGGCTGGGCGTCATCACTTCAGGTGACGATGAGTGTTAAGAAGAAAAATAAAGCAAAGTCAGGAGACGGAGTGAGCCGTGCAGGGTGGGGAGGTGTGGGCGTCAGGGAGGTGGCATCTGAGCAGACACCAGAACAGAGAGGACGAGCCATGGGAAGGTTTGGGAGGGCAGCGCTCCAGGCAGAAGGCGCCGAGAGCGCAAAGACCTGGAGGTCAGACTGAGCCTTGTGGGTTTTTAGAGCCGCAGGAAGGCCAGTAGGGCTGGAGCAGGTGTGGGAGGGGGCAGGTGGGACCCGGTGGGGCTGGGAGGCTGGCAGATCTCCCAGCCAGAGTTGGAACGCTAGGCAATTGTCGGCAGGGGATGTAGGAAGGGCGGAGCTTTGAAAGCCCTTTCCTTGTGGGAGAGGCCACAGGGGGCCAGCTCTCCTCAGGTGAGAAAGCCAAGGTCAGGGTTTCTCAGAGAGGGTTCCCAGGGCCACCTGCCTCCGAATCATCTGGGTTGAACTGGGTTGTGATGCGATTAATCAATAGTTGCCATCAGGCTCCCTCTTGGGCGCTGTGGGGGTGGACGGTGGTGGGTGAGGGCAGGGGCTGGATCAGGGTGGGGGCCGTGGAGGTGGGAGAGATGGTCGGTGCTGGCAGCATTTAGGAGGTGGGGCCAAGAGGTCTTGCTCAGGGATGGGTAGGACGGGAATCCAGGCTGGCCTGGGCCCGGGTGTGGTATTTATTAGGACGAGGAAGTCTCAGGAGAGGGCGGACTGGATGAGGGGAAAACATCCAGAGTTCCATCTGGCCATGCTGGCTTGGGAGGCCTGTTCAACCCTGAATGGATGGGTCACAGGTGGCTGGGGTTCAAGGCCCTGGCCCAGGGAGTGCTGTTAGCACCGAGGTGGGAGTGAAAGCAGACACACTGGACAAGGCCACCCTGAAGGGACGGGAGGAGGAAAACAGCAAAGGGGGCTGAGAAGGGAGGCAGGAAGTGGGCAGAGACCAGGGCAGGAGGGTGCTTCTGGGAGGAAGGGGACCAGTGTGTCAGGTGGCTCCCAGGGACCAAGGAAGCAGACCATCAGACAGACAAGGTGGAGCTGTGGGCGACTCCCAACTGGGGCCCTGGGCGGGGGGTGGGGGAAAGGCACAGGCCAGCAGAGGAGAGAAAACGAGTTAAGGAAGGGAGGGGGAACCCTTCAAGGAATTTGAACTTAAAAGGAAGTGAAGCCGTGGGCAGCAGCTGGAGGGGTGCAGGAACTGGGGTTTCTGGTTAAAATGGGAGCTGTTTCACTTTTGCAGGCTGGTGGGAAACGTGCAAGAGAGGGACTGAGCCACGAGGCCCTGGAAGGGATGGCCTGGGATTTTCAGAGCTGGTGGGCACAGACCCACCCTGAGAGCTGTGAGGCCAGCTCAGGGAAGATGGGGTCCTTCTTGATAAGTGATGGCGCCTGTCCCCAGTCCCCAGTGAGGTAGGCAGCAGGGTCAGGGATCAGGAGGGAGGAGTGAGATGAGATGATGGAGGTGAGGGTCGGCTTCTTGCAGAGTTGGGAGGTGGGGTATGCTGGTGAGAAAACCCAGCAGGATAACTGGGCAGTGCTGGGAACCTGCTGGAGATCTGCGACCTGGGGACCCTGGCCATGTCCATGGCTGGTGCTCTCAGCATGGCTCTCACATGACATCCCTCCAGGCCAGTCCCTGTGGTAAAGAGTCACCACTTTGAGCCCCTGCTTGCCCCCACCCCCACCCCTCTCTGGAGACCCCGACACTGCCAGGAGCCTAAAGGATGCTGCTCGGGGCTCCGGCTACATCCGCTCTGGTCCCCTGGGGTCATGTCAGTTGCCACATATCACTCTATATTGTCCTATCTTCCTAAACCTGGCCTTGACCTGCCCCTTCCACAGCCTCCCAGGATGGCTTTGCGATTCCCCCTCCTTCCCTTTCCATTCTGGAAGGATTGAGGGGCTTCAAGACATTCTCCCCCTGCCCTACTCCCACCCCATCCCTGGGTGCACACTGGAAACCACTGAAGATGCCCAGTCCTGGTCTGAGCTCTGCCTCCTCAGGGGCGTGACTCCCTGTCCTGACCCTCTGCTCCCAGTCCCTCCTGCTGGGCCCATCTCTAGGACGTGGGAAAGATGGTCCAGGCAGGAATCACGGACGCCACGACTCAAGCTTCCCGGCCACTTTCTCTACAGCCACAGGGGAGACTGCAGTGAGAAACAGGGGTCCTTGGCCACGCGATCAAGAAACTGCCCAACCAACAGCCTCCCTCGGCCCCTGGGTCCTGCCAGAAACAAAAAGGGTGCACCTCTGGGGAGGCCTCCCAGCTGACCTCCCCAAAGTGCCCCCACGAACG
Source organism: Panthera pardus (assembly GCF_024362965.1). Classification (NCBI taxonomy): domain Eukaryota; kingdom Metazoa; phylum Chordata; class Mammalia; order Carnivora; family Felidae; genus Panthera; species Panthera pardus. The sequence continues at coordinate 10,058,082 of NW_026527013.1, forward strand.
CCTCGCATGAAATGAGGGCAGGCCGTTCGCCCTCCGTCTGCAACAGACGTTTGCAAACTTTAAGTCCCCCGCCCAGTCCTTTCCTCAAGTGGCAGTTTACTTGGGGACAGAGACAGAAACAGCTCTAAGGGCCGCCCTGGTGGAAAGGAGTTCAGGCGCACAGAAGCCTCATTGCTTGGCCTGACCCCTCCTTCCCCAGAAACGTCCCCCACCACGTCCCCCCCCCCCCCCGGGAACCCCAGCAAGTTTGAAAGCTGCCGTGCTGTTGACAGGCACAGTGACAGAGGGAGGGCGTCCCTGTGCCCCCCTCCATCCAGGACGCAGGGCTCCCCAAAGTCCTGTCCGAGTCGTTCTCAGAGCACCCCCGGCTCCGAGGACATGTCCACTTACCAGAGACGGTGACCACGATGTACTGCTGGGACGCCGGGGTCGGGGTGGGGGCGCCAGCCGGCTGCGAGGGCGTGGGGGTGGCCGGGAGCTCCGTCACATACTGCTTCTGGCTGCCTGGTGGCTGTGCCTGGGGCTGGGGGCTCTGCAACTCAGTGACATATTGGGGCTGGGGGGTAGCCGCGGCGGCAGGCGGCTGGGGGGGCTGGGGCGCCGCTGCTGGCGGCGGTGGTGGCTGGGGCTGGGCCTGTGGTGGCTGGGATGGTTGTGGGGCTGCCTGGAGCTCAGTAACGTACGCTGGTGTTGCCATGCCAACAGTGGGGGAAATGATAATAAATAAGGCTTTTTTTTTTTCTTCCTTGGGAAGAAGGGGAGGGGGGGGAACAAAAAAAAAAAAAAAAAGAAGGAAAAACAAGAATTAATCTACAGGCGGAGGAAACCAGGGGCAGCTCCTGGCTCCCTAGAGACACGGTTAGGTTCATCACTAACTTAATTAAATCCTGAGGCTGGTGGCCAGAGACAACCAACCCATCACTGCAGGGGAACTGGTTATGGACTGGGGCTGGCCCACGCTTCTTCCACTCACCCCTGTCCAGGGCTTCTGCCTTCTTCCTTCCCAGCCTCGGCTGCCTGGGGGACCCCTGTGTTAAAGGAGGGTGAGGGAGGGTGGGGTCTTGGGCCCTCACCCAGAGACAAATAGTACACTTCTCCTGAGGGCTCCTGCAGACTGGGCAATGTGCTGAGTGCTTTCTCTCCATTATTTCATTTTAAACTTTGCAACAACCATGCCTGGGTTTGGGTTTGCTCCTGCCAGATGAGGAGCTGAGGCTCAGAGAGGTTAAGGAGCTTGCCCCAGGCCACACAGCAGGCTGAGGCTGAATCCTGGGCACTCTGAGCACCTGAGTAGCTGGCTAATTGTTGGAAGGTAAGGTCGTGGGGAAAGCTGTCTCGCAGCCAGCCTGCCCCAGTTCCCTACATGCCTGCTATTTGGACTTGGATTCTTGGCTGGGTATCATTCCCAGTGGGGTGCCAGACAAGGGAAGAGTGTTTTTGAGTCCAAAAAGCTCTTAGAGCAGCTTGTGGCCACAGAGGCTTTCAGGCCCTCGAATGGACCGTAATGGGTTACCATAGCAGATGTGAGCTCATCACAGGAAGAGTGCCCTTCCGAGTCTAGGGGCACCGGGCTGGGAGCAGGCCCCGGCCACAGGGCAGGCTCAGCAGTCACCGCTGACCTCAGAACGGGGCCGGCCCAACCAGGCAGAGGCAGCTTTTCTGGCTGCTGAGGGGTCGTGGGTCCCGCTCCCAGGTACTGGGCTAGGCACCCGCCCCTCCTGATGAGCCCGGTCCCTTCTAGCTGACCGCGCCCCTCCCAGTGCTAAGCCCCACCCCCGCAAGCCCCACCTCCCTCTCACCAAGCCCAGAAGATGGGCAAACGGTTTCCCCGGGCCGCCGCCGCCGCCGCCCACACTAACGGGTGCCATCCCCAGCCCCTGAACATCTGAGGACAGCGGAACAAACACTGGGGTGGTTAACAGAAGCTCCAGCCCCCGTATCTTCGCGGCCCCTGCCAGCTCAGGGAAGTATTTGAGTTTGACAGCCCTGCCCGTGGTCGCCTGTGACACCCGTGGGCACTCCAGGCCCCGCTGGCCGCTGAACCAGAGGCTCTCCTGCGCTAACCCTTGAGCACCTGTGTGCCATCGCGCGCCAGCAGGCAGCCCTCCGGCCACTGGTGACGAGGAGTGGGATTTGCAAGGGGAAGGGTTTGCAAGTGGGATTTGCAAGGGGAAGGACGCGGGGGGTGGGGGGTGGGGGGTGGGGGTGGGAACAACTCTTGGTTGACCGGAAGCGCCAGGAGCCCTGGCTGCGATCACCTCTGCACAGCAGCCCCATGACGGAGGAGCCACCATGGCCATTTTACAGATGAGCAAAACCGCGCCAAGGGTGCCCAGCAACTGGTAAGAAGAGGATTTGAACCCGGGTCTCTCTGAGCTCCAGATGTGTGCTCTTAACTGCTAGCCCCACCCCGGGAGCCAGGCGCAGGGCTCACTTACTTCTCTCAATCAGTACATAGCGTGTTCCCTGTTTTCCAGACGGGGATACCTGAGCCCCATGCACAGAGATTAAACACCTGCCACGCGCAAGAAAATGTCATCATCCTGCAGCCCCTGCCCTCCCAAAGTCTTCATGCCAGCATCAGAGGGGCTGCCTTATGGGGGCTCCTCACACCATCAGGTCCAAACTCCGGCCGAGCTCAGGTGCTCGAGTCACGGCTGCTGATCAGTGTCCGTCTGTTTGGGGTCAGAGCCACCTCGACACGAACCCTGACTGGTCTCTTAATTCATGAACACGTTACTGACCTTCCGCTGGGCCTCAGTTTCCCCATCTGTACCTGGGGATGAGGAGGACACTGAGGCATAGGGCTGGTGTAAAGGTCCGACGAGACAAGCCCAGCACCCAGTAAGCCCTGAGAGGTGGAAACCACTATTCTCCTTCTCCTTGAACAAATATCTGTGCCAGGTAGAGTTGGAGGGGGAAGGGGAAAGAGGTCTTAGAAAAGAGGTGCCCAGGGGGACTCCAACCCTGGTGTTTGTTCATCAGCATCACCTACGGAGCTAGTTAAATGCAGGCTCCTGGGCCCCACTGCCCAGAGTCTGGGATGGCCCCAGAGTCTGCTGTTTGAGCTAACTCTCCACCAGATGGTTCGAGGCAGGTGGCCCTGGGGGACGTCTGTGAGAAACCCTGGCCTGGGCTTTTCTGAGCCCCAGCATGGCTTGCTCCTGGGGTACCTCCCACAAGGAAAGAACTTTAAAAGCTCCACACTTGCAGGTGCTTTCTCCTCCTTGAGGTGCAAAGCCCGAAGGCCTCATTCCTTCCACTCAGGGGCAAGGGAAGGAAGGGACAATGAAGGCTGAACAGCGAAATTGAAAAGGAGGAGGGGAGGGGCGCCTGGGTGGCTCAGCCTGTGAAGTGTCTGACTTCGGCTCAGGTCACCATCTCACTGTTTGTGAGCTGGAGCCCCGCAGCAGGCTCTGTGCTGACAGCTTAGAGCCTAGAGCCTGCTTCAGATTCTGTGTCTCCCGCTCTCTGCCCCTCCCCCACTCGGAGTCTGTTTCTCTCTCTCTGTCTCTCTTAAAAATAAATAAACATTAATTTTTTTTTTTTTTTTGAAAAGAAGGGGAGATTAGTGAAACAGTTAAACCAACTTCTCTATTGGACACCTTCTGAGCACTGTCATTGCCATCCGTCTCCAGGAAGGGCCATACAGGATCCCAAGTTTCCCACAATTGTGTGACCAGGGAGCCCTTTTCTTTCCATTCGTGGATGAGTAGGTTAAGCACTGTTTTGCAAGGTGCTCCCTAGACAGAAATAAGTCACAAATATTTATACGGCATGAGACCCCTGTCTTTACAGAGCAGGGCACACAGAACAAGGGAATCACTCAGCAAACCTGTTCCTTGGCAGTGAAACTGCCAAGAAAGTCGCCAATGGCTGTATCTATCTTTCAAAGTCAGTATCTGTTTTTGGAGAATGTTTGCCTCAATCATTGAATCAATCTGTGGGCAGGCAGCCTCTATTGCAACTATTCAACTCTGCCCTTGCAGTGAAAGCAGCCATAGATAATATGTAAATAAATGAACGCAGCTATGTGCTAATAAAACTTTATTTATAGACACTGAAATTTGAATTTCATATCCTATCACGCCAGGACATTTTATTCATGCCACACAATATTCTCCTTTTAGATTTTTTCCCCCCAGTCTCTTAAAAGTGTAAAAATCATTGTTTGTTCACAGGCCACACAAAACCAGGTGGCAGTCAAAGTTTGCCGACCTCTGTTCTGGATGCCAGATTCTACAACGAGATGGTTTACATCTTGGACAAGGCCCTCCGAAGGAAATGGAAAGAAAGCTCACTTTCTTCATCCGTAGAATGGCTTCAATGGGGAACTTGCAGGGGAACGGGGAATTTAAATATCATGATGTGCGTTTCCTTGATCCTCTATAGCCAGTTAGTTTTTAAGACTTCTCTGTAATTCCTCCAAAACAGATCCTAAGACTGGACACTTCTCTCCACTTTCATCAGCCAATCCCAGTTGTCGGACCCCCACAACACTCTCATTACTGGCTCCTAGCTCCAGTCTCGCCTCTATAGTCTTTCAGATCCTTTGAAAACACAAATCCTATCTTGTCACTCTTGTATTCAGGAGGTTCCAAGGCTCCTATCACAGAAATTAAATAAAATCCAGAGCCCGTCCCAAGACCTCTGGGCCTTGAGGCATCTAGCCCCTCAAGTCTCTCCTTCTCACTTTGAATGTTCTAGTCAAACTGGCTCTTGCTCCGAGAATGTTCCATGCCTCCTCCTGCCTCAGGACCTTTGCACCAACTCTTCCACCTGATTGACATCCTCTCCTCACCTCTACTCCCCTTCTCCACTGCTGGCTGCCTCATATCATTCAGGTCTCAGCTTATATGTCACCTTCTTGGGTCTCAAGTGTGCCTCCCACCCCAAGTACTCTCAAGCACAGACTCCTGTTTTATTTTCTTCCTGGACCTCTATTTCCTTATTTGCTTCTTTTTTCTTTTTTTAAACATTTATTTTATTTTTGAGAGAGAGAGAGAGAGAGAGAGAGAGCAGGGGAAGGGCAGAAAGAGGGAGACAGAGGATACAAAGCAGACTCTGCTCTGTGAGCACAGAGCCCAATGAGGGGCCCAAACTGACGAACCGTGAGATCATGACCTGAGCCAAAGTTAAGAGTTAGCCGCTTAGCCGGCTGAGCCACCCAGGCACCCCCCCCCCCCCACCCATTTTCTTATCCATAGTTCCTCTTCCTTCCATGACCAGAAATGCAAGCTCTCCCAGGGCCGAGACCTGGCCCGCCTTGCCCATCACTGACCTCCGGGTCCAGAACACTGACTGGCACGTAGTAGGGACTCAACTTTTACTGTCAAATGAGTGTCCACGTGCCAGGAACACACTGTTAATGAGTGTCAAAGGTCACTGTGAATCTACCAATGGACGAGACCTTGTCGAAGAGTTACTGCCTCCTGCCTCTGCCTGCCAGCAGCAGCCTTGTGCAGCAGGGCTGGGCAATGCCCCCTGGTCCAGAACGGGCTGCCCAGCCCAAGAAGAGCATGCAGTGTGCCGTTGCTGTCTGCAGGCTGCATCCCTGGGGAAGTCTGCCTGGCCCATCCCCGAGATGTTGAGATGTGTATGGGGAGGGGAGGGCAAGGACTTCAGCTCCAGGGACACCATTCCCACGACACCCACATCTCTGGCTCACCCAGCTGCCTCCTGGAAGCCTTGGGGCTGAGTCTGGGCCCAGGCCCAGGAGAATTTTTTTCTGTTTGGCTGCTCTCCTGAAGCGGGAGAAGGACTATTCAGGAGCGAGGGGAATAACACTTTCCCACTAGAAACTAGAGTCCTGGTATCCAGCTTCCCGGGATCTCTGTCATCTCTGTCATCTGCCCACACGGCCCAACAAGTGAGTCAACCTTTAAAGCCACTAGGCTCTCACCCAATTCAAAATGATAAAAATAAATACAAGCGGTGTAATTCAGAGGGCTGAGCAGGAAAGGACAATCGTGATAATAAGGGGAGCCGCTAACACAGTTTGAGCAATTACCATGTATTTGATGTTCAACATGTATTCTTTCGTCGGGTCCATAACACAGGAATATGAGATTAAGAGTGTTACCGATGGTCACTGTCCCTCGCTTGGACAAAAGGAAACTGAAGTTAGAGAAGTACAGTAACTCATCGAAGGGCACACAGCGACAGTTGATTGCGCGAAAGCAGCTGATTGCTTCCACAGGAGAACTAAACCAGTGCCCTCAACCCTAGTCACAAGACCCCTCTGGGCCTGGGCCCTTCGAATGTAAAAGTTATGGGGGGGAGGGGGCAGTTAACAAGCCTAGATAACTGCTAACATCGCCTTCTGCTCAAAGTTTGCCTTTCCAACGGGTGGTGATGACCTTTCTGGCGACTTGGTATTTCCAGTCTGGCTCTGAAAATTAATCTCTAACTTTCTGAACTTTCAAGGGGTCCTGTCACCTCTCAAAGAGGAACGGGTCTAGAAAAAGTCTCCGAGAAGTGAGACCCCCCCCACCCCTCCCCCCTTGTCTCAAATTCCCGACGGAAAGCCTTAGGAGAGCCTGAGACGATCCTTTTCCTCGAAGTTTACTGACTTTAAAAGAAAAGGGCTACAGTTTGCACACCGCCACTCAGCTCTGCTGATGCCGAGCTCCAAAGCAAGACAGAGAACAAGTAAAGTGGACTTGCCCAGCCGGCTATCTGAAAAAAATAAATCCTTCCCCAAGCAGGTAGATCCTGTTGCCCGCCAAAGCAGTCGCTCAGATTCTCCTGTAACAAACATGGAACACTTCCCCTTTCCTCTAATCTTGATGTGCCGCTCCTGCCCACGTGGCTCTGGAGGCTGGTACCTCCTCAGTGACATGTGACCCAGCTGACACCAACTTGATTGACACAAAAACATGTGTCTGGCCAACAGAGGCAGCTTAACAAATCTAAGAAACTTCCCCAGGCGCCATTTGCTTCCCGTTCCCAGAAAGGCAGACCTTGATGGGCAAGAAGGTTAGAAATCGTCCCATCTCCAGAAACAAGTCCTCTGGCCAGGGACGATACGAGGTCTAAGAGAGCAGCGCACAGAGAAGCAATCAAGTTTCTGTTCGTCTACCTCAGTCACCCCAGATCACTCCTCCCCTACCATGGGCTTCGACTTCTGCAAACCAGATCCTCCCGGCTGAAGCCATATTCCTAGCCCACAGTTTCGCCATGAAACTTTGTTTTCCTTTGCTTTCTCTCCGAGAATAAGAGAGATTTAGGAACAGACGGCAGTGTGGAAATCAAGATTAGCTAACAGTTCTATCAAACCATATTCAAAAATAGCACATAGCAGTAAAAGTTCAAAGATGAGGCCTAGAGAAATTCCTGAAAGGAGTCAGAAATCCCTGAAATGTAGAAAAGGGACGATGGCAATGATTCTCCCCACTTTACAGAATGGAAAACTGAGGCCTCAGATGTGGCAGACACGGAGTACTGGGAATGACTGGGGGGGGGGGGGGCTCTAAAGCGACGCAGCACAGGTGGCTTTCCATCCCTTTGGGAGGCTGTAAGGCCCTGGCGGCAACTGCCCCACCCGGTTCCCCCGCCACCGGCACCCGCCGGTCCCGCCCACACCTTACGACCTGGCCCCGCCCATTCACCTCCGCCCCGCCTCGCCCCTCCCTCGCTCCCATTGGCCCAGCCTCCCCAGGCCCGCCTCTCCGCACCTCCCAACATATAAAAGCCCCCCGCCCCGTCCAACCGACCTCCACTCGCCGCCGGCCTGCTAGCGCCCGCCCCTCGCGGGGGCTGGGCCCCGGACCCCAGGGGCGGGTGGTGTCGCCCCAGCCGGGCCCCGGCCCCCTCCCCCACGGCCCCGACAGTCGCCGCCGCCATTTTGACCGCCCGCCCCTTCCCCCCGGACTATGATTACAGCGACACCCGCCGCCCGGGCCCTGCCGCCCTCCCTGGCCGGGCCCGCCACCCCAGGGCCGCCCGGGTTACCTCGGCTTCTTCCTACTTCTGTCCGCAGAAGGGCTTTCCAGAGGTCTCGGAGGCGATGTTGGGAGGGGGACGGAACGTGCCGGGGTCCCCGGGCCGGGCAGGGGGGGGTGGGGGTGGGGGTCGGCCGGGCGGTTGTTGTTGTTGACTCGCGTTGCCGGGTTGCTTGGTCGCCACGACTACCGTGGCTATGGCGCCTCCGTTTCCCTCACCGGGGCAACTGTTGCTACCCACCCTACACACGTCATGGGCGGGGGCGGAGTCCCGGGTGATTGGCGGCGCCAGGAGAAGTGATTGGATGGCGCTAGGTCCTGCTGCTAAGCTATTGGTCCTAAGTCACGCTTTTCAACACCCTCTAGACTTCTCGGCGCTCTGATTCATCGGTGTGAATGTCCGTCAAAGGAAATTGAACCCTCAAAGGCAGAAGAACCCGTCACTCCCGCAAGGAAGCAGCGGCCTAAGAATAAAGGGGTGGGGTCTGTGAGGTTGGGATTGGCTTGCGGCTGTAAAACCTGCCTTATGGTTCAGCTAAAGGGATGTCAATCCATTCCAAAGGTTTGCCGCGCTCTCCAGCTGGGAACCGTGCGCATGCGCAGCACGCAAAGCCAGCTGGGAGTGGTAGTCCGCTCAGCGTACTTTAAACGCCTTACCAACTATAAAAGGCGAGAAAGGAAAGCTCTCTTCCTTCAGACTTCTTCCTGCCCCGGTGGGTCAGTTCCTCGCCTCGCGCGCTTACGTCACGGGAGGAATGCAGTGACGCGCGCGGCTCGTCTGTGACGTCAGCGGCGGAGCTGGGCTAGGGATTCAGTGACGTCACTGGGCGCTCTTCCCCTCCCTCCCTATTGCCCTACGTTGGTAAGATGGTCGTGGGATGTGAAGGCTGGGTTCGATCCCGGGTCCCATCCCTCGAGCAAACTTCCCCCGCCACCTCCGCCTAGACCCGGCCTCCGCGAGGGCTCCCGCCTCCCCCTCCTATCGGGCCGGAAAAGGTCACCGCTGCCGGGACAACCGCGGCTATCTCCGCCCCGCAGGCGGTGCGGACAGCCCTGGGAAAGGTCTCCTGCAAGCGGAGGACTTAATTAGAGGCTTCTAGCGCGGGCGATAAGCAAAGGTCGGCGCCCAGCACCCCCAGGGGAGTGCGGGCTGCTCACCAAGGCTCCACACCGCACCCCGACGCTCTTCCCCCTCCGTCGCGCCGCCCCCTCAGCGTCCTCCCTGCCTCAGTTTCTCCAGGAGAGATGAGACAGAAGCGGGTCGAGACTAGGTTGAGGGCGCAAAAACTCAATCATCAAGATAAATGACATTCTATCCAATATTTTTCAAGTATCAAAATTAATGGGGAAAAAATAAATCCATGATGACCAAACTACCAAAATTTTAAATAAAGATAGGATCCTGCCAGGAGTGGGATCAGGACGAAGTGAGTCACGCAAGTGCTGGATCGGATCTTGTCTTTTACTTTTTCAAAAACATATTTTAATCAATTTTTTTTTGCATTAATTTTGATTTCTCAAAATAGTAATTATCTTGATAAATGAGTTTTTTGCCCTCCCCCCACCCCCCCACCCCCCCACCCCCGCCTGCCGCGCCACCCTCTTCAGTTTTGCGCCGTGGTCTCCACCAGAGACAGGAAAATGGAGAAAAAGCTCAGAGCCCATGGTTCTACTTGTAGTCCTGCTGTGTGACAGTGTGACAAAGCGGCTCTGTCTCTGAGCTGCTGTTTCCTGGTTCAACCAACTTCACCCCTCTTGTGTGCAAGGCCGGGGCTGTAAAAGTAAAGAAAGCAGACAAAACCTCAGGCTTTGCATTTTATTAAGAGAGACACAATTACTAGCGAAATGACTACATAAGATAGGTTTTTAAGGGGCTGTAAGAGTGACATGGGAGGGGGTGGGAGAGGAGTGACAGGATGCAGTGGCCTGTGTCACTTGAGGGAGGGGTCCTGCAGTCCTGAGTTGTGAAAAGAAGCAAACTCCATAAAACCCAGGTGGAGGGAACGGCGGGGAGGAGGGGAGGCGGGAGATAAACATCAGGCTGGGGCAGAATGAGCAAAGAGGAAAGCGTCAGGAGGTGAGGTCAGAGAAGTAAAGGCAGCCAGGTGATTCCCCAGAAACCCTCCACCTCCCAACAGCCCCGCAAAGTGGAATATCCACCCCCCCCCCTCCGCCCCGCCCCACTAGACTGGTAAAGCAAAAAAGCAAATAGAGTCTCAGAGGTAGAAGGAGATTCTTCCGGGATCACACAGCTGGGAGGCAGCAGAGCCCAGACAGCCTATCTCCTTTTCTGGGCCTTTCCAATGTGCTTTGATGCCCCTGGGTGTGACCCTCCACGGTAGAGGAAAAGCAGCAGCAGTTTCAATCGGCCTGGAAATGCTCGAGGAGCCCCAGCCCTGATAAGTCCACCCAAGAATTAATGCGACTAAATCCCAGCCCGCAGAGCCATTCAGCCCCTGCAGCTGCGTCTGTGAGACAGGTGGAGGTCCCAGGGCCAGCCCTGTGTGCATGGGGGCCACGGGGTGGGGGGGGGGGGGGGGACTAGAAGCCCTATTGCCACCTCCCACCCATTTCCCCACCTCCCTGAAGTCCCTAACCCCCCAATGAGCACAGCCAAGCCTGGAAATCATTTCTTCAATCGCAAATATTCATTATAAGCCTTTGTGGCAGGGAAGGCAGTGTGGGCTAGAAATGTTCTATTTTTTTTGATAGTGTTTGCATGGGTTTATAGATATAAAAAATTCCCTGAGCTCTCCATTCGAAATCTATGTCCTTTATGTATGCTATACCCCAATTTGAAACTTAAAAACACGTTATATATACCATTGGAAGTCAAGTTACACTCTTGACCAACTCCTTTCTGAAACATTGGTAATTAGGGGGCCTGGGTAGCTCAGTCCATTAAGCATTCATTTCTTGATTTCAGCTCAGATTATGATCTCACAGTTTGTGGGATCAGGCCCCATGTCGGGCTCCTCGATAATGACGCAGAGCCTGCTTGGGATGCTCTCTCTCCCTCTGTCTCTTTCCCTCTCCCGCTTGCTCGCTCTCTCTCAAAATAAATAAACTTTTTTTTTTTTAATGCAGAAAGAATGAAAGAATTAGAAAAAATGCCATTTTGGGGCTTCCGGGTGGCTCAGTCCGTTGAGCATCCGGCTCTTGATTTTGGCTCAAGTCATGATCTCATGGGCTGTTGAGTTCGAGCCCCATGTTGGGCTCTGTGCTGACAGTGCAGAGCTTGCTTGGGATTCACGCTCTCCTTTTCTCTCTCTGCCCCTCCTTCCCTCTTCCTCTCTCTCTCAAAAGAAATGAACTTAAAAAAAGAAAAAGAAAAAGAAAATTTGCCGTTTTGCAAAAGCCAAGGAAATCATTGATCTGGGCAATGATCGTCGATGGGCATCATAAAGCAGCAGGTGAGAGAATGACGGGGAGCAAACTATGCACAGGGTGCTGGATGCTCACGAAGCCCAGGGGTGTGGACTTGATCACGGAGGCCAGGCTGTCACCAGCATTAGCTGCCAGGCAGCTCAGCAGCACAGTAGACGGCCCTGGGCCTCCCGATGTGATGCGAAAGGAAGTTCACAGCTTCCCCTAGGACACATCTTGCCAAAATGTTAAACCTGACTCTGATGAAGTCTGTCAACCTCACATCCAGTTTGCAGGAAATGGAAAGGGTAGAGAAACAAGTTAAATGACAATATCAGGAAGTGACAGACAGACAAATCCACAGTCGGGGGGGGGGTGTACCACATGACAACTGTCCCTGTGTCTTCAACAAGTCAGTCATGAAAAAAAGGGACTGGGGACTTTTCTAGGGCAGGCGGGCACCGTCGACACTTGGGGCCAAATTGTTCTTTGTGGTGGGAAACTGTCCTGTGTGTTTTATGATATTAAGCGGTGCCCCTGGCCACCGCCCACTAGATGCCAGTAGCCTCCTCCCCCAGCCAGGTATGACACCGAAAGATGTCTCTAGACAAACGTCCTTGGAGATACTACCCTAGAGGTGGTACAACAAGGGACAGAAGGACACGGGCTTCCCAGCTATCCACCCGCAGAGACCAACCTTCTCTCTCATTTAAGCCAGTCGTCGGGTCTCTGTTAAACCAAGGGAACCGCGCCTCGGTGGTTCTGTTCCAAATTTTTATATTCATTGAAAGTTTTGCACCGGGTGAGCATACTCACTGAGGTGGGTCACTGGAGGCAACGTACATGTCCATCTTTCTAGCAAGATGAACTAAGAAAGCGGCATGATCCAGACTCCTCAGCCAAGTAGCCCGGCGGCAAAAAGTAGCTTACAAAGTATCGTGCTAATGGGCGTGAAACCCAGACACCATAGCATTTTCAGACCTGGCAACCCTGCTCCTCCCCCAAGCGGCAGGAGAAAGAGATCTCCGTGGAGTTTTGCTAAAAGGGAGAAAAAGAAGAAATTTAAAACTATCTACGAATGTGCCAGCTACTAAGGAGAATCTGACCCTCGGTGCATTGGAATGCAAACAAGACATCCTCCTGTTACACTGGCAAATCATCATCAAAGCCGGTGCATTTCTGCTTATTATTAAGTGTTATGCTTAGCAGGCTAGTTCTAACTTTTCAAGCCACACAGTGGGGTAAGAGGGAAAAAAATATCGTAAATGTGTGAATACTGTGCAGATATATCCATGGATAAAATGGAATCGGGTGTCAGAGGACACCCAGTCCAACAGGTTTGGGGAACTATGTTGCAAGCAGGGTTTTGATGAGTTAAGGTGATCTTGGGAAAATATTGTTGAAGGTATTGCATCATCAAGCCGAAGGAAAAGTTGGGGGGAAATAAAAAGGAATGAACTGAGATTTACAAAATAACAGGGGCGCCTGGGTGGCTCAGGCGGTTAAGCATCTGACCTCAGCTCAGGTCATGATCTCACGGTTCGTGGGTTCAAGCCCCGCATCGGGCTCTGTGCTGACAGCTTGGAGCCTGGAGCCCAGAGCCTGCTTCAGATTCTGTGTCTCTAACTCTCCCCTGTTCACGCTCTTTCTCTCTCTCTCTCTCAAAAATAAATAAACATTAAAAAAAATACAAAATTAAAAAACAAAAATCTGAGATGTGAGGAACGCTTGGGTGGCTCAGCTGGTTAAGCCTCTGACTCTTGATTTCAGCTCAGGTCATGATCTTGAGGTTTGTGAGTTCAAGCCCCACGTAAGGCTCTGTGCTGACTGCACAGAGCCTGCTTGGGATTCTCTCTCTCTCTCTGTCTCTCTGCCCCTCCTCTGCTCTCTCTGGCACATGTCATCTCTCTCTCCCTCTCTCTCTCCCACCCCCCCCCCCAGTCTTTCAAAATAAATAAATAAACTTTTTAAAAAATCTGAGAGGTGATCCCCTAAATACTTGGGCTTTGAGAAAAAATGCTTGGGACACATGCGTATCCACATGAACTTGTGTCAACCTATTCCCACCCCCCACCAAGTGGTAAGACAATTTTTGGTGGGGAGAGGCTGAAGGAAATCAGTTAATAACTGCTTTGACTCTCTTAACAAAAATGCAATATATCACTGAGCTAAAAGGGTACAGACGGAAATCTAGTACACAGTCCCATTGTGCCAGTCACAACATACTTGCACACAGTGGTTTGGGAAGAGCAAGAAATTGGTTATCTGGGATGAAATTACACCAGTGGGCGCTTTGCCTGGACCAGTGAGGGCGTGATAGTGTTTGGGGAGAGATGGGACTGGGTGAGACCTAGGTTCACTGGCATTTGGGGAGCACATAGCAGATCGCAAAAGACTGAGGGCCAATTGGGAGGTGAATGGAGACAGTGAATGTAGGTTAGATGTATTTGGGTCAGGAAGACAGATTTGAAATCTACACTAATATGGTGGCTGCTGGAGGCGGGGGGGGGGCGGGGGGGAGGAAGGGATACCTTTTATTTATTGTTTTAATTTTTTTGAAACATTTATTCGTTTTTGAGAGGGCTGGGGGCGGAGCAAGGAGAGAGGGGGACAGAGGATCTGAAGCGGGCTCCAGAGAGCCCGACGCGGGACTCGAACTCATGAACCGTGAGATCATGACCCGAGCAGAAGTTGGACTCTGAACAGACTGAGCCACCCAGTCGCCCCTACCTCCTATTTCTTTTTCTGCCAAATTGCTCTGGCTGGGACTTGCGGTACTGTGCTGAATAAAAGTAGTGGGAACGGGTACCCTTGTCTCGTTCCTGTCTTAGCGGAAAAGCTTTCCGTGTTATACTATTATGATGTTAGTTGTGGGCTTGTCGTACGTGGCCTTTATTACGTCGAACTACGTCTCCTCTATGCCCAGTTTGTTGAGAGTTTCCGTTACGAAAGGATGTTGGATTTTGTCGAATGCTCTTCTGCATCTCTTGAGATGATCATTTATGATTTTTGTCCTTCATTTTGCTAGCGTATTACACTGATTTGCGGATACCGAGCCATCCTTGCATCCCCGGAATGAATCCCACTTGATCGTGGTGTGTGATCCTTTGAATGTATTGTTGACTTCAGTTTGCTAGTATTTTGTGGAGGGTTTTTGCACCTACGTGCATCGGGGATCCTGACTAGTAATTTCCCACATGCTGTCAAAATTAAAAGTAACTTGGGATGCCTGGGTAGCTCGGTCGACTAAGCGCCGGACTCTTGATCTCAGCTCAGGTCATGATCTCACAGTTCATGAGTTCGAGCCTGGCGTCGGGCTCTGCACTGACAGTGCAGCCTTCTTGGGATTCTGTCTCTTCCTCGGCCCCTTCCCCACTCTCTAACACACACTGTCTCTCTCAAAATAAATAAATACCCTTAAAAAAAATAAAAGTAACTAAAATAAAATACAACGAACAACTTAGTTCCTCATCGCTATTGGACACATTTCAAGCGCTCAGTAGCCAGCTGGTGGCCACCATGGTGGAAAGCACAGATATAGAACACTCCCACCATCGTAGAAAGTTCTGTTGGTCTGGGCTGTAAATCAACTCTGAAAAGACATTTCACAGACTCAGGGAAATTTGAATATGTGTTCGGCGTAAGATGATACCGAAGAATGATTGTATATTTGTCAGTGTATAAATATCCTTATTTTCTAGAGATGCATGTTATACGTAGTATTTAGAGACGAAAAATGATGTCAGTAAGGTTGACTAGGGTGTTTAAAGCACCGCACAAGACCAGGTGTCCATCCAATTCTCAATAAATGTCAGTGTTCATTAATTTAAAAGTTTGGAGAAACGGCAACCTGGGAGAAAATATTTATCCCCCATCGGATAACCAGATAAGAGAGCTCCTTAATATATAAAGAACTCCTAGAAATCAAGAAGAAAAAGATCAACAACCTAAAAAATAACGGACAACGAAGGTGACCAGAGAGGAAAGAGAAAACTATAATAGCTCTTGAACACATGGAGTATGTCCCACTGTACTTATGGAAGGGAAGTGTAAATTTTCTCTATTCCGAGATACCATTTTTCACCTGTTCTGCTGGCAAAAATCCAAAGGTTGACACACTCTGTGGGTGAGGCCATAGAGGAGCGGAACACTCATTCATTGCTGGAGGGAGTGTGGATTAATCTATCCCCCAAAGGGGAAATTTGGCAATATCTATAAAAAGCACAAATGCGCATATTGTTCGAGCCAGAAATCTCACTTTGGGGAATTTTTCTACTGATCCACTTGCATATGTGCGAAATGACATTTCTACAAGGTTTTTCACTGCAGTGTTAGCTCAAGAACAAACGGATGAAAAATGTCGTCTGTCTCTGGGAGTGAAATTAACTACGGGACATCCACACAGCAGGATACTACCCAGCTGTAGCACAACAACAAGGTGTGTGAAGAGAGTTTCAATATGGGGAGATCTCCGGCATTTGTTGTTAACTGGGGCGGGAGGGGTGGGGGGAGCAAGGTGTAGCAGAATGTATAAAACGTGCGACCCTGAATTGAAGTTTTGACACTTGCTACAACATGGATGAACTTGAAAACGTCGTGCCTGGGGCACCTGGGTGGCTCAGCTGGTCCAGCATCTGACTCTTGATTACAGCTCAGGTCATGGCCTCGTGGTTTGTGAGTTCAAGCCCCACATCAGGCTCTGCACTTGGCAGCATGGAGCCTGCTTGGGATTCTCTGTTTCCCTCTCTCTCTCTCTCTCTCTCTGCCCCTCCCCTGTTCATGCACACACTCCCTTGTTCTCTCTCTCTCTCTCTCAAAATAAATAAATTAACTTAAAAAAAAAAAAAGGAAAAGAGGGACATCTGGGTGGCTCAGTTAAGGTTCCAACTCTTGATTTCCGCTCAAGACAGTGATCTCACGGTTTGTGAGTTCGAGCCCCGCATCAGGCTCTGCGCTGTGTCAGCTCAGAGCCTGCTTGGAAGTCTCTCTCCCTCTCTCTGTGCCCCTACCCACCCCCTCTCTTTCCCAAAATAAATAAATAGACTTAAAAATTAAAGAAAAGAAAAGAGAACACTGGGCCAAGTTCAAGAAGCCAGACACAAAACGACAAACGTCATAGGAGTTTACTCACACGAGGTACCTGGAATGGGCAAATCCATAGAGACAAAAAGGGGGAATGATGGGTGCCTGAGTGGAAGGGGGGAAGTGAGAGATTAGTGTTTCATGGGGACAGAGTTTCAGTTTGGGAAAATGAAAGAGTTCTGAAGAGGAGCGCCTGGGTGGCTCAGTGGGTTAAGCGTCAGACTCTTGATATCGTCTCAGGTCGTGATCTCAGGGTTCAGGGGATTGAGCCCCAGGTCGGGTTCTGTGCTGACATTGTGGAGTCTGCTTGGGATTCTCCCTCTCTTTTTTTCTCCCTCTGTTTCTCGGCCCCTCCCCTATTGTGCACGTGTGTGCATGCTCCCTCGCTCTCTCTCAAAATAAGTAAATTTTAAAAATAAATTTTAAAAACATCTGAGAAGATTTAAAAACATAGGGGTGCTAAAGATGGATAGTGGGGACGGCTGTACAACAATGCGACGTATTTAAGGCTACTGAACAGGACACTTAACATGGTTAAAATGACATATTGTCATTTTTGACAATTGACAATGACAATTGACAATTGACAATTTGACATTGACAATGCTTTGTATATTTTACCACAATAAACAATTAAAAACATTTTTTTAATGTTTGCTTATTTTTAAATTTTTTTTTTTTCCAACATTTTTTATTTATTTTTGGGACAGAGAGAGACAGAGCATGAACGGGGGAGGGGCAGAGAGAGAGGGAGACACAGAATCGGAAACAGGCTCCAGGCTCCGAGCCATCAGCCCAGAGCCTGACGCGGGGCTCGAACTCACGGACCGCGAGATCGTGACCTGGCTGAAGTCGGACGCTTAACCGACTGCGCCACCCAGGCGCCCCAATGTTTGCTTATTTTTGAGAGCGAGCCAGGGAGGAGCAGAGAGAGAGGGAGACACAGAATCTGAAGCAGGCTCCAGGCTCCGAGCTGTCCGCACAGAGCCCGACGCGGGGCTCAAACCCACAAACCGCGAGATCGTGACCTCAACCGAAGCCGGATGCTTAACTGACTGAGCCACCCAGGTGCCTCACCACAATTAAACAATTTTAAATGCTACCTTTCATGTAAAAGTAGGTGTGTGTATGTGGGGGGGGGGAGGGGGGAGGATAAGAACCTATATTCACATGTTTGTACAGGTGCACAGAAATTCTGGAAAGATACTCGGGAGATTAAGAGCAGTGAGTTACCTGTAGGGGAAAGTGGGGGCTGAGATTGGGAGGGAGATACTGCAGCCGATCTTATGCTTTCTATTTCCTGATGCACCAGGCTGTACCGACCATCCAGAAATAGGATTACTTAAGTTTGGAGAGAGTGGTTTTATTTAGGATTGGTAAACTTTGGGTGCATTTGTATGCTGACCAAAAATAATAATGGTAATGAAAATAATAATGATATTGGTAGCAGGCGGGCTTTCCTAACTCTTACGTATTAGTTTCCTGTGGCTGCTTTGATAGTTGCCACAAACTGGGGGGCTTACAAAAGCAGAAATGTATTCTCTCACGGTTCTAGAGGCCAGAAGGCTGAGATCAAGGTCCGCAAGGCCATGCTCCCTCCGAAGACTCTAGGGGAAGATCCTTCCGTGTCTCTTCCAGCTTCTGGTGGCTCCAGACATGACTTGGTTTCTTCGTGTATATCACTCTAACCTCTGCCTCTGTCTTCACATGGCCTTATCTCTCCTGTGTCGTTGGGTCTAGGGTCCAACCGGATGATCCAGGACCATCTCATCTCAAAGGCCTTAATTACGTATGCAAAGACCCTTTCCGCAAATAGTATCAGGTTGAGAGTTCCGGAGGGTTAGGACGCGGGGAGGTATCTTTGTGCAGGGTCACACCCAACCCACCGCACTGTGCGTGGTGCTCAGCACTTTGCAGAATTTCACCCAAGTCCCCAAACAGCCCCAGGAAGGAAATAGGCCTATTTTTTTAATTTTCTTCTTCTTTTTTTTAATGTTTATTCAATTTAGAGAGAGAGTGTGTGAACGGGGGAGTCGCAGAGAGAATGGGGGACCGCTGTCAGCACAGAGCCCGACGTGGGGCTCAAACTCGCGAACCGCGAGATCATGCCTCGAGCTGAAGTCAGAGGCTCAACCGACTGAGCCACCCAGGCGCCCCAGGAAATATGATAATAAACTCCGTCTTCCCAATGAATTCAGAGAGGTGTAAGGCCTTTCTCAAGTTCACATAGGAACTGGAATTTGAATGCAGCTATATTGGGCTCAAAACTCTGATTCTGTGTGGAGCACAAAAGAGCCTTCTGGTTATGGGCCAGGCAGTCAAACTCAGACAGACAGCAATTATTTCCCAGCGAGTTTGTTCTTTGCCAGCCCTTGAGCCAGGCACTGGGGATATGGAGAAAAGGGCAGAAGGGTACGTCCCTGGAGAGTCGCTGGGAGAAGAGGAGGTGGGGGGAGCATTTTATTCATCAGCCCTTTCAAAGCAGTACAATCAGATATGACTCCCGCCTCCTGGAGCATTGCCTGGGCCCAAGATACCACAGGGGGCAACAGAGGCCAGGAGTTTGTCATGAAGAAAAGGACAAAGGGATAAAGTTCGGATCCAAAGAGAATGTGTCAAGCACAAATAACAGAAGTACACAGCGCTGCCCGCCGGCCCCGGGATGTTTTAAGATGCGCGTGTTGAATCTTCCTTGTTTTACAGGTGAGAAAACCAAGGTACAGAGAGGTTAAATGCCTTGCCTACTACGTCACACAGCAGGAAAGAGGCAAAGGTGGGATTCCAACGCAGCTCAGCCCATCATGGGAGCCCCTAGCATTGTTTATTTAAATCGACGTGAAATTGACGTAACACAAAACTATGTTAAGGTGAACAATTCAGGGCAGATAGGATAGTCACAATGTTCTGCGACCACTACCTCTGTGCAAAACATTTTCACCCCGGCAAAGGGATACCCAGTAGTGATCACTCCCCATTCTGTCCTCCTCCCAGCCCCTGGCAACCCACTAGTCCGCTTTCTGTCTCCAGGGATGTGCTTATTTTCGGTACTTCAGATCAACGCAATCCTATAATATGTGACCTTTTGGGTCTGGCTTCTTTCACTCGCTGTAATGTTTTCAAGGTTCAACCACGCTGTAACGTGTATCTGAACCTCATTTCTTCTTATGACCGAATAATATTCCATTGTATGGATCTACCACATTTTGTCTGTCCATACATCTGTTGACGGGTCGTTCCTGCTGTTTGTGTGAAAAGCGCTATCAACATACATGTACATGTAACACCAAAATGGTTAATTTTACCTGTATGAATTTTACCCAGTATTTAAAAAAAATGAATGCCGGACGCCTGGGGGGCTTGGTCGGTTAAGCGTCTGACTTTGGCTCAGGCCATGATCTCACAGTTTGTGGGTTTGAGCCCCGCGTCGGGCTCTGTGCGGACAGCTCAGAGCCTGGAGCCTGCTTCAGATTCTGTATCTCCCTCGCCCTCTGCTCCTCCCCTGCTCTCTCTCTCTCAAAAATAAAAATAAACATTAAAAAATTAAAATAAATCAATAAAGATAAAAAAAGGAAGACTCTCAGCTGAGAGGACCTAGAAGCAATGACATAACCTGTCCCACCCCCACCCCCAGTAGTGATGGACACACCCAGTGCCCAGGTCTTGACTTCCCGTTGCGATACTCCAATAAAAGGGAATCCTGACTCCTTAGGAAAGTGTCTGATTCTAGGACTGGGGCAGGGAAAACACGAGGCAAGCCCTGCGTTTCTTGTGGTGCCAGGAAATAAGAAGTGCTAAAAAAAAACAAAAACAAACCAACAAAAAATACGGAGTCACGGCGAAAGGACAGCGCCTGGAATAAAATGCTTAGAGCAGGAGCCAACTGAAGGAGCTCCCAATGGCCACAGCTGGAACAGTTTGAGGAACAAAATAAATAACAATAGTGTCGGGTTACAACCCAAAGACTAAAATAACTGTTCACAAATCCATATTGGTATAAATAAATGATTGAATAAACAAATAACTGGAGACCGAACAACTCTTCCTCCAGAATTCCAAATAATAAGTAATAGTAAATGTGGAAGGGATGAGGTGCATGGAAAATTACTCATAAACAAACACCACAGTAACACTTCTATGCACACAATCTACCCAGAATGCTAGCATGAGCGGGTAAACTGGGAAACAAGATCTTTGCAGAGCCTCAAAGGGTTTCATCCAAAGCGTATCTCAACTACTGTACTGTAAAAAATATTTTTTTAACGTTTATTCATTTTTGAGAGACAGAGCAGGAGTGGAGGAGGGGCAGAGAGAGAGGGGGAGACACAGAATCCGAAGCAGGCTCCAGGCTCTGAGCTGCCAGCACAGAGCCCGATGCGGGGCTTGAACCCACGAACCACGAGATCATGACCCGAGCTGAAGTCGGCGCTTAACGGACCGAGCCACCCAGGCGCCCCTCAACTACTGTACTTTTGACGTATGTCCACAAATCCTTCCAAATTCTCCCTTCCCAAAAGGTGGAGCTTCGTTCTTCTATCTTGGGGGGTGGTCGGAAGGGGTGTTTCTGGACCCGAGTCATAGTTACGCAGTATGTTTGGTCTGTGAAAATTCTTCCGGGTGTCCACGAACGATCTGTGTGCTCTTCCTTAAGCGTGTCATACTTTGATCAAAAGTGCAATTGATGGGGCTCCTGGGTGGCTCGGTTGGTCGAGCATCGGACTCTTGGTTTTGGCTGAGGTCATGATCCCAGGGTCATGGGGGCTAGCCCCATGTTGGGTTCCGCGCTGAGCATAAAGCTTGCTTGAGATTCTCCCTCTCCCTCTGCACCTCTCCCCACCTCCTGTTCTCTCTCCCTCTAAAATAAAAAATAATAAAGAAGGCAAGAGAAATGCACAAGGAAAGAAGGAAACAGAAGTATCTGTCCCAGAAATGCACATGTTGGCGTTAGAATCGTAACAATATACAAAGAAGCCACAACTAAAGCTGCCTCTAGGGGGTGGGAGGGCCTGTGACAGGATTATGCAGCGGGGGATGTCTATGCTGCTGGCACAGTCCCATTTCCTGACCTGAGCGGTAACAACATGGGTGTCTTGTTTATGATTCTTTCAACTGCACGTTCTGGCCGAGTCAGCTGACACTCGCTTGTGAGACCTGATGGTTGACTCTTCAGGACTCTGCTGACCACGCAGACGTCATACTGGTACCTTGAAATTGGCCGGAAACCAACAGCTGCTACAAACCAGGGTCTTTTTAATTTCTTTCTTTCTTTTTTTTTTTTTTTTCTTTCTTCTGGAGAACTCGTTGGTAAACGCTTCCCAGCACATCCCAGCCTCTTGATGTATGTTATCTTAATTAAACATTTTAAAGTTACTTTTTAATGGTGGTAAAATACGCATAAAATTGATCATCTTCGTCGGTTTTACGTGTCCAGTTCATCTGTCTCCAGCGCTCTTTTCACCTTGCAAAACTGCAACCCTCTACCCATAATATATTCTTTGTGATCTTTAAGATTTTCCCTTGGAGGGCATGGATTTTGGAGTCAGGTGGCTCTGTTTGAATCCCCATCCCCGCCCCCACTTACTAGCCAAGCTTGGGCCCCTTCTGTCACCACTCTGTGCCTCAGTTTCCTTATCTGTAATATGGGCATAATCTTAGTCCTAATCTCATAGTCCAGTGGGTCTTAATAGTGCGGTTTCTGGGGTGCCTTGGGTGACTCAGCCGGTTGAGCAGCCGACTCTTGATTTTGGCTCAGGTCACGGTCTCACGTTCGTGAGTTCGAGCCCCTCATCGGGTTCTGCGGTCACAGCGAGGAACCTGCGACAGATCCTCTGTCTCCTTCTCTCTGCCCCTCCCCACCCCCTTTCTCAAAAATAAATAAATGTAAAAAAAAGAAAGAAAGAAAGAAAGAAAGAAAGAAAGAAAAAGAAAGAAAGAAAGAAAGAAAGAAAGAAAGAAAGAAAGAAAGAAAGAAAGAAAGAAAGAAAGAAAGAAAAAGAAAGAAAGAAAGAAAGAAAAGTGCCGTTTCTGGAGCAGCGTAGCAACAGCATGGCCTGGAGGTTTGTTGCAAATGCAGATTCTCAGATGCTCTGTAAATAGGGCCCGGGAATCTGTGTTTTAACGAGCCCTCTGGGAGATACTGAGGCTTGCTCAAATTTGAGAACCATTATCATAGGTCACTGGGAGGATGAACCAGATGGAAAATACTTAGAGCAGTGCCTGGCCTTGTAGCCTAGCCCACACTGCGGAAGCAGAAACGCTCATTATCATTGTTACTCTAGAGGAGACCCAGCCCTATGCGGGGGTTGTATCTGGCTGTGCCCTCTCTTCGGGTCTGGTGGGGTCTGGGTCCCCGGTCTCTGCTGAATCGAGACCTTCTCGCCCTTCTAGATGAAGATGACAGTGAGCTGGATCACGTCACCCCGTCCCTGGTTAAAGGTTATCACTTGCTCCTGGAAACGGGAAAGGTCGGGGTTGGGGGGGGCATGCCAGCCTCCCCTCTGCTGGAGGAGATAAAGGAGGTCACTTGCCTTCTCCGTGACAGGTGGGGGGAACCCGGGGTATATAAATGGGGGGCCAGGAGGCAGCAGGGACACAGACTCCCAGGGAGGTTGCGTCGCTGTGCCCCAGCGTCCCAGGTGTTCCTGTCCAGCATGGCCAAGCGCTCGCTGCTGCTGCTGCTGGCCGTGTGGGTGCTGGCTGGGGAGCTGTGGCTGAGCACCGAGGCCCGGGCATCACCCTACGGAGTGAAGCTTTGCGGCCGGGAATTCATCCGGGCCGTCATCTTCACCTGCGGGGGCTCCCGATGGAGGCGGTCGGACATCCTGGCCCATGAAGCTACGGGTGAGGCTGGGGGGGGGGGGGGGTGCGGCTGGGGGGGGGTAGTGTGGCGGGGAGGGGTGGACAATGGATGGGACATGGGATGGTCCAAGGAGCCAGGGATGGAGATGAGATGAAGGGCCAGGGCAGGAGAGTCCCTGTCCTATGATGTACAGCTGGGGAAACTGGCCCAGGCCTCAGAGCTGTGCCGAGGCAGGGAGGAGCCGGTTAGCAGACCTGCGGAGTCGTCAGAGAACTGGCCGCGGTTTTTGGAGCACCTGCTGTGTATGAGCCTGCCCTTAAGGATGGGGGGTCGGGTGGGAGATGGGACGCCATTGAGAAACTGACACTGAACCGCTTTTCAACCCTCTGCGGAAGGTAGCGTGAGGGGTGTGGTGTATACAAGGCCAGATTTTGCCACCTAGCTGGTGACCCTCCTGGCAAGTTGCTTACCCTCTCTGAGCCTCCTTATCTGCAAATGAGAGGCACAGTCCCCGAATCTTCCCAGGATGGCTAAGTGGCAACACTGAGTCAAAGCGGATCAGGACGGTGGGCAGGGGGCTCAGTCTGGGCTCAAGCGGGGGGCATGGGGCCTGGTTTCATGAAGGGCAGGAGCCTGGCGAAAAAATTAAACGAAAGTTTTCATGATGGTGATGATATAAAGGTGGACTTGGAAGACACGCTGCCTGGGTTCAAGTAGGAGGCCTGCAACTTAATGGCCGCGTGTTCTTGTGCAGGTTGGTTTACGAAACCGTGCCTCGGTGTTCTCCTCTGGAAAATGGGCATGGTAATAGGCGCCCCCACCTCATGGGGTCGTCATTGTGAGGAATAAAGGAGTTAGCCCACTAAATCCTTTAAAACAGTGTTTGGCAGAGGGTGCCTGGGCGGCTCAGTCGGTTAAGTGTGTGACTTCAGCTCAGGTCACGATCTCACAGTTTGTGAGTTCGAGCCCCACATCAGGTGCGCTGTTGTCCGTACAGAGCCCACTTTGGATCCTCTGTCTTTCTCTCTGCCCTTGCCCTGCTTTTTCTTTCTCTCTCTCTCCGTGAAGACTCAATAAACATTAAAAAAAAACCACCAACAACACAGTGGTTGGCACATGGTAAGTATATGGTGAGTGCTTCTCGTGTGCCAGACTCTGTTCTAAGCTTTTCCATGGGTATTAATTCTGTCATCTACTCCACGTAAAACCCTAGAAGGTAGGCATTATTATTATTATCCCCACTTTGCACACAAGGAA
Source organism: Panthera pardus (assembly GCF_024362965.1). NCBI lineage: Eukaryota > Metazoa > Chordata > Mammalia > Carnivora > Felidae > Panthera > Panthera pardus. The sequence goes on from NW_026527013.1 coordinate 10,082,526, forward strand.
ACCAAGGGTCGGAGAAGTACATTCACGTGCTCCAGAGTATAACTCAGAGAGGCTCCCAAACACATGCTCTTAACCATCAGGTCCTCAATGAATAAAGAGTAGGAGAAAAGAAATGACAAGAGAGGACAGTCAAGCTCTGTGAGGTTGAATAATCTGCCTGTCAAAACTGGAAGGTAGGCCTGAATGGGATGAAACTTTTGACCATGAAGCTGCATCACAAGAATAGAAGTAGCTGAGACAGCCTCTGGGTGTGATCGCAGCTGAGCCCCAAGCACTAACTCTTTTCATCCTTCACCTTCCCAGACACAGACTCTGACACAGACAGCGAGCTGGACGGGGCAGTAGCCTCCAGCGAGTGGCTGGCCCTGACCAAGTACCCCCGGGCTTTGTATGCAGACCGACCTGGCTGGCAGGGAACTCCAGGGGCTCTGCGCCCTGTCCGTGATGTCCTGGATGGCCTCTCCAGCAACTGCTGCAAGTGGGGGTGCAGTAAGAGTGAAATCAGCAGCCTCTGCTAGACCAGTGACCGGGTGGCCAGGGGCCCAGGGGCCAGCTGGGCACCTGACTCTGGCCCCTCATGCGTTCATTCATCTGCAAATCAGGGCTCAGGCACCGTGCACTGGGACACGCCGCCCCCCCCCCCCCCCTTAACCCTGACCTTTGACCAGCCTCTCCTAAACCCGAGCAAACTTCCCCTACCTGGCCAAATGGGAACCTCTGATCCTGACCCCTGACCTCTCCTTAGGTCATATCATGCCTTTGCCAGGCCTATACCGTTCCCTGCCGCAGTGGCGCCCCTATTGTACTGAAACCGGCCACGCTGACACCTTTGCCCAAACTGTGATTCTCTCTTGCCCCAACTGTGGCCACTCTTCCAAATTACGCCCCGGCTCCATTCCAGCCTTTGCTGGTTGCCTTCTCCCTGCCTTCCAGCCCCTCCTCCTCCAACCCCACCGGCTGGGGTTCTAGAGCTGTGGACCCTAGAATAATGGTGGGGACCCCTGGGCTCCCTTCACCCATCCTGGGGTAGGAGGCTCGGGGGGGGGGGGGGACCGATCGGAACCTTCTTCGACCCCAATAATAAAAGTTCCAAAGGACTTTGCGGCGTGTGCCTTGTTGCGGGGTGGGAAGGGGCACGGGTTTCACAGAGCTCGGCGAGGCGCGCAGCACCCGCCAGACGCCCCGGGCCGTTTTCCCCTCCCTCTCGACAGCCCCAGCCTGCGCCGCTGGGGACTTTCCGCCACCGGGAAGGGGCGGGGACCCGGAGCGCAAGGTGCGGAGGCGGCTGGGAGGGGAGGGGCGCTTCCCGTGGCCGCCTGGGTGCCGGACCCGGAGAGCGAGGCGAGCGGCGCTGCCGCGCCGGGCAGGGCCGGGCAGGGCCGGGCAGGGCCGGCCGGACTCGGGGCGCGGTAGGGGGAGCGCCATGCGAGGGGCCCGGGCCGCTCCCTTCCGGCCGCGGCCGGAGCTGGTGCTGCTGCCTCTATTGTCGCTGCTGTGCCACCGGAGTCGACCCCAGGGTGAGTTCTGGAGCGAGCTCGTGTCGGGCGCTCTGGCGCCGCGCTCGCCCCGGGGGCGCAAAGCCTCCGGGTGCACCGCAAGTTTGCGGAACGACCGCCGCCTCTCTGCACCTCCTGGGGCGGGAACCGCGCCAAGAGGGCAGCTGGGGAACGGGGGTCGGCAGCGAGGTGGGAGCCCGAGGCCCGGGGGTGGGGTGGAGGCTCTTGGGGTGGCAACAGGATGTGGCTGGCAGAGGGAGTGGAGTAGTTATGCCCAAAGCCTGGGGAGGGGTATCCAGAGCCCCCTTCCTACTGCTCGCCTCCGGCAGGGACCCTGGATCGCCCTCCCCAGTTGGCAGAAGTCGGGGGAAGTTCAGGCTCTGGGATGTGCAGGCTGCTGGGAGAATTGACCCTCTTCCCTGGGACCCTCCCACCTCCCTCTCCAGGAAGTCCCGGGCCACTGCAGTGCTATGGAGTTGGACCCTTGGGCGACTTGAACTGCTCGTGGGGACCTCTTGGGGATCTGGCAGCCCCCTCCACGCTGCACCTCCAGAGCCAGAAGTAGTGAGTACAACCGGCTGACGTGGGGAAACTGAGGCTTTGGAAGGGTGGCCAGTCAGGTCCCAGCATACTCAGTTGAGAGGACCCCCCCCCCCACTCTCAAGCCCTTTCTTTGATTCCAGGTTGTGCAGTTCCTTGCTGTGTGACCCTAAAGCAGTCACTTTCCCTCTCTGAGCCTCTCTTTCCTCCCTCACCAAATGGCCAGAATAAAGGGACCTGCCTCCCAGCTTTGGCTTTGAGGGTTCAACGAGTTAGGCACTGGCCAAGAGAAATTGCTTAATAATTAGAAGCTGGTTTTTACTGCTGTGTGACCTTAGGCAAGTAGCTTAACTTCTCTGAGCGTATAAAAAGGATCTGGTCTGGTGCTGGGGACGCAGCAGTGAAAGAGGCCGACCGACAGCCTGGACCTCGTGGAAGTCACAGTTGAAGGGGGGAGACCTGGGTTGCTTCATGATGAATCACACCTGCAAACTCCAATTCATGTCGAATTTGGCTAAGTGAGGGAGGTGTAAAAGGGGCATGGAAAGGTGGGAACCACTGGTCGGGGAGGGGCTGTTGCCTTTTTAAGGAGGGGAAAATAGTCCTATCAAATTATGCCATCTTTTTTTCTCAGCCATTTTTTTTTTTTATTTTTTTTCAACGTTTTTAATTTATTTTTGGGACAGAGAGAGACAGAGCATGAACGGGGGAGGGGCAGAGAGAGAGGGAGACACAGAATCAGAAACAGGCTCCAGGCTCCGAGCCATCAGCCCAGAGCCCGACGCGGGGCTCGAACTCACGGACCGCGAGATCGTGACCTGGCTGAAGTCGGACGCTTAACCGACTGCGCCACCCAGGCGCCCCTTTTCTCAGCCATTTTTAAGTGTTCGGTGGCATTCGGTACATTCACATCGTTGGGCAGCGGTCCCCACCGTTCCTTTCCAGAGGGGCCTAGGTTTAAGCCCCCTCGGTTTAAGAGGGGGCAGTCGGAGAAGGTCCCCCCTTGTTTAAGGAGGCGAAATTCGCATAACACAAAGTTAACCATTTCAAAGCGAACAATCCAGTGGCGTTTGGCACATTCACAGTGTTGTGCCACCACCTTCTCTACTTCCAGAACACTCTCATCACCCCAAAAGGAAGTTCCATCCCACGAACAGTCCGCTCCCTATCGTGCTCCCCACCGGTCCCCGTCACCGCCATCCTGCTTTCTGTCTCTGTGGGTTTACCGGTTCTGAACATTTCATATAAAAGGAGTTATACACTATGTGGCCTTTTGTGTGTGGCTTCTTTTACTTAGCATGTTTTTTTTTTTTTTTTTAAGTTTGTTCATTTTTGAGAGAGAGGGAGAGAGACAGAGTGCAAGCAGGGGAGGGGCAGAGAGAGAAGGAGACGCAGAGTCCGAAGCAGGCTCCAGGCTCCGAGCTGTCCGCCCAGAACCTGATGTCCGGCTCGAACTCGTGACCTGAGCCGAAGTCAGAGGCTTAACCGGCTGAGCCACCCAGGCGCCCCTCACTTAGCGGGTTTGGAGGTTCATCCATGTTGTAGCATGAGTCAGAACGCCGTTCCTTTTTATGGCTGAATAATATTCCACTGTGGGGATTGACCACATTTTGTGTATCCACTCATCTGTTTGTTTTTTTTTTAAGCTTATTATTTATCTGGAGAGAGACAGAGAGAGTGAGTTGGACAGGGGCAGAGAGAGACGGAGAGAGACAATCCCAAATAGGCTCTGCACTGTCAGTGCAAAGCCCGGTTCGGGGCTCGACCCCACAAACTGTGAGATCATGACCTGAGCCAAAATCAAGAGTCGCCACCCAGGCGCCCCTCCATTCATCTGTTGATGGCCATTTAGTTTGTTTCCACCTTTTGGGAACCGTGACTAGCACCGTTAGGAACATACACCTACAAGCGTTTGAGTCCCTGTGTTCCATTCTTTTGGGTCCACGCATAGGGGTGGAGTTGCCGGGTCGCACCGCAATTCTGGGTTTAACTGAGAAACGGCCCAACTGTTTTCTGCAGCAGCTGCAACATTTTCCATTCCCGTAGGAGGGCTACGGTTTCTCCGCATCTTCACGAGCGCCGGTGTTTTTGTTGTTGTTGCTGTTTTACGAAGGCCTCGTTTTTGCATCTTTGCAACCTAATCCTTCAGGATATCCCCAGCGCCGCTCTCTGTCACCCACCTCCGACCTGTCAGCGAGCCTTGCCGGCTCCACCTTCTCCAGTATATCCAGAATCTGGCACTCTCTCCTTCCCCAGCACCCACCCTGGTCTAGCCCCCATCCTGGCCAGCAGAGCTGGGACCGCGCAGTCCCCACCTCCTTCCTGGGCTCCGGTTTGCGCCCTCCCGGCGTGTTCTCCGCCACAGCAGCCAGAGGGCGCCCGTGGACACCTGAGTCAGGGCGCATCTGTCCACCTCCCTCGTTGCACCCCTGCCACGCGGGCTTCCTTGCCGGTCCTCAAACACACCGGTCAGTTGACCTCGAGGCCTTTGCACCGACTGCCGCCTCTTCCTAAAAAACGCTTCCCCTCCCCCGCCCACCACCACCCTGTACTGCACGGCCCCGCCCTCATATCCTCCGGGCCTTTGTTCAAAGATCACCTCTGAGAAAGGCTCCTGACCACCCTTCTTAAAATAGCACTGTCTTTCCTCACCACATCACCGCACCGTATCCTCTCCACCCTGATGATCGTTCTGTGTATCGCGTATAACCGCCATCGATTATATATTTGTGTGTTTCTCGTTGGCCTCCCCCCTACTGGAGGAGCAGCTCTAGAGAGCCGGGTCCTGGCCTGCTCTGGTCCCAGTCCTGTCCCCAGCTCCCACAGCAGGGCCTGGCACAATATGGATTTGCTGACTGTACCGTTGCATAAGTGTAAATGTGCCCGCCTGGAAGTAGGTGCTCAATAAATGCAGCGAGCAATGCTCACGTGGCTCGTGGTGGGCACCCACTGCTGTTTTGGTTTGTTTTTTTGTTTTAAGCTTATTTATTTATTTGGAGAGAGACAGAGACAGCTCGAGCAGGGGAGGGGCAGAGAAAGGGGGAGAGAGAGAATCCCAGGCAGGCTCCGCCCTATCAAGTGCAGAGCCCAGCGCGGGGCTCGGACTCAGGAACCATGGGAACATGACCTGAGCAGGATCCAAGAGTCGGACGCTTAACCGACTGAGCCACCCAGGTGCCCCTCCCCCTCCCCTCCCGCCAATGCTGTTCTAAACGTTCCACGTATTACCACGCGGTTTATGTTCTAAACGTACGTGGTAATACATTCCACGTCTTACCTCGTTGATTCCCCTCGCTCTTCCGCCCTTCGGCAGGTGCTTCTGTCACCCTCATTTTGTAGATGAGGAAACTGAGGCACAGAGAAGTGAAGTCATTTGCTCAAGGTCACACAGCCCTGAAGCAGCAAAGCTGGGATTTGAACCCAGGCAGAGCAGTTATCATGATGGCTTTGGCCCCAACCCAATCTATACCCCCCTACCCCCACATCTCTCCTCACAGCCATCCCAACAGAACGTGGACTGTGGCAGTGCCCACTGGGCAGAGCTGGGTGACCATTCCGCGGGAACAGCTTACCATGTCTGATGAACTGCTTGTCTGGGGTACCGAGGCCGGCCAGCCTCTCTGGCCCCCAGTCTTCGTGAACCTGGAAACCCGAAGTAACAGGGGGGATGGGGGTGGGGGCGTGTTGTGGGGGGGGGGTGGTCCTGGAGACCCCGGATAAATATGTCCCGGCCTCTCCTTCCTCAGTGAAGCCTGATGCCCCCCGGCTCTACCCTGACGTCGACTTTTCAGAGGATGACCCCTTGGAGGCCACTGTCCATTGGGCCCCGCCAGTGTGGCCACCCCACAAGGTCCTGGTCTGCCAGTTCTACTATCAAAGATGCCAGGGGACTGCCTGGACTCTGGTGAGTGTCAGGGGCCCCTCTTCCCCCACCCTACTCCAGGCAGGGTCCAAGGCATCATCCCCAAATCAGAGACCCAGCCCAGAACCCGTTCCTCACTTGTTCCTGGAGTCTGTCCCCATCTCACACAAAAGGCCTGTATGTTGCCTCTTGTTCAGCTAAAAAAAAAATCACACCCCGCCCCACCAAATAATCTCAAATCTCATGCAGTCCCAATCCAAACTCCACTTGGGAATTTTGAGAAACACAGTAAACTTCCTCCAGCCTTTTTGTGAATGCAAAGAAGCCCTCCGATAGCTTACATTAACCTTAAAATAACAGAAGACATTTAGAAAGCGTCTGCTGTGTGCCAGGCACTATTCTAGGCTCTTTATTGAACCCTTACAAGAACTCTTTAAGGTAGATGCCTTTTTTTTAATGTTTATTTATTTTTGAGAGGGGGGCGGGGAGGGCCAGAGAGAGAGGGAGACACAGAATCCGAAGCAGACTCCAGGCTCTGAGCTGTCAGCACAGAGCCCGATGCAGGGCCGGAACTCACGGACCGCGAGATCGTGACCTGAGCTGAAGTCGGACACTTAACCGACGGGGCCACCCAGGCGCCCCGAGGTAGATGCCTTTTATACCTACTCGCTTTACAGATGAGGAGCAAGGCTTGGTTTAAATAAACACTAAAAAATAATCAATAAAGGCAGCTGACATTTCTGAGCACCTGCTGGGCATCATCAGGTCCCAGGCTAATTGCACAGATTATCTTGATGAGTCCCTCCCAACTTTCCTTTATAGCAGATGCTTTTACGATATCTGTTTCACAGTCGGGGAAGCCAACCTCAGAGAAGCTAAGCACCTTCCCAAGCTCGCACAGCAAGAAAATGGAAGAGAACCCTAGAGCGAGGAGACCCCAGAAGGAGTTGGGGGACCTGCCCATGCACTTTGTACAACACAGAAGTTGCCAGGATCATTTCCTCTCATATCTCATTGGCCAGAACACGGTCACATGGTCCCACCTGATTGTAAGGGAGGCTGGGAAATGTAGTCCTCAGTCTTGACAGCCATGTTCCCCGCTGATACTCAGGGCTTCTATTTCCAAAGGAAAACGGGGAGAATGGATATTGGGGATCACCAGTTGTCTCAGGCGCCTCATGCAAAACATTGCAATATTGAAGAAAGTTGTCATTGTGATTATGCATGCAATTCAGAGCAATGCTGAGAGGCAGACTTTGGAATCTGACTGCCTGGGTATGACGCTCATCTCCAGCACCCACCTGCTTTGTGACCTTGGGCAAGGCACTTCCCCCTCTCCAGGGCCTCGGTTTTCCTCACCTGTAAAAGGGGGAGAATAACAGAATTTACTACTACCTACTGCTGTACATGAGCCATAGAGTGGCCACTTTGTCTCCTCTTTTTGCTGGCGGTTGTCCCAATGTCAAACCCAAAAGGCCTGGGTCCTGGGAATCCCCTTGGTCTTGTGCAAAGCAGAGGGCAGTTGGACCCTGCGGAGATACCAGGTCAGATACTCGCAACTCAGCCCTCGGCTTCACTGCTCTTCCCTGTCTCTCCGCCAGCTGGAGCCAGAAGTGAAGTCCATACCCCTGGCCCCCGTTGAGATCCAGGACCTGGAGCTAGCCACTGGCTATCGGGTGTACGGCCGCTGCCGAGTGGAGAACGAAGAGGGTCTGTGGGGCCACCGGAGCCCTGTTCTGTCCTTCCAGACGCCGCCCTCTGGTGAGGCTCTCCAGGCTTGCCCGACACCCTCGTCTCCCCTCCCGGAAGTCTGTACCACCGTGCCTCTCTCACTTGTACCCCCCTTTCCTCCTCCTTGGCAACTCCAAAAGACGTATGGATATCGGGGGATGTCTGCGGGACAGCGGGCACACAGGAAGCCCTGCTTCTGTGGAAGGTGAGCTGTGGGGCTCCGTCCCATTTCCCCGCGCATGTCAGGAAGCCCCAAATAACAACCACGTGGACAAGACAGAGGTGACAATGCTGATGATGCCTTCTTGAGGTGACCCCAAGGCTTTGTGGTGGCGGGGGGGTGGGGGGGGCAGGGATGCTCAGAGAGGTCCTGGCTTAGGGCAAGCCTCCCCCAACGTCAGCTACTTCTAGGAGGTCTGAGCTGAGACACGAAGGCGGGTGCAGGCCGGGGGGAACAGCAGGTGCAAAGGTTTGAAAGGAAGAGTAGGCTCAGCTCCCTAAAATACAGCACAGTGCGCCAGGGCTCCGGTGGTGGTATGGAAGCGGAGTTAGGAGAGGACAGAAACCCATCCCCACTGCTCCCAATCCGTTGAGCACCTACGACGTTCCAGGCGTCGCTAGGCCCTGGCTCACAGTAAATATGGCGGAGGAACAAAACAGCAGGGCCCATAACCCTCTTGGGCCACATGGTCTAATATTAATTTTTTTTTAATTTTTTTTTTTTTTTTGAGAGAGACAGCACGATCCGAATAGGGGCAGAGACAGCACGATCCGAATAGGGGCAGAGAGAGAGAGAGACAGAGACAGAGACAGAGGCAGAGGATCCGAAGAGTGCTCCACGCTGACAGCAGCAAGCATGATGCGGGGCTTAAACTCACAAATGTGAGATCATGACCTGAGGCAAAATTAGATGCTTAATTGACTGAGCCACCTAGGTGTCCCTAGTATTGATTTTTAATACATTATTTTATTTTATATTAAATTTTAAAATGTTTATTTTTGAGAGAGAGAGAGAGAGAGAGAGAGAGATAGCATGAGCAGGAGAGGGGAAGAAAGAGAGGGAGACACAGAATCCGAAGTAGGCTCCAGGCTCTGAGCTGTCAGCACAGAATGCGACGTGGGGCTTAAACTCACAAACCATGAGATCGTGACCTGAGCTGAAGTCAGAAGCTTAACCAACTGAGCCACCCAGGCACCCCTATAGTCATGTTTTTAAAAAATATGATAAAGACTTCTGATTGTAACATTCAGTAGAAAGTGAAGGGGAGGGGCCCCTGCGTGGCTCAGTTGGTTAAACGTCTGGCTTCAGCTCAGGTCATGATCTCGTGGTTCATGAGTTTGAGCCCTCATTGGGCTCTCTGCTGTCAGTGCAGAGCTCGCTTTGGATCCTCTGTCTCCCTCTCTCTCTCAAAAATAAATAAACACAAGAAAGAGAAAGAAAGAAAGAAAGAAAGAAAGAAAGAAAGAAAGAAAGAAAGAAAGAAAGAAAAAAGGGAGAGAGAGAGGGAGGGAGGGAAAGAGAAAGAAAGAAAGAAAGAGAAAGAAAGAAAAGAAAGAAAAGGAGAGAGAGGGAGGGAGGGAAAGAAAAAGAAGGGAAGGGAAGGGAAGGGAGGGGGAGGAAGGGAGGGAAGAAGAAAATGAAGGGGAAATAAGGTAGCTACATGACGGCAACAATTCAGTTCACCAATATGATATGAGTACTAAAACTATATGTACCTAATAATATGGCTTTAAAATACATATAGCAAAAATTGACAGAACTACAAGGAGAAATATATGAATCCACAACCATTGTGGGAGAGTTTAACACACTCCTATCAGTAATTTCATAATAGATGAAAAACAAGTCAAGATCTAGAATATCTGAGCATGTGATTAGCAAACAACCTAATAGACTCACATAGGAAATGTCAGAACATGCCTTTCTTCTATGTACAATTAAGACATTTACCAAAATCAACTGCATACCAGGCCATAGAGCCAGTTTCCAGGGGCTTCAAAGGGGTGAGGTGATGCAGGGCACATTAAAGAATTCTCTAATTAGAACACAGACTGTACTGGGAATTGATAATAAAAACTGCCTAGAAATCCCCATATTCTGAATATTTAAAAGTTCAGTGAGCATTCACACCAGGCCCCCCAAAGGTTTTGTCTTTATACATCAAAAGGAGGGGCGCCTGGGTGGCTCAGTTGGTTAAGCGTCTGACTTCAGCTCAGGTCACGATCTCGCGGTCCGTGGGTTCGAGCCCCGCGTCAGCCTCTGGGCTGATGGCTCGGAGCCTGGAGCCTGCTTCCGATTCTGTGTCTCCCTCTCTCTCTGCCCCTCCCCCATTCATGCTCTGTCTCTCTCTGTCTCAAAAATAAATAAACGTTAAAAAAATTAAAAAAACAACAACAAACAAACAAACAAACAAAAAAAAAGGAGTTTGCTTCTAGGGGCACCTGGGTGGCTCAGTCGGCTAAGCGTCCGACTTCAGCCCAGGTCATGATCTCATGGTTTGTGGGTTCAGCCCCGAGTCAGGCTCTGGGCTGACAGCTTGGAGCCTAGAGCTTGCTTCGGATTCTGTGTGTGTGTGTGTGTCTCTCTCTCTGCCCCTCCCCTGCTCTCTCTCTCTCTCTTTCTCTCTTAAAAGTAAATAAGCATCTTTTTAAAGAAGGAGTTTCGTTGTAGGATCAGTTAACATTATTAGATAGGCTTTCATCTACAAAAGTTTCCAGTGGGGATGGCATTCTAAAGCCACAATGGTCAAGGGGCAGTTTTTTGTTTCCAGGACAGTGTTACATCCCTGGCTCTTGCCCATCAAATACCAATCACATTTCGGCTCAGGTCATGATCTCACAGTTCGTGGGGTCGAGCCCCATGTGGGGCTCTTCGCTGACAGAGTGGAACCCGCTTGGGATTCTCTCTGTCTCTCTCTCTCTCTCTCTGCCCCTCCCCCACTCACATGCACATGCACCCTCTCAAAACAAAGAAACAAACATAGAAAACAATACCAGTCATTGAGGCAACCAAAAATGCTCACAGACTTCCCCAGAGCGACGATCCTGGAGGCTGCGGTCCTCTTTGCTCCACATTCCCTCCCCTCTGTACAACAGCGGGGATTTTTAAATCCCGAAGAGCCACGCAGGACACAGATTACGATGAAAGAGTAAGGCAGGGCCATGCAGGTGCAGGGGCAGATCCTGTCTGTCCTTAAAATCTTGAAATTTTGTTGGTCATGGGTTGTTTGGCCTTCATTGTGATGGAGTAGAATAGAATTTTTCTCGATTGCTGGGTTTTCCCTATCCTCCCCTTCAACTTTTGCACCCGAGGCGAGCGCCTCACCCTCCACTTCACCCTGGTTGGGGCCCTGGAACCGTATTCTAATTTCACCTGTGCCACGGAGCCCCCTAGAGGCTCCGTTGCTTCATCCGTAACACGGAGCCGGCAGAAATAGTCCACGGACTGGTTTGTCAGGCGGACCTCACGCAGACCCACAGCCACAGCGTGTGCCTGGCAAATGGGAGATAGTAAGTAACACCCTTTTCCTGTCGGCCTTCAGGCCCCGGGCCACTGCGTGCGGATGAGCTATAAAGTCTGGTTCCAGATTAAAGGACAGGAGCTGATCCGGAAGACGGCTGCCTGCTGCAACTTCTCCATCCCCAGCCAGGCGGGGTGGGTTGGGCTGTCTGCCGTCAATGCCACGAGCTGGAAGCCTCTCACGAACCTTTCTTTGGCCTGCTTGGGTAAGAGGCTCTGGATCTGCCCCGCCCCTGCCCCGCCCCCGCCCCGCCCCGCCCCGCCCCTGAGAGGGAGGCGGGGCCTCCCAGCGTCGACCGCTGAGACTCCTCCCCCGTCCAGGTCCAAGTGCTGCCCCCCATGGCGTGGTGGTCAGGAGAGTGGCCGGGAGCCCGGAACTGCTGGTGACTTGGCAGCGGGGGTCTGGGGAGTTGCAGGAGCACGTGGTGGACTGGGCCCGGGACGGGGATCCCCTGGACGCCCTCAACTGGATCCGGCTTCCCCCTGAGAACCTCAGAGCGCTATTGCCAGGTGAGGCCCGGGGACCCCGGGGTTCCCGTCTCAGCGCTTGCATAGCGGACTGATGAGTGGGCCTGCAGGAGAGAATGTTACGTTTAAAGTCTCATTAATTCATGCATGCGGTATTCACCGACCGTTCACGGTGGGCCAGGCCGTGTGCGGGACACTGGTGTGCAGTGAGAGCCGCGGGTGTCTGTTGGCATTTACCGTAAGCATTAAATGATTCAAACTGCCTTATCAAGTAGGCCTCTGTTATTATCGTGCCCGAGGTGTAGGTGAAGAAAAAGGCCCAGGGAGGTTAAGCAACTTCCCCGGGACCACACGGCAAATAGGTGGTAGAGCCAGGAGTTGAACCACATTATCAGGCCCCTGAAGCCAAACCCTGAGCCGTCACACTACCCTCCCTCTCGGCAACATCCCCATCGTCATGGAGCTGACTTTCTTATGGGTGAGCAGCCAATGAAACAAACAACAAAACAAATACACCGACAGTGTAATTGGGGGGGGAAATAAAACAAGGTAAAGGGGAGGAGGGCGCACTGCTATTTTAGAAAGAAAGGTTAGAAAAGGCCTTTGTGGAAGAGCCACATTTGAACCGACACCCGAAGGAGGTGAGAGAGGGAGCTGTGAGGATGCCTGAGGGAAAAGCAAGAGGGAACAGACAGCGCAAGGGCCCAGAGGCAGGAATGTGCCTGATATGTTAGAAGAACAGCGAGGAGGCCGGTGTGGCAGGAGTAGAATGCATGAGAGGAGAGAGGGGGAGGAGGTGAGGGCAGGGAGGTGACAGGCAAATTGTGCAAAGCCTGGTGGGTTACAAGGACTTGGGTTTATCCCGAGTGAGGTAGGAGCCATGGAGAGTTCTGAGCAAGAATGGATATGCCCTGACTCGGTTGCTCACAGGTGCCCTTTGGCTGCTCTTGGGGGGAGTGGACTGGGAAGGGGTGAGGGCTGGACCACGTGGGAACTGAGGAAGGGGAGAGAAGCAGGCAGGTTCTGACTGGGGAGTCCTGGGCAGAATTTTGGGGATCCACTTGGACATGTTTTGTTGGAGATGTTCATCCAAATGGAGCTGTCCATGGGGCTGTTGGATACTCAGGTCTGGGGCTTGCTATGAGTTCTGGACTGGGATGTGGTGCTGGGGAGCCCATCCTTGGTGTGAAGGACTTGGGAGATCACGAGAGGGAGGCATTGAGTGAAAAATTTAGGAAGGACAGAGTCCCGAGGACCATAGCATGTATGGAGACAAGAGGAGGAGCCCCGATTTTAGAAAATTCCCATCTGGGGAAGGCCATGCAGCAGCCGTAGGCTTTGAGAAGGGACCTCAGGAGCCTCACCTACCATGATGGGTGGCGTCAGAGCCACCCCACGCGTAGCCCGGTGTGTTGACCATCTCCCAGCCTCCGGCACCTGTATTTCCTTTGCCCTGAAGCCTTTTTCTGGTCACTGAAGCATTTCGCCTGCCTAAGCAGCCGGCTGGAAGTGCTTGGGAATTAAGTCCCATGAGATGCAGCCCTCCACCGATTACTGGTAAGGGTTGGTGGATACATACCCCAGCTTCCTCCCTCCGTGGGTGGGTTGGCTCTCAGGCATGTGCTCTCTGCTGCCTCCCAGAGGTCGCCGGCGGGATTGAATTTCCATTGCCTACATTGGGAAATTGTTGTCATTTACTGGAGGGCTGCCTCTCTTTCCCTATTTCACTTCCCAGCCGCCCTGGTGGTGTTCTGTGGGGCTACCACCCAGGAAAATTACTTTTACCCAAATATTTCTCTCAGCATGTCCTTCAGGAGACCCAAATGAAGACGCCTACTGGGTAGGGACTGAGTAGGGGAGGGGGCGCCAACTCTGTCTTTGTCCCTCCACCCACCAGGGGAGTTTGAAGGAGGGGTCCCCTACCGAATCACAGTGACAGCAGTCTCTCCTTGCGGCTTGGCCCCTGCCCCCTCAGTCTGGAGGTTCAGAGAGGAACTAGGTAAGTGGTGGGGCTGGAGAATGGTGGAACCCTCTAGAACCGTGACAGACTTTGACCCCCTGGCTTCCTCCCCAGTGCCCTTAGCAGGACCAACACTTTGGCGACTCCAGGACACCCCGCCAGGAACCCCCGCCATAGCATGGGGAGAGGTCCCAAGGCGCCAACTCCGGGGCCATCTCACCCACTACACCTTGTGCGCACAGAGCGGGACCGGGCCTTCTGTCTGCATGAATGGTGAGCTTCACTGCCCCTGTCCCCTGCTCCTAGCCCCCACAAGATCCACCCATCAGTCTACCCAACTCTTGTCCCCACATTGGCCCCTTGGTTCCCTCTCAGCCCCTGGGAAAACAACAGGGTGTCCTCAGCTCCCTAGGGGACAATAATCCTGTGGCTGTCAATATAACGAACTGCCATTTGGCCATTAAAGATGAAGACTTTGATCTATATTTATTGACATTGAGAGATGCCTGTCATGTTTTATTAAGCGAAAAAGATAAAAAAGATGACAAAACTCCAAGAGATGGTTCCATTTCTGTAAAAGAAACCCAGCACTGAGCAAAGCAGAGGTGCAAATATGGGGAGAAATTGTGCACCATGTCAGCACGATCACAGGGTTATGTGTGATTTTTATTTCAAGTATGTATCCATCATTAGATTTTAAAAAATTTGTTTTAATTTTAATTTTTTTTTTCAACGTTTTTTATTTATTTTTGGGACAGAGAGAGACAGAGCATGAACGGGGGAGGGGCAGAGAGAGAGAGGGAGACACAGAATCGGAAACAGGCTCCAGGCTCCGAGCCATCAGCCCAGAGCCTGACGCGGGGCTCGAACTCACGGACCGCGAGATCGTGACCTGGCTGAAGTCGGACGCTTAACCGACTGCGCCACCCAGGCGCGCCAAAAAAATTTGTTTTAATTTTAGAGAGAGGGTGCAGACAAGGCAGAAGGGTAAAGGGAGAGAGAGAGAGAGAGAGAGAGAGAGAGAGAGAGAGAGAGAGAGAATCTTAAGCAGGCTCTGTGCTCAGTGCAGAGCCCGACATGGGTTTCCATCCCATGACCCTGGGATCGTGACCTGGACTGAAATCAAGAGTCAGATGCTAAACCGACTGAACCACCCAGGCACCCCTTACATTTTTATATTTATATGTTATTAAATATATACACATGTATGTATTATGATTATTTTTAAAAGAGGACCATGTATTGGGGCACCTGGGTGGCTCAGTTGGTTAAGCATCTGACTTCAGCTCAGGTCATGATCTCGTGGTTCATGAGTTCAAACCCTGCATTGAGCTCTCTGCTGTCAGTGCAGAGCTCGCTTTGGCCTCTGTCTCCCTCTTTCTCTGCCCCTCCCCTGCTCATGCTCTGTCTCTCTCTCTCTCTCAAAAATAAATAAACATTTAAAAAAAGGGCGGGGCGCCTGGGTGGCTCAGTTTAATGGCTGACTTTTGATTTCCGCTCAGGTCATGATCTCATGGTCCTGAGTTCGAGCCCCCCATCGGGTTTTGTGCTCACAGTGTGGAGCCTGCTTCGGATCCTCTGTCTCCCTCTTTCGGCCCCTCCCCGGCTCATTCTCTCCCTCTCTCTCCTTCTCAAAAATACATCGATGTTAAATCGTAAAAAATAAAACAAAATAAAATACCATGTTACAGACTATAGTTTGGCCCCTGAATCTCTTATGACTGTGATATTTTGCAACTTTATTTTTTTCACCTGCTGATTTAGCTTAGACATTTTCTATGGCATTATATCTGGATCCGTGCTCTTGTCTCCTATTATCCTGTAACAAACCAAAAGCTACTTCCTCTTTTAGCTTAAAAACAAAAAAGACAATTTAGTAAAAAAAAAAAAAAAAAAAAAAAGGTAGACAAATATAGCTCTGGGAGGTGCACATGTCTTCCCCTTATCTGGGGAGAATCTCTATTCACTGGGTCAATGTGCAGGTGAGGAATATGATGCTCATTCATTTAGTTTTTCAAATGTATGTCGTTTTTGAGGGCTTTCTGTGTGCCAGGCACTGATCTAGGTGCTGGGAATATGGCCCTTGTAGAGCTTTCTTTTTTCTTTCTTTCTTTCTTTTTTTTTTTAAGTTTACTTATTTATTTTGGGTGCCTGGGCGTCTCAATCGGTTTAAGCATCCGACTTTGGCCCAGGTCGTGAACTCGCGGTTCGTGAGTTCGAGCCCCGCATCGGGCTCTGTGCTGATAGCTCAGAGACTGAAGCCTGCTTCAGATTCTGTGTCTCCCTCTCTCTCTGCCACTCCCCCACTCATGCTCTGTCTGTCTCTCTCAAAAATGAATAAACATTAAATTTTTTTAATAAATAAAAATAAAGTTTACTTATTTTGAGAGAGAGAGAGAGAACGAGCACAGAGGAGGGGCAGAGAGAGAGAGAGAGAGAGAGAGAGAGAATGAATCCCAAGCAGGCTCTGCACTGTCAGTGTGGAGCCCAGCATGGGGTTTGATCTCAGGAACCATGAGACTGTGACCTGAGCTGAAACCAAGAGCTGGACACTTAACTGGCTGAGCCACCCAGGCTCCTTGTGGAGCAAACTTTCCTGTGGTCAGGGAGGACCTCACTGAGGAGGTGAAATTTGAGCAAAGAAGGCTTGGAGTCATGTGGGTATCTGGGGAGAGTGTTGCAGACATAGAGAAAGCACATGCAAAGGCCCTGAGGTAGGACTTGACTGCCTCCCCAACCTCTCTGGGTGTGTCCTTCAGTGAGTGGCAGCGCCCGGAACATCACCCTGCCTGACCTTCCCTGGGGTCCTTGTGAGCTGTGGATGACCGCATCCACCATCGCAGGACAGGGCCCACCCGGTCCCAGCCTCCGGCTTCACCTACCAGGTAGAGGGGCTGGGGTGGGACTACCACAGGAGGGGGTCTGCTCCATTTCAAGGAGATAGGGGTTTCCGAGAGTGAGCGGTGGTTATTGATGATGCCTCGGGGGCATTCTGATCCTGCAGAGTACTCTGGATTATCGGGCAGTGTGTGTGTCTCACCCTTTCGCCCATCCCTGACGACTGTTTTGTTCACAACCCTCCCTCCCACCCCAAGATGTCCCCCACCCTTAGCCCTTACCCACTCCTAAGCCCCGCCCACTTACCTGTCTCCCGCACCCAAGCCCTGCCCCATCCGTGATCCATACCCGATCCCTCCCCCATCCCTGGTGTCTAAATGTTCTCCTGTCCCTCCGCCTCAGATAACACCCTGAAGTGGAAAGTTCTGCCAGGTGTCTTTCTCCTGTGGGGCTTGCTCCTGATGGGCTGTGGTATGAGCCTAGCCACCTCTGGAAGGTGAGGCTGTCGGCCAGGTGGGTCTCCGCACAGGTGGGGAGGGCAGCCGGACCTGAGCTAAGCTTTGCGGCGGGGTGGGGGGAGCCGATGGTGAGGGGACACTCAGGGCTCTGTGACGCTCCCGGACTCTGCAACCTGGGCCTGGGTATCAGGTCAGCTAGATTCCCTGCCCTCTTACCTGCTTGCCAGGTGCCTCCACCTTCGGCACAAGGTACTGCCCCGCTGGGTCTGGGAGAAGGTTCCTGATCCTGCCAATAGCAATTCTGGCCAGCCTCACATGGAGGTGAGCAAAAAGGGGGGCTTACCTGGGCCCTCTGGGAGGGTGGCGGGTGCTGGGAGAGTGGGGAGCGGGTGGGAACAGAGGGGGGAGAATGGGGGGGGGGCAGTATCTCAGTCTCGTTTCTTCCCAGGAGATGCCTCAGGCTCAGCCCCTCGGGGACTTCCCCATCCTGAAAGTGGAAGAGATGGAACCACTCCCGGTTGCGGAGCCCCCCCAGGCCTCCACCCGGCTTGACTCTGGGTATGAGAAGCACTTCCTGCCCACCCCTGAGGAGCTAGGCCTTCTGGGCCCGCCCCCAGGCCCCACGTTCTGGCCTGAACCCACCACAAGCCAGGAGGCGGCCGCTCATTTGACGGATGAAGACACTGAGGATCAGGGAGGCTGAGTCACTTGCCTGAGGACACCCAGCCAAGGACCCCTACAGCGAAGGGCCTGGCCCTACGGGGGGCACATACGGACGGGCGAGGGAGCAAAGGAAAGCGTATGACGTGGAGAGTGGCAGCCGCCTCCCCAGGTCCGTCCCGTCCTGCTGCTGTAACAGAACTGGAGCCCGGCGTCCCCAGCCTCCCTCGCAGCTCGGCGCAGCCACGGACCAAGTTCTCGTCCACGGCACGTGAGCGGCAGTGCCGCGTGCCGACGCCCAGACTGTTCTCTTCCCTTTCCCGTGAGCTGGCACATCAACAGTGCCCGTGATCCCGCTTTAACCGCACCGAAGGGGAAGGTGAGGCAAGTAGGGGGACGAAACCTGAGTCCCCAAGTGACCGCATGAATCAGAGCCACCCGGAGAAATAAACTTTTATGTTTTTATAGCTACGGTAGCTTGGGAACTTGCCACAGGAGCCGCGTATACCCTCACACTGGCTCAGTCTTTGATCCTAGCAGAGCGAGGCCTTGGACTTCCCACCAGGGGACGGCGAGGTGGTTCCGTGCACACACACACACAGACAGACAGACACACACACACACACACACACACCCCAACTGTCCGAATGCTGTAACGTTTTTATTTTCAAGTATAAAGGCTTTGTCGTAGAAGGGAGCCGGGGTCACAGGCAGTGGGCGAGGGGTCCTGAAGCCCAGGTGGAGGTGGACGAGCGGGCCAGCTGGCTCCCAGTTGCCACAGCCGGTCCCGTGGTGCCCTGTCTGTGCCCGGGACCCGCTGCTGGATGCCAAGAGGCCGAGGTAGCTGTGAGAGGAGCCGGGCGTGGGGTGGAGGGTGTGGGCTCACATGACCACACAACACTGGCACGTCTTTTGCTTAGGGCCACTTGCCTCTTCACCCTCGGGAGGGGCAGGTGGCTCGGGCTGCCGGGCAGGTGCATAGGTGGGCACGGGGCGGGCACTAGGGTTGGCCCTGGGCCCTTCCACCTGAAGCAGTGGCTGGCACTCGGCAGGCTGCTCTGGAGCTGGGGTCTCAGCCAGGAGGGGGGTGGTGGCGTCCCCTGAAGGGCCCTGGCCCTCAGCAGGGGTTTGGGGCCTTACAGATTCTTCCTCCAGGGAGCCTTCCTGCTTCTCCTGGGGCTGTGGTCCTTCCTCTTCCGGCCTTGACTCTTCCTTGGCCCCCAAGGAAGCCCCTGCCTCACTCACCTCCTCTGCCTGACATTCCTTTCCTCCTCCGGACTCTCTCTGCTCTTCTGGACTCAGATCTTCTTCAACCACGTCAGTCTCCTCTGCCTTCAGTGACGCCTCCCCTCCTCTCTCTGCTTCCGACGGCGCCTCACCTCCTCCTTCCTCTGCCCCCCCTAGTGCCTCACCTCCTGTTCTCTCTGCCTTCAGTGACACCTCCCCTCCTCTCTCTGCCTCCGATGGCGCCTCACCTCCTTTCTCAGCTCCCGATAGTGCCTCACCTCCTGTTCTCTCTGCCACCAGTGGTGCCTCACCTCCTGTTCTCTCTGCCTCCGATGGCGCCTCACCTCCTCCTTTCTCTGCCTCCAGTGATTTCTCGCCTTCCTTTCCCTCTGTCACCAATGGTTCTTCGCTCGCCTCTAGTTTTTCTTCACCTTCTTTCTGCTCTACTCGCAACGGCCCCTCCCCTCTTTCCCTCTCTGCCCTCAAAGGTCCCTCGACTGCCTTTCTTGCGGCTGACAGTGGTTCCTCAACTGCTTTCCTCTCTGGCCTCAGCTTTTCCTCCCCTCCTCCCCTCTCTGGCTCCAAAGAGCCCTCG